>NC_140189.1:6248457-6979957 GCF_965226575.1 Pagrus pagrus | reverse complement strand
CCCCCCGTCGGGTCATTTTTCATGCGTGTCATCAGCTGGATGTCACACCTGAGCAGCGTGTCTCTGCTGAAGATCTATGGGCCCTGGATTTCATATTTTCAGCTTATTTACCTCGTCGTTTGTTTTCATTTTTTTTTACTGATGTGGGTCATTTGACAGTTTGGCGTCGTTTTCAAATCTCCTCATACATTACAGCTGTGTGCCCTCGCGGGCTGCCATAGGCTGCAGAGAGAGGAGGAAATATATTTCCACCACATGCTGATGTAGAGCGAGCTGCGGGTGGAGGCTGATAGATATTTGTTTCCTCGCGGCCGCCGGGAGTCAGATGGTGACTGTTGCTACGTCTTCATAACCTCGACGCTGACTGATGAGCTCTCACGTCATCATATAGAACATTTCTGGCTCAGATTTGGTTCATAAAGAAAAAAACAAGGTGCTTGGCTCAGCTGCAGCATGAATGGTGATAGAAGGGGATTACTGTTCAGGACGGAGTTGTTCAATAATGTTAACGACAAACAGCTGGACCGTCTCCAGGTTAGAGAGAGCTCACGTTTGTAGCATATAAACCTAGCAAGCGTCCTCCCTCCAGCAGTGACTCATCATTACTTCCACAGTCAACAGTTTTATCATCTGATCATATCATTAGCTTACTACGCTGTTTTGTGATTATAGGTTAGAAAAAACTATATATGAACGGAGTTTGGGATAATGTAAGCAGCTCTGTAAGCTACCTTTAGAGAAATTGATCTGAAATGCTTTTCAAACTCATCGATTTTGTGATACATTTTGGTCCCAAAATATTGTTGCGACACATTTAATTTGACTTTTTTTTGCATATGAGTAGTGGCAGGAAAACTACTTAGTAGCAAAACATCTCGGTTTGGGTTTAAATAAGTACATCACTTCTGTAGCTCACATTACATTATGTAGGACACAACCGTCAGTCTTCTGCATTAACATCCTCTCCTCCTTTCATCAAACACAGTCCATCACTGCCTCCTTCTTATACAGACTCTTTAATACTCCGCCCCCTGACATCCTCCTTTGCTGCCGTAATAATTACTACAGCCACTAGAGGTCACCGCCTAACTAGAAACGTAAATATGAGTCATAATAAGCTGCTTTTCACAGTCAACCTATTTGGATGTGCTGAGAAAATACAAAAAATAAAGAATAAATCTTGTGTTTCCAGGTGGTATTATTGTTGCTGTCGCAAAGACAACTGGATTGTTTCCATTATCCTTAGATTAAGACCTGCCGACAACACTGGACATGATGCACGTTTATTCATTCATTGAGTTTATAATAGAGCAGCCCTCATTTTCCCAGGAGATTTCCTGAAGATGTGGTTTATAGTGAAACAATCTGTAGCCATTACATTGTGCAGCCATTAGCTAATAATATTAATGCTATGTTATGTTATGTTTATTTGTTAATTTCTGTGTTTTTCTATAAGAATCCACGGTTGTGCTTGTAAAGAAGGAACAGTATAATCATTTATCTCTGTACTTCAGTAACAGGGTTAACTGACCACACTGCACTGCTAAAATACCCATGAGCCTCAGATGCTTAAAACATAAGTCAAGAGAGGAAATAAACAAAACACAGTGTTAAACTTTTCCAAACAAACTGAAACTGAATTCATGTGAGCTGTGAATTTACAGCAACTTGTTTTGTGACCAGCCAATAGGAGAAGTTTTCCACATGGTGAGTAAAATAAGAGTTACTTAGCCTAGCAGGCTAACGTTAACATTAATTTCTAGAGGATGTTAATGTTCTGATCTAATGGACGTTGTAATAAACTTGTATCTAACTTTTAATAAACTCCAAACGCTTGATATTTTTATTCCCTTGTATCTGATGGGTGGTGATGTTTAGAGTGAATCTCATCTTCATGTGTCTCATGAATTTAAATGCTGGGTAGAGCTTCAGCTGGTTACATGTGGTCCAACATAATACTGCTCCTGAACAAATAGGCCTTTAATTTACTTTTTGATAGCAGAGCAATGAAAAGTTACTGTAAAGTGAGTTATGGACGTTGCCCCTGATCTTTATGCTCCATTATCTGTAATCCTTTCACACACACACGGACACACACTCCACTGTGGGCTGGTTTGCTTTACGACGTGGACTGAAAGAAGTCCACCGGTTTGTAAAGTCTTTTCTCCTGGAGTCGGTCGGCAGTAAAAGGTTAACAAGCTGCCTGTGATAAATGGAGGCAGTAAGGACGTGATGAGGTTCAGTGTGATATTCCCTCTGCTAACGGCTCCACATCAGCATTTACTGCCAGAGGTTAGCAGCACTGTCAGCTAAAAACTGTGGTCCAACTATGATTGAGGTCAGCAGACACACACAAAAAAAACCCAGCAGCACCGACTTCTGCATTCAGAATCCCTTCATCTGTTTGAATCAGGGGAATAATTGGCTTTTCAGGGTGTGTGTTACATGTGAATATCTGAGATCTGCTGTCGGTCATCTTTCTGGACTAACAAACCTTTAAGAAACAGTCCAACAGTACCTCAACAACACTCCAGACCACATGTATACGGATATTTTTGAAAACAGTGTTTTAAATGAAAATGATCTCTGTCCAGACGAGCGTCTTAGCGTCATTGCAGCTCTGATCTCCGTCTATACGCTGTGACTTAGCTGCTCAAAATACCATTTATCGACCATATATTACATTTTTATCCTCATAGTTTTTGTCTAATTTTAGTCGACAGAAACTCAAGATATTTTAAGTCTAGTTTAAGTCAACATTTTCATCAACTTTTAGTCTAAATGTTTTTTCTCTTCAGACTCATTCAATTAGGATAATAAGTCTCAGCATCTGCAGCTTCATGATTGCAGATTTCTTCCCCAATAATCTCAGACAGTTTGATCAGGCTGTTGTAAAGTCGTACTTACAAATACTACCATTAAAATCACTGTAGTGCAGAAACAATTATTCCTACCTGGCCTTAGAGCTCAGAAATCACACACAACACATGCTGACATCTTAGAAACACTCTAAGTTGACAGTAACTGCTATACCATGTTCAGAGCTGCCATTACACTTTTATGTTCAAGACAAGTAATTGTAAACCGATTTAAAACATAATTATAAGCTGCTCGTCCAAATATATAAACAAATAAAACTTGCAGGCTATCATTACAGCATTAAGTTTAATGATAAAGCAATTTACTCGTACTACTAAAACATTTTCTTGTCCCAGACAAGTTATAACACTGATTGTAAAGCCTCAGATATTTCACCCAGAAGTTTCAAAGTCGTGTTAGCTAACGTCAGTTTGTTAGCCTGAAGCCAGACGTTAGTTAACACGTTAACCCAGCCAACATTAGGTTGGAAGCCAGGCTCATTCATTATTCTAGCCAGCTAACATGGTTTGACATAGCTGAAACAGCTCAGTGACACTGACTTAACGTGAGTAAATACAGCTCTGGAAAAAATTAAGAGACCACTGCAAAATTATCAGTTTCTCTGATGTTACTAGTTATAGGTAAGTTTTTGAGTAAAATGAACAGTTTTGTTTTATTCTATCAACTACTGACAACATTTCTCCCAAATTCCAAATAAAAATATTGTTTTCAGACCTCAAATGAAAGAAAGAAAACAAGTTCATATTCAGTTATAAACAACACTATACTAATGTTTTAACTTGGGAAGAGTTCAGAAATCAATATTTGGTGGAATAACCCTGATTGTCAATAGAGATGTCCCGATCCGATATTTATATCGGATCGGCCCCCGATATTGCCATATTTGGGCATATTTGGATCGGCGCACCCTCCAGCCTAGCCACCGATCCGATAAAATGTGCGCGGCTCCTTTAAATTCTGCTCTGGCTCTGATCACGTGGTACACGCTGCTGCGTGCACCAGGAAACAGATGATCACAACATAACAGCATGCGTGCTGCTGGAGCGATTAGGTATTTTGAAAAGGAAAAAATGTCAGCAGTTTGGGAGTTTTTTACAATAGAAACACCCACCAGCCCAACAGCTAAATGCAAGGTCTGTGAGAAGGATGTTCCGAGGGGTGGCACAAAGGTCGCCAATTTTAACACAAGCAACTTAATTAAGCACTTGAAGAAAAAGCACCGCGACGAGTATGCGGTGTTTGTCGAGAACAAGAAAAAAAAGGGACCGAAGCAGCAGAGTATAGAAGACTCTTTTAATTCACGGGAGAAATACGACAAAGGCAGCCCACAACAAAAGAAAACGACACAGAAGTTAGTTGAAATGATTGTACTCGATGACCAGCCCCTTCAAATGGTGGAAAACATAGGATTTCGCCGCTTCGTTGACCATTTAGATCCGAAGTACAGTATGCCAAGTCGTCACCAGGTAACAGACAACATCCCCAAACTATACGACAGTGTGAAGGGATACGTTGCAGATCAGATAAGCATGCAATATTGCAATATTGTTTCTTTAAAAATATTTCTACAAAAGAAAATAAAAGTTTTATGGTTGCACTTTAACAGGGATTATTGTGTATTTCTTTATTCCATAGGTACCTCACTTGTGCTTACCTACTTATTGAAGATTGTTGTTACAGTATATTACAGTACTGTATTGCTGCACTAGTTTGATAACTGGTACTGTATTCATGTTCAAGTTCAATTTGTGACTAACTTGTTTGCTGATTTATTTTATTTAGAGGAAGAATATGCTCAATTTGATTGCGTTTACAATTTAGAATGACGTATACATTTTAATTGCTTTTTTAAGCACGTTAGTATCGGAAATCGGATCGGTATCGGCTGACATAAAATTCTGGTATCGGAATCGGATCGGAAAGGGAAAAACCTGTATCGGGACATCTCTAATTGTCAATCACAACTTTCATGCGTCTTGGCATGCTCTCCACCTGTCGCTCACATTGCTCAAATTCAAATCCAAGCAGCTCAGCTTTGTTTGATGGCTTGTGACCATCCATCTTCCTCTTGATCACATTCCAGAGGTTTTCAATGGGGTTCAAGTCTGGAGATTGGGCTGGCCATGACAGGGTCTTGATCTGGTGGTCCTTCATCCACACCTTGATTGACTTAGCTGTGTGGCATGGAGCATTGTCCTGCTGGAAAAAACAATCCTCAGAGTTGGGGAACATTGTAAGAGCAGAAGGAAGCAAGTTTTCTTCCAGGATAACTTTGTACGTGGCTTGATTCATGCGTCCTTTGCAAAGACGAATCTGCCCGATTCCAGCCTTGCTGAAGCTGAAGCTCCCCCAGATCATCACCGATCCTCCACCAACTTTCACAGTGGGTGTGAGACACTGTGGCTTGTAGGTCTCTCCAGGTCTCTGTCTAACCATTAGACGACCAAGTGTTGGGAAAAGCTGAAAATTGGACTCATCAGAGAAGATGACCTTACTCCAGTCCTCTATGGTCCAATCCCTATGGTCTTCTTGCTTCTCATTGATGAAGGGCTTATTTCTAGCTTTACATGACTTGAGCCCTGCCCCTTAGAGCCTGTTTCCAACCGTTCTCGCCGTGCACTTCACCCCAGCTGCCATTTGCCATTCTTTTTGTAGTCAAGCCAGAATTGAACCCTTCTTTTCCTCACGCAAAACTTTTCTTTTCAACTCTTTTGGCATGGTCAATAGTATAATTTTTGATTCCAATTACTTTTCCAATTCCAATTACTTTTGAGGTACTACTAGCACTGTTTTTGCCATCCAGCTGGTCCTATTGCAAGAGGATAGTGATGACCACAGCAGTGGTTTTTATACTTTTCCTCGTTAAATAAGATTTGGTTCAGGTGATCACCTAATCAGTACCTCATTTAGTAGAATGTGATGTGCTTGTGTTGGAATTCAACAGACACTGGAATGGAATGGCTGTCATACATGTAGATTTGCAGTGGTCTCTTAATTTTTTCCAGAGCTGTATATATGCTTATTTATCATTAGGAGACAGTTCAGTTAGCTAACTCATCGGGGCATTAATAGCAGGGTGGTACGACTTCAGTGGTCTCTTCAGGTTGATCGTCTCAGTCTCCCTTTACTGTGCTGTATCTTTCTTTAAGTTATGTTTATTCACTACTGTAGTTAAAATGCATCATATACGTAGTGAGCAGAGAATAACACAGGGAGCACGTTACAAAAATATCAGGAACTACTCAAAGAAAAAGGAAAATGTCATCACTTAATAAATGAATGGAATAAAATAAATCTTAGCAGAATTAAATCATTTTGATGTTTTCCAAGTAATAGGTTGTCTTTTTTATATGACTTACTTCTATATTTAATTAGTTTAAAATTTTTTGACCTCCTAGAAAAATAAAAACTATGACCTTTAAATGTACGTGCTTTAATGTGAGCTGAAATATAAGATGTTGAGGATAAAATATTTAAATATAAATAGAAACAGCCTGTTGATGCCTCACAAACTGACGGTCAGACTCTTGGGATCCCCTTCATCTTCATTCTGACATCATTCTCACAGCGACACAGCCGTCAATGAGCTCTCCAAAGTTTCTGACGTGATCAGAAGTTGCTCTGTTTAATATCCAGCAATTAAGAGGAAGTTCATTTAACTGTACAGAAATTAAAAATTTGTCTCCGTGGCGGAGAGAAACAAAAGAGCCGTCCTCCGAGGCTTCATATCAGCAACCATCTGGATGGGAGTTTGGCTGCGAAAACAGCGATTCCCTGCAGACACTTCATATGAAACTTTAATTAATGGGGAGAGTGTGTGATCACGGTGCGGTGAATCAGTGGCCTCAGTGGCTGAGCGGGCTGCCTGACAACAACAACCTTCCTGCTCGGGGAAACCTTACAGTGGCGGCGACGGGTTTGCAGAGGAAGAATAAGAGGAACTAATTAAATCTGGGTCTCGGCTCGCTGTTTCCTCTCAGTGCGCCTCCAGCAGCAGCTGGGAGGACGGGGGAGAAAGAGACGGAGCAGAGAATTAAACACCGCCGCTGTCAGACCGGCCGGTGATGCCTTCACGGGCCAGATGAAACATCCGACTGTCCGTGCTCGACAATAAATAGATACAGGACTGCAAACTACAAGGTAAGGAGAAAAGGGTGAGTCGATTTTTAAATAAAAGACTTTAAAAGGTCGTCCATCAACTGCAGTAGACCTTATTCACATGGCGGCCATTTTCCTCTGATGTCATGCCCAGGGTGTAACGCTGCTGTGCTATAAATGTTGGGAATTCATATAGTTTCACCACCTCCCGACTGATCAGCAACTGACGGATAATGAAAATCTGGAGGGCCTTCAGGCCACATTTCAAGGTAAGACAACATGTTTGATAACCTTAGCTAGCTTCCGTTAGCATTCAACCACTTCCTCGCTAACACTACTGCTCGATTAATTCAGGCGATTTCTTTCCTTAAATAAGTCTGTCCAAGACAGACGTTTACATTCTATAATTTATGAAACTTTTCCTATCGTATCACTGTGTATCACTCTCACAGTAACGTTAACCAGGAAGGGTTTGAAAGCTAACGTTAGCTGTTGTCTAACAGAAGTTAATATCAGAAATGTTGTTTTACCTCAAAATATGAACAAATGTCCTCTCAGATTTTCACCATCATCATCTTTTCAGTTGCTAATAAATAAAGAGAAGTGTCTGTCAGATTCCCTGTTCACACGACTCCGAACGTGAACCGAAGCATTCAAGCTTCCCACCCTGAGCGTGATGTCAGAGGACGATGGCTGCTGTGTGAATATAATCTTTGAGGGTCACTGGCAGTGTCACAAACTAAATGTGGTGTTTGGCATGATAATCAATCATTTTATCTCGTCAAGACAACTCATCTGATCATTATATGCGTCATTATAAAGACGACACAGCCAACACTGTCGTTAGTGACGTCGTCTCCTAACTGAAACATTGTAGAGCTGCTCCTGTATATGAGCAGCGCACAGAACTGAACCAGAACCAACTCTCCCTTCACAGAACTGCAGTTGTCAATATGAGCAGATTTATTGTGACAGTCATCTTTTTTACAACATTTTCTGAGCCCAGTTGGCTCCATGTTGGTGTTGGTTCTGGTGTAGATGAGACAAAGTAGTTCACTGAGCGCTTCAACACAAAACTACATGAGGTTTGACTTTAATTACAACAAACTGACAAACATCATATGTGTGATTCATGACACAAAAAATAGCCTCTGTTGTCCCGCTGACGTCCTTCCTCACTCTGACTGTCTTCTGAAGTTACAGCAACAGGCGACCAAATGAAACGCAACATTAACATAAAGTTGTGGATTTCTTTGGGTTTGAAGATTGTTGGAAACATTTAGAATCATTTAGTTACACATCTAATCAAAACGTATGACAGAGGTCAAATGTTTTTTTATTAGTCGAGTAGGAAAGACGTGTGTGTCGCTGTGTGCATGTAATGTTACCTTCAGTCTGACATGAGTTTAATTTTCCCGTAACACCAGAGTAAACTCTTGTTCTTAGTTTGTTTGGTGTAATCCAGTGGCACAGTGTCAATAAATCCTTTTAACTCATTAAAAAAGCCTCCGGCCACACTTCCAGACACGAACCCAAACAAACCGTGGAGGTGGCAGGTCACTTTTACTGTAGGCTTGAATTCTTATTGGACTGCTCCTTAAGTGATATCACAAATCTCAACTTTTAATACCAACATGGGGCAAGTGCAATGTTTTCATTACTGATAGAAAAGATGTAGAAAACTGTGAAAATGACATCCAAGCTGCAATAAAATTGTACTTGAGAGTACAAAGCAATCGTTGGAAATGGTTTTTCATGGAACACAGATTTGAATTCTTATAAAAGCAGACACAACTGTAGATCAAATTTAATGCCTCCTGTCGGGATCTTTTCATACATCACACCAAACAAGAAAAATAGAGATACAAAAAAACCCCAAAAAGATGATTTAATTCTTCTCTCAGGACCGGCAGGGACCATAACCAAAGGTTTGAATTGAAGTGAAGTGAGCTGTTCTGCCGGTGAAGGTTTTTTCTTTCTGCCACTCTGCTGAGCATTTTTTTACTCTATTCATCAGTGTGCAGAGATCAGGAGGAGCACGCTGATCACAACACAGTCAAGGTCTGCTGCCTCTGTCACCAAGTGGAAAGCTTTAAATGCGCCTTTTCTTTTTGCGGTTGAAGTCCTTCACTTCAGACACGCTGCTGTTCAGAGAGAGGCCCGTGGCGTCAAGGCTGACCGCTGCTCCATGTGTTCCGCTTTTCATCCAGAGAATAGTCTGAATAAAAAAGCTCGATCAATCAAAAGCCTTTGCAGTTTGTTTACAGATACTGTATGAGAGAATGAAATAAAAACTAAACTGGATTGTGTAATTACAGTGTCAGACCGCGAGGTAACATCCTGATCGGAAAGACATCGGGCGTCAGGAACGAAAAAAGTCTTGTTCCCTGTGGTGACTCACAGGGTGGAGGCTGAGGGCCTAGTCAGTCTGAATTCGCCTCCATTTCCATTTTTCATGCGTTAGTGTTCAAAGTCTCCGTCATACAGTAGGAACAACTCCCAAACTCCCCTAACATTGTGTTAGTAATACTAGGTCAGTATGCCCTTCTGTTGTTGCTTGTTGGTCTTGAGTTTCATATTTTTTGAGCATGCAGTACCTCTGAGGTTATTCTGGAGAATATTCTGGACAGTATTTGTTGTTTTGGATTGCTGCAATAATTATAAACATACATAAGTATAGAGTATAAAAAAGTTTAAAAATATCCCTTTAAGGTACATTTAGAACAGTTAAAAGATGTGCAACTAATCGCAATTAAATATTTTAATCCATTAACATATGGATAAATCGTCTATATATGTATATATACAGTAGAGACATTTTTTTTTTTCCGCTGACATTTGCAAAACTGGAAGATGATGAACATTCAGTATTATGATGGTGTCTTGTAATCCTATGTGGGATGGGCCAGATATTGGCGTGACACTGAAATAAAAATGAACTAACTACCATGCAGGCTGAACGGACCCACAGACTCCACCGGGTCTGTCGGAGCTGGTCGCAGCCATTCTAGACAGTGTTCCCGTTTCCATCGGCACATTTCAGCAGCATCTTAGAAGGAGCTCTCTCCTCTGATACACGTCGAGAAGATTGAGCCACACAGGAAGTGAGAAAATGGAATGGTATAGTGCATCTGGTCAATTTTCAAAATAAAACACCCACTTCTGATTTGGGATTTACAGCACAACAGAGGCAGAAATATTCGATACCAGATATTTTGTATTTTTTGTCAGAGAACTTTGACTTTGACTTCTGATTTCTGTCTGAATGATGACAGATTTTCTACAGTTGTAACGAAAATGCTTCTAAAATAACGTACTCTCACTTTAAAGACGATAGCAACATAGCAACAAGATAGCAACAACCGCATTAAAAACTACAGCGTGTACTGAGCTCCAGGGGAAGGCTGTGATAAAGTGATAAAGGCAGATTTTTAGTCTTGATTTAAAGATTTCAACTGAATGTGTGTCTTTAGGGGCACAGCAGGGAAACGCTCTGAAGCCAATACATTTTTTTGTAAGCTGAAGCCTTGACTAGTTGACCGGCATCGAGAGCGAATAGGGCGTCTCAGTATAAAAACCTATAATAAGCTCGGATAGGTAAGGTGGTGCAAGTCCATGCAAGGCTTTGTAAGTTAAAAGAACAACCTTAAAATCAGCTCGAGCTTGCACCGGTGCCCCGTGAAGAGAGGTTTGAACGATAAAATGTTCCTGTTTCTGTCTCCTCTCTTAAATTCTCAGTTTAAGAAAGATCCCAAGAATAAGAAGAAGTGGAATTATGTACTTTCTATAGAAGAGACTATAGATGAGACTGATGACGGAAGCTTTTATATCTCTATTAGAGGCCTGAAGCAACAGAAACAAAGACAAACAACATGTGTGTGTGATCCAGGAAGCGCGACAGCCTCCGTTACTTTTGTCAAACACCAAACCACAGGAAAAATTCAATAGGCCTGATTGCAGTAATGTGTGTTGGAGGGGCGTTAATTAGCTCGTCTGTGATTTCCCAGCTGCTTTGATGAACTCGTGAACATGAAACGGTCGCAGCCCGAGAAGCCTCGAGGTCGACTCCGATCAGCTGATACGGAGATGGCGGTGACGTCTGCTTTGATCTCGCCGTAACAGCGAGAGAGGAAACGCAACTCGCAGATTATCTCACATGCAAATCACACCAGCATCTCCTCCCAGCTCAGTTTAACACTTTCACACTGTTACATCATGAGTTGTGCTGAGGAGAAGCTCTGCTTTATGTCCTCACATTTAAACAGCGTGTGGAGATGGCAGCCTCTGGAATTACATCCATCTTAATCAAGTTCATCTTTACACTGTAAAAGATTCATCTAACAAGTCAGTTTATCTCCTTCACAAACAACTCCTTCATCTCTAACGCTGTGAAACACCTGTAACTTTATCTTATGGTCTAAAGAAGTTACTTTTTCTATGATGCTGCAAAAAATGAATTGAATGAATTTTAATGGTTTATCTTCTAAAATGATCCAAACCACTAATTTAAATGACCCCTCCTGTAAAGAAAGTTCATTTGTGAGTCTCATTTTTTTAACATGGAGCGTTGGGTTTTCGAACTCGTCAAATACTGTTGGTGGCTGACCCCGTCTACGATCCCACAGCGTCAGTGTTTGACAAGTTTGTAAACCCAACGTGTCATTGTTTCACCAAGTGGAAGTTAGATTAAAAAATCAACTTTCTGACAAAGTGGACCTATAACCATTACACAGAAATAATAATAATTATAAAAAACCCTCAAATGTGATTTATATCTGACACTGCAAAATAAAAGAAAATGTATAGTTTTGTTTGACACACTCCAACAAATACATCTGAATTTGATCAAGTTATTTCATTTCTTAACAAGCTTTAATTGGAGAAACATGAGCTTCAAAGTACATGGAGACGTTTATGGCACTGGTTAGCAAAATGTGGCTGTATTAAATAATGTTCCTGACTTTTTCTTGTAGTTCAGGAAAAAAAATCACCAGAAACGGAAAACCCAGTCATCATGTCCTCCCTCCATGCTGATGAAAGTCAGGTGAAGTTTCGTAGTCCACTGGAGACTTGTTTTAAAACGGAAAAACAACCAAAAACCTTTTGAATGGTAGCTGCTAAGCTAACAGCGTTAGCACACACTCTGTCCGAAGTGGGTTTGAAACGTCGAGCGCACGTCGAGGGTGAAAATAACGTCTTTTCAAATCAGTGTAGGATCTCGGGGCTGAGTGATTACACCGGACGAGCTGTATGGAGCCATTTTATGTGTCTTATATGCAACTTACATGAGGAAAAACATACCGCAGTTATACGTGGAAAAGCCTCTGTCATCCTGTCTGTCCTACCAACTCTTTGTCACATTTCTGCCTGCAGAACAGCGTCTGTCCCAGGCAGCAGAGCCAGGCCGCCACCTTTCATTATCATGTTGTTGTAGTTTCTGTCTCTGGCAACTTGTATTGAAAAAAATCATGCCTGAGCTGCTTGTTTCTGTGTGAACAAACAAAGGCGCAGAAATGGCGAGCCTTCGCTAGGCCGATAATGCGGAGTCTCTGTGTGAAAAGGTTTGTTTTGCTTTGAAGTTCCGTCTACGAAACTTCACCCAGTGCTTTGCTTGTTAATTGTGTTCGAGAGACTTTTAATTTTATCATCGATCCCGCCTGCATCTCTTCTGAGGGGTATTTTAAACACTAAGAAAGTTTAATGATGCCCCAACACTGTCGAGACTTCTCTATTTGCTAAAGGTGAGAAATGTGTGCATCAAAGTTTGCAAAGGTTACGATGCAGTAACATAAAAAGACATTTTCCAAATTCTGATTATGTCTCCCGACGTCAAGCGTTATGTTATCTCTCGTTACATGCAAAATAAAAACATGTTCAAAAAAGGTAGAAGTAATTTTACTGCAGAGGCATATACTTAACTTCACCCATCATTTATAATCAGTAGCTAGCCGATCAATATTTCAGTAGGTTGTGTGTGTTTGTTTGTCAGTTTGCCTTTTTAAGTTAAAGACGCTGTAGATTTCACTGCCACTTTTCCATGAATAGTAAACTGTAATCACTCAGAACAATGTTTTCTTTTAATCCATAGTTGATGAAGAAAATATTGATAAGTGCAGTTTTAAGTGGTTTGAAAATATTATATATAATACCATCAAGTGCAAAGAGCAGAATAATTTGCATTTCGTGGTCATTTCCAGAGGGTTTCAGTCCGCTGTCTCTACGGTTCATTTCTTTTTTAAACAAATTGAGAAGCTGTTGCATCAGACTCTGACGGTTGTTCATGAAAAGCAAAACTGGATGAGAGAAGAAAACACTGATAAAAGTGAGGTTCATTCTCTTCAGCTGATGTGACAGCAGCCTACTGCCACAGGAATAAACTGCGTTAATCCACAAAATGTATCTTAAACACGATTTAAACTGCATCTCCGTCCTGAAAACTTCAATATATGTGGAGCGACTTTAAATCTGATCGCACCTTCACTGCACTCGAGATAAGAAAGAGTCCTCTCAGTATGTTTCGCTCTACATGGTCATCTCACACCAGCTAAACAGTACGAGCCAACACCGATTTATTTTCTACATGTGTTCAGTAAACATCCTGTCTGTGTGTCTGCTGTCCGTCTGTCTGTCTGTCCGTGGTGTTGATCAGATGATCTGGAGGCAGACTGTGTCTCACTGCGGTGCTGTTGTTGTTGTTGTTTTGGGGTTTGGTCGGGCCGTCTCATTGGCTTTCCCCTCGCCCTCCTGTGGGATCACTAACGTGATCTGATCGCGCTAAGCGAGGCTGCTCGCCGCCCTGAATATATTGCTAAAACACATCGCAAGCTGCATGGAAATGCTGCGGTTTAGCATACAGGCCTGCAGTGATAGGATCAAACACAGCCAGCGCTGAAATGAATATAACACTTCAAGGAGCCGCAGCTTATCACACTGGGCTTATCTGTGCTTTATTTTACCTCCAGATTGACATGAGCGATGGAATCAGATCCTATCAGACACAGACGCATGTTGAGTGCACAGGAAACACAGATCATTTCCCATAATCCTTTGATTCCTGCAGAAGGTCAGATCTGAACAGAAAGGAGGGATTTGGCCTTTGACTGAGAGACAAGCCGGAGGTTTGAGACTCAAAGTCAAACGATAACAAGACTTAAGGTTTGTGATACACCTGTGTTTCACCTACATGTACTGCAGACAAGCTGCTGACTGAGGCAACCCTGTTCAAATACTTTAAACAGCTAAAAGGTAAAATGGAATAAATGGTTTATCCACAGGAGGGCAGATCGCGGAAGAATAACACCTGACGTTTTCTCAAGAACGTGATTTTGAACAATCAACAATTGCCAGATGATAAACACGATGACTGGAGTTTACAGTATAAGTCACTGTTGAGCTTTTTGCAGTTTGGTTTTATTTTGAAAACTTTTCCCCACCGTTGTAGAAGTCGACAGCTGACCTTCACATCCTCACTCACCCAGCATCACAGCATTTTGTGAAATACTGATGAAATTAAAGCAACAGAATCCGTGTACGTGGGCACTCAACACAGGTTTAAATTAAAGAAATTGTGTCCATGTCAGTATTTCACAAAGCTCCTTTTTTTATTTGAACACACCAAAATCACAATCTTTTCTTCACTTTAATCAAAGGGAAATCAATAGATTCAATTTTGTGACTGTATATTTTCTTAAAGTGATGCTTCAGGTCTTTCGATGTGGAGTTGTATGGGTAGATGGCCGTTGTCTCTGTATCTCTTGTACGGCTGAAACTGTACCAGCAGGAAGACATATGTAAGCTGCCGGTGCTGCTTCTACACACCGACGGACAGCTGATGTACGTCAGTATCTCGTACAACCCCACATCAAAAGACCTGGACTTTCCCTTTAACCTAAACTCAAGTCTCACCGTTGCCTGTTGTTGCCACACCATGTACTGGACGTGGACTCTGGATTTTGTACACCCGGCATCCACCCAAATCTTCTCCGAGCAATTCCAACCTAGTTATTCAACCCAGTATAACAGTAGTTAATCAAAAAGTGACAAAATGTATTCAATAGGACGACTATACATGGGCACAAATTATTTTAGACGCAACACAAGTTTTAAATGTTAAATTTATGTCCATGATCTTCATGATCGCATAAAAATGTGAGAGATGTTCTGCTGTTAGTTTAGCTGATTCCCGGGACACAACTCGGATTTGTCACAGCTGCTTTTTAACAACAAAACCTATTCATCATTGAACTCCAAGATTGTTTGGGCACATTTATTTTTAACAAAATGTGGATGAAGATCTGAACTCATCTGGCCTAAGAGAAGATTTTCTTTCCCACACAGAACAGGTGTGAACAAGATAAACCAGAAGTTGAAATATGTGATTTTCTTGGGACTTTATGACTTTCTAACTAAAATTAAACATACACAGACAAGAGGAAAAGAAGAGAAAGAAAAGACAATCCAGTCCATATTGGTATACATCCAGGTATGTATGTTACGAATGTTAGCTAGCTACAACTAACATCAATACGGTACACTAGCTGCTCTATAATGCCGGGATCAGACTACACAAATTCAGGCTGATTTTCACTTGATTTGGTCGTGGCTGTCAAATTTTCAGCGTCGGGCCTGATTATGAACGACAAACGGACGTGCCTAGTTTGCAACTCCGACGTGTTGCTTGACCAATAGGATGACAGAGTGCTCTGATGGGCATATGTAAACATGGCGAAGAGGAAGAGGGACGCTGCTGATGTCTCCTCGAGGGACGACCATGACGGAGTCAAGAAAGAAGAATGTTGACGAGAAACAGCGGAGGCACTTCAGCAACCCTGTGAGTAACTTGCTTGTTAGCTATGCTAGCTTCAGTAGCCATGATGTACCATTTCCTGACGGTTCATTAGAAGAGCACCCTCTGATGGAGAGCAAGGCACTGCTATCGTTTATTTGAATAGATTGAATATTGCAATTTATACCCCACCCTCTAACTTTAGTCCGGATGTATTGTGACATCCCTGTTTGTGATGAACACCAATTTACTAAAGGTCACGGGTTATTAAGCTGCACAGAATAAACAGGCCGCTCTGGTGGCGATGAAAATAAATGTTTTTCAGACAGCAGAAATTACAGGTCAGGTTAATATCACAGATAATAACTGTTATTACATTCATACATTCATATGTTATGATACATCATTTTTCAAAATCAGTTCTCAGATAAATGATTTCTGAACTTTCCTTTCATGACTGAACCTTCACACTGACTGCAGTCACCACGCTGCTTCACGTAGCTGTAATAATTTTCTCTTTCTGTCAGACCGATCCAGCGTCTGTGGCTGAGTTCAGATAGTGACGGACAGAGAGGTCTTAAATGAAGGCGAGAGAGGTGGCGCTGGTGATGGAGCAGCAAAGTGCTGCATGATGATCGCTGTGTGAGAAACCACAGGCGAAAGAAAAGAAACACACTTAAAGTGGCAGACAGCAGAGATCCATCTGACGTGTGGGGCGATGAGAGTGTCACCCTGTGAGCTGGATGAGTGGCTGGATAACCGCTGAGATATTTGACTCCAGTCATCAAACTTAACTCAAACACAAGTGCCTCTGTGTGTGCAGACAACATCTCTCGTTGGTGCAAGATTGACGTGCCGAAACTGTTGTGATTAATCAATTGATGCGTTCACTTGTCCATACAGGACGGCCGTCATAAAAGACACCTGAATCTTCGACTAAAGTCTGTTCCTTCTTTTGGACAATCTGAAACTCCACATCAAGAAAAAAAAAAAAACTGATCCCACACCTCGGCTTGTCTTCCAGCAGAAACAGACACACGCCTCGGGCAAAAACATGTTTGACAATGAAAAGTTGAAGGAGCTGCAGCTGAGAGAGCTTTGAAACGGAGAGGAAACAGGAGCAGAGGTGGAAAAAGGTGTTCGTATCGTTGAAACGATAATCAACTCTGATACGGGATGTCTGTCACATGGGCATTGCCTGGATATGCAGGACTGTAGCTCCAAAGAGCTTTTAGTGACTCCTTGATAATTCTGCACTTTGAGCAGTTTGTAATTAAAGACAGTAGTGTTGGTCAGTCAGTCATGGATATATGAAGGTTTTTTACCAGTAAAAAAAGGAAAAGCAGTGGCACAAACATCTTCTCATGGTGAGCCAGGAAAGCAAGGTATGTAAATGTCTGGAGGAGTTCAAAGTTACATGAACGTGATGTGTGAAAACCCAAGGCGAGTTTAATGGCCTTCAGAGACTTCTTCTAGACAGAGTAACGTTAGCCTATAAGCTAGCAACACACTGACAACACTTTTTTATACAAAGAAATAAGTACGTCAACGTGGAACATTTGCCAAATTTACAAGAGGGGGCGAGTAATTAAGAATTATCATAGACGGTGTTTTACAAAGTTTATTAAGTTTACCTAAACACAACAACACACAACACTTCATATTTTTAAGGGAGTTTGGTGACTTTCTCACTGGGGGTTAGTAAAATTTTATAAGTTTGGTGAGCCAGAACTTTAACCAACGTCAACGTAGCTAACAACAACTGGCTACCGTCAGTTACCTTTTAGGTTGTATTTTAACAACTGTATCGTGGAGGGTCATCAAACACTGATCAAATGTCATCAATATGGTTCTTGTGTATGGGAACGAAATGTCCACAAATTTGTGTCCATGTACACGAATCATTATGTTTCAGTTTTGACAGAATTTCATGAAGATTATTAACATGAACTGGACTCATGATGTTTATGATTCTGTTCCTTCCTTTTTTTTTATGTTCACTCAAAGAAACATGGTGCCGGCACAAAAGATAGATTAAAAAATGTAATTGTTCACGTGCACTAATCCTGTGGATTATATTTTTTAATGACAATTAAACAAGCTGCTTTGACGCTATATTAAATGCTGAGAACTGGGAACATGGTCCAATTTGTAAATGTTTAAAAGTAAAATCAGGTTTGAGGAGGTTAAAAACTTCCTGTTCCTGTCAGAACCTGCTCTGCAGTCTGGGCTGAGTCAGTCAGTATCAGTTTGTGGATTGACACCGTGCGGTCAAACATCATCAGATCCATTTTGGTCGGCTGTGAGTCGCCCGGCGCCGCGGCACGACGAGCCCACACACAACTGAGCTGAGATTAATAACGGGTCCGGCAGGCGGGCGGGTACAGTACGGCCGCTCCATGCATATTTCATTCATCTCCTCCACACCACGACTCGATCAATCCTTCATGAATAAAAAAACAGCCCCATTTAAACTGAGAGCTCATTTGCATCCGTCCAACTTCTCCTCCATTCAGCAGACGTAACCCTCTGCCACCGCATCACACGCCCCCACAGTCCGACTCATATCACCCTCCAACAGCTCTGAGAGCGGGTCGCCTGGACCCGGACACACTCGATTACAGATCTGTTTCCTGACAGCATGCTGAAGAGAAGAATACAGTCATTTTGCAGTCAAATATTTTGGCTGTAACCCTTAATAACAGGACCTGTGTTTGATTGTGGACCAGCCCGAAAGTCTCCTCCTCCTAAAGGTAACTCGTTTGAGTTTAATAGCAGGTAGATCAGTTTGAGTACTGAACCAGAAGTACACGTTCACAAGTTATTCTTGTCATCTCACTTATGTTCAACCCATTCACCAGAATAAACACCAGTGATGTACGTTTCTGCAAACCACAGATATGTTGGTTTTCAGTGTTATGCTGTGACAACACTGTGCTTATGGTCTGGTTTGGTTTAGGGACAAAAACACTTGGTTAGGGTTAGAAAAAGATGACCATGGTGTCTCATTAAAAATATCCAACAGTTTCACTCTTACAAATGTTGAAACGCAGTCTTGAACGGCTGCCTCGTGCAGCTCTAAGTCTTTAACACTTAAAGCGATTTAATTAATCAACAAGTGAGCTCACCAACATTAAATTGTATGTTTGGTGTAATTCTGATTTCTCCTCAGCTACATTATTGTTTACAGCAGTGTTAATATACCTTGGAGTCATATTTGAGTTAAATTACAGATATCGTGTTAAAATGTTACTTTAGTAAATGTGAAAGTCCCCCGTAAGATAAGTACTTTAAGTTTACAAGTATGTGAAATAATTATCAGTATCAAAAATAATTTTCTGGCAAATAAAAAGTAGAGTAAAAGTAAATTATAAATATATCTACATGCTTTAAGGGTTAACTGATTTTTGGATCCATTATTCAACATTTTACAGATTATCAGAATCAATCGGGTTTTCTTTAATAAAATGTGTTATTGATTACGTTTAACCATTAATGTAGCGTTCCGTCTCCCTCCTGCTATGGCTAATGTTAACGTTGCTAACGCTAGCTAGCTGATGAAACACAGATACGACGTGATACTAACAGTGTTGTACTACTGGCTGACAAACCTTGTTAGAAGCTGGGAACAACTGTCAGAAATCTTATACAGAGACAAATTAAAACACCATTTGTAGGCTTTATGAGAAAAGATACTTTCATTCTGCACCTTTCTACAAACTGTAAGGTATTATTTTTCAAAAATGATTTTTCTACATGAAATTGTTGTCAATGACCTTTGAAATGCGATTACAGTTCAACTTGCTCTACTTTGGCTCTGATGTATATCTATAAAGTAACTAGTAACTAAGTTATCAAACAAACAGCGTTGGAAAAAAAAGTTAAATATTTGCCTCCAAAATGTCGTGGAGTGGAAGAGTCATTTAGCAGAAAATGGAGAATACTCAAGTACCTTAAAATCTTACTTAAACAGTTCATGAGTAAATGTAATTAGTTACACTCCATAACTAGTTAACAGTAGTTCCTTCCATCCTCCCTCCCTTCCTCCTTCTTGGTGAGCCAGCATGTCACAGTACCTTTAGCTTTGTGCTGCTGCCAGAGTCACTTTGGTGAATTTGGTTTTGATGACTGTAATATCGGCTCTGACCTGCTTCCTGTGTGAAACCTGCAGATAGATGACGAGGTTTCCCCTCATAAATTATCCGTCCTGCTGCTGGGAAATAATAAACATCAGGCCGACGGCGGCGGAGGATTACTAATGGGCTGCAGCTGAAGATTTGCGGCTTGGGCGATCTGTCAAAAAAGAGAAAATAATAATAATAATAACAGTGCCACAGCCAGACGAGGAAATGCAGCTCTATGTGTGTTCCCGACGTGACTGACACCCAATAAATAACCCATTTCAATTTTTGAAGCAGTCATGATGATAAACTCCACAACAGGCTTCCACGCTCACCTGTGTTGATGCATTATGTCCCTCTCGCATGACAAAGTGGCTGTTTAATCACAAATCTGTCGCCATCGCACAGCAGCGAGGCTCCTGACGGTGGCAGGCCGGCGGCGAGCCGGGTTTCCTCCCAGGATCCTCTGCAACACAAATGCATCTTCAGACAGCCTCTGCACTTGTGATGTCAGCATATAGAGCACATTCATAATGGAGGATAAATCAGCATTTTGTTTTCACTGGTGAATGTTAATAACATTTACCTTCATCAGAAAACCCTCATGAATTAGAGTCAGCTGCCGTCAAGTGTTGTTAAACAAGTCTGGTGAATTTTTAAAGGCATAGTTGAAAAATGTAGGAAACATACAAATCGATGTCACTCATTTGTGTGAAATTTTTGTCCTTTTTTGTAACAAATAAAAATATAAATACTCTGTGAGTGAAAAACAGATAAAGAATTTGTATACTTCTTTGATAAAACGCCAAAACACTGGATCCTACATTTCCCATGATGTAACTGGAGATCATAATGTAGTAGGTTTGTTCAGACTACTGACAAAGTCATTTTCAGTTGAAGTCAGCGATATGAAGCCAAAAAAACAAACAAAAAAACCCAATACTTGTTGCTGTGTGACGCGCTACAAATCAAAGCTGAGTCGGGCCTTAACATTTAGCGGTTAACAAACATAATCCTTTAAAAAAAAAACTACTCTGAAAACCAGCCAGGCTAACCAATCAAACAACACAACTTCTTCTAACACAACGTCTTCACTATCATTAGTACCTGGTAATGTAGAAAAGAAATGTACGAAACCTGTAAATAAATTGACGCTGTAGTCACTAAAGAGCAAGTAAAGTCTGAGTCAAGTGAATTGTTTTTAAGTTATATTATGTAAGTAAGATAAAGCACGTAAACTTGTGTCGCTTAAGTAACGTACTTTACATGAGTTACATGACTAAATGTAGTTATTTCAACACAAAATATGATCTTTTCCTAAACTTAACCAGGTAGTTTTGGTGCCTTAACCCAACCAAACTGTGACCGTCAGCGTTATAACCATCATAATATGTCAACTGTTTGTCAGCAAGCTTTATTTTGACCTTACACGCTATGTATTATTGCTAACTTGACCGCGGATACAACTTGATAGTAGATTGAAGACGTCCTCTGACTCAACGACCAAACTGGTTGATTGCTTATGACTCTCAAAAAGCCATTTTTCCGACAAGGCCTTAAATTGATAACGTCTGACGGTTGGAGTACCTGCGACAGGTGAACCGGACCGGCCCTTTCCCGGTGAGGACAGCAAGCAGTTGATTATTTACACATCCAGCAGTTAACATCATCCCATTATCATTCATTTGGAGTCTCAGTCCAGTATCTCCCCTCTGTCTCAGCTCAATCTCCACCAACTCCTGAGACAAATATCTGTGTCTTTCGCTGCTAAGCGCTCCACTCTGTCCACCAGCTGGTCTCTCACTGTGTCTGTCTGCTGCCTGCTGCTGAGCCAGTCGTGTACTGAGGCTTTTTAGAGCTTTTCCTTTGAAAACGACGCTGCGAGAGTGCTGGGAGTGAACCAGAACAGTCCAGGTGTGTCTGTGAGCTGGAACTCACTGCAAAGCTCTTTAAAGCTGAGGAGAACACATTTATATTGTCTTTACATTGTTATTTCACACTTTGTTATCATGAAAATAACCATGACAACTACTTAAACGAAGCGTTTCAGGGTTTAATCAGAAAACTGGAACAATTGTTGTGTTTTGACTTCAGCTTCCTGTAGCAGAAATTATCGTCAGACATAATTAGACAAACTAAACGACTAATTACTTTACATTAAATGTTGTTTTAGCGTCAGTAAGAGAGGACAAAGTTTAATGTTTTTTCTGCTGTTCGAGTGGCTTTTACTTTATTTATAAAAGTGTTTCTGTGGAAACCAAAACGAATTATTGTGACCACAGCTGGCTGACTTTCACTTGTGTTCAGAAGCTGTGACTGAGGCTGCGAGATGGAGGGATGAAGAGAGGAGGAGGAGGAGGAGGAGGGTGAAACCAGAGAGATTTCTGCTGTGATAAGATGAAGCACGGAGATTAAAAAGTTAACGGCCGCGTGACTCTGTTCCCCGCGCTGTCTGACGCTGTTTTGATGTCGGGGGTAGCGGCGTCCTCTGGTGGCCTGCTGACCCGTCTGATGCCACTCTAATTGGACTCCTTTAATTAGCCGGGCCGAGGTGTCTCCGTCCCTCTCCTCCTCTGCAAACAGAGAAGAAGAGGAAGGTTTGGCGGGTCGAGCGTTTCCTGTGGCTCAGCGCGGGGACCTCCTGATTGGGCCCTCAGCTTTCCTCGCCGACCTTGCGAAGTTAGCCGTTTAGTTTCACCTGAAAAGGCGAGCAGGGATTTGTGATGTTCGCAGGAAACGGAGCAGCTGTGAGCCGAGCTGCTGTCAGACGCTCACACAGCTTGTTGTTTGTTTTCTTCAGCGCTGCTTCTCCTCCTCCTCCGCCGGGGTTTCGGCCGGCGGAATAAAACGAGCGCTCTCTAATTTAAGACTTATTTGATTTAGCTGTAAATTAAATGTGCTTATTCCACTGTTGTCCTTAAGATTGCTCTGCATTAGCACCAGTGTTTAGTTTGACTTCTTTCTGAAAAGCAATCATTTCTCCCTAACTGGATCTCTGTAACCACATTTGCTCTGCTTAGTGTCATAAAACGGCGGCTCGTTGCGGCAGATTGGCCTTTCCATGAAACCTGAACCTCTGATGGAAACGCAGGAGAGGAAATAAAAGAGAAGTGCCTTGGAGCTCCCAGTCAAACTGGTGGGTGTTTCACTGCTGTGGATTAGCGTTCGGCTGCTGAACCCGGAGAGAAGCAGATATATCAAAGAGCTGACCTCGAATTTCTCATTTCTGCAGGGCAGCTGGGAGAAACATGGAGGCTCGAGTAGTTTCCTCCTGTTTTCATCCTCTGAGCAGAAAGGTGCTGCACAAATAAACTCACTTGCTTTAATGTAAAGAGGGCATCCTCAGTGGAACAGGAGTCCACACGGACCACTGCAGGCCTTTAAATGTGTTGATGAGGCTCACCTGTACAGGTCAAAGTTAGTGCAGGAGGATGTATTTAGATATATTCACAGGATTCACAAGTCCACAGATCCTCTCCTCCAATAGAAGTTCAGATACTTGTTTAAAAACAGACTCTGGTAAAAGTAGAAGTACTGATTCAACTTCTTTCCTCCAGTAAAAGTAATAGAGTACAGGCTCTGAAATGTACTCAGAGTATCAGAGTAAAAAGTCTCCCTCTGAAGGACATTTGTGGTCAAAGCTAACTGAAGCTCACGTCATATTAATATAATTCAAAGACTATTAAAGTTAAAGGTTGAATCAGTAGGATTTGTCCCAGCTGTTCCTGAACGCACCACAAAGACAGTTGATTGTTCAGTCTCATTCCCAGGACGTCAAATAGCCACATTTTGGGTTGGTAAAGCGTCCCGAGCAGCAACAAAGTGAGAAAATAAGAAAATCTCTGCAGATACGAGACACTAAAATGCCTTTTCTCCACATTCCAGTCTCCCTCTCTGTCTGTTTACGTCTTCTTACGTCTTTGTTTCGTCTCGCTGCGTCTGCCGTGCGTGATGTGCACTGATAGCACTGATGCACTGTCGACATCAGTCTTGTGATGTTGGGAAGGCGGCGTGCGATGACGCCAAATAAAAATAATCCATAATTCACCTCAAATGCATCAAACTAAAGTAACGAGCCTGTTTTGAAAATGTGAGGAGGAGAAAGTTCAGATGTTTGTGTTCAGGTGTAGAGAGGGAAAGTCAACTTAACAAACTTTGTGAAACAGCTTCGACAGATTCTAAGTCATTGTCTCCTTGTAAATTCAGCATTAAATGAAAACATGAAGTTGTTTGTCTCCTTGTAAAAAGTGTCAGTTTGTGGCAGCATGGCTGTACCAGCCTGTCTGCTTCTGTGTCTAAAGTGCTAAAGTCTTACCTGCCAACATTTAGCAGCTGTTTGAACACACTGTTTACACTGATTTCACCATTTACACTCAATTTATGAAAGAAGAAACATTTTATTGACGCTGAACATGTCACATTTTACTAATACACTAAACAGTAACCAATATAGGCTACTTCTTTGTCCCCGTGGAGAAAGTCCCCAGACTCCCTTAACAAATGTCTCAGTTTAGTGAGTTGTTGAGTTGGAGAACCTTTATAAACTTTGTGAAACGCTGTTTCTGACTAATTCTTCATTATTTGTTCCTTCTTGTAAATTCAGCAAATGTTCTACATGAACTTCTTTCTGTCTTTGTATAAAAACATGGAGTTTGTCCCACTGATGGACAGGTTTATTTGAACATGGAGTGCTAACATGCTAGTGTAAACTGGTATAATGTTAATATGTAACATTGTCTGTCTTTATATTTTATATATTCATATTGTGTGCATGTTAAATATTTAGTGCAGCCTGTCTCACACTGTGTACAGCTCAGGGTCACTGTCAGCTCACTGGAAGGATTTTCTGCTGAAACGAAGGTTGAGTAAAGCATCGTGGTTGATGGAGGAGAGCAGGGTGAAGCAGCAGCCTCTCCTCTTCTATCTCCACGGAGATCAGCCGCCTCCATAAGAGCCTGCTCTCCGTTACTGAGGCATGCTGGGGGATGACGGCGGGGGGACGGGGGGGGTCTTATGGGCATGAATCGGCCCTGGCAGGCCTTAATGCAGCTGTCAGGCGTCCTGGTCCAGCGATGCGATTTCCCCCGCTCCGTCACCGTCACCGCCAAGATTATACAGCTTTTAAATGAGCTGCAGCCACGGGGAACGGCACCCGGGGAACGCCTGTCGCCGCGGCAACATGAGCCATGATTTGCTGTGCCATTAATCTCGCCGGGGAGATCTCGGCCGATTTGTCCTCGCCAACAAATGAAGCTGTAAAACTTCTCCTACGCCTGCATGTGTCTCTCTGGATGAATCGGGCTGACAGGAGCAGGACGCCACCGACACCTAGACCTGAACGCTGCACGCACGCACGTACGCCACCGGGCGTCTGATTGGCCAATCAGGAGCAGAGATCAATGCAGGAGATCCAGAAGACATTTAAGTTTCTGTAAGATGGATGGGAGTGAAGACAAAAAGTGAAGTGAAAACAGGACGGACTGTAAATCAAACAAGTTTGTTAATTACATCCAAAGTTAGCTGCTCCTGCTTCATGAAGCAGGCCTCTGCTCCATCTCCCCGCTGATGAACGGAGCCGCTCAGAAAACCCAAATAAATTGTGGAAAGTCTGACGTGCGCACACACTTTCACTTTGTTCACATTTAATACCTGTGTGTGGTTGTAAATGGCTTCACAAACTTAAATAACGTACAGAAACATGTCAGTAAATCTGTCAATATTCAGCCTCACTGGGCTCTCTGCCACTGTAACACACCCACTGTCTCAGCTGTACAGAGAAGTAAACCAACGAGTGAACATCTGAATCTATCGTGTTAAAACCGATTTTAAAAAGGCTGTACGATCAAAACGCTTTCATTCTCGACATACTAAATTAACTGTGAAGCTTCACTCTGAGGTTTTTAAATTTTATAAAACATCTCTGCTGCAGTTTTTTGCCCCAGCGTGCATCAAACCTGGCTGTTGTAGTTGTCAGTTTAAAGGCGGGACATGTTGGGGCACATCCTGCAGACGCTCAATCAGATTGAAATGTGTCGGTACTGACTCCTGAGCAGATTTTGTGGCATCTCTTGTCCTGCTGGGAGTGTCGGTGAGTATATATATGAATATATGTATTTATTTATCTGGTTACAAGAGGTTAAACCATCACATTATATAACATTCACGTGCGTTCTTGTCTACATCGTGTTTTTACTTGTGTATGTCCGGTTCGTAAGCATATAGATTTGTACTGGTACGTGTATTTTTGTGTTTTGGTGTATTATTTATTCTCCAGTTTAAACACCAGAGCTTGAGGACTTGTCTGCTTCTTTCAAATCAGCTGTGTGGGTAACGACCAGAGAGGACGATTGGTGTTGTTGAACAGTTTTACGTTTGAGGAAATGTGTCATGCTAATGAATATCAGACGGCATCACCCAGATGTGTCAATCACTGTCGTTATACCCTTATAGATCATTAGTTCCTTCACTTATGTTATTTATTATACTTTATTACTTCAGTTTGATTTCTGCACTGTTTTGTAGACTCATTTTCTGAGTCCTCATTTCTTTTTAAACATATTGTTGAAGCTGTGTTGGAGGAAGGCTGAGAACATTAACTATTGCAAACGACTGCTTCGTGACAAATAAAGAAACTTTATTCCTCAGCGTCGGTGCAGTCACGGCCTCGTAGACGAACTGTTTCTGTTGACCATGAGGACCTTTCAGAAGGGGGGGGTGACCGCTGATACAAGAAAATGTCAGACAAACGATTCATTTAGCCGACAGAAATGTTGTTTATTGTGTCTTGTTTCGAGATTCTTGCTCTCGTTTCTATTAAAAGACAAACCCTGAAACAAACAGATCTTTATTGTGAGCAGGTTGTAACAATCTCACCGCAGCAGCAGATGTTTCCACATGTTTTTATGTCTCCTTCCAGCCTGTTTAACTGGTTTGCTGGTTGTGTTTTTTACAGTGTGCACTCAGTCTCCAGCTGTTCCTGGGTTGTGTATCGTCTCATCACGTTTGCAAACAGTCTCCTCTTTCTCAGGCCCTGTGCTCGGCCCTCAGGGGCCCCTCGGAGACCCGGAGGACCGTCTCAAGTGCTCCTGCTTTGTTCTGTTTTCCTCCTCTTCTGTCTCCTTTCATTAGGCAGCCGGCCAGCGGCGGCGGTTGTTGTTTCGGCCAAACAGGATCAGCAGCATCAGCAGCTGCGACACCGACTCCAGCCGGGGAGAGGGAAAGTTTTAATGGATAGAAGAAGAGGGGAAGTGGGTCGGTTATCTGCCCTAACTGGTCTCCGAGGCCCCCCCAAACCAGCAAAGCATCATGGGAAGGAGGGTCTGTAGATCAGTGGAGCCCCGCCGGGTTTGGTGTTTGTTGGCTCGGGGAGGACGGAGCGGTGCTGATGGGAGGCTTGTAAACCTCTGGGAGTTGTGTCCTACATCAGCTGTTGTTCCTGCTCAGGAAAAATCTCAAGCTGAGATTTTTTTTTTGTTATTTTTTTCCTCATTTTTCTTTTTCCTCTTCAAGAATCAAATCCCCCGGCTGCTCGTTACACACATGAGCTTTCTAAATTTAAAATCCTCACCGTGGAAAAAAAGTTAAAATTAGACGCAGGGGAAAATCTTCGAACACACGTTTCCAGACATAAATAAAAACCTCCATCAGAAACTCATTTTGTTCTCTCTGTGTACATATTACACTTTCATTTACCCCGTCTGAAAATATCTCCTCAGAGCAGCAGCATGTCGCCAGCGTTCATCTTCTCCTGTTCTCTGGACTTTATTTATTTATGACATTTAATCCAGATGTATTTTTGTTTTAGACGTTGTTAAAAATATGAACCTGGAGGAGGAGAGCAGCTCTGTCTGGAGGATTCACACTGATGTAATGCTTTGTGTTATAAAATGGAAATTAAAAATAGATGCTTTGACAAGAGAGTGGAGAGAAGTTAAGATAAAATTCTCTCATAGAAAATGTCAGTGCTGTTAAATCATACATGCAAATTATTAACATACATAAACTGAAATGTTGCATCTCTGATTTAAATCAAAAAACCTATCTCAGTAGAGGACATGTGAAATGAATATAAATATTGCTAACAGGATCCAGTATGTCACTGCAAGTCATGTGTATAACAGCCTGAGTTTACCTGTGTTTGAGACCCTCTGTTCTGTTTTACAGCCAATGAGGCGGCCGAACACAGTTTGAGTCACACCGCTGGATATTTTGAAGGACACCTGGAGACATTTTGTGGCGACCAAAAACAGCAAACCGTGATGTTTTCCTAACCCTGACCAAGAGAGCATAACAGGCTGAACACACTGGATGCGTGTGCAGCGCTGCTGCCTGGCGTTACCTCTTGTTTTTAATTTCGGCGTCCATCTTAACAGGTTAGACCGTTCACACTCGCTGCTTGACACGCTTCTCTCGTGATCTAGAGATTTGGAGTCTCGCCTATTTCTGCCGCGACACGTGTGCAGCTCTCGGTAAAAATAGACCTGAAAATGACCTGTAGACAGTCATATCCACATCATAGCATCGTTTCACTACAGTTTTAATTTCTGTATGTGTAGAATATGTCAGACGTGAAGAGGTGACGGGACAGTTTCTTTGTTTCACTTTCACTTTCTCTCCCTCCTCTCTTTTGTTCGCCTTTGTGGTAACCACGTTAGTGTGGCTTAGGTTACTTTACATTCCTCTTTCTTTTGAAAGACACTGCAGTTATCTGCACGATTTTGGAGCGTTGGGTGTTGATACAGTAAGTATTGATGTTCAGTCTGGAGATCAGTTTCCAGGCGCTGGATGTGACGCTGCATCTCCATCAACTGATAATCAGAGAGCAGCAGGTGGTGGATGAGAGACACTGTGAGAAACTTCAATCTAATCTTGTGTTTGCAGAGACGCTGCAGGACCTTTTTCATTCAGATTCACAACATCGAGCCACCATGAGTCAGAGGAAATGTGAGGTTATTACTTATTGTTGGTTCACTGTGTTTTGTTTGGCATTAGATGTAGCTTGGCAGCTGTAAAAATGTGACTGATTGACTGATTAGAAACGATAATTGAAGTACAAGAACCTTCAGAATGTCTCATTGTTCTTCTGTGAGGCTTTAAGTTTTTCCAGGAGTACAAACGAGAGCGTCTGAACCTTCAAAGAGCCCCTAGAAGGTAAAAAGTCTGAATTTCTCCAGGACGACGAGGTAACTTGAGTGGAAACAAATAGGTGGAGTGTTTGATCCACAGAGCGTGAAGAGGTCTGTAATGTTCAGAGAGTTTACAGCAGTTTGATGAGCAGCCGGGTGGAGAGCAGAGAACAGAGGACGAGGCCTCGGGGACGCACAGCTGCTGCTCCTGCTGCTGCTGGAAATCAACTGTTTTTTATGTTTCTTTCACTTTTCCTAAGGCTGCAGAAGAGAACAAGAGATTCCTGCAAGAGCACACCTGCAGGTTTCGGCTGAATCTGGATCCAAGACGTGTTCGCTCCTCAAAAAAAGTTAGTAAGCCAGAAATGTATAGTTTTCACCTGCATGCCCAGAGATTTTCACCTGAGGGTCAAGAGGCTGATGCTTCTCAAATGTGAATATTTGCTAGTTTTCTGGTCAGTGATATGTGTACTCGGGCTTCAGGGTTGTGCCTTTTTTGGGTGGGTATTTTTCACTATTTTCCGACATTTTATCAACTGAACAATCAATTAACTAAAGATAAATCACCAGGGTCCTCATGTACTAAGACTTGCGTGGATTTCCTACTGAAACATGGCGTACGCTAGAATCCAGAAACTGTCGTACGCACAAAAAAAATCAGATGTATCAAAGTGTGCGTACGCATCGATCCAAGCACTTTTCCTTTGTACATCCCAATCAACGTGGAATTGAGCGCACATGTAGAAGTGCTAAACTCCTCCCTGTCCACGCCCCCATTTAAATATGCAAATGTATTTAAATAGGGCCTGCACCGGGGATTCCCCTCTCTGCACCATCAGATTTACAAAATGAATAAAGGTAAGAAGCGGAACTTTACAGAGTCTGAGCTCGAAACGCTCCTAAGTGAAGTCGAGACAAGACGACCAGTATTATTTGGCAGCCTTTCTACAGGCATAAACACTAAAAGAAAGAAGTGTGAGTGGGAGCGTGTGTGTGAGGCAGTTAACGCTGTGGGGTCGGAGAAGCGCACACTCCCAGAAATTAAAAAGAAATGGTCCGACGTGAAGGTGGAGGTGAAGCGGAGGATTTCGGCCCACCGCCGAAGCGTGACCGCAACGGGCGGGGGGACAGGAGGGGAGGAACTGACCCGCTTTGAGCAGAGAGTGGCGGCCATTGTGGGTAACACAGCCCTAACTGGAGTTGTGGGGGCCCATGAAGGCGACACAGATCATCCCCAAGGTAAATGTGTGAAACTCAGAAATGTTGTCATTATACTGGTCGTACAACAGGCTGCTCACATTACACATGCTCGTGCGTAGAGTTGCCAGGATATAAACACATTGAGCCATGTTTAATTACTTAATTTTTTATTATCATTTGTAATAGACGATGAGCCAGGAGAGGGCACCTCCACCAGCACCGCGCGCCCTGGCGTCTCCACCGGCTCCTCCACCACCTCCACCAGCACCACGCGCCCTGGCGTCTCCACCAGCACCGCGCGCCCTGGCGTCTCCACCGGCTCCTCCAGCACCGCGCGCCCTGGCGTCTCCACCGGCTCCTCCACCAGCACCGCGCGCCCTGGCGTCTCCACCGGCTCCTCCACCACCTCCACCAGCACCACGCGCCCTGGCGTCTCCACCACCTCCACGCGCCCTGGCGTCTCCACCGGCTCCTCCAGCACCTCCACCAGCACCACGCACCCCGGCGACTCCACCACCTCCACGCGCCCTGGCGTCTCCACCGGCTCCTCCAGCACCTCCACCAGCACCACGCACCCCGGCGACTCCACGCCAGCTGCTGACGCCCGCCCAACTGGCCGTGTCCTCACTCAGACTGTGCTGGAAACACAGGAGGAAATTATAAGGGCAATCAATGGCGTCAGTGATCGTCACGATCAACTGATCAATGTGCTAGAAAATGTGTGTCATGCAATAAATGCACTTAAACAGTAAATTGTGTCCTTGCCTCTTTACATCGTTGAAATCAGATGCTGCCGGGCCCGTATCGCTTCCCGGGGTGGGTCGAGGTTGACGGGTCCGGCATCCGGTTCCTCTGGTGGGGGGATGTGTTCTGGCAGTGGTATGCCATGGCGGTGTGCCACGTTGTGCAGGACACCACAGGCCAGCACAATGCGGCACACCTTCTCTGGTGTATACAGCAACACCCCCCCCGACCTGTCCAGACAGCGCCAGCGCCCCTTTAATAGGCCAATTGCCCTCTCCACCACTGCCCGAGTTCGGGAATGGAGGTTGTTGTACCTCCTCTCTTGCTCGGTGCTGGGGTTAGTGAGAGGGGTCAACAGCCACGTTCTCAGGGGGTAGCCACGGTCCCCTGGAGTCAAATGAAGAATATAACGTGAAATAGACAAGACGGATCACACTTATATTAATGACTGCAGAAGTGCGCCGTGGCTACTGCAATGTGACATTTCCAACTTTACGCACGCGTTTGACACAAATACTGAACACAAGGAGACAGTAAAGGGCTTGTTAGATAGCTCTATCACTCTATTTTCACCAGGGAAAACAAATGCACATATTTGAATGCACGTGGCCAAATGGGCATTGTGCTGGTTTACATTCGGGGCGCAACTAAACGGATTTACTCACCGAGAAGCCACCCATCGCGCACCGTGCCAGCCTCCAGCCTGTTACCAACCATGCTATTGGTAAGAATGAACGAGTCATGCGTTGAACCAGGCCACCTTGCCACGATGTTGGTGAGCTGCATTTGTGCATCACATATTATTTGAACATTAATTGAATGAAAATGTTTCCTGTTGACAAAAACAAATTCATCCTGTGATGGCGCTTTTATAGCAACATGTGTGCAGTCAATAGCTCCGATTACATTAGGGAAATCGGCTCTTGCTGCAAATTGCGCTTTAATGTTGGCCTGTTCAACAGCATTGTATGGGAATTTGATGTACCTGGATGACATTCTTATGACCCCGTCCCACACAGCTGGCATGGCTCGGCTCAGAGTGGACTGGTACACTCCTGACCGGTCGGCCAGTTCCCTCTGGAAGGCTCCTGTTGCCAGGAACCCCAGAGTGGTCAGCACCTGTGTGGACACGGACAACCCCTGGCTCCTGGCTGTGTGTCGTTCTAGGGCCGGCTGCAGCTCTGCGCACAGCTCCAGTAACACTGGCCTCGGCAACCTAAAACGACTCATGAGCCAGTTGTCGTCATTTGCCAACAAATCTTCCCGTTCTCTAAACACCCTCTCACGTCTGATATTACCATTTGCGATGTCTTCCAATAAGGCCAAGGCTGCCATTGTTGATGCCATTTTTTCATCACTTTGCGCATGCTTTTATATCCATCCATATGATTGCAAACACGTGTGTGTTCATTGTCCATTAATGTGTCTCTGATGTGCACATTACTCTGAGGACTAATCGTTTTCACATAATAAACAGTTTCCCAGCATCACCTCAAAGTGTCGCCAAAGGCACAATAGCTGTAGAAACGTGCGTACGCCAGCCATGAAGCTGGCGTGGGGCACCGCACATTTCCACGGTCGTTTCACTTTTGATACATCTGAACGTTGGCGTGGAAAATGACGTACGCCACTTTTCTGTGCGTACGCAAGATTGATACACGAGGCCCCAGATGTATTTAGAATTACATAAAAAAACTACAATGCCACTCAGTAGATCGCTTACCTTAACCAAGACCCAACAATCCTCTTTTTCTTCTCACTCATACTGTAGATGCCAGTCATCAGTCACCAGTTACCCCTGATTTTTGTCATGAACATCCTTGCAGTATTACCAGAGACATTAACCAAGATGCAGATTCTCACTGTTAAAGAAAGTGAGAAAACAATTCTGGATCTGTCCCTATTTCCGGATCAGCACCAAAATTTTAAGGAGTTTATTCAAGACCCACCCTCCATAGGAGGACCAACCAACAAAACAACCAATCAACCAACAAAACAACCAAGCAACCAACCAACATAACAACCAACCAACAAAACAACCAATCAACCAACATAACAACCAACCAACAAAACAACCAAGCAACCAACATAACAACCAACCAACACAACAACCAAGCAACCAACAAAACAACCAAGAACCAACCAACATAACAACCAACCAACAAAACAACCAATCAACCAACAAAACAAACAAGCAACCAACATAACAAGCAACCAACAAAACATCCAATCAATTAACCAACAAAACAAAAAATGAGCAAATGAACAAAATATGAAAAATGACATTTAAGAATTTAATTAAGAGGCAGGGTTCCTTTTCAAAATGGATTTACAATTAACGAAAATAAGTAGCCCAAATGATACGTGGTACACTTAGATATGGAGTACACAAAGATATGGAGTACACTTAGATGTGGAGTACACTTGAGGATGTTGTGGCCCTGAGAAGTTTCCCATTTTGCCCAGTTGGTAATCCAGTCATGTGCAGTGTCAGACCACCAACATGTACTGACCACATACTTTCCTGCGTCCTTCATGATGTTTAGCAAGACGACAGAACTCATTTCCAGGACTGTCGGATGTCTGCCATTGTTCAGACTTCTTCTGTTCTGCTTCGTTTGATGCAGTAAGCTTTCAGAAAACAAATACAAACTAAATTAACTCAGAGTGCAGACAGAGGGATACATCTGTATCCGCATCGAATGTTGAGCCTAATGAGCCCCAACTTCTTCTTTCATTGCTGTCTTACTTCCTGTCTGTGGCTCTCAGCTCCAAGCCCATTGGTTCCTGCTGAAGACGTCAATCTTTAAAAACTGCTCACAGATATATAGTTTAATGTCTGAGGCATCTTCTGAAACCCTTGTTCTTTTATTCACACTAACCAACAGAAACACACTAAACATGAGGCTCTGAGGGGCCCCTGGGCCGTGAGGCAGCTGCCCACTGTTCCTGATCGATAATCCATCAGACCAGACTCTGCTCTCTGCTCCTCTTCTTCCTGTTTCAGTCTTTCCAGGTTTTCATGCACTTTGCACAGAGTTGTTGAAGGTAAAACCCTCTGAGGTCAGAGAACTGAACCCTCACAGACGTTAATGTGCATCACTTGTGAGCGTCGCTGTAAAGTCACCCGTGTACTTCAATAGTTCGAAAATCCATTTCTGACCGACAACCTGAACCCACTTCACTCTGACTGTTCGGCTGAGAGGAGGTGACAAAGACCCCAAGGTTTGAAACTGTCTCTGTTTTGAAATGTTTTACACAACTACACAACTCAACCTGTTATACACAAAAAACACATAAAACAGAAAAAAGAGACATGAGAGACATCAGTTCATGAGAAGTGAAATCATCCGTGATCTTAATGGCTTCGTTGTCTTAACTTTTTATATAATACGTTTATAAAGGTAAAAAAGCATGTGGGTGTTAATGTACAACAGAAAGTGTTGAGCAGTAAATCCTCGGAGCACTCGTCTCCTGCAGCCTCGTCTGTGAGATGGAGTTAATTAAGGTGAAAGTCGTGGAGAAAAGACGGTAAAGCCGCGGCTCTCTCAGCTTATCTGAGAGGTGTGAACAGGTATTTACTCCAGCTGGGAGAGACGCCAGCGTCGGAGCTACCATGCTAACGCCGGATTAGCGGCGGGGCTCTGTCAGCCCGTTTTCACCGCGTCAGGAGCCGACCTGTCGGGCGTGTTAATGTGCGAAGAGACGGTGAGTACTGCAGGTGAGGATGATCAAACAGAGGTCCTGTGGTTTCTTCATGAAGGTTTTACATTTGGTGTTTTAACTGTTTCTGGATCAGCTACATTTAAGACTTCATGTCATTTACAAATGTACATAAACATATTTCAGTTTAAACTTCATCGGCTTGAGATTACAGCCGCCAGTACAGCAGAAATACTCCACAAGATGTACAGTAAGGTTAAGAAACTTCTCAGGTTGACGAACAAACTCGTACTGTAGTTATTATGTTTATGTTTTGTTTTCTATTAGACCTGCAGTGAACAGTTTGACCATAAAACTGAGCAAAAATCAGGATGTTTGAGTGAAGCTGTCCTGACTTCTGCATTAAAACACTTATTTATTTTAATTCTATATCCACATTTTATAGTTTAGTTTCCATCCAGATGATGGAGACGATGATGATGATGAAGCACAAATTTTATAACACATTTCAAGACAAGGCTTTTGAATGTGTTTCCGTCCACTGCCTTCATGTGATTATTAGGAGCTGATTCATCAGAATAAACAGCTGGAGATAATTCTTTGGTAAATCATCGTAGGAGAAGACACAGCGACGATGGACGACCACGTGGAAAACATGATGAAGATGATGACACGTCTGTTGTTGAAGGTTACAGTCTCCTCATCACTCCACACACATCTCATGTTTTCACGTCATCGTTTCTGTTTCTGTTTGTCACATTTTGCTTTTAATGATTCACCTCATTCAAGCGTAAAACTGTTTTTATGTGCAAATGAAAAAGAATAATAAAGCAGGAGCACCGTGACGTACTTTATTTGAGTTTTCAGATTCTGAGTGAAAAAAATAAAGAAAGGTCGCGTCTGATCATTTGGCAGGTTACTGTGAAGGTGGACTGCCAAGGAAATAGTAACGTTAAAGGGTTCATCTTCCCTTAATCAAATGAGGAAAAACATGAGAGGAGGAAGGTTTTTTTTCATTATGCACTTCAAGAATTAAGTCGACTCTTCTGGTTCATCACACCCAGTTAGAAGATCGACCGACAGCTGCCCGAGCCTCCGGTCTCTGCCGTTACTACGTGCTTGGAGTGTAACGTCCTGTGGTAGTGTAACGATCTCTTTAACGTCCTGATACTGAGGAATACACTGTTTATGAGCTGAAACAGAAATAATGTCTTTGTTACTGAAGCTGATTCTGAAGTTTCAGCAGTTCACCTACACAAGACATGTTGTTGAGGCGGTCATATGAGCTTTGTGATGTCGTCTCAAGAGGTCAACTTTAATAATCCCACAATGCATTTCTTTGTTAACTTTCCCCCATAAGTAATCTAATCTAGTCTCTTGAAGACACATTAAGCTCTAACATACTTTTGTATTACATTTATACTGTTATACTATTTTCTATTGTGTACATACACGCATTGATTGATTTTTTTTTAAAATGGTTTTCATTCAGTGGTGTAGATTTGTTGCTCCAGGTGTGTTTTATGGGATTTTGAGGGATGTCTGTCTGTGGTGTGTCCTGATTGGGCCATGCGAGTCCACAATCCTACTGAAGACAGCCTCCCCCCTTTTGTCTTATGATAACCTGATGAAGGTCTAAGTACAGAAACGTTGTTGTCATTACACTTAATTGTAAGTGAAGTGGACGGTGTGCAGGAGTCTTTTTTTCCCGACTTTAATCTCGAAATTTTGACTTTACTCTGCAACTTTTTTCTCTAAGTGCATAATAATTTATCAACCCTGGTCCTGATACTCTTCTGTAGGCTTCACTTAAACAAAAGCATTAAGTTCATCTTCACCAGCTGACATTTGACTTTTCTCAAGAAAGTAAAAGTCTTAAACTCAACTGACAGTAATCCATGTAAGTAGTAGTTCATGTTTCCAAAAATGATTTGATTTTACTGTATTTTTACTTTATTGTCTACTTATTTATTTTAAAGAGACTGGAAATTATCCATTGTTATAAAAACCCAACCAAATTTGAATAAATTTTGATTTAATTTTTAGAGAGAAGATATCATTTAAGATTAAAGATAAAAAAAAAATAGATAAAATTTGCTCTAAAAATAGTTTTTATCGATTATATTGAACAATATTGAACGGTTATAAAATTATGTTGCAGAACTTTCAGTGTCAGGGCGTTAATGATGCTGGTGACCCCCCTGATGTCTAGTGCCACCATCTGGCCAAACATCCACTTGTACAAAAGAAACATCAAAATTAAAGTTATTGCTCCCCAGAGGATAAACCCTTCAGATTTCTCAGCTCCCATCTTTCTGTGGTGCTGATTAAAAGTTTTCTGTCTCATTTAAAGCTCGGAGCTGCAGCCTGTGTGGAATAACAACCTGTAATCTGCAGAGGAAGTGGAGTCAGACTCTTGTGGTTTTATTTCCTGCAGACTGAAACTCTCTGCTGAGGCAATAATCAGCTCTGATTTACATGATGGACAGACTTCAAATAATGTCTGTCTTTGTCAATCAAGTGTCACCTTTAAAAAGAGCCTTCAATCACATTTCACTGACAGGGAGAATTAAGTGAAGAGGAGGATGAGAGGAGCTCAAAATGAAATTTCTTCCTCAGCGATATTATCATCCTGCCGAACGCTGTCGCTCCGCCGCTCCGAAGGCTGATAAGAGCGACTCCTGCCTTTTAAAGAGGCAAACTGACGGCAGAATATGCCGACACGACCGCTCTTAATTCTCATTTTATCTGCCGCCAGTCGTGGTTGGAATATTTGTGCGGCAGGGTTGCCTCTCCGTGTGTTTCTCTTTGCATGTAAGTCGCTGCCGAGGTCTTTGTGGAGGATTTTGTTAAATTATACAGCAGCTGATAAAGGCACTGTGAGTATCTGCAGCTTTAAGAAGTTAAAGGAGAAAAAGAGGATGGACTGGAGAGGCGGAGGAGGGGGGGCGAGGAGCAGAGTTGACTTTGAAGAGCAGCTGGAAGATTCAGTTAATCCACTCGGCAGATTTGGCGGCACAAAGAGAGAAGAGGACTTAAAGCCTCGCTCCTCTTCTTCCTGCTCTCCTTTCTGCCGTTTTTCTTTCTCTTTCTTCTCTCGGCACAGAACGATGCTCTGTCACAGTGATGTCGCTCTCTGCTTGAAGAGAGGTATTACTGAGGATTTCTTACCCACTCAAAGAGAGAAGAAAAATCACCACCTTAACAAGTCATTCAGTCGATTATTGAAGCCTGAATTCTGACGATTGTCTTAAAGCAAATGAAAAGAATCAGTTAAGAGGGTCGAGGAGAAGTTTAAAGACCCTGAAAACTTTCGTTAATAGATACCTGATACTTTCTGATTGATGACATTTACTTTAAAGTTCACCAGAAACAGCACTGAGGTGGACAGCTTACTTATTTTTTGACCTCTAGTGTCTTTTAAGAGAGCGTAAATAAAAATATACTTAAAATAGATTTTTAAAACACAAAGTTGACAGTACTTTTTTGACCCCGAGTTGTGTTTGTTTGAGTTTAGTTTTTGAGTTCATCTTGATTTGTTTAAATCCAACAAAGACACACACAAATAACTTAAATAACTGAAATTCATTTGCATGTTGAGGACATAAGCCCTGACGAGGTTTTTCCCCTTGTTGAACTGAAAGATTTGATCAGTAAAAAGATGATGTGAAACAGATGTTGTCTTTAGTCAGCAGGTCTCAACCCAACTCAACACCTGTGACGTGTTAAAGCTGCTTTATACTATTTCTTTAATGCTGATCGAGACAAAAGCCCATCACAGACTGCAGCCCGACATCTCTGAGTCTGGTTGTTTAATATTAACATACAGTAAGGAGGAACAGTTAAATGTTCACTGACAAAGTCTTTGATATTTTTCCACCAAAATGTCCTGCAGTACAACCTGATTTAAGTATTTGATGGTACTTCTCAGACGCTCTTCGTTAAACATCATCTGGTTTAATACAAGAAAAGAGACAAAGAGTTTATCGACATTTAACCAAAACCCTCATTTCTTTGCCTAACCTGACCCACAGAACCACAGGAGTCACGGTCCTGCTGTCTGTGTGTCCGACCGCCTCCATACGACTGGTGTGGTTCATAAATCCACACTGACTGTTGACATTAAAGCAGCACTGACGTTACATTATTTAACAATGAACACATTTCAGATTGAAAGACAGCCTGCATCAAAATAATGTCAGAACTTTGTACCAAATTCTTACAATCACGACACCTTACAGAGATATTTATTAGGCTGCCATCTGTATGTTTTAGGTCACATGAACACAATCGCCAGAATAAACCACAGATATCTTAAAGTTGAACATTTCTTTGGGTTTAATTTTCTATTTAATGCTGTGAACACACTGTGCTTATAGTGTGGTTGGGTTTAGGCACAAAAAACACTTGGTTAGTGTGAGAAAAGATCATGATTCAGTTTAAAATACCTGCTTCTGTCTCCACAAACACAGCTTGAAAATGCCTCGTCGTCTTGTTAAAAATATCCAGTGGTTCCACGCTTACACATGTTGACACAATCAGTGGTTTCAGGCTTACAGGTGCAGAAAGGCTGTCTCAAGCAGTGGCCTCTTCCTTCTCCTCCACCCCTGAAGAAAGACATGTACAAATTTAAACATTTCCGTGGTCTGTAAACAGCCTGAGACACCTCTGAATTGTAGTGGAGTGGAAGTATAAAGTATCCGAAAATGAAAATAATGAAACATAAATCCTTGAATCCTGCTTTCCCTCCGTGTGTCCTGCTGGACCTCGTGTCCACTTCGCGGTAGATTTATAGCTGTTATTGTTCTACATGTATGTTCACATGAGATAATTAAATATTCTTGATGATTGGATGTAAATGAAGAAGAGTTTCTGCTGCTTCACATCACTGATGAACACAAACACAGTTCGCTCTCGGAGGATCAGATCAGGCTTCATCACTTCTGGCTGCAGCCGTCGAGCCCCATCTGCAGCTTTTTTCACACTAAATTATTTAGTGTGATTATAGTGGCAGCACATGTTGGAGTCGGGAGCTTTTGGAAGCCGTTTGGCACGGAGTCGGTTTCCCCCGGTGAGCCCGGCGACTAATGTGGCAGAAAGAGAGCAGGGTGGAGGAGGTGGAGGGGTGGAGAGGAGGAGGGTGGTGCTGGTTAGCAGCGTCGCCTCCGCCAGCCAAAGTCTCGTCCACATCAGTGATGATGAAAGCTTAACGGGCAGCATACGGACACAGAGACACATGAGAGGCTGTGATTGGTCACTGATCTGTCATCAACCCAGGGTGTGTGTGTGTGTGTGTGTATGTGTGTGTGTGTGTGGCATCCTACTGAACCAAATTAAAGCCTTAAAAAATGGAAAATGAAGACACTTATCACTGTATTGGTATTTTCTGGCTGATAACACAACAAAAACAATCACATTTTGATATTTCATTATATTTTGTTTTATTTATTGATTTTGTTGGCACACACACAAACGTGCACACACACACACACACACACACACACACACACACACACACACACACACACACACACACACACACACACAAGCTTTAAAAGCTCCTTTCCTGCAGGATTTATCTCTGCAGGTGTTTTTCCCTCCCTGCTCTTGTGTTCATGCTGGTTTCTTGATGCATATTTCGGTGATCATTTTTAAAAAATGCTTAAACAAACACTTTCATTTGTTCATTTCACTTTAAAGTAGATCTTGAAACACGTTATCGAGAATGAAGTTTGTTTGTAGTGTATATATTAATCTATACTTTTCAGTTAAGCCCGTTGGCCCCTACTGAGGACTGAATCTTCTTACACACATATACTTTCATTTTTAAACAAATCATTTCTATCAAACGTTGCTCAATCAGGAGGAAATAGTCCATTGTTTGGGACTATTTCCAGCAGCGGATGAATACACATTCGGTGCTCTGGTGAGTATCGTGTGGCTGAAGGACGGTGTGTGTGTGTCTGTTCATGGTGATGAAGGAAAATGTCACCCAGTGCAGCAGTCTGATGTACTGATGTGGTTTTAATAGTTTTTGGACAGCAGTGGAGCTCTGTGGCACAGGAAGGAGATAAACCAGGCTGTGACACACACACACACACACACACACACACACACACACACACACAGTACTTGAGATACACTCACTGTTGAGTCTGAACATCAGGTTTGATGATGAGACTAAAAATATAGAATATCATCGTCCAGACGACTGTTTGAACTTCTGTCAGCATGAAATGACGTGGCTTCAATAACACATCTGATCTCTACGAAGGTCTGTAATTAACGTCACTTACGTTACTACGTTACGTTTACTAGAAAAAGCTGCAGTAAAACTAATTGGGGACCTGTTGTACAAAAACATGGTTTAGTCTGCTGATAACAATTTGAGGAGATTTCTTGAAAAAAACATTTTTAATATCTGTAGAAATGAATGAGATTGAGAATATTTCATCAGAGAACCTCACCAGATACGAGATTAGACTCTGTTTCTGACAAGGAGACATCAGGACATTTTCCAGCCATGATCGTGTGACCAGAACCAGGTGTTTTAAGACAAAACATGATTTCCTGACCCTAACCAACCCTCCTTTTTTTTGTGTACAGAACATTTTCTGATTCTTCAGCATGTATCCACAGTTTGTTGAAACAACATTTAATTCTGGTGATAGAGTTTGAACTAAAGATGTTACAACATGAGGAAGAATACACCTTCTTCTCCTCAATAAATCTGTGTTGTGAAACACGGGAACATCTTTTATAATCAACCAGACAAAATAAGTTTTTCTTCCTTCATTGGATGATGAACAATGAAACATTAATACGAAGTATAAAAGCACCACCGCACTGTAGTCGCATTGTCTTTGTTATTGCTTTTAGTCTTTTCATTGTTCTTATTCTTTTTATCTGTATACAATAACCTGCCTCTCATGATCTATTTATCTGTATTTATTCATCTTTGTGAACTGAAAACTCTTTTTTCTTCCTTGTCTCTGAACAAGCTCAGAGATTCTGGTAACTATTATAAGTCTGAGCATTATAATTGTATTTAATCGGATTTTCTGCGTTTTTCTGACTGGACCTTGGTGGTGTGCGTCCTCTCTGCTGCTGCAGCCTCGTGCAGATATAAATTACATCCATTGAATTATAAAAATATCCATGTTTCTTAGCCGACAGACTTTTTTCTTTTTTCTCTCCCTCCAACACAATTAATATGACGACTTTGAAATAGTAACCAGCGTCTGACTTTCTTCCTTTTTAATATATTTTTTTATGAGTCCATGTCTGATGTCACCGGTCCATTTTCGTCCGAGTTTCGTCGTCGCTTCCGTCCGTTCACAGCAGAAGAATTAGCTGCGGGACTCTGAAATATGAGTCCTGTAATCACTGCAAGGGAGGAATGAGGCCGCAGAGTTCACAGCTTCTTAATTAGTTTGCAGTATATGTGTAATTATTCCTGCATTTTTAAATTCACTTAAGGCGCCGTTCCCCTTTTTCCTCTCTTCATTTTTAAGGATCTGGTTCAAGGATGTCCTGCAGTTACGAATCAATCCCACATTAAGGCCCAGAAAGCTCCATGTAATTACACTCTTTTGTTTTTTTTCTTCCACTGAGGAATGGACGGACGTATGGATTTAAAACCAGACGCCATTTTTAGATTTTCTCACTTTCTTTCTCCTCATCAGTTAAAGGACGGCTGAGAGTGTCTGGACAGGCTGCAGAGCTCGGCTCCGGACACTTTAACACAAGGCTGTGTGGTAAACACGTTCTTTAACGACCAGCATGAAAAAACAAGAGAAGTTTCTTGTATTCAGTTTAATATTGAGCTTTATTATTATTATTAAATATTATTTCCTTCGTTTCAGCAGATCAAGAGAGAAAAACCATGAGAATCACTGAACTAGAATTAAAGAAGATAACTGAATTAACTTGGTTTGTTTTGAATAATACAATAATTTTACCAGCAGAACTTTTCAGTTGTCGAGAAATTTAATCATTTTCACTGAAAAGTGTCTTATCAAGGGATTTTTGGCTAAAAACGAGTCTGAAAACGAACTTTTTCTTCATAAAATAAGTGAAAATCAATATGTGTAAGATTATTACAACCTTCTTCCAATAAAAAAAATCACTTTTAAAGAAAAAGAGAAATGAGGATGTGTGCAATGAATGAAGGTTAATCAGAGCTTTAAAAACATTTTTTACATTTACATTCTCACATTGTTATTATGTGTTCAGATGAGATTTGCTTTGTGGAAACAACACTTATGGAAAAATCACATGTAAAAACAAAAGCAGCAGATGTTTATTCCTCAGATTTTACATCAGACTTTGTTTTATTGACATGAAGAAATCAGAGAGCAAATTTGTCTCCTCGTCTTCATCCTGCATCTTCCTCATTCTTTTCATCATCATCATCATCATATTCATCCTTCTCTCTCATGTGTCCTTTAAATCACATTTAAATCTCACATTTCCCACTTTCTATTTCTCTTTCTTCCTTCCTTTCTTCCTACTTTCTGTCTTTCCTTCCATCCTTCCTTGCCACTTTCTTGTTCTTCCTCTTCTGCCTTCTTCCCTTTGTTTACCTCTCCTTCCCTCATTTTTTCTCTTCCTTTTCCTCTCTCTTTCTGTTCTTTCCCTACCTTCTCCTTTTCTCCCCTCACTTCTCTACTCTTCTTCTATCCTCATAATCATCTCCTTTTTTCTCCTTCCTACTCCTCCACCACTCCATCCTCCTCCCCATCTCCCTCAACTCTCCTCCTCCTTTTTATCTGCTTATACTACATGTTTCTTCCTTCTCTCGTAGCTTTTCCTCTCCTCTCCTCTCCTCTCCTCTCCTCTCCTCTCTGTTTCTGTGAGTGTTTGTGGTGGTGTTTGTGGTGGTGGATGTGCGAGTGGCATGGAGCTTTGAATTTTTTGCTGTCCCTGTTCATCAGATTCTCACCTGTTGTCTTCACCTGTCCTATGTGCATGATCAGGTAAGCTTTTTGATACTTGTGCTGAGTGAGGATATTAACGTTAGTGTGGAGGAGGTGTTGTTGGCTGCTGGTGAGCAGGTGGGACACGACAAACTCTGCTTTGCAGCACGGATGAACAAAGCAGTGGTTGTGTTCGTAAAAGACGAGCCTCTGGTTCATCAGCTGATACAGAATGGAATGTTTGTCAGAGATCTGTTTGTGCAGGTGTCCCCGCTGTCTGCTCCCTCCACGCGGATCACCGTATCCGGTGTCCCGCCGTTTATTCCCAACGAGCTGTTGGAGAATGAACTGCGGAGGTTCGGGAAGTTTGCCAGCGGGTTTAGAACTGAGTCAGATACCATCTCTGTTGGTGAAACGTCCACTAAGACCACAGATCTCTACTCTCTTGAGGACAAATTAGTTTCTGGGTGAAACGTACAAAAAGTCGGTGAGAGTGAGTGACAATTTCAATGATACTGATAAGTTCATCAGATCTGTTGGTGTCCTGGAAAGATTAGTCGGTTTTGATCTTTTGGACATAAAGAAACGCTTTCGCCTTAAAAAACATATAACAACTTTGAGGAAAGCAACAAAAGGCAACATTGTCAGAAGAAGGACCAGAAAGTAACACATGATAATGCATCACATGCTAGATTTCTCTCTTCACTGTTCTCTGCTTGCTTTTTCCTCTGTTTCGTTTTTCAAACCTCTTCATGCAGTCTTAAAATACGATCTCTAAACAATAATGGGGGGAGAGACAGACAAAAGAGGACTCTGATTTCAGAAGTATCCACACAAAAAAATATAGATGTGTGATTTCTGCAGGAGACACATTCAAATCCAGCAGATGAAGTAGACTGGAGCTTATGGTGGCAGGGTCCATGTGTCCTCAGTCATGGCACTAACTTCAGTGCAGGAGTAGCTGTCTTGTTCAGAACAAAAGCAAATCACACATCACACACCTGGATCTGTTAGACACATGGAGGGTCAAACATCCACAGTACAGACAATATACTGTACATGGGTGAGGGTCAGTGACAACAGGGTCAGTGACTAGAGGTTAAGTCCTACTGGCTTTTTAACAAGAAGCTCCTGCAAGACAGCACATTTTGCCAACACTTTCAGTGTTTGTGGCAACGGTGGAAACTTCAGAAAGCAAACTTCAGTTCTCTGAAGCTGTGAAGGGACTTGGGTAAGGCACAGATTTGTGTCTTTTGCCAGCAGTTCACCTCCCATTCAACTGCTAAGATCAAGGCAACAGTTCAGGAGCTTGAAGCGAGCATAAAGAGCATTGAAGAGGAGTTACAGGGAGACTCAGATCCAACTAAAGGCCATCTGCTGAAGGAGAAGAGATCGGCTTTGAGCTCCTTCCTACAGGAGAGAGTGAAGGGGGCTCTTGTAAGGTCTTGTTTCCTTCAGCTGAAGGACATGGATGCCCCAACCTCTTTCTTTTTCAACCTGGAGAGTTCGGTGGCACAGAGGAAACAGATGACCTGCCTTGAGCTGTCAGGAGGCAGAGTGACCACCAGTCCAGGTGTGATGAGGAGCCGTGCAATGGACTTCTATACCAATCTCTTTAGGGAGCAATGCAGCATGGAGGGCCGTGAGGAGCTCCTGGAGGGGCTTCCACAGCTTAGTCAGGGAGAGAAAGCTGCTCTGGACTTTGAGCTGACTTTGGAGGAACTGATGGTTGCTGTCAACCAGATGGCATCAGGACGGGCACCAGGAATTGATGGTCTTTCCACTGACTTTTTTAAACAGTTCTGGAATATTCTTGGACCTGATCTGCACAGTGTTCTATTAGAGTGTTTCAGAACAGGATCTCTTCCTGTTTCCTGTCAGCGTGCAGTGCTTTCCCTGCTGCCAAAGAAAGAAGACCTGGCCTTACTTAAGAACTGGAGGCAAGTGTCCCTACTTTGTACGGACTACAAGGTGCTTTCCAGAGCCTTATCATACGGACTCAAGGACATCCTGGAATTAATTGTACATCCTGATCAGACTTACTGTATTCCTGATAGGGCAATCACAGACAACATTTACATTTACATGCACATTTTCCTCATGCAGGATGTAATTGACGTGTGTAAAGGTGATAATGTCAGTGTTGGTATTGTCTCTTTGGTCCAGGAGAAAGCGTTTGACAGGGTGGATCACTCTTATTTGTTTTCTGCACTTAAGGCGTTTGGTATTGATGATGGTTTTTTGGCTTGGGTGGGTTTGTTGTACATGGATGCTCAGTGCATGGTGAAGATGGGGGTGGGGCTGAGTGGGCCAATCCCTGTAAAGCGAGGGATAAGACAGGGTTGTCCTACCTCAGGCCAGCTGTACAGCTTAGCTATAGAACCTCTGCTGTGCAGGCTGAGAGATCGACTCAGTGGTCTCTCACTGACGGGCTCTTTCAAGCCTGATCGTGGTTTTCCTACCCTTTCAGCCTATGCAGATGATGTAAATATTTTTGTCTCCAACCAGGGGGATGTTCAGAGGTTGAAGGACACCCTGTCCCTATATAAAAAGGTGTCATCTGCATGGGTGAATAGGGATAAAAGTGAAGCTTTGTGGGTTGGACATTGTAATGATCAGGCAATGCCAAGTCTGCCTGGAGGGCTTGAGTGGGGGAAAGAGGGACTGAAGGTGTTGGGAGTTTTTTTGGGCGCTGAGGGTTTTCAGAGAAAGAATTGGGAGGGAGTGAAGGAGAAAGTGTGCTTGGTTGTCTAAATGGAAATGGTTGCTAACCCAGCTGTCATATAGAGGAAGAGTTCTGGTTGCCAATAATTTTGTTGCCTCGACCCTCTGGCACAAATTAACCGCACGGACACCACCAAGAGGCCTGATAGAGGACATTCAGAGAGCCATCCTGGACTTTTTTTTGGTCGGCAAACACAAGATCCGGGCATCTGCCCTTTATCTACCTGTGGCTGAAGGGGGACAGGGACTGATCAGCTTCCAGTCAAAGATCGCCTCGTTTAGACTCAGGACTGCACAAAAACTGCTTTATGAGTGTGTCCCAAGCTGGTGTGACACAGCTCGATTGCTGCTGAGGAGAGCTGGACAGCTGGACTATGACAAACACCTGTTCCTCCTACAACCCGAGGACATGGACCTAAGTGGATTGGCTCCTTTCTACACCTTGGTTCTGCAGGCTTGGCAGATGTTCAAGGTCAAACATGACACTGAAGAGACTCCGGGCCTGTGGTTGTTTGAGGAACCTCTGTTCTTCAACAGCTTCATCAGGCCTCGAGCTCTGCAGTCTGCCAGCCTGTGAGCCAATCCCAGAGGAGCTGGCTGCACCAAACTGGGCCATCTGATGAAGATGACGGCAACATCTGTGGACACTCAGGTGAGGTGATGGAGGAAGTCTGTGCTGCCCTGCCTCAACACCTGAGAGAGACTGCAGAAGATCGCCTGCTGTGTGATCAGTGGAGTGAAGAGTGTGAATACAGCTCCCCCTCTCTACACCTGCTAAGAAGAAGTCTGTCCACACACTGGTGAACTTTATATCTGGTTCTGCAAAGTTGGCCATCTGGCTGACCCGCAGAAATCAAGCTCAAACTGTGGGCAGTGTGGAGCCGGTGTCGGTTCTGAAAGGACTGCTGAAGGCCCAACTGCGGGTTGAGTATGCTTACTATAGAATGATGGACACTTTGCAGGCCTTCACACGTATATGGGCTGTTGGGGAGGTTTAGTGCTCTGTGGGGGAGGACGGCGAGTTGGATATACATTTCTGAAACACTCTTTGTGCTGTATTGTTGGTGTTGTTGTTTTTGTTGTTGTTATCCTGAAGCAAGTGAAAGAGTGATTTTGTTTGCTCCTTGAAGTGGCTCAATAAAGGGACTTTAAAAACCTAAAACCTCTCTGTGTTGTTCATTAATAACCAGCTCAGAGTCCAGCGGCTGTTTGAATCCTGCAGCTTCAACGACACAAACAGCAAAACACAAACTCTTATTATCAAGTGCTCTGTGTGTGTGTGTGTGTGTGTGTGTATGTCTGATGTAAAACGGTGATATGTGATGTAAAATTACACAAAAAGGATAAATTACTGTCAACCACAGAGTACCACACGTTGAGCTGAAGAAGAGTCAAATTATGTGACGCCATGTTGGAAGAAAGAGCTTCTCCTCTAAGTTTGTGCCCCTAAATCTTGTTAAACATTTTAAATTAACTTGGAAAATAGTCATTTTCAGACAAGTTTAAATATAAATGTCATTAAAAAGTCACACTTTAAGTTCATAAACATGTATAACTGAGAAAAGCAGCACAACAATCTGTCAGCCGTAAGTTATTCTGTCCTTTATTTTAATTTATTTTCAGCTGCTGCTCTGTTTGTATGAGGGGATTTTTTTTCAGCTTCATGTTTGAAATGTGAAAATGACAGACTGATGATTCTGTTCAGGGTCTTCCTGAGCGCCTGACAAACACCTGAACCTTGGACGTCTTTGTCTCCTCTCATCTCGATGTAATGACGCTGTCGTTCATCTTTTCATCTCAGGAATGGAAAAAATCATCGACAGACACAAACAGGAAGGAGAGAGCGGCGTTTCTGCTGCGCTCACACGAACCTGCAGTTCTTTGTGTCGCTGCGAAGACATCGATCATCAATCTGAGGACAGTTCTCAAACTAAAACATGTCCCGATGTTTCCACCACAAATCGATTTGTTTTCCAGAGCTGAATTTATTATTTTCTCTCTTTTTTTAAAGACATTCAGTATTAAAGACAATTTCTTTTGTTTCAAACCATAAAACTTCAACATTTTTGAAGCACAGTAGTGTTTTTGCATCTGAGCCAATTTACTGGAAGAGAGGTTTTATCAGAATAAAGGCACCAACAAGTTTATATTTTTCATTTCCATTCTTCCGAACAATGAAGACTGACGGACCGATTTCAGGCTCGACTCTGTGATCCTCCACTGATGTGCGAGGATGTTACTTGGACGTCGATACCGTCACAAAAACTGTTCGACAAAGACATAACAGTCGTTTTACTCAGTAAAGTTGCATCCAGGCAGATAAATAATGACCTGTTCATCATCACTATCAGTGTCTGTTCAGTCAAGTGAGTAAAAACGTTTCAAGTCGCTGACGTCTTTGCACGCTTTGATTTTCTCCACTTCACCCGAGTTTCACTGTGGAACAACCTCCACCATCAGCACTCGGTCGTCCTCTGGTTTCAGGCTGCACGCTGAGTTTTTCACTTCAGTGTGGTGAATTTCATTCAGCAGCATGGAAGACGAGTTTACCCGTGCAACAAACAAAATCAATTCCACAATCAATTCGAAAGTGGTTTAGAGAAATAAAATGCATTAAAATTTAAGATAAAATTCATAAAAATTTAAGACGACACCAAACAGAAGCAGTTTTTCTCCGCAACAGCAACAACTGTTTTTTTTACCCTGGTGCCAAACAGCTGGAGGTGAAACACAGCTTCAACATGAATTCACAATTCACAAGGAATATTTCATGTTTTACAAGTCTGATGTTGTCTAAATGTCCCCATCAGCCTAACGATATCACCACGTCCCCCAAAACTGTCTCCAGGGGCTCGAGGACAATGACAAGAAGCAGATGGTGGAGAAGAGACGAAGAAGCGATTAGACTGAAACAGAAGAGATGTGTTTATTTACAGACTGGATTTACTGTACGGAGGACAAAGACTGTGTCTTGGTTAAGAGACACAGTGTTTTTTACACAGACAGACAGAAAGAAGTTCATGTAGAACATTTGCTGAATTTACAAGAAGGAACAAAAAATGAAGAATCTGTCAAAGACAGTGTTTCACAAAGTTTATAAAGTGTCTCCTAACCCAACAACTCACTAAACTGAGACATTTTTTAAGGGAGTCTGGGGACTTTCTCCACAGGGACAAAGAAGTAGCCTATACTGGTTACTGTTTAGTGTATTAGTAAAATGTGACATGTTCAGCGTCAATAAAATGTTTCTTCTTTCATAAATGGAGTGTAAATGGTGAAATCAGTGTAAACAGTGTGTTCAAACAGCTGCTAAATGTTGGCGGGTAAGACTTTAGCACTTTAGACACAGAAGCAGACAGGCTGGTACAGCCATGCTGCCACAAACTGACACTTTTTACAAGGAGACAAACAACTTCATGTTTTCATTTAATGCTGAATTTACAAGAAGGAGACAATGACTTAGAATCTGTCAGAGACAGAGTTTCACAAAGGTTCTAAAACTTTATGCTACTCAACAACTCCTATAATTAGCTGATTTGTTAAGGGGGTCTTGTGAAATTGTGGATGATAGTTGGCTTCATGTATTACATTAAATGCTGAATTTACAAGAAGGCACCAATGACTTAGACTTTGTCATAGCTGTTTCACAAAGTTTGTTAAGTTTCTCCTCACTAACAATCTTCTCAAAATTGAGTGTTTTTTAAAGGGAGTCTGGTGATGTTGTGGTTACAAGTTCAATGAAAAAGACAGTGTGTTCACAAACATCTGCTGCTCAAATTGGCAGGTTAACAGAGACCAAACATATTATTAACACTACTTCCCTGTTTATACTTCCCCTCACTTCTTCCTTTGCTGCTGTAATAATTACCACAGCCACTCGAGGTCACCACATAACAAAAATTATAAATATGGGTTGTATAATTTCATTCACAGACTACCAGAGCCAATCTGTGATACAATAGCTAACTGAACAGAGGATTTTTATTTTTTGGTATATAATTTTAGTGAATAAAAACATGGTTTATGATTCATCTCCACTGTAGTGAGTCAGATTTAAAGGGTTATAACTGAGTCACAACTGAGAACATATGAACACACTCACCTTCCTGATGATTAAACAGTCACAGCTCAACATCTAAAGTAGAAGTAAACAGGATTTTATGATTCATTATTGAGTTGGCAGTAAACAGACGTGTTGTTGGAGCAGAACAGCTCCACAATAAACCAACTTCACAACATCATCACCTGTTCCCGAGTCTCTCGGTCTCATGTTGTTCACCAGGTGGATGTGTCCCTGTATTTGTACCTAAAATGCTAATGTGTGTGCATATGGAGCTGCAGACTGACAGACGGTGAGTCTGATATTCTGCAGCAGATGAGAATGTCGACGCCTCGCCACGAGATGTGTGTGTGTGTGTGTTTTATCCAATCCTGCCATCACCTCCAACAACAAATAATACCTGAGCCTCGGCCACATCAGCAGCAGCAGCAGCAGCCAGCAAATCTCATTAAGTCAGAGATGGGAGAGGCAGCAATTGTTTTTTATGTTGTCCCCCCTCCTCACACACACACACACACACACACACACACACCTTGCCTCATTTTTCCCTTCTCTGCAATGTCGGAGCATAAGAATAAAAGCCGGTCGAACCTCCTCCTCCTCCTCCACCTCCTCCTCCTCCTCCTGTGCCGCCTCTGGCTCTGCGACGGGACGTTCTCATCAAATCATTACTTTTATTAACGGTCAGATGGCTTTTTAATAGAATCGCTTTATTATGTCGTTTCTCATTCTCACCCTCACGGTGAAATTTCATCCCCCTGTTTTTGTTGATGTTGTTCTTTTCCCGTTCATATTTTCTGGCGTTTATGGCTGCAGGGTGTCGACGCCGCCGAGAGAAATTTTTACATTTTGGAGGAGGACGAGGAGGAGGAGGAGGGAGCAGGTTATTGGTTTCTGTTTGTTTCTGATAATATGTTTTTAGGGAACATCCAGTCCTCTCCTCGCTCCCTGTGTTCACACTGAAGCTGAGAAGTTTCTATTTTCCCTCATGTGATCAGCTCATAAAGCACAAACACTTACAGCCACTCCACCTGAGCAGGTAGGCTGGCTGGGACGCACCATGATGGAAGGTAACATTCAATCTAAAGAAGACCAGGATCCTCAGACGCAGCATTAGGAACACGTGCAGAGAAGAATGTGAACACGTCTGCAGCATGTTGTCCTTGTTTCACCCACACAGGTGTTTCCACTTGTTTTACCTGATTAGCGCTCCTCTCAGGACTGCAGGAGTACATCTCCCTCGCTCCCACACTCATTTTTTCCATGTTTCTTAATAATTAGTTTGGTGATGGAGGGTCCCTCCAGAGCTTTACTCGAGCTGAAGTTAAATTAGCCAAATGAAAACACGTTCACGTGCAGCGTCTTTCAAACAGGTGACCCGTGTTCATGTCTCAGACTGTAACTTCTCACTCAGCAGTAAATCCTGATGTCTGTAGAAAAAGACACCACTATCACTACAAACCTCACTTTCACTTTGATTTTCACTCTGACTCCGGGTTAAATTACGGCACAAAGAAAGTGCATCTGCTATTATATAACCAAAACAGGAAGAGGAATTGTTTTCCACGGTCACTATCCCCGGGTAACAACTGGAATAAGTTAATATTTGTCTCAGCTGTACTAACATTTACATATGTTCCTCCTGCTGTGCTGTAACCTCGTGTTACTGTTGTATTTCACTGCTCTTCTACAAACCTTATGAACGATCAGACTTTTGTCCCATTGTCCTTCTTTCTTAAAAAGTCCAAAATATCTTCCAAAATTTTGATCTGATGATGCAATGTAAACTGTTGTCGAAGATGTCTGGAAATGTTTTTACCCTCGCAACACAGTTTTGGAAAAGTCATGCAAAAGTCTCACTTTAAACTGACCTTTAAACTTTAAACGAGAGTGGAAACATGTAGAATAAGCAGCTCAGCTTCAGTCACCTGATTGGTAACTTTAGGATCGGGCCATCGACTGATTCATATAATATTTAGATCGACTCACATCGATATACTTGCCAGGATTTAAAATCATTGGCTTGTTAATATGAGATGAATAATCTTGTGCTTTAAAACTTATTTACTCTTATTCTTGAATCCAGTTATTTATTGGTAAAAAACGCTACATCAGATGGAGTGAAGCCAGGAAACAAACTATTAAGTCATTTTTCAGTGAAATTGGAGATTTTCTCTTGTTCCCATGTCTTCATTTTTTTGGTGTGCTGAAACTAAGAACACAAAAAACTAATTAGAATAAACATCAAGTGTATTTTACTTGTTATTACAGTTCTGTAGCAAGTTTTGGTCCAAAAACCCAGACCAACTCACTTCGTTCAAGACTTGTTGTCAGTTAAAATGATCGTACTGCATGAACAGATCATTTCACATGAAGTCAGTCATTTTCTCTTCACATTCACTCTTTCTCTGCAGTCTATCGCCCCATAATATCTACAAAACAGATAATGAAGTTATTGTCTACAAGTGTAAAGGTTTGCTTGAAGGATAAGTTGAACCTTGAACCCTGTAATCTGTTGGGTTCATCCTCTGGGCCCCGTAAACAGCCACAGCAACTTTCATCAAAGTCTCACCAGCAGTTTGGACGAACTAACTAAAAGCTGAAACAAAATATTCAGTTTTGATTCAAGAGAAGAAAATAAATCTTTTTTTTTCTCCAGCTCATCACAGAGAGACGCTTCATCTCCCAGCATCCTTTGAGACGACACTTTATTGTTTTTTTTTTGGCCTCCAACATCGCCGACGACCCGGGTACATCCTCCTGACCTGAACGTCCATCTGAGAGGAACAGGGTGACTTTCAGCTCGTAAGCATCAATTGCAAGTCGAAGATTAACAGAAAATATATATTAAGTATAATTTTCATCGCTCTTCATTTGGTTTCAGTGAACAAACAATCAATGTCTTTGTCCTCGTCAGTCGGAGCGACGGCTCTAATTGGCTCTGGGCTGATTATCTGCGGCTGGAGTGCCGCGAGCGTGGAGGACAGAGACGGAGTGACTGTTAGCTGAACTGGCAGGTGGTAAAACAGCAATTATAAAACCAAACTTTGTTGCTTCTCAGAAAGCGTGTCTTATTTGTAACGAGTGAAGTGATAAAAGAGGAAAATAATTGGATTTTTTCCCTCTGCCGTTCTCGCCCTCCAAGTCTTAAATGTTTGGGGAAAAGGATCTTTGAACAAAGTTTATTTCATTCTAACCTTTGATTAACGCTTCCCCCACTCGAGGCCATGCTGCAAAAGAAGCAAATTATTCTCAAGATCAAGCTTTTAGCCATCTCATTATCTATTTGCCATCTCTCCACCGTTTTTTTTTCTTCTTCGCTCTTCCAGACTCGAAATGATGTGCTGTCCTCTGAAAGTGGATGTGGTCGTGTCTCTTTGCTCATTTACAGTCTGATGTGAGTGTTTGTCTTCTCCGTCTGAACAACAACAAGGCTGCTGTTTTTCAGGAGGCCAATTAGAGGAAGTGACCGACCCCGCTGACATGTCAGACACCGACCGACCCGCCTCGGTGTCTGTGTTTGGTCCGGTTTTAAAACAACCTCTGCTGGGAGGGACTTGAACCAGAGAACCAGGAGAAAAGTTTCAACTTAAAAGCCAAACGTCAGGCTGACGCAGTGTGTTACTGTGATGAAAAGTGTTTAAAGCGACTAGAAAAGTTTGACTTGACTTTTGCTGTCAGTGGCATGTAAAAGGAAGTTTTATCAGTGAGCGGAGGACACCGACCAGAACCAGGGAGGTCATTAGTAAGTTTGTTTCCAGAATGGATCACGTGGAGAGGCGAGATTATTAAATTTATGTCGTGGTCACCAAAACAGTAAAAGTCAGTCATCATCTCCTCCCTCCATGCTGATGAAAGTCAGGTGAAGTCTCATAGTCCACAAAACATTTCTGGAGCTTCACAGTAAAACAGAGTTGCAGCGTTCTGCTAAACAACTGAAGTAGCTGGAGACTTGATTTAAAACATCAGATGTCTCCATACAGCTCGTCTGCTGTGATCACAGTCTGCAGGAGAGAAGAGATCACAACCTGATCTGAGGAGACCATATTTACACCTTTATTAAGATGAAGTCTTAGTGTAGCTGCAAGTCGCGGGTGTGAATAATAATCTCTGGGCTTCCGGACATGTGAGGCAGCGACCTCTAGTGGGCATACTAATTATGACAGCATCAAAGGAGGAAGTCAGGTAGTATAAATTGCAGAAAACTATATGGAGACAGGGTGGATGGTTGAGTCAAACAAACACAGGACTTTCACCGCTGTTCGTGTCTTCATGGCTTAAAAGTCAAAGGTCTAAATTATTATAACTTACTGACATATTTAAGTTACGTCATGTAAGTGCAGTTACAGAAGTAAGATACCAGAATGTTTTCCTAACCCTAACCAAACTGCTACTGTTTACATTTTAAATCAAGTCTCCAGCACCAGTTTTGCTGTAAAGCCCCAAAAATGCTTTGTGGACTACGAGACTTCACCTGACTTTACATCTTAATACTTAAAACCAAGGCAGGAATCTAGGAACAGGAGGAGCACACACACCGGAAACAAAACAGATGAACTGACGGAGAGAGAGGAAAACACATGGACTAAACACACGGGAGGCTCATCAGGGAATGGCAACACTAATCAGGTCAAACCAGACAAAGGGCAGGAAGTAACACAACATGACATGTGATGATAAACCCTACAAAATTAAACAGGAAATAACTAAACCAAAACTCCAAACCATGACAAAACTGTATATCACTGCTCCCAAACATGACAAGAGTATCGAGCTGGACCTTCATCATACAGTTTAGTCACTTAATGTACAGGACGTAATTTCACTACGTTAAGTAAAAATAACTCACTGTTGACTTTTGCTTTCACACTGGACATGAACAGCAGCCTCCTGGGTGAAAGTCCTGTAAACCGTCCAGCCCGACCTCCTTCGTATATGGACTTTGTCGCTCTTTAAACTACTTCACCTGACTTCCTCCTTTGCTGCCGTAATACTTACTACATTATTGTTTCAGTCACATAGTCTGGTGTTGAGTATATCAAGCTGTATTTGTCTGTCTTCTTCTTCAGCTCTGTGCAGACGTCAGCAGGTCTTTACCTCTCAGACAGTCAGACATCATACGATCAGTGCGACAGTGATGAATCAGGACTTTCTCATCAGAAGTCCTAACTGTGATCGTCTCTCTCCGCCTGAGCTTCAGCTCTGCAAACACTCGTCCATCTTTGTTTCCTGCGGCAGCTTCGCTCTGCTGCTGCCGATACCGGCCGGGTGTTCATCTCAGCTGCTCTTTAATATTTCATCCGCAGCGATATGATGTGCGAGGAGGCCCGGCCGCCTCACCTGCAGCTGCATGGAGAAACTCTGGAATATAGACATGAAGAGTTTTATTATTCTTATTATTTGGAGCGTTCTCACTCTGCCAGTTTCATCTCTGAATTATTAACACAGCTGTGACCTGCAGCGAGGTCTCCAGCGATAAATATTCACCTCACATTCAGCCGCTCATTAATTAATCACAATGCCAGGCTCAGAATTATGGATTTTAATATTGTGAATAATTTATGTCGAAGCTTTATTTTAACCATCTACAAACAACTAATCAATATAAATCTTCACTGTAAGAAAACATCCAAACTTTTAGTATCACTCGCTGCTCGTCTGTTTTCCAGTAACGAGCGCCGTGTCGCGACCTTGTGCCTCAGCAAACGCGAGCTTTTAAAAGCGGTCGACAAAGCCGCAGCGTTTGACCCGAGCAATAACCGCAGTAATTATTTTCCTACTTTCTGAGCCGAGCGGAGAGAAAACAACATTCATGTCTCACAAACAGAGAGCGAGGTCAGAGTCTCTTCATCTCCTCGGCAGCTCACAGTTCACAGATGGAGAGTTTATCTCGTCCGGATCAGCAGAATAAAAGTTATTGATCTGAGAGACACGGAAGATTTAAATGACTCTAAATACTGAGAGAGGATTCAGCTCCTCTGCTCGGTGCGGATCAAATGTTATCAACTGTGATAAAGTGTTTGAATACAACACAACGTGTGAAGCTAAAACTAAAAGTTTATACTTTGAATTCTCTCCTCTTTGTGTTTGTAGCTGAGTTTCAGTGAACGTCCTGTTCCTGTTTCTGTGTTCAACATGGTGGCCTGGTAGGAAACTTCCTCATATTAAAGAAAATATGTTCCTGAAACATTTAAAGTGAGGAATAGGCCCAGCAGGAACAGAATATAGATTCATATTGATCAGTGTTTCCTCATTTTTACAGTTTGATCAGAGTTTTGTGTTCAGATGTCACTTTCTTTTCACTCTCTCAAGCTTTGATTGAACAACACACACATTATTATTCTGGCTCCAGTGACAGGACTGTGCTTATATGTATTTTATCCTGTAACAAGGTATATATACAATATCTAAAATGTTGGAACATGCGTTTAGTAACTTCATTTATTGTGGTAAGAAAATTTGTTATTTAAAACATTTTGTTTGGACGTGCTGTTTTTATTAATTCACTCAAATTTGCATATTTATAAAGTCAATAAAATTCAACAAGTATTGTAAAAAAGTATCCAAAAGTCATACTTAAAAGTAAAAACAAATATAAATATAAATATGAAATGTTAGTTTGGTAAAAAGGAAAGAGAAATAGTACTTGAGTATAAAAGTAATGTTGCAGTGTTTAGTTCTCTACTTGAATTTATATGTATGCATTAAAAAAGAAACTGCAAATCTGCAATTTTCTCTTATTTTAAGTTATATATCCTATTTGTTTTACTCATGTGTGTGTGTGTATATATATAAATATATATACATATATATACATATATACACAGTATATATAGTTTTTTAACAGCAAAAGTTTCTTCTCATTCATTTCTTCTGTTTATGTACACGTCAGTTTCCGGTTAGGGTTAGGGGTTAGGGGTTAGGGATACCCTCCTGTGAGATTTTTAGCAATTTGAAGTAAATATTTCTTGTTTTTACTAATGTAGGGTTCTCTAAAAATGTGTAAAAACATTCATTTTTATTTTACTGTGTTTCTGTAATCTTAGTGATGGCAAAAACATAGTTTCTCCCTTTTATACTGCTTCTAGAACACAGAGTAGAGTAGGACTCCATTTCCCAGAATCCTCTGTTTGTGTGATAGTCTTGTTTAAATTAATACTGTCATATATTAACTTTGTAATTCATGTGTTATATTGTTTAAAACATATTCTATGGTCTTTAAAATTGATAAAGGTTAAGTTTTTCCTGGTTAATGAAAACTATTCTTTTCGCGGGAGGAAGTATCCCAGAATTCCCCGGGACAGAGGAGAGCTGCCTGTGTTTTTCCTCGGCAGAGAGAGAAAAGTCAATTTTTGGAGACTCGAACTTAATGTTGGCCCAGATATTGAACTGCCCAGAGAGACTTAATCGTTCAGAGTATTCTTTTCACATATCTCAGTCGACTGTGAAAGTGTGGGCGACGGTGAAGTTATTTTTTTTTCTCGAGCCGCAGCAGCGCGGTCTCCGCCATTAGCTCACACATTAGCTCTGTTAGCGAGTTAGCTCGGTCGCCGAGGACCAGCCTGCTTCACAACACGGACGCAAGGAAGTTTCCACTCAACATCCGTGTGGGTCGAGAGGACGGAGCGGAGCGGGGACGAGGTGACGGCAGATAACCAGGACGTGTCGGACGGTAGCCTGGGCTACGGGAGTCGTCACAGGGCTGGTCTGGACATCGCTCTACTGCCTGGCGGGCTAACGCCATATTGCATCTACATCAGGAGGTTGCGTGAGTACTTGACATTGGACAGGGACGGTGTTAAAGCAGACTGTGTGAACTGTCCGGGTTTCAAGGTTTAACTTCCTATGACTGGATAAACTTTCATGTGCACCAACGCTACGAATGGGCCCCAACGGTTAGGGAAATTATCCAAGCGCTTGGGTTAGGTTTTTCATGGTATCATTATCATCTATCCTTATTTCTATGTGAACTGTGAAAATACATTGGTACAGGTCTGGGTACTATTACTGTGTTTGAGTACACAAAAGCACTCTGGTTTGATATTTCTATTTCATGTTATTGATATCATATGTTGAACATTCAAGAGGTGTGAATAGTTAAAATATTAAGAACACATCTAATTATTTCATAAGTGAATGGTTTTTTTAAAGGAGAACCACAATTTGATTTAGTTTACAAATAAGCTAAAAATCTCATAGGTTTATTTTCATTAAAAAGGTTGAGTTTGAGCTCAGATTAAAACATATCATTTCATTGATGTGAAGGAACAGTAAGGGTTAAAAGTGTACTCTATTGAGGGGAAATTATATCTTTTGATGTAAAATTATGCAATTCATTATTGGCTTGTTGAAGAAAACTTAAACTGTTCTTTTGATCTAAAAGGGTAAGAGGAAGAGCATTTTGATGCTTCAGGTAATATCTGTCTTGATTCAAAGCATACAAGTGTTTTGTTTGTTGTTTTCTATTTACTTATCCATCTCTGAAACATTTCTCTTTTAAAGGTATTCTAAAAAATCTAAAAGGTTTAAAACAAAATAAATGTTTTGTGGTCTACCTTTACATATTGTTGTTTAACATTCTTTTAGAGTAAACTGTATCTATTTGAGTTCTGAGGACTTACATAATTTTGCTAGAACATAGCATAGTAAGTTTTCAGTGGAGGCACCGCGCTAGTTATATGCTATTTCCCTTTTTCTCACTCAAGTGATAAAGTCCCTTGCTCAATTCGGTAGAGAAGAAACACAGCGAATTCACCATCTTTAGCTGAGAACCTAGGACCTGTTTTATTCTTATTGGGTGTGACCTCAGTGTAGATTGTAAACACTAAGGAAAAAGGGGTTACACTAACCTAATGTGTGTGGTTTTTACTAATCCTTTACCAAGTCTGATTTTATTATCTTTTTATATTTACATACATATTTATTTATTTACTTATTTACTTTTTATCAACAGTTCCACGAATGAGATTTAAAGTGGAACCATTGAAATGATATTCTGCTGCATGCCTTACAGATTTTATTAACTATTTGTCGAACACATGGAGAGGAGTTTATAATTTTTTAAGGTTATTAAATGGAAAATGACAATCCTTTTATCCTGATACCTTGATTGGGGTGGGGCATGCCTTCTACTGTTTTTTTACATGCACTTGTATACATGTTTATATTTTGTTATTTCGTTATGTTGATATTTGATGTGTATGTATTTAAAGCAAGGGAACTCCTGCTGCCTTCCTCTGCCGTTTAACCTCCCTGTCTTTTTATTCATTTTATTTATTTAATTTTACTATTTTATTTTATCATTTTTGTTTTGTTTTTATTATTATTTTATCTTTTTATTGGGGATACCTTTTAACCAGTTTTATTTGGTTTTAATAAATAGACACAGATATGTTTTATATAACACCCCATGTAACTGTGTGCCAGAGCCCCCCCGTAGCACTCTTTAGAGTGCTGCGTTTTAACCAGAACCTAACCCTTAGGGTCAATAAAGCTTCTTTGAATGGCTTTAATACATTTAATATCAGATAGTTTAAGACTTTTAATTCAACGTTATGTAGAAATTGGCATTTTGTGTGATTTGTCACCCCCCACAGTCTCTGAGTGCAACACGCCAGTCGTAATACAAGTCCCAGGTGTCACAGTTTGTCAGACGTGATGTAGGTGCTGACTACAAACAAAACTCATGACATCATAATGAAATGTGTTGGAAACACACAATGATCCTCTCACTGAAGTTACAGAGAACAGAAACAAGAGACAGAGACGCCATCAAGACACTGAACCATCAACACGACTCTGAAGCTGTTATTTTAAAGGTGCAGCATGTAATCTGTAAAGTAACTTGTAACTAAAGTTGTCATATAAATATAGAGGAGTACATGATTTGCCTCCAAAATGTCGTGGAGTGGAAGTTTGAATTAAAATAGAAATACTCAAGTAAAGTTCCTCAAAGTTACATCCGTCACTGAACTGGAGTTCATTAAAAGTTCAATGTTTTTCTGTGAAAAAACAATAATGTATAAATACTTGAAGTACTGCTTGTATTCAGTAACTGTCCTCTTGTGTCTGCTTCACACTTCCTGCTCTCTGACCTTTAACCCCGACGGTCAGTCACATGGAGGAGCTGCTCTGCTTCTTCACCTCAGGTTGAGGCTGTGGCTCTTTTCCCTGGTCAGCTACAGTAACTGGTTCATGCTAGCGCCCCCTGGTGGCTCCTGTCAGCAGCTCTGTTCACTCACTGAGGCTGGCTGTATATGAAGCCTCCTCTGTCGTCTCTGCAGGGTAACGAGCTGCAGCCACACGACATCAAACCTCTGACAGCGTCTCCGAGTCCGCCGCTTTGTTTAGACACAGAGCTTCAGAGAGGAAGTGCGACGGACAGCTGTCCTTCCTGTTACACGCACGCTTTGAACTGTGGGTAATTGCTGTGGCTCTGTGTCGTCGGTGGAAAGCCTGAACAATCAGAGGCCAAAAGGCCCTCGGCTCCGAGGCTGCCACCCACACATAATGACGGCAGGGAGCGTTCATCTGGCGGCCGACACGAGTCGTGACCCGGCTCGGCGTCTGTCACAGCGATGACAAAACGCACACTTCCCCACCTGCTCTGTAATGAGAATTCTCATTATCCTCGGCTCTGTCTGCTCAACCTTTTGAAGGGAATCTGAACACAATCTGAACCCCGGTGGACCCCCGCTCCCCGGCCCCGGGCCCCGCCACTTCATACATCCCAGGCATGATTAAAACGGCTGGCGGTGTGGCGGGCGACTACAGCGAGCGTGACGTGCCTCACAGCGAGATTAAAAGGCCGTTTGACTCGGAGGAGCCCCGGCTGCCACCTCAGGTGTGTTTTTAAGGTGAAAGGCTGTCTGCGAGGTTTTCAGCTCGCTGTTTATCCTCCTCCGGCTCGATGAGAAGCCTGTCGAAGTGTCGCCTCGCTCGCAGCGGAGCGGGACAGCTCTCGAGTGTTTCTCTTAAAGTGAAAGCCAGAAAGCCTCACGTCATCTTCCACAGTTGGCAGCAGCTGCAGCGCCTCGGAGCAGAGAACTAAATCTGATTTTATTCTGTGTGTGTGTTTCACCATGACAAGACATGCACACCTGAACATGGCTGATTTTACCACCGTGTTCTTCTTCAGCCTTTAAAACTGTCAGTGTGTGTTTGTGGACTCGACTGACTGTATCTGTGAGTTTGTGCAGCTGTAACTGTGAAAATGACTAAATTAAAGCAGCAAGGAAGTCTGGCGCCCCCTGTGGACTGTAAACAGATGTTTGCAGGATGCTTGCAGATTAATAATTGTACTCAAACAGTTGATCTTGTTTTACCATCGTCATACTAAAGTTGATGTCTCCTACAGTTAAGAATCGATTCACAAATTTCTAAAATTAAATTTTCCAAAAAGCTGCGAGGGCAGCGCAGCCCGGGGACACATGAACCCATGTGATGCCAGCGGAGTTATCCTATTGGCTCATGAATCTTGTTAGACGCTGAAACCAACGGTGAGAATTCTTGATGTATTATTTTTTAAAGAATAATGTATCTGTATAAAACTGTTATCAGTATGACCTTTAGCTACATGCCTGTTCATGACTGCTGAAGCCACGTGTGATGAATAATATGCAGACAGACAAGGTTGTACACTTGGCGCCGCTCAGTGAGGTGTTCAGCTCGCAGGTGAGTCTGCAGATTTGTTGTCATTAAAGCACAACACAGCTGCCTTTATAACAGTTTTTTGTGACTTTACATTTTAGCAGACGCTTTTGTCCAAAGCCTTGCATGGCAGTGCCGAGGCAGTGTATGAATGTAAGTATGAATTACTGTAAGTCGCTGCTATGCAAGGTGCCTACCAGCACATCAGGAGCAGATTTAGGGTTCAGTATCTTGCCCAAGGACCCTTCGACATGCAGACCAGGGGAATTGAACCAGTGACCTTCCGATAACAAGATGCTGGCTCTACCCCTGAGCCACAGCCGCCCTACAGTCAGACCTAAAATACTTCCACATGCTGCTTCTCAGATGTTTTGGTGTCGTTACTGTCCTCTCGGGACGGCTCTGCTTGCTCTTGTCCTCCATTTTTATAGCTAAACAACTTAACATTAATGTTGTTAGTGTACTGATAGGTCAAGCTGCTCTACAGAACTTTTCACCCAACAAAAGACAGACAACTTCCTTCTGTACTCACTGAAGTTCTCAAAGAGAAAGTAAAAACTTTGGAGGCTTTGGACGGGAAACAGATGGAGCATGAAGCACCACAGTAGTACTGCATTCAGACTATTAGTGTCCATCATCAGCACACACAGACATTAGGAAGCTTCTGTCACTTCTTCAGTGTGAAAACTCATCTGACTTTAAACCTGATTGGAATTAGTGCGACAGCTTCAGCTTCAGTGTTACAGACGAGGGTCTGTTTGTAGTTCAGAGGCACTGAGAAACTTTAAAAAGACGTTTAAAACTAATCAGATTTATTATTTAAACTTAAATGTGTGTCTTAGTTGAAACACACGACAGGGAGGCAGAAACCTGACTGAACTGAGTGTTTCTGTTGTTGCTCTGCAGCACAGAGCTGATTCATTCACGGCCCTGTGGGCTGGTTGGCTGTGACCCCCCCTCCACCTCCACCTCCACCTCCTCCCTCTCCTCCACCACCTCCTCCTCCTCCGCCTCCTCCTCCTCCTCCTCAGCTGATTATTGAAACTGTCCTCTGGGTGAGAACGTAAAGCAATAACACACAAAAGCTAATTCAGTTAACCAACAAGCACATTGGCCTCCATACAAGAGAAAGGGCAAAATCTAATAGTCAGGTGGCAATATCTGAGCAGAATTACAGCATTAGTTTTCATCAGTGTCCCCCCAGCAGCTAGGTGGGGCTGCAAAACACGTCTGCCCAAATCTAATTGTGAAAAACTGCATTAACTCCGGGATTGTTTGCAGTTTTTTTATTTCTTTTCTTTTTTTCTTTCGCTACAAAACTTCTGGATCGTGTTTTGAGAGGATGAGCGAGCGAGTGAGCGAGCGAGCGAGCAGTGAGAGACTGTGATATGAGAAACTGGATGATGATGTGACAGAGTCGTGTCTGTAGCAACATTCATCACAACAACCGTTTGATTTGTTATTACAGACGTGACGATGGAAACAAACACGGAACAAAAGCCTCTCAGAACTCCCTTTAAAAAACAGCGATTTTAAGAGATTCTGTTCATCAACTTTGCTGCGGTGTGTTTTTTTCATCACTCATCATTCATGTGTGGTGAGAGTCAGATATCGACAGTGTTGTTGGATCTTCCAGTGAGGGCTGATTTGCTTCTGGGGGAAAAACTGATATTCAGCAGTCAGAAAAAAGGGGAGGAAAAAAAAAAAAAACGATACCAATTTCTCCTGCCCGCCATAATTGGCTGTAATGCCAGGCTTGGAAACCGAGCCCCAGTTGCTAGACAACCACCTCTAAAGCTTTCAATTTACAAGCCGTCCAGCAAATAGATTTTTAGACGGGATGTTTGGAGCTCACAGAGTGAAAGGCAGCCAAATGTTTGTTAACTCCTGTTTCATTTTTCATTTTAGTTTTTTATTTCTGAGTGTGTGCCGGCAGCAGAATAGATGGACTCCTGGACCGGAGGGTTGTGTTCCTGCAGAGATGGGCGAGGTCTCTGTGGAGCTGCAAACAACACAGCAATCCAACCAACAAATACAAACATCTGTCACCTCTGCAGAGACACTCTGCTTGTCGGATGACCTGTCTGGTCAATTACAAATAATAAGGTGGACACACTTTCATATTTTGTATGTCGAGACATAGGATGAGCCTGACGTTCAGATATCGTCTTCCAAAAAGATGCTACAAAGCCCCACAGTTAGCTCGGAGCAACAGCCGACAGGGTTACACTTCATACAGGTCCACAGATTTCAGGGCGAGGAGATCGAAATTACCAAGTAACAGATTTGAAATGTCTTTGTTTATTTGTCAGGGACAGCCACGGCTTCTTAGCAGAGTTAGCTATAAGCTAATTAACAGACAACATGTACAGTAAATACCTGGTAAGTTCACTAATATACATAACTTCCCCTCAGCGGAGGAATAAAACATTAAAACATATTATTATGACTCAAACTGAAACTTTTAAAATGAAAAGTTAGTAACAATTCAATTAACATTTTACAAAGTTTAACTGAACTTCCAAAGTGATAGAAATGGGTGAAAATGTAATTGGCAGTTGGAGGCTATAACGTGCTAACAGACAAAGCAAAGCCGCAACAAAGGCAGCAAGTGTAAACAATGCAGGAACTAAATATTTAAAAAGTTCTTCTGTGAGAGAGGAAATGCTTTCAGCAGGTTTGTTAGACCTCAACGAACCTTTGAGCAGAAACGTTTCCTGGAAATCTATCAAAGAATTCTCTTATTTTTATTAACTGCTTGGTGAAAAATAGAAGAATATTAATATTTAATAATATTTTGGCAAACTTGGGGGTAATTTCAAATAAATCTCCAACATGTGGTAATTACGGCCGGTGAATTTGCATTTGGACCTTTAAAATGACATGCTTGAAGTCATTTTTATTTGGTTCTGTTGAGTTGACACATATTAAAGGTTTAAGTCATTCTTCTACTATTTGAATTCATATAAATCATTTAAAAATGTTTGATAAGAATATTTCCTGAATGACACTAAAATTGATCCTGGAGGATTCTTCCACGAACCTGTAGGTGTTTCTACAACCTCTCCTTCACTTTGGTTTTGTTCTGCTGTCATCACATCAATATATTGATTATGTTTGACTATAATAATGATAAACTTGGTCTCAGTGGTCCAGTAATCATTCAAACACTCAGAACAGAGAGTGGGAACAGAATCCGTGAATATTCATCAGATCAGAGACGAGTTGAACTGAGACAAAATCCTGAAAGTCCATTCAACTCTTTCAACTCAGCTTAGTGTTGTTGTTTTTAAATAATTATGAATACAAATATGAATAAAAAGCAGAATCAAGAGAATAATTCACTGCAGCTTCTGTGTTTTAAATCCACTCCTGGACTTTTTTCAGTCCCTCACATTACAGTGGCCTTTTGTCAATAAAGCACACACACACACACACACACACACACACACACACACACACACACACACACACACACACACACACACAATGGTCCTGTTCAAAGTCATGGTTTGGGCCCAGAGGCAGGTCACCGGAAACTGCTCTGTTCAATAAGTTATTAATACTTGATGCTGGTGGCCAGTGTGCATTATTTAACAATAATGATAACGTCTGTTCCATTATAGATTAAAGGACCCCTCCTCCCTCCCCTCCCCCTCTTTCCTTTTTTTAATCAGGCCTTTCAAAAGACAAAAAATAGCCGGCCGGCTGCTGCGAGGCCGTCCGACTGTGACACTCAGTGTGATGAGGACATGGAGATGCCCAGAGGCTCAGATACAGAGAGAGGCTGCAGCACAGAGGGAGAGAGTGATATATAAATACATATCAGTCATATGATATACTGCAGTTAACATATGGACTAAATACAAAACAGACGTGTGCATGATCGGGCAGATGTGAGGCAACAAGAAGTAAAAGATCCTGTCTGGCAGACCTGGAAACATACTGCTACCACTGCTGCTGCAACCAGATATTAAGAGACGTCTGTGAACACACTGTACATCCTCACTGGACCTCCAATCAGCTGCTGAGTCAACAAGAAATAAAAAAGAAAAAGTACCAAATATACTTTGTCCGCTTCATTGAGAAAGAAAACATGCAGTACTCTTCAGCATCTGTCAGAAAATGCTGGCACCAAAATCATATCATCCTAAACACATAGCATACCCAAGCTATTGTCCTAACAACCAAGTCAGACGACCAAGAACCAAACAGCCACCGAGTGGTGCCAAAGAAACCACTGAACAACAATCCTACGTTGCTGCAGTAGTGGAGGCTGCAGGTTCAGGAGTAATAAAGAGTAAAGATCAACAGATCATTGGTCGTCTGTCTGACAAACTTCATTTCAAAGTTAGAGGTGTTTTACAACAGTATGACTTTATCCTGGAGGCTTTTTGATAAGTTCAAAAAACATTCAGCAAAATAAAACAACAAAGATAGAAATTCAGTTTGTGTCACTTCACAAACAAGTCAATAAAGGATCTCTGAAACATGTCAGACGCTGTCAGAGTTTCCTCTGGTACCAGTCAGCTGATCGTCTTCATCACACAGGAGAAGAGGCTGGAGGTGAAGATGCAGGCTAACACTAAGCTAGCTGCAGGCTAACACTAAGCCAATGATACTTTTGAACTTTGATGGAAAAGGAGGCTTATTTTCAAGCAATTTTGGATTTAGGAACAAAATTGTGACAGCCTGCTAGCTGTGTATCAACAGGAGCAACCAAGTCTGGAAACCAGTAATGGTTGCTGTATTTCAACTTGATGTTAGCGTCCACAACACCTGCTGACATTCTACCAACCACTACAACCAGCTGAGCAACTGAACAGCCACCCAGCAACTTATTTACCACTGAGGTTGAGAGGTCAGCTGAGGCTGCTAACACATTTATTTTTCTTATGTTGGTTTTTAACTTTAATTATTGTTTTTAGTTGTTACATTTTATTTGACTATAACACTTGTTGTTATCAAGGAATCAACTGATATTAAGAGAAAACTGAAAATATCTGGTAGAGTTATTTGCAGTGAATGCATTGTATTAAAAAGTAATACTGTACTTTTTTACTGTACGATGTCATTTCTGATCCCAGCAGACATAAACACTGACCCGTACACCTTCTAATCCCCCGCTGACCCTCCGTTGAGTGTGAGGTGTTGAGCCGTGATGGAGTCGAGCTCAGCAGCCCTGCAGCTCCGCTCAGAAAGATGATGAGCAGGAAATATGAAATGATTCTGATATCTTCTTCAAAGAGAAAATGGCTCTCCTCCTCCTCAGCGGTGAAGTGTCACAGATAGCAGACAGAGCCGGCAGACTGCTAATACTCTCTCTTAAGGCCAGATAGGCTCATTACACAGCAGCCGGGCGAGGAGGGAAAAAAGGGGCGAAGAAAGAAAAAAGAATGTCAGGTCTGGCAGACATGTTGGCTCTGTCCCTTTGTGAAGGTAAAACCCAGTCGCTTCCTCTCACCTCTTTTAACCTCACATGAAAAAAAAGCACCTGGAGCTGGTGCAGACCCTCAGCAGCCGTGTGGACGTACAGTAATTGGCCTTCATGAGAGGTGGGCGTCCTGCCAGCGTGAGGGTAATGTCAGCTTGGCCCTGATTTGTTCACAGTTTTATTCCACCACAGGCTGAGAAGACGAATCTGCACCCGCCTCGCCACTAAAAACTGTTTCTGTGAGGATGAACTGCTGCTGGCTTCTTTATTAAAGCCTCCGTCGTCACTCTGAAGCTGGGACTGTTCAACTTATTAAAACTCAGGACGCACACACACACACAGACACACACACACACAAGCACAGTACTGCACTGAAAAATACTCTGATTTTAAACTTCTTGTCCAGAATGAACTGCAGTTGTCTTTAGTCGGCTTTATTCTGTTTACAGAATCGATCACTGAAGTGTTGTGAATACAAAACACTTCCTCCTCATCAGAAACAGCCGCTCTGTGGCCTGCAGCTTCACACTGAAGCCCTGCAGACCGCTCGAGAGTCAGTTTTACAAGTGAAGGACTCCTCGGGCGGGTCAGCGACATGCATTGTCTGGTTTGACTTTCAAAATAAAGCTTGCTGACAAATGACTTCTGAACTGTTGTTAACATAAAATGGTCACAGCTTTAGGTTCAGTCACATAATGTAAATTACATACGTAACATAACTAAAAAAACAGATCACTCCTGACTCTTGGTCACAAGTGGGACGTGAACCCGGTCTTCAGAGGGAAGGTCCAGCTTTGACCCATTCAACTACTCCAGCCGCTCCCTGACTCAAACTTCTCTCTCTCTTTATACTATTGCACAAGAGCGGCACATGAAGAAGTGACGTTAACTTCAGCGTCAAACTCAGAAGCGTAGTGCCACCGACCAGGCTGCTGTGTCTGATGAGGACGTGAGAACCAGTCGGTGTTGTTTCAGGACCATCATTTCATTTCAACGTACAAAATAGTGACATATCTGAAGCAAGTCGTTGGAGCTGAGCTGAGTTCACTCTTTTTCTTTTTTTCTGCTCAGGTTTGGGTGACAAGTTTAAGAAAAGATGGTTTGGGTCAAAATAAACCCTTTCATTTCCCAATTCTGTGCAACACAGATTTGTTAGTTCAGTTGAAGCATGAAACATGTTGCAGTGGAGGAAACATGAACACCTTCCACAACCTAACAATGCACTGCGTGGACCTCACCAACCATCTAGCTCGTGTCAGGAGGCAGGTTTGAAACATACTTATCGCTCAAACTCATACGGTATAAAGCAAACAGTCACATAAATATCTTCATACATATAATTGTTACACAAATAGTTACCTCTTGGTGTGGACACGTGTCAGGAACAGGTTAGACAATGAAATTCAACTTTTTTGTCTGCATCAAGTATCAAAAACATGAATTAGTCTGACCGAGTCTGAAATGTGAGACTCAAGGCAGGCAAAACTGAGAAAACAACCAAGAACTTAGGCAAGCCCAACTGAACTTAAACCCAAAACCATGACAGAGACAGTTCACTGGAGTCAAGACAAAGAAAAGATGGTGAACGATTTATTCCTCGACTCCCACTGACAAGTTCAAATGTCCAACATTTTTCTATGCACTCTTCATGAACTGACACGTCTCTAACTTGTGAGATGCCCATCCAGAACTGTAAGTGTTTGAGTTGTTGTGAGGTTTATGTTTTCACTCCTGATGCCAGACTTTGTGTAAAGATGACAGAACCATGTCCTGGATCTGTCGTACTCTGCACACACTGAGATAAACCACATCCTCTCATGTAATTCTGTTAAAAATAATGATTTCCTGAAAATGTCGTTTGACTGTCTCTCCTGAGATATAACCATCAGTACACATGGAAAGTGATTCAGGGGGTGTAACTCCCCCTTACATCCTCCTCTTTGATCAGTCCAACAGCATTAAAAGCTTTAATAAACGTAAACTGGAGGTAAAGGCTTCGCTGGAGGTTTTTCAGTCCACTTGTGAGAAGCAGCGAGTCGTTCCTGCTGCTGCTGCTGCTGCTGCATTATTAATGCAATGATCATTTGAGCACCACTGAACTCACTGTATGTTTTTTTATCAAGCCACTTTAACACAGTGAACATTAGCAGTGACCGCTCCTACAGTAGCTGCTGTAGTAATTATAGAGCAAACAGCACACAGGCCTTTAATGGAAGAACTGGCCGCACTCAAGTTGAACAGAGAATTACTGCTCAATGTGTTCCTGCACAGTCGAGGGGTTCTTACGGTTTTATTCGCTGGGCGGTTCATAAAATGAACTCTTGGATTATTCCACTATTAGTCCAATATCAGCTGACAGCAGGAGAGAACAATCACACTGAAGCTCTGCATGGAGGCCTTATTACAGTATATCTCTGCTGTGATTGTGCTGCTCTTCACATTCATCGTCTGTTGTGTTGTTTCATCTGCAAAATCTTCAAACTACATCCAAGAGCAAACACATGATCGGGTTTAAAACATGTCATTGAACTACTCCAAAGTTACGGACAACAGTTTGTTCAGACGGCGACGTTCATGATTGCCTCTATTAAAAACTACAAATTCAACTAGAAAATTAATTTCCTGAATACTTGCTAAAAAATGCAGGAATTGCCTCACACTGCCTTAACAGTTTAATTTAAACCGGTGATGTTGCAGTCCAGTGCCTGAACATGCGCTCTTTCCTCAAATCTCTTGGACACTAAGCTGGACAGCAATGTGTAAATAAATAAAAGTCAGTAGGTATGAAGGATGTGGAATATTTAGTTGTTTTCTCTGTTGCTACTACTGCCACTTGTAGTGGTATAAAGGATGTATCAGCAGTAGTAGCAGAAGTATAAAGGCTGTCGAAGCAGTAGTAGCAGTAGTAGTAGTAGTAGTAGCAGTAGTAGCAGTAGGAGTAGTAGCAGCAGTAGTAGTAGTAGTTGTAATAGCAGTAGTAGCAGTCGTATAAAGGCTGTAGTAGCAGCATTAGTAGCAGTAGGAGTAGCAGTAGTAGTAGTAGTAGCAGTAGTAGTAGTAGCAGTAGTAGCAGTCGTATAAAGGCTCTAGAAGCAGTAGTAGCAGTAGTATAAAAGCTGTAGTAGTAGTAGTAGTAGTAGTAGCAGTAGTAATAGTAGTAGTAGTAGTAGTAGCAGTATTAGCAGTAGTAGTAGTAGCAGCAGTAGCAGTAGTAGTAGTAGTAGCAGTAGTAGTAGTAGCAGCAGTAGTAGTAGTAGTAGTAGTAGCAGTATTAGCAGTAGTAGTAGTAGCAGCAGTAGCAGTAGTAGTAGTAGTAGCAGTAGTAGTAGTAGCAGTAGTAGTAGTAGCAGCAGTAGTAGTAGTAGCAGTAGTATAAAAGCTGTAGTAGTAGTAGTGGTAGTAGAAGGAGTCGGGATTCCAACCACCAACCTTGGGATCATGTGTCTCCCATTCATTTCTGTAGTGCAGTGTAGTAGTTTTAGTTCCAGACTTATAACTTTCCACAACAGAGTGAATAAATGAGAAGTTCACCTGGGGAACTGGAGCTGTTAGAGCAGTGGATGGTCAGAGTTGAACACATAAGGCGACAGGCTCACCTTCATAAAGCTGAGTGCTGCTCTGATTTGTTCATCTCCTGAATCTGAAATTGTTTTTGTTTCATTGCTAAATCAAAGCAGTGACATCAGTGTTCTGGAGCTGCAGGTTGAGATGAATGAAGCTTGTTGTCTGCTCTGGTTTCATCTGAAGTGAAGGTCAGTTCAACATGAATAAAAACTCCCATTAGCTAAACTCTTCCCCTGCGTACTCGCTGTTTAAATGCCCTCTTCATCCTGAAACCTCCTCTTTAATGAAGGATGTGTGTAATTTTCCGCTCACCTCTGCCTCCTCGCTCTTGTCATCAGCAATTAATGTACTGAACTGAATGAATCAAAAAGAAAAAAGCTCACAATAAAAACCCTGTGGGCAGGAGAGTCGCTATTTAATCTACGACAAAAGATTATTTCATCCCGTTTGTTTATCTGACCGCAGCTTTTTTTCTCTGTCCGCCTGTCGCCCGCAGCCGTTCACACCGCAGAGGAAAAATATAATCATCGAACAAAAAAACAAAAGGCCGAGCGGAGTTTGATTAAATCACCACTGAATGGGATTCAGCGAGCGGCCATTGTTGGAGGCTGTTTAGAGAAGGTGTGTTTGTACGTGTGCGTTTAGGTGTGTAATGAGCCTGCTGTTTAATTCATTAGTGCAGCCATATCTGACACACACACACACACACACACACACACACACACACAGGTGAGATGTAACAAATAATATGCATGCATGTTTTTTCTGAAAGTTAAAAGGAACAGTTCGCCCAAACAGTCAAACTCAGTCATCATCTCCTCCCTCCATGCTGATATAAAGTCAGGTGAAGTCTCGTAGTCCACAAACCATTTCTGGAGCTTCACAGTAAAACAGAGTTGCAGCATTCTGCTAAACAACTGAAATAGCTGGAGACTTGTTTCAAAATTAAAATTAAAATGTCTCCATACAGCTTGTCTGCTGTAATCCAAGTCTGCAGAAGCCCCGAGACCACAAACTGATCTGAGGAGACGATATTTACATCCTCGACGTATGGTCGAGCTCGTACACCCACTTCAGACGATATGCATGCTAACACTTAGTGTATAGCTTAGCAGTTCCAGTGAAGATTTTGGCCTTAAAAAAAATTGTGTAAACAACGTCTTTTCAGATCAATGTGGAATCTCATGGCTTCACATGACTTTGCATCAGCATGAGATGAGATTACTAAAATGTCCTTTTGGTGAACTTTTTCTTAAAATATCTTCATAAAGACAAAGAAACAGCGGCTAACCTTAGCTTCATTTCTCCAACATCCTGGAGCAGCTCCCAAACAGTGAAGCTGAATAAATAAATACATATTATTTTATCTTTTTGGGTTAACTCCTCCTTTACATTACATTTAAGTTTGTAATTATAGAAAGGATTTGTCTACTATAATTTTGTTTTTCATTTTTGTGTTTTTTTACACCACATCTTTACAATGTAATTATGTATATGTTAAACATTTATCATCAGCAGAACTGCTATAATGCTCTGACCTGTAATATACACACAAAGCTCAAACATTATATACAAAGGCACTGAACACCTTAAAAACAAGTCTGGTTTAAAGGATAACTACTGTTTTTTACAACCTGGACCTTATTTCTAGCATAAAATACGATGCTTTACTCACCCAGATAACTTTGGTGTCATTTGGCGTCGTTCGGACGAAATTAGATCCAGTGTAGCGTCGCTATATCCATATAATGCGAGTGATCCGGGCACCGAAGCGCAGCCTCTATGAGCATTATCTGCCACTAAACTAGTTCATTTCACCAATATTTTGTCACGATACACTAGTGCTATTCCCCTCTGAGTCCGGGCTCGTCTGTTATCAACATCCGGGGTCTGTAGGTTGACCTACTACCTCTGACCTGGAAGATGTCGTCTCTGAGCTGCGCGCACACCCGCGACAGCCCAGCTTGTTTACCTGTAGCTGCTACTGCTAGTTTGACCCCGGATGTTGATAACAGACGAGCCCGGACTCAGAGGGGAATAGCACTAGCATATCGTAACAAAATATTGGTGAAATGAACTAGTTTCGTGGCAGATAATGCGTTATATAGAGGCTGTGTGTCGCTGCCCTGTCACTCGCATTATATGGATATACCGGCGCTACACTGGATCTAATTTCGTCCGAACGACTTCAAATGACACCAAAGTTATCTGGGTGAGTAAATGATCATATTTTATGCTAGAAATAAGGTCCAGGTTGTAAAAAACGGTAGTTATCCTTTAAGGTGTGGCTCCGCCCCTCCTGATCTCCCCTGACTCTGATTATGTAATCATCAAAGTAATCTGTCAGGAGGAACTGGCAGTGATGGCATTCAGCCTCCCAATAATCCCACTGCATGCTGGGAAAAGATGAGAGCAGCTCCAGACAGACCTGGACACCTGCCCTGCTCTCCAGGGTCCTTAATCACAGGGTCACACCCGCCCTCCTGATGGGCCACCGTATGTTCTGAGAGGAGGATCTTCAGTCCTCTAACTTCATGCTAGATGTCATTCAATTTAATTCAGTATTATAATACTCTGTGATCTGTGATCTAATGGCATCATCATGAAGTCATACAACGTCCTCCTTCCTTTAGCCTTATCCCCACAACAAATGTTGGTATAATGGGCTGCAACACATGAATATGTTAAATATGTTTCATATGATGTGGATAAGTTCAAACTTTTTCTTACGTCTCAGTTTCATGTTGTGACTAAGTGCTGATGGTCTGATTTGGTTTAGGCACAAAAAACAATCAGGAAAAGATCAGGTTTTTCTTAAAATACCTGGTTTTGGTGCTGCAAACAGCTAGAAAATCTTCCGAGGGCTCCTTAAAATTAACAGAAGATCACGTCAGGGGATCGCCAAAGTCAGCAGGACTCATCCTTTGGGGAACATGAATGTCTCCAATAAATTTCCTGGATATTCACCGAGTCCTGGTTGAGATATTTCAGTCTGAATCGCTTTAAAAGCATTTGAAGAGAAGTCAACTACGACGCTAAACGTGTTTTTTTGCCTGACTCTTTTTCAGTTTGGTTGTTTGGACAAAGTTAAAGTTTCCTATTTGAGGAAAAGCTGAGAGAAATTAATCAGTTTAAATCAGTTTATTTTCTGTTTCTGGATGAGTTTTAGAAAAGCCTGATGCCATGGTTCATTTCCAAAATACAACCATTAAGTGTTTTGAACTTGCTCCAGCTCTGATTCGCGCCTCTGACTGCTTCCTCGACTCAGAAACAAAGTCCAGACTATTCAAATTGATGGTCACAACATAAATCGGTAGTGTAGTTAAATGATCTCGGGGGCTCCCGCGTTTCTCTGCTGGGGAACTTTAATAGATCATTAAAAGAAAACAACTGAATGAATTTGTTTAACTGTTTAAACTTTCAATGAGTAGATAGACTCAGCCTCCCTGAGGAGCACAAAAACTTGAACAAAACACAGCCAACTTTATAAGTACTTTCATTGGAGACACAGACATCAACACACTCTCCTCCCTCAGCAGTGATCCAGAGCCCATAATTGTGTTTGGCTGCATTTGTTGTTAAAAAAAAAAAAAAACGCTCTCTAGTCTTTATTTCTGCTCATCTGCTACTTTCTGCCGTCAGCATCGCCCTTCATTAACTCGCCTCCAAAGTCATCAACAAGGCACAAAAGGCAGAATGCCCGTTTCCATCGTGGCTGAATAGACCTTAACTGAAGAAAGAAGTACTTTAAACAGCGAAGACAAACAGGAAGTGTCTGAACGCAGCCCAAACAGCTGCTCGTTTGTGTCTTCCTGCCTCTCCGTCAGCGCTGTCAGGAGTAATTGTTGTGTCTATGGTGAATCTTTTTCATTGGATTTATTCTTTAACCCTGCAGCTCTGATTGGGCTTTCACTGTCTGACTCCCCCGACGATGAAAAAGGGAAACTGGAGAGGTCTTTCTGCTCACGCTGAAAACACTCTTAAGGGTTTCTTTTCATTGAGAGCGTCGGCGTCTCCTCGCCTCTTTTCTGCTCGATTGAAGACAAAGACTTCCCTGCTTTCACACAGACGCCATCTTCTCCTTTCAGCGCTATCAAAGGCACTTTGAGATTTGGTATTTTTTAACTGTCTTGTTGTCAAACTGAACACCAGCCTCGTCAAGTTTCAAGAGCTACACCTGCACACAATCGGCTGCGTCTGTAGATGTTCATTAGTTCATTGGTCCAACACTAATGTAAAGAGACAAATATCTTCAGAAAGGGACGGAGACAAAACACAATCTCATGATACATTTCAACCAGCAGCTCAAAGTGTTTCTTGAACACTTGAATTATTAATGAACTATGACAGTTCATATCAACCTCTACTGTGCTAAGAGCAAATGCGAATGCTAACAAACATTCTACACATTAGCTAAATGTTTACATAGTTTTTTTGTGTAGACCCTGTTGATTCAGTTCAGTTTATTTGTTTAACTAACTAAAGTTGAATGAACTCCTTTAAAAAACTGAACTTCTCCCTTAAAATCGTCTGCTGGTTGTTGTCTCTGGTTTTGGCTCTGGACAGAGCCAGGCTAGCTTTCCCCCCTGCTTTCACTCTTTATGCTAAGCTAACCTTGTCCTGACTGCAGCTCTGTAATGAACACACAGACAAGAGATTGATTTCCATCTGAACATTCCACTCTGTGAAAGAAAGAGGATTTATATATAAAAAGTTGAACTGTTCCTTTAAGTGGAAACTCATTAAAACAGCTGTTCTGTCTGAAACATAATGTACCGTCCAACACTGGTCTCATGTTTAATGGGTTTTGTATGTTGTGCAACACTAACATGTTGTGTTCACATTAATCACATGTGTGTGTCACGGTCGGCTCATCCTTTGTGCGTCTCCTGCAGCTGCCTGTGAAGTGGACTCATTGTATCCACGGCAGCTTTCTCTCATCTGGCTGAATTTTAATTACCGCCACATTCTTGAAGATCCACATTTTAATGAACAAAAACCTTGTGCATGTCGCCGCCGCGCCTATCGCTCCCGCCGATCACGCATTAGAAAAGGAAACTTAATTAAAAAGATATCACAAAAGGCTGTCGGGCTAAACTCGCCTTTTCAATTACACTTTCTTTGTAGGTTTAAAGCTCTCAATCAGCAAATATCCCAACGGCCGCCTCATCCTGAATGCTCGCTATCCGTGTTTTCCTGCTGATGGTTCAATGACCACAGATCTGCAGGTCTGAGCTGTAGTCTGTATAATACAGTGTAATAACATGTGATCACCCTGACGGTGTTCAGTGATCAACCATTATCTGTTTTCACATGTTGAAGGTCGTGTGTTTTCACATCAAACAGATTCAAATATCAGACAAACGGGAGAAATTCTGCTGGAATATTATCTTTTTTCAGCTTAAAAACAATAGACGGATGCCACTGAAGCGGTGCATCATTAATGCAAACTGGTGTTTGATGACCTGGAAATGAGACTCAGCTTCAGGGTTTTAGAGGCAGGTAGCAGAAACAAAAGAGGAGCTCTGTAAGTCAAGCTGAACCCAAATAATAAAAGGCAGCAACAAAAGCAAGAAACTAAACTCAGCACAAACCAGGAGGACAAGAGGAACACAAGCAGCGGGTAAAGAAAAGAAACAGGACAATGAAAAGGCAGATGAACCGACAACCAGTGAGGCAACACACCTGGAATGAATCCACATGGATTCATTCACTAATGAGACACAGGTGAACACAGACAGGAAGTGAAAAGCAAAACCTTCAAAATAAACAGGAAACAACTAAACTGAAACCTAAAACCATGTCAGTAACAATCACCTGAATTTCTCCACCCTGAAATTCAAATTCTGTCATGTTTATTACTTCATATTACTCCATGATCTATCCTTGGTAATAATGTCTGGGCAGTCCACATAAAGATGGGAAACTTTCTCAAACTCTAAAGGACATAAATATTCATCAGATGTGTGTTTATATACTAATTCATGTTTTTACCTTTTTCTCTATCATCATCTTTAAGAAACTTTTAAAATTATATTCCCAGATTCATTCATGTAATAAAAGACAGGTTGGTATTCTTTATCTTCCTTTTTATGAAACCAAACATGGCCACCACTCCCTCAGTATTTCTATGTTTTTATTGGATCATTGTGTTCTGTTCCTGTTCTTTGTGTGTGTTTTTTGTTGTTTAGTTTTTGCTGTATTTTCTACGGAGCCCCTAAAGGGACATGGGGGAAAAAAAAAATTAAATGTTTCTCATGCTCACGAGAACAGTCAAGTTTTTTTTCTTCACGTGCCCAAATTATGCACAACAATCAGTGGTATCCCTCAGCCTGGGATATCGTTTGAAAATGGAAGTTTTAATAGGTGAACACTATTTATTCATTGAGTGTAGTTAAGGTGAACTCGGACTGCATCATAATCAGGACTCACAATGAGGATATGTAGTGTAACGATTCTGCAAGAGCTGTCATTGACTTTATTTACAGGCTTTTGTAACCCGGTTAAAAATATAGAGGAATAAATAATGGGTTAAGAAAAGCACTCATTTATTATTTATTTATATTGGTTTATATTTTTTTATCCGGTAATAAATATATATTTTTGTGGAAAAGAATGTAAAAAATAATATTTCAAAGTGAAAATATATATTTTTTGTTGAGTTTATTTAACGTGGGGAAACTCCAATCAGTGATCGAGGTTACAGGTCGACCGGATCCGGAAAAGGGCTGAGCCGGAAGAGAGGAAAAAGGGGAGAGACGTGCGGAAAGCGGAGAAAGGAGGAGCTGCATGGCGGTGAAAGCGTTACTGCAGAGCCAAAGACTTTAAGAACTAACGACGCTGTTTGACGAACGTAAGTCGAGACCAACGGACAGTGAGTCTCAGAGTGACTGTTTAGTCAACACAGCACCGTGTTTCGAGTTGTATGAGGACTATTCTGGAAAAGAGTGTCTGACGAAGGAGCGCACCTCAGTAAAATAGATCTGACGTCTAGAGGGCGCTACATTTTCATAAATCATACAATCCATATTAGCAGGTGGAGAGGATGATCCAGATGAACTGACTGGAGAAGGCAGAGAGTGCGCTCTGTGCGCTGTCTCCAGTGCGCTCTATGTGCTGTCTCCAGTGCGTGGTGTGTGTTGTCTCCAGTGCGTGGTGTGCGCTGTCTCCAGTGCGCTCTGTGTGCTGTTTCCAGTGCGCTCTGTGTGCTGTCTCCAGTGCGTGGTGTGTGCTGTCTCCAGTGCGTGGTGTGCGCTGTCTCCAGTGCGCTCTGTGTGCTGTTTCCAGTGCGCTCTATGTGCTGTCTCCAGTGCGTGGTGTGTGCTGTCTCCAGTGCGTGGTGTGCGCTGTCTCCAGTGCGCTCTGTGTGCTGTTTCCAGTGCGCTCTATGTGCTGTCTCCAGTGCGTGGTGTGCGCTGTCTCCAGTGCGCTCTGTGTGCTGTTTCCAGTGCGCTCTATGTGCTGTCTCCAGTGTGTGGTGTGCGCTGTCTCCAGTGCGCTCTGTGCGCTGTCTCCAGTGCGCTCTGTGTGCTGTTTCCAGTGCGCTCTATGTGCTGTCTCCAGTGCACACCTTCCTGCCCTTCATGAGCCATCATGAACGGCATAAGCAGGGAGCGCAGCAGCAAAGAAAAACCCAGACAGAGCAGAGCAACCAACAAGATACAATGGTAAGATCCATAACAGATGACGGGAGGCGCTGGGGTGGAGGTGGGTTGTAAAAAAGCCAGCAGAGGAAGCAGCAAGGAAGGTCGGGCTAGAGCAGTTTAAATAGAGCGCCCTGAATGTAATTTCCCAATAGGAAGCGGGCACGGGGAGTCAGCTGAGCCATCAGCTGATCTGCTCGGTGTTGACAGCTACGCTGTTGATGCTGCTTTAGAGCTTGACGTCGTGGCTGCCAGAACTAATGCTACGCTTGATTTTAGGCACGTTAAGAAAAAAACTTAAACGTTTCTTGTGGTCACTATTAAGTTGTTTTTTTCTTCCCCATGTCTCTTTTCGGTAATTTTCTCAATCTATGTTATGTGGAGAGGTCTGTAAAATAAGCCTGATGGCTTCTGGCCTCTCGTATTTTTAAAAGTGTGTAAGTGTGAAGCAAATTTGTTTGACTGCAGGAATATTTGTATTTATTCGGTGAGAATGAAACAAGAATATCTTACTCTACATTTGACGTTAGCTAGCGAGTAACAGCAGGCACCGAGTGTGTGTTCACCTACTTCTGTCTCTGACTGAACTCAGCACTCTCCAGAGACCTCTTCTTTTCCCTCTCTCCACTCTGTACTCAAGTGAAATGTGTTTTGTCTCCAGTCAGCAGTCAACAAGGATGAAAACATTACACTGAAAGAATCCAGGTGTCCTTGCAGGTGTTTATTCCTCCAGAAGCCTCAGCTCTGCCCCCAGGTGTCTCCTGCAGAGCCCCAGGTGCAGGTGCATTGTTTTTATTATAGTTAAATATTTTTAACCTGTGCAAATATGTTGTGCACAGACTTTTTATGCACTTATATAATAAGAATAATATTGGTTTGAACACAAAGGAACTTCAACAGATCTTGCACATGCCATGTTTCTCTGAGTTAATTTGGATTCATTCATTTCATGAAATAGACAAGTGATGAACATCAAAAATGCTCCAGAAACACATTTTCTCTTTATTAAGCCAAGAAGGTTATGAATATACATGTGGACCTTCTGGCTGTGCAGATGTTCCACAGAGGATTGTGGATGTGGTTGAAGTGGTTAAGGAGATATTTTTAAGAGAAATTGAGTGAGAGGTAAAAATATCTCTTCTTAAAGCCACACACACACACACACACACACACACACACACACACACACACACACACACACACACACCTTGTTTGATAAGGGCCTTTTCCAGAGACAAATTAACGAATCAAGACAGGCCACTTCCTTTAGCCGACAACAGCCACGTCTCTTTATTTCATTTTATTTTTTGGAGTAATAAAACACCTGCAGTGTGACATTAAAGTGATATTCTAATAAGAAGCAGGAGCAGCGGAGGGAAGAGGAAGATTGGAAGCTGCGGAGTGAAAGCTGATTTGCGGAGGATGCCTCGCAGCGGTGATCCTTCCTCCTCCTCCTCCTCCTCCTCCTCCTCCTCTGCAGCTCGTCAGGGTTTGATGTGGCGGAGCGAGTCGAGCGGCGGCGTTCAGCCTCTCTGAGAGCAGACAGAGAGAGAGAGGAGCTCATTTCAGGGCCGACTAATTTCTCCATTATAGGTGCACAATTATCCCAGTGTGACTGCGAACACAGATAGGAGGATATCAGAGAGGTAAGAAGAAGGGACGAGCGAGGCCTTGTTACTGACAGAGAGAGAGAGAGATGAAGTGAAGGAAGAGCGCTTTAGAAGTTTCTCATCTCTTAATTGCGATCAGCGAGGAGAGTTTAGCAGATTAATCTGCTCAAGGACACAAACCGAGGTGGCTGTTTGTGAGACTCAAACACCCTCCGACTGTCTGTCTCTGAGCGGCGCCGCCAAGAACACAGCCAGACTTTAAAAAAGGTGGAAATACTCCACCCAAACTGTTTTTACTGGAGAGAACAGGGCAGCAAACGTTTACAGTCGAGATCAACTTTAATAAAGACGTAGACGAATAATAGACATAGAACAGACAAAGCACGCAGATGGAAAGTAAGTGGTTGTGATTTTCGTCTTTGTGTCTACCTTATCTGAGGCGAGGCGGCAGCCATGTTGGTGTTGGTGATGTTCACTGAGCGCTTTAACACAAATCTACATGAGATTTTACTTAAATCATGAGAAACAGAGACTTTATTAAGTAGAAAAATGATCTTTTAAAGTGACAAACATCGTCACTGATGTATTTATCTCTCCTCGTGACTTCAGCTCTCGATCAGGTGTTATTACTAACTTGACCTCGGAGCACTTCATCTGCAAACTGACTCTAGAGAGGAGGTGGAGTGTCATTGAAGTTTGATGACTGAAGCAAAATCCACTTCTCTACTGTCCGTCTGCAAGCTCAGTTTAGTCTTATTTCTATTAATATTTTGCTACTGTTTGTTGAAGCCAAGAAAAGCACGTCACAGATAATTGCTGCCGTTCTTTGTTCTATAGCTCTCAACAAAACAAACTGAATATTTCACCTTTAGTTGAACACAAATCAGGATTCGTTCTCTGAAATATAATATTGCAAGAATAAATAAAGAGACGGTACTGTTTAGAAATATGTACATTTTTAATTGCTGGTGTAAGATACGAGTCCTTAATGTCTTTTCTTTATATTTTGCATGTTTCAGTAGAAACCTGTGCAGCAGCTGATGGATGCAGCTCAGTGAAAAGATGTGATAGACGCAGGTTTAGATGTCGAGACAAACAGAAACTTCTCAGTCTGAGAAGGCAAAGAGCTCCGAGTTCTCACATTCAACACTCCCTCTGAAAATCGTTCAAGTCAGCACAAAAACACATCAAACTGTCCTGTAAAGTTTTACAAATGTGCTCTCAGTGCGAGTGACGCCCTGCAGCAGAGTGTCAGGCAGCAGCTTCATCAAACCACAACAGAACAGATTCTTATAAATGGACCACATCCACACGGCTGTACGACATTACGCTGAGAACAATGAGCTCCGGCTGACTCCATTTAAATAACTGAAGCATTAAATAACAAGTGGAGCAGAGGGAAACTGCTGCTCTGCAATTATTCTCATGCTCTTTAATGGCTCAGATCAGAGAAGAGCCACCAGCTGACTGATGGATCTGCACTCACTTCATGTCTGTGGATTGTAAATATCCATCACGGTTTACAGAACGGCTTCTGCTACAACTTTGACCCTCTGTACTTACCATAGTTGTAGTTTTTTCATTACCTGACATTTCAGGTGTGACCGCCTCCAGTCTGACCTCCAAACAAAGACGTTTAGATCGACTGTTGGTTTCTTTCCATCCTTGTCCACTAACCAAGTGCGTAAAATGTTATTTTACTGATAAAAATGATGGAAAACCACGTAAACAAAACCCAAGTTGTAGTAAAAAAAATAATCATTTTAGAATCCAATCCTTTCCTCTCTGTTTTCTGTCTCCAGTAGGTCTGTGAGGTACCATGCTTTGTTTCAACACCAATAAAATCAAACAAAACCCTATGACAGAAAAATCCAATTTAAAGGGATGTACTGGGATAAAATCTTAAACCAATTATGGATTAGTGGAGCACAGAGGAGAAGGCTTTACTGCAACACACACCTCCTTATCGAGGAGCTTTCTCGTTTATAGATGACAAAACAATAACACAACGTCTCAGAGGAGCGTTTTCTCACCCGCAGCTACTCTAGTTACTTTTTAATGCTCAGAGAAAGATCAGCAGTATTAAAAAAAAAATCAGTATTGATTGTTGGTAGGAGACAAGATACCAATCACAGCCTGCAGCGTCAATAGTCACCATCTGCCCTGACCTCCACCCTCACAAGTGCTGTAGCAACATCATGCTACTGTACATCCTCCTCTCGCTGCTGAAGGCGGGGACGCATATGACAACTCATGAGCTGATCCTGAATCTGTTTCAGCCATCATTACTAATTCGTTTGACCCGGTCTGCTCATGGGTCGACATCAGCATCAGTTCTGGATGAAAGGCGTATATATGTCTAGTTCTGCATCATTTATATTCAGACACATGCCAATTTGAACGTCATAAAGGTGTTTAATGTTGACCTTTAGCTGAGCCGCAACCACTTTGTTGTCTGCCGCTGCTAGCTGTCAGAGCTAGCCTGGACTCTGAAACAACCTGAAGAAATATTATGTATTTTCTTTGGAAAAATGAAAAAGCAATTTCAGAGAGAAGGAGATGGATGGGTCTACAATATGTGTTTGAATGACATATACAGGATGTCAAACTGTCTCAGCAGCAAAAACAGGTTTAAATGACAGAAAGAAGCTAAAGCCCACGGAGCACGATGTAAAGGTGGACCATATTGTCTTCAGACAATATAAGAACAGATACCATCTTTGTTGTTCTTTCCAACAACCACCAGCTTTAGTTTGGTCAGAATAACCCTTTAATTCACCTCCTTAGATGTGAAAATATTCTGGTGTACACGCGGAGTTACTAATAATTGGAACAGACAACCCGTTATTTTGTTTTGTTTTCTGTGTGTGCTTTACAACACACTTAAATTACCATTAATTTCTGGTTATTTATATATAAATAAAAGTGAAATATGTGATTTTTGAACTCAGACAAACAAATGTGATGTGGTACTGCAGCTGTTTTGGTCCAATCCACGTTCTGTAGTTTTGCAAACGAAGTGTTAAAGTTAGCAATAATGCATACGTAACATCTGGTTAGACTTTCAAAAACTGACAGTTTGTCAAACTGTTGTGGTTTGGTGACATTCAGGTACCAAAAATACTGAACTTATTATTCAGAAACATTCGGTACAATATCATCATCAACATTTTCATCAAAGATCAAACTTCAGTCATTGTGTGCAGAAGTTGTTGGTCATGAATGAACTTTAAAGCTCAACTTAAACTGAAAACCAAATTTAAAATGTCAAAGTAACGACAGCAGTCAAATAAACGTAGTGAGAGCATGTTTCTCTCTGCAGCATGTGGCAGAAAGTACTTTAAACAGCTGGCCACGCCCCAATCAGTGATGTCACAGCAGGTATTCTGATCAATAGAAGGCGCGTAGTGATATTGGTGATCTCGGATTGGCCAGAAGTGAAACTTGTTTGAAGAGTAACCGTTTAGAAAGCAGCGAAGCAGCAGTTTTGTTTGATAAAGTGTCTGCGGACTTTTACAACAGCGTGCATGAATAAAAGAAATAAACGTCTGGATTACCTCTGCTGCGGTTTGACTCCTCACTTGTAGATTTTCAGGATTCACAGACTTCCTGTGGAAAAAAAAAGGCTTTCTCTCTTTCTTCCCTCCGTTTCCTACTCCTCCTATTAGAGAACTCTCCCAGGATGCAATGCAACATTTGTCTCCATTAGTAATGTAGGTTATGAGGAGAGAGCCGTGCATTGTGGGTAAAGCCCCGATGAAAACTTCTTGGAAGCCTCATACAGGGATCCAATTAAAAACTGGGAGCAGCCGAGTATGAGGGAGGGAAGCCGGAGAGAGAATCCCCTCGCCGCACTGAAGGTGCTCGTTCTGCTGATTTCAGCAAACACTATAAATCACAGAGTCTGAGCATCGATTAGCCAGAGCCGCCATTATTCTGACTACTGCTCGACGAGCGGGGCGGGGTTACATAATCAGCTCTGAGGAAACACAAAGCTCTTCACTTTCAGTCACAGTCTGAGCGCTGAAGAGCTCTCTGCTGTTCGAGAGGCAGATAAACACAGCAAGTTACTTCCAAACAGGACGGAGACGGATGTGACATTTACGAAGCCGCCCTTTATTTTAGAGCCAAAGCCACTGTTACTGTAATCACTGGTGGAATGTAACTAAATATATTTACTGGAGTACTGGAGACTACAGCAGTTTTTAGGTACTTGTACTTCAACTTTTCCTCCCAACCACATCACCTGTAATTGTTGGCTGTATACAGTATGTTGAAACTTTAAAAGGTGTCCTGTGGAGGTTTTCATGTCCACTAACAAAACTTCTCTTTACATTCATCCTCTACTTATCAAGTGTATTTGTATTTTTTAAATTCACTGTGGTGGTACTGGAAGGGAAATGCCTGAAAACCCAAGCCACAGGCAAAAAAAAAAAAAAAAAAAAAAAAAAAATGGGGAACGCAAACGGTCACAAATACTTCAATAATAATGAACTGAAATACTTCTTTCACCGCCTCCAAAGTCCCCAATCAAATGAACTGGTAACAAGCTGAAGGTGTATCGAGGGGCTCAGGTATTAAGTAGTTCAGTTATGATAAACAAACAAAAGAAACCTGCAGACGTCAGGCTACTGAGGCAGCAAAACGGATATACAAATATGCAGGCATGATGCGGGTACCCTCGATGAACAGTGACTTTTGTTGGTCAAAGCTCAACTCGGTTGTAGAGTTCTGACAATTTCCCTCAAACAGAAAGAAGAAGGAGAGTGAAGTCATGTGAGTCGGACCTAAGCAGCAGACTTTGTGTCTGACAGTCTGGCTGCAGCACAACTTGGCCTGTAACGTCTACCTGTCAGAAGGGTTAATGTGAAACCACCCCGACATCTCATCAAAAGATATCCAGTGGTCTCATGCTTACTAATGTGGACACAGTTCAGTGGTGTCTGACTTGGCAGCCATCCCTGGTTGGGTTTAGGTACAACGAACACTTGGTCAGGTTTAGGAAACATTTTCGCTGAAAATACATCTGGAAAAAGGCCCCACGTCTCCTTAAAAATATCCATGGGTTTCAGGCTTATAATGTCAAAATGCCACCTCAAACAGTGGTGTCTTGCTTGGGGGGCACCTCTGGTTAGGTTTAGGCACACAAACCACTTGGATAGGGTTAGGAAAAGATCATGTTTAGGCTTATAATACCTGGTTCTGTCCTGGTACTGTTGAAACACAGTATTGAACAGTGGTCTCTGGCTTGGCAGCCTTTTCACCTCTCTTTACATTTTATACGTGTCATATGTAACCACTACGATATGTCATGTTCAGATTACAGCTGGGCGAGTTTCAACATTTACCAGCGTGAAACCACTGGATTTGTTTCAGCGAGACGTCGGGACATTTTCCAGCTGTGTTTGTGGAGACAGAACCAGGTGTTTTAAAGCCAAAGCATGATGTTTCCTGACACTAACCCAGTGGTTTTTTGGGACTATACCTAAGCAGAGCATAACTGTCACAACATAAAATGGAAACATAAAGTTCCAACATACGTAAATGTAAAGTTTCACATTTTGCTCTTAAAGCAACATAAAAATCTGTTATGAACTGATAGGGAGGACTTCAAGTGCACGCTGTTACTTTTCCAACAGAGTTTGTTCGTGTCATATTGTGTGAACGTTCTGCCTGCTGAGTATGTATGTAGATCGGACAATAAAGGTGTGTGTGTGTGTGGACCCCCTCCCCGTCCTGACAGACCGTTGTGTTGCTGCACCAGCTGACGGGTTCAGCTTCCCGCTCAAAGAAGAACCCTGAACAAGGACGAAGAGTCGTCCTGTTTTAATCCTCCTGCGTGCTATCAGTGATGAACAGATCTGCAGCGACGGCGTCACGGCGAGCTGCAGCCATGCGTGGACAATCCTCTCTGAAACATACTGTATGTTAGCATGCCAGTCTGAGGGATTATTGGGTCACTGTCAGTGTTTGTCAAATATTTGTTCCTGCTGGTGGTTGGACTCAGAGACCCATCCATCAGACAGCACAGGGACAAAGAGAGGAGACCGAGGCTCATTAAAGGAACATTAGAGTTTCAAAAGAAAGTTATTATGGGAAAATTTACTTTTTAAATGATTAAAAATCTTTTTCTAAAAGGGTTTGTAGTTCTACGATCATTCTCGGACCAAAGAAAAATATGTATAAAATAAATAAGATGAGAGGGTTAGTGGTCGGAGATTAATCAATGACAAGTACAGAACTAAAAATGTTCTGTAGAAACTGTCACTTGTCTCTCACATGAGATGATCCATTAGGTACACACTCCTGGTCCTATAGTTCACCTGTGAGATGACTGTTACAAAGAAATGCAGCTTCACAGTGTGTGTGTGTGTGTGTGTGTGTGTGTGTGTGTGTGTGAGTGTGTGTGCAGTACTCTATAGTATTAGACCTCTGAGGACCAAACAGGATGTATCAATCAGCAGAAACAGAGCTGAGTCGAGGCCGGTCGCCGCCCTCTTTCTGCTGCTGTCGCCGAGTGATGGTGCTGGTGGCGTGAACCCATTGACAGGTCAATTATTCCCCCGGCTGAATTACAGCATGTAATATCTGACCCGGCAGAGGGAGCAGAGATGGAAACACCCCCTGGGTAAAATATGCCACTTCCTATATATTGAACCCCCCCCCCCCACCCCAGAAACAGCGACATTAAAGTTCACTCCTGGATATACCCTCTGACGGCGTGTTCCTCTCGGTGAAGAATGGTCCTCACGCTCCCATCAGTCAGCATTGTTGCTTTTGTTGTGTGTCGTTTTTTCTCCTCTCATTTCAGGGACCGGAGGAGTGTCGGGTCGAGTCACAGCAGAGCTGAGCGGAGGTAATGCTGCTGCAGAAGATGATGACGATGGTTGCAGGCGGAGAGGGGTCAGAGGTCAGGAGAAAGTCTGTCAGAGGAAAACCAAGAAAGAAAAACTGATTTTTAGGAAACAGGGATGTTGGAGATCCGGCTGACTCCACTGTGACAGAAGATACAGAAAACTGTAAATAATAAAAAAAATAAGAAAAAGGCAACAAAATTACAGTTCACTTCAAGAGTTGTGTTAAAAACAGGCTGAAAACAGTAAATATTTATTCATGTTTTCACATTTATTAACATTTTTGGTTTAAAATGTTTCAATAATCCGTTTTATTTAAAGTGGGGTCACTCCTCCAAGATTTTACTGATGGAGTTCACTTTAGATTATGGTTCGTTCTCCTCATCCTGTGAAAACGTGTAAATCTTTAGTCGTTTAAACTCAATTGAATCTGAGCAAACTTTTGAAATTCACAAAAAACTGTCATTCTAAAAAAGTCCTGTTAAACATTTTATGAAATAAACGCAGAGTTAACAAATAGAATATGAAAAACGGGACATAAAAAATAAAATATATCACGTAAGGAAAATAAACTGACGTCAGCTCAAACACTTCGGGCTGAACTCTAAAACTCGTCCAAAGTCACCGGCGGTCGGTCCTGCAGCGCGGCGGCCCGGCCCCTCTGACCGCTGACAGTTTGAGGGGTTCAGCATCGTTTCCCAGGTAGGACAAGGTGGAGGCGAGGTGGAGGCGGCCATGTTGGGGTCAACCTGACCAGCTGGGAGGAGGATCTGCTGTCCAAGCAGCTAAAAAGTGCTTCAGATGGTGAATTATTAATATTATTATTTATTTATGCTTCCCGTCACAGCTGAACAGACAAAACAAATGAGAATGATCTGGAATAGTTACACCACAATAACATTATCACTTTATTAATAATTATTAATATTAATATGTTTCTCTAAAATATGTTTTTAAATTTAGGAAATTACATTAGTATTTCATGTGGTCATAATGTATGGAGGACTGAAACTGACAAAATAAATAAACAGCTCAATAAATAAATGAATGCACCAAAAATCTGATTAAAAATGAATGTATGTAATAATTAATTTATCAAGTGTGACATAAATCGACATACATTTGTATTTATTCACTTTTATTCACACAATTTACTTCCCATTTCATTTTTCAATTTATTTATGAATTTATTTGTTTGAAAATGTATTTATTTCTGTGTTTTCTTTTTTTTTAGTAGAAAATACTAAATAAAAATTGAAATACTAAAATGATTTATATGTGGAGGATGTGATTGAGTGGGCAAAGTATGTGGGGCAAACGGCTGACAGTTTTTTAATAGTCAAGTCTCTGGACACCTTTCTGTTAATACAAAACTCCTTGAAAATATCAAAATCACTTTATTTTTTGCTCATTAAGTTAAATATTTTCATTGTTTCCATATATTTTTGTTTATTTGCATGTTGATGTAACCCTGGTTTGTTTCATAGTAGTGTAATTTACAGAACCCTTTGAATGTATCGTAGTTGTTTCTCGTCCGGTAGTGTCATTTCTGAACTTACCTGAATGCATCACCCGCAGCTCTCGGTGTGTGAGAAGATGAGCGACAGAGAAAGGAGAAACCTTATGTAGCCGCGGAGCAAAGTGTCCTCGTTCGGCGACCAAATGTGATCATAGTTGCGAATATTGTGATAAAACTGTCGTTAGGAAGTGAGTGTGAAGAGATACTTACCTGGTGGAAGTGAAGTCGATCCCGGGAGCAACTCCGACAGTGTTTCCTCGAACTTTTCTGAACTATTCTGGTGAGTTAGCTGCACCGTTAGCTTGATTAGCAGTATCATTCTGGTTCAGTACATAAAGAAAAAGCCAGTCAGGATAGTCAATAAATGTTTAATGGTATTGAGACGTGTTTTTTGTGATGTTGTGGTGATATGTTGTTATTGTGTGTTGCCGTGACGAACGGTTAGCAGTTTTCCGAGCTGTTAGCTCAGCTGCGGCCTGGTAATGAGGCCGAGCGTAGCGCCATAGCTGTCGCTGTAGCTCAGATACCACAATGATGCAGTATTTCATGTGTTTTTTATTTTCTGTATTTGAGCTGTTTATATTCTAAGTGATGAAACTGTATTGTTCAATGTACACTGGAAGAAGTAAAGAGACAGTCATTTAAGCTGATAAATAATTACGCTGCATATTATGCAGGCTGGTTTTTTTGAGGGACGAGTTCTTCGGCCCAACTGTGATCCACATCACCCGCCATTGCCGTGTGGAGGCCCTTGGTTCAACTGCAACCTGTATCACCCGCCATGCTGCATGGAGGCTCTTGGTTCATCGACCGCAGTGTGGACATCAGTGTGGTAGGACAAGGCTCAGTCCGGAGGAGTGACACATTTTAGTTGCACTTTTTTTTCTGAGATCTCAGTATTTTTTTATTTATTTTTTAAATTATTTTTTTCACCCCTTTGCAAAAAAACAAACAAACTGACAAAGGAACTTAAAGAACTCTTTTCTCCTTGGAGGACCCTGAAAGACAATGAATAAACTGAAACAGACAACGGAAACAGGGAAGAATAAAGACAATTTAACCCATTAGAGGGGAAAGAAACACATTTTTGTTATTTTTTTCTACACCGGTACTTACCTGGGTCAGCTAATTTTATTTCATTCTGTGAATTTAAGTTATATGGAAAGAACTGCATTTCATTTTATGAGTGTAAGGTTGACTATTTTATTTTGAGAGAGAAATTGACATTTAAATATATACATTTATACCATATTCTGTGTTGTGTGTTATGTGGGCTGGAGATCAGTTGCTCTCGTGCTTCAGTGCTACTGCCAGTCTCCTTACCCGAACCTAGTTGATCAGAACCAACCCGAGAAGACTGAGAAAAAGGTTACATTGACATCACAGAGGTGTAGCACAGAACATGTGACAGACAGCTCATGTAAGACAGATAAAAAATAAATGTTCAACGATCTTTATATCATTAAACAAACATGTCCTGAGGAGGATTTAAAAGATTTACTTTAGCCACAACACATCCGACTGATTCTGTTAAATCCCGGCATCATGTCAGAAGAGTTAAACCATTAAATAAGCAAGACTGTGGGATGTTTTGCGAGTTGAGATGACGTTTTAATATAAAATAATGTTAATATTGTTGTGGTACTTCCTGAGGAGGTGACAGATTGATGGAGAGAAGAAGTGAAAAGAAGAAGAAGAAGAAGAAGAGATGCTCCTCTCCTCTGATGCATCTCTTCATTACAGCCCGGCAGCGGTGGTGACAGAGCGGCAGTGATTTCCTCGCGGTTCAGTCCTGTCGGCATCTCTCTGCTTTAATAACTGTATTTATCAGCAGTGCTGCTCTCTGAACGGCTCCTCGTGAACTTCTGTGACTCCAAACAACGAAGATGTGTCGTTTTATCATCACGGAGTCTTCACCCCGTCAGGCAAACAAAGTGATTCTCCCATTAACAGGAAACACACAAACACACCTCCAGGCCACTGTACGTGTCAGAGCAGGGCGAACTGATTAGCTCTGGTCTGTGTTAAAGTGAGGAGGAGGAGGAGGAGGAGGAGGACTGGAGCATCTCTACATGTTTGTCTGTTTGTTGGTGGCCTCAGCTGCCAGATGATTGTTTTCCGTGCTGAAGTCGTCACGCTCGGATCGCTGGTGACAAACGTGCTGATGCGGCGGATTAATCATCAGATTTACTGTAACTGTCAGGACACATGAGCAACAGAGCAGCTGCTGACATGGAGGAGGAACAGCTGCATCCGAGCATCAGGCGTGTTCACACTGAGGTTGTTACTCGTGCTCCGGTTAGGTTCAGGCACAAACACCACTTGGTCAGGGTCAGGAGACGATCAGGTTTCGGGTTAAAACACCTATGTCTCCACAAACAGAGCTGGAAAATGTCCTGATGTCTCCTTGAAAATATTGAGCACGTTCTAACACCAAACTCAAACACAGCGGCTTGGTCAATGGCCTTGAGCTTCAAACTAACTACTCTTCTTGTGTCAAGAGAGAAGGTCAAGTTAGCAATAATATGTAATATGCAACGTACAGTTAGACTGAAGGCCTCTGCACGCTATCTGTTACGTTCATATTACTTTTACATACCTTGCACACTGAGTCCGATGTGCTAATTATTCCTACTGTGGCAAAAATGACAAAATAGTCATCAAGCAGTGAAGATGACTCGATGATACTTTCCAATCCAATCATGAAAACAAGACAAGAGCGAGGAGAGTTTCACCTGCTGATAGGAGCTGTGGCATCATCCCGATCTCGTCCAGGTGTGTTTCAGGATGTCAGTGGTTCAGTTTGATACACTGCGAGCTGCACTGGGACCACACATTAAAAAGAAGACCACCTATTTCTGTGAACAAGTTGATACAGAACAGTGAGGATAATAATAATAATAATAATATCTTGGTTTTCAAGAGACCCCCTGGGCCTTGGTGAAGAGGTGGTGCTTCAGGAGCTTTATGAAGGTGTCCAGAGATGCAGCATGGCTGGTTGAAGAAGGGGCTGCGACACTGAAGGCTCGGTCTCCAAAGGTTTGCCGACAGATATCAGGGGTGGAAAGGAAGCCAGAGTCTGAGGACCGCAGATCCTGGGATGGGGTACAGGGGTGGAGGAGGTTGGTTAGGTACTGGGGGACAAGGGCATGGAGGATTTTGAAGAAGGAAGATTTTGTAGTCGATGCAGGACTTAATGGGGAGCCAGCGGAGGTGGTGAGAACCCTGGCAGCTGAGTTTTATGACATATTATGGCTTTTGGCCGATGAATAACATGTCCAACCCCCGACTCAGACTGTCATTGCTCTTTACAGCGTCAAACTTGCTGACCAGGCTTCTATATTTGAGGCGTTGGGAGTGAGAACGGGCTGAGAAAGACCTCATTATGTTTCCTCCAACATCTTCCAACAGTCAAACTATCACACCCTCTTTACGTAATGATTCAGTGAGTGCAACACCATCACTGTCCATGAAGGTGCTCATTCGTACAACTACAAAGACACCACAACACGAAGTTCTTTGTTCTTGGAGAGAGATCAGGGAGGCAGTGAAATGCAGCCTGGAGGCTGTTCACCCTGAACACGTTAAGACATTTTTGACTTCAGAAAAACGCAGCAATATCAGACTGAAGTTCACTGTCGGGCGGTTCAGGAGTCCTTCTCAGGGCAGCAGGAAGACCTGGGATCAAACTGGAACATGGTGTTGGACGAATGACAAAGAGCTGGGTAATTGAACTCATATCCGCTGAAAGCAGACGGTTATTTTCTTCTCTTCTTCTTCTTCTTCTTCTTCTTCTGTGCCCGTTGGAGCGTCTTTTACCTCTAATCTTATCAAATCTGTTGAAGCTCTCAGTGAGTGTAAGACATCCATCTGCTTCACATTCACATGCCTGTCAGCGCTCTCTCCTCCACTCCAATGATTTTATTTTTTCTTACCTGAGTCCCGTCACCAAGGCCAGTCGAGGCAGAGATGTCTCCCCCGCCACCGAGTTCATTTAACTCTGGTCATGTTTTTAATCCTCCTTTAGAAAATCTGTGTGAAAGTGCTGTGAACAGGCGGCGGTGAAAGGCTCAGATACTCTGCCAGTCATTTCAATGCACCCACATATTAAGGAGTGTGTGTGAATAACTAGCGGTGGCAGATGAAGTGGCTCCTCTTGTGCTCCTCTTTTCATTGCAAACACAAACCGAATGAATTCACTTCAGTGACTCATTTTCGCGAAGTTCAGTTTAAGGTCTCCGAGGCTTTAAACTTCCACGAAGAACCTGCCGCTGCCGCTGATGTTCAGACGGACTGACAGCAGCGCTCGCAGACACACAGTGAAGTTTAGATTGGAGGTTTGGATGCACAACTCTGGTTACATTTTCTGACAAATAACCAAAACGTCACTCACTGTCTGAAGGCATGAACAGGTGGATCTGAAAATCATGCGAGCTGGAATGTATTTTGTCAGTCAGCTCCTGACAGATGTTTGCAAGTCTTCATCCATCTGATTTAAACCTGCAACTGCTGACAAACCAAAACAGCTGAGAATAAAAACATCTCAAACATACATATGTGGACAAACACCTGTGGGTTGCTGAAACAGTGTCATCCTTTATTCAACCTATAATTTATTCCGCGTCTTGTTTAAGATCTCTTTAATCAGGTAGCTAGGGCCGAGACCGAACAGACCCTCTGGAGGAATAAACACCTGGAGTCTCATCAGATTCTGCTCTGATTCGGAGACGTTCACCCACGGGAGGAGAGCTCAGAGATGACTTTCTAACTTATGGGATTAAAAAGTGGATTTATCTTCTCTCCTGTTGATCAACCTGACTGCAGCAGTGATCCAGAGGTGACCTCCATTGTCGCGTGTTTCTGTTCTGTAATGTTGACTGCTGACTGGAGCAGGAGGGGAAATGGACTTTACTACATGAACATAATGTTACAGAGAGGAGAGGGGAAGAAGAGAGAGAACCAGATTCTCTGTCTGTTTGCGTCACACTTTTATATCCTTCTACATTTTAGGAACGTATTACCAACCTTAACCTGTATTTCTTGTTTGTTTTTTTATTATCTTGGCCTCGTAGTGATCCCTTTGGATTTCCTCGGTGTATAAAAGCTGCTATATCGTCTTTCATCACTTTATTGCACAGCTGTAATCAAGTACAGGTGAGTGTAGACAACCAGGTTCCTCTCTGTGTAAACATGAACTAGCACATCATGCATGTGAAGGACGCCACAGTGACAGTGTGATGAGTTAAATAATCATATTTCACGCATCTCCGTCCTGACACGCTGCATCACGAGTCGCTTTAAACGCAGTAAGGAGGGAAAAAACTGAATCACACTGATGCTGCACTGACCCATTTATGTATTAATGTATTTATTTCCCTGCCACGGCGGTCACAAATGAAGATTAATGACACACAAACAGAGAAATATATTGTTACAGAGCAAACCTCCATCATTACAGCTCCGTGTGTGTGTGTGTGTGTGTGTGTGTGTGTGTGTCGGGTGAACGAGGATGGAGATAATGCTTGGAAACAAACAGCAGAACATTTCCACTCATCCAACACACACAGACAGTATTAATCCAAAGACTTTACACTCCGTTCTTTATCTTTACACACACGTCTACACTGGAAAAAAACCATCAACCACTTCAGTTCAGACACAGACGGTAAGATTGGCTGCTGCTTTTTAATTTGATGTGACTGAACTCCAGCAGCATCAAGCATCAATAATCGTGTCACATGTGTGTTAGAAGCAGTTTTTCCTCTTTCTGTGAAATGCTTTGATGAGAATACAAATCATAGTTTCCATAGTATCTATTCAAGGTATTTTCTATCATATCAGTTGGCAAAAACAGAGTGCAGCCATGTTGTAATTCATTTATTTCTGGTCTACCAGCTCCTGATCGAACAAGGTGAGGGTGGAGGACAGTCGACACAAGGTTTTCTACTTGTTAGACTTTATAAGAGCCTTGCTTAGATTCCAAAAAAGGTATTTCAGATGAGACCACTGGGAGAAAAAAAACAACTTCAGGCATTCATGTGAAGCAGGAACCAAAAGCCTTGATTCAAAACATGGCTACCTACAGAACAATAGAAGGTCATCAGGGTACAACATGATGGAGAAAGATAAAGCAATGTCAGAGTTGTTGGAGATGAGCGTTACACAACATCCTGCACTAAAATGAGAAAATAACCAAAACGACCATCAAAAGTACATCCATCACATGAACACAAACATATTCAACCTTCTATATAACTTCAAATGCATCTGTACAATAAAGGGCCTGTATCTCCATCTAATTTAATGTTTCCAGGATCGAGGTTATAAACAGAAAAGAAATAAGAGATCAGTTATATTTGTCTACAATAATAGTCTTCATTTGAAAGAAAAGGCAGTCGATCATTCTCCTCATTTAAACCAGGTTACACCGAATCATCAAGTGGAAAGTTTCCCTTTGGACAAGTTTAATGATCTCCGCCTCTTATGGCCACCATTAGTAATTGTGAACCGTATGTCCTCAATAAGGACTCATGACTATGATGTACGTCTTCAAAGTGTTTGGCCGTGGGATAGTCGTCATTCTGCATTTTGATCGCATATTTGTGTCTTGAAGGTCCGTCCTTAAAGGATAACTACCGTTTTTTACAACCTGGACCTTATTTCTAGCAAAATATATGATCATTTACTCACCAAGATAACTTTGGTGTCATTTGGCGTCGTTCGGACGAAATTAGATCCAGTGTAGCGCCGCTATATCCATATAATGCGAGTGACGGGGCACCGAAGCGCAGCCTTTATGAGCATTATCTGCCACGAAACTAGTTCATTTCACCAATATTTTGTTACGTTATGCTAGTGCTATTCCCCTCTGAGTCCGGGCTTGTCTATTGTCAACATCCGGGGTCTGTAGGTTGACCTACTACCTCTGACCTGGAAGATGTCGTCTCTGAGCTGCGCGCGCTCCCGCGACAGCCGGCTTGTTTACCTGTAGCTGCTACTGCTAGTTTGACCCCGGATGTTGATAACAGACAAGCCCGGACTCAGAGGGGAATAGCACTAGCGTATCGTGACAAAATATTGGTGAAATTAACTAGTTTCGTGGCAGATAATGCGTTAAATAGAGGATGTGCTTCGGTGCCCCGTCACTCGCATTATATGGATATATCGGCGCTAGACGGGCTCTAATTTCGTCCGAACAACTTCAAATGACACCAAAGTTATCTGGGTGAGTAAATGATCATATATTTTGCTAGAAATAAGATCCAGGTTGTAAAAAACGGTAGTTATCCTTTAAGGCGTCTTTTAATAATATAAAGACAGTCCTCGAGAACAAAACTACCTCTTTTTCATATGTGGAGACCATTTATCAATCAAGGTCCCTTCAAACTGATTAATTCATATAAGAAAATACACTGAACTGAATTTCTATAAGGTTATATATGTCTATATGAAGGCTTTTATTTCCAGACCGGCTGCAGCTTATTGTTATTTTCATTGTTGATGAATCTGTTGATTATTTTCTCAGTGAATCTATAAGTTGATGGTGTTTTGTCGTCAAGAGTCTCTGCTGAGGAAAGAAACAGAAACATTTAACGTGCTAACAGCAGAGAATTATGACTTTTTTAAATCACTCAAACTGATTATTTTGATTATCAAAAATAGTAAACAATTAATTTAAAGATATCATATGTAACATTTCTGCATTAAAATGTCAAAAAATGACTGCACTTTCAATATATTTTGTTGAGTTGTGTACTTAGATTATCTCAGAAGTCTTTAATTTCCAACTTGATCGCCAAATGTAAGTTTCTGCAAACAAGATATTTTGCAGATTTACATTTCTTTGGGTTAAACTTTTAGTTTTTTGTTATGACACTGTGCTCATGCTCTGGTTAGGTTGAGGCACAGAAGCCGCTTGGTTAGCGTTTGGAAAACATCATGTTGTAAAAATACCTGGTTCTGCCACCACGGACACAGCTGGAAAACGTCCCAACGTCTGGTGAAAATGATCCAGCAGTTTTACGCTTACAAATGTAAGAATCTAGTCTTGAACAGTGGTCTCTGGCTTGTTGCTTAGCGGTTTGCATTAAATTCGCTGCCGACCTCTTCTTCATGTGTCTGCTGTTTTTACAGTGTAAAAGTAATGTAGTCTAAAAATAGAAGACTTCTGGCCCTGTGCTGGTAAACGCCTCCTTTAAGAGAAGTCATCTGGGAGGCCTCTTTCTGCTGCAGCGTGCATGAAGAACAAAAGAGGTCCATGACGAGCGATAAGGGACCTCCAGGAGCCGCGGCCTGCTGGGACTGGTCCCAGAATGCACTTGATGGGGGGTGGGGGTTATGGGAAGAAATGTTATTTTTTTTCCACGACAGCGAGGGTTGACGGCAAACTGCTGAGAGCTGCAGCAGGAGTGAAGCAAGGTTTCTCTGGGAAAGAAGAAGTGGGAGAAGACTCTTCTGCCTTTTTTGGGGTCTGAGTGGAGAGGCCCAGTGCGAGCGTGTGTTTATGTGGGAGAATATAAATGAGCTTCTTCCCACGGGACGGGGAGCTGTGCCAATTATTTCTTCTTGGGAAAACACTTGCGGAAAGATCGAGAGACCGAAGAAGAGGGAGGGAGAGATGAAAGAGGACCAAATGTTGCCTTTTTGTTCCCACTGATTCATCGCAGAGCAAGGCTTTGTGTCGCAGCGGTCTGTTAGGAAACGGCAGCAGAAGACTCTTTGGTTTTATTACTCAGATGGAAGGACATGTTGTACTGACACACACTCACCCCCACCGCCCACTGAAGTGTCCTTGAGCAACACAATGACTCCCACCAGTACAAAGCTCCTGACCTCTGACCTCTGAGCTCCCTGTGTAGGAAGACGGATGAAAGTCCTTCCCTCCAGGGACACAGCTGGGGCTGCAGTGACAGTAGTTGGAATAATAATGATGATTTGTATATACTATACCATGGATGTATTAATAGAGCTACCATCTGGCCAGTCAGCTCTGCTTCCAGGTTTTTTTTTTATCCAGTAGCCAACAGCAGTAATGCAGCTAAAAGTCCCCATGTAGACCTCCATGATGAGAGAAGATATAAAACAGTTGACAGAACGCCTTCAACTGCAAACACAGTTTGAAGATATGAGAAGGTTTTACACTTCTTAAAGTCCCCAGAGGGAAAAATCTGCTTCCACGTATTTATGCTTCCTGTAAAAGCTGTCGGGTACAGTAGGTAGAGATATTGATTGATGTTTACAGCCAACAGAGTAAGCTTTGAATGTAAGTTACTCCCTTTGCTATGCAGCTATCTCAGATGTCAATGAAGTGATAAGAGGGCTTGCCAAACATGACCCGAGTGGGACCAAACAGAGCATCAAAAGTCAGTTTAACAACAGGGAACGCTGGGTTTGCTTCTTGGCATCCTGGGGCTGAGTTTGCTAACATTAGCTACATGGCTAAACGAGCTAGTGGTAACAGCTTCACGTACTGACAACAGTCGGTCTCTGTGTACAGTACAGTAAGCCGTTACTCTAACAACAAGTAAAGCCATCTGTTCGTCAGAAAACTTTGGAAATCAGCGAGGGTTCAGGCAGAGCAGCCGGAGGACATTACATTTCTAGGTCTAGGGACAAAAACAACTTGGTTAGGGTCAGGAAAAGATCATGTTTTGGCTGAAAATACCTGGTTTTGTCACCAGTAACTAAATGTCCTGATGTCTTGTAAAAAATATCTTATGGTTCCACGCTAACAAATGTAAGATCACTCTTGAACAGTTGGTCTCTGGTCTGGCAGGCCTCCGCTCAGGAGTCAAAAGTCTGCTCATGTATATGTGATGTGATGTGAAACACATTGTAGAAATGTCCTTTCCTCCAATGTAAAGGAGGAAAAAATATATATATATCCACATTTAAGAAGCTGGAATCAGAGTTTTGTTTCTCTCTTCAACTATTTTGATAATCGATTAACTGCTTCAATAGTTGACAACTGATCAATGGATGGATTGATCTTTGCAGCTCTAACTTACAACAACCTGCACACCTTCAAACATCTCAGCCACACTTGTCAACAAAGTATTTGGCGACTGTTATTGGGTATTAAGAGTGTAGCTTTGCTGCAAGCTAGCTGTATCAGAAGAGGATGTCTGACTGGCTCAGTCGTGTCAGTGAAAACAAAACCAGAACTCTTTACACTGAATAAGACTTTGTGAGATCTGTTTTTTCAATCTGCAAAATAACAAGTATCTTCAAAAGTAGAACGTCACGGAACTGCAGTAATGTTGTTTTAGCGACTAGGGGGCGGATCACTTCCAAACAAATTGTCACAGAATAAGCCACCCCTCTTTAATGAGCACCTTCTCTCCCGGCGTCACCTGGTAATAATGCTCCACAGTCACAGTGAAGAAAACAGTGAATCAAACCTTAATGATAATGTGATTTCCTTGAAGAAAGTGTTTTATTGAAGCCAATGTAAATGTGATTTATGTGGTGCAGCGCAGTGAATATGATCCCACATCATTTATCTTCGAGTGTGACTATTTTCCATCCATTAATTTCGGAGGAATGAGAAAACAGTCTGAGAGCGAGGAATTGGATTGGGGGTTTTTTCAGGAGGCAGTCGCAGCAGTGGGGGGTTCTGGGAAATAACATAGGAGCCAAAATGGTTCAATTAGCCTGTCAGTTTATGTCTTAAATCGGAATACATTTTTCATAATGTGCATAGATTATTGGGGTTTAATGCCTCTCCTGATGCGGCGTAACATGGAGGAGAAGTTACAGCATGAAGCTGAACGGCTGCGCACGGAGCTGCTGCAGGACTGCAGGCGGTCTGCACACACAGGGGAGTCGACTCCACCGAGGATCACTAAATACTCCTCTTCTGCTTCAGTCTGAATCTACATATTATCTGGAAGCCTCTTTTTATCCAGCCAGAGTAGTAGGAACTGATGGGCTCGAAGCTGAAAGCCACAGACATGAAGTCAGATGGACTCAAACACTGTTGGGGGTTGTGGGATGTCTGGACTCACCCTGGAGGGAGCTCAGAGTAGATCCACTAGTGGAGCCAGTTCAGTTCATTAGCGGGTTTTCCGGGCACGTCCAACTGTTAGGAGACACTGGAAACACCTTGGGATCCCCCAGGAGGAGCTGGACAACAGTTTGTTGCCAGATATTAACCTCATAGTCACACCAGAAATACGCTAGAGTAGCTATTATTATCACATGACATACTTGTAGCAGATTGTTAAATGTTTCAAGTCCAACATTTGATATGCATCAAAGCAGTTCTGCACCTTTTCTGAAAGCTTACGGAAATGGACCAACAGAGCATTATTACCAGTAGACATAAGTAGAAGTGTAGCAGTGTAGCCAATAGTTTTAAGCCAGACACGACCACAGGACAAGAGGAAGAATTTTTAAAAGTGGTGGACGTTTTTTGTGAGAGGTTATGTGAGTTGGTAAGAAGTAACTGAGACTGCTTTGACTCTGAGCGGCGCCCTCTAGTCATCCACACCAACGTGAAGGATGCACAGAGCCCTGATGGTCATATCGTTTGAAACAGACATATTTTCCTACTTTAAGGAAACATGATGAGCCTTTAAAAGTGCAATCTATAAGAAGCACGCACGCTCACGGACGTCTTGCCTGTCTCACTTCTGCTCCCCTTAAGCGTCAACAGTGTGCAACACCAGCTACCATTGGCTTAGAAATCTGTCCGCTAACCTCAACTAACAACCAGCACCCACCACAACATAAAGTCCAAAGCCAAGGCTAACGTTAGCTACTGCAGAGCATGTCAAATGTATTGTGCTATTGTGGTTGTGGCTGGCTAATGTTAGCTATCCTTAGCTTATTTTTCGAGCCAGCTAACATAACAAACTACTGTCTTGATTGAGTAACGTCAAGGAATGTATCCAGCTAACCTTAGCTTGCTTGCTAACATTATCTATATATATATATATATATGTTAGTTGGCTAACTTGCCAAATTACCTCACTGGCTAGCGTGATATATGATACTAAGTTGTCTTTTTGGACAACAGGTGTTCATCACTCTAGAATTCCACTGGATGCATGTGTGTTGCAGAACGACTCCGGTACAGTTTTGTCCTGTCGTTCGTTGTCTGGCGTCTGGCAACCCCCACCGGCTGTGTTTGAGCTGGAGTTGCAAGACAGATTTAGGGGTCAGGCAACAAACAAGCAAACAAATATATATTATCAAGATTTGGGACTTCAAAAAATGGTGAAACCAGACCGTCCACGTTTTCTGAAAACTGTCAATATTTGATTTTATTTACATGGAAATGCCAAAACTGGTGGTCTCCAGACAATTTATCAGCAATACCCAATATCAATTCAATATCAGAACAGAGAGGTTGGTGTACATGTTTCCTCTCTGTGAGCAGTTTGACATGTAACCCTCCTGCATGATCACTCCTGCCTTCACTGGTGCACTCTGCAGCCGGGCCCACACACTCACACACAGCACAGTGGCAATTATTATATCACATTGCTAATTTATTGTCCGGGCTTTTAAAAGTTTGAGAAGCTTTTTATACTTACAAGTGGTACATAGTGTTGGCAAACAGCCTCCACACGCACACACGCTGAACTTTACCACATATTATTACTAATTTATCAGTGTTCGAGCTGCTGCTTTTAAAAGTTTGAAAAGCTTCGTTTTTGAAGGTATTGTGTGTTCCGTGAGCGGCAGCAGCAGCCTCAGGCTTCACTTTGTAAAACAAGCTGCTCCCTCTGCGACCTCAACCTGCAATATTTACCCAGAATGCATCGAGTTCGCCACAATAATAAAAGTAATCTCAATCCAAATGTCAGAGGCGGCAGGCGCAGAGGAGAGGCTTTTAAACGGAGGAAATGGTTGTCGGAGCCCGAGGCAAATGTTTGTGGCGCTGAGGATCGGTGCGAGGGGAGCAGGAAGTGAGACGCGTGTCACCTTTAATGAAATGATGCTTTCTCATTATCTCGACGTCTAAAAGGTAACAGGAGCCTCTTTCTGCAGGTAACACCACTTCAAACTAACTCGCAGACTGGTTTTTTACTCTCAGCAGCAGAGAAACAAACATCAGCTGTGATTTTAAAGCTGTGAACAAACCTGAACACATCCAGACTGCAGGTGAGCGGTTGTGTTTGTTTTACAGCAGTGTGAGCACAGAGAAGAGATGTTTTCTTTTTTCTGATTATCTCACACTGACAGCTGATATTAAACTATTTTAAAATGACATGTCAGCATAATCACCAGAGTAAATGATGGCAACATACAGATGTTTAAACGTGTTTCTTTAGGTTCAGTTTTCAGTTTTATGTTGTGACAGCATTGTGCTTATGGTCCGGTTAGGTTTAGGCACAAAAACCACTTGGTTAGGATAACATCAGGTCTTATCTGTAATCTAGTTCTGACCAGTCAAAACTGAGTACAGGCTCTGAAATGTACTCAGAGTATCAGAGTAAAAAGTCTCCCTCTGAAGGACATTTGTGGTCAAAGCTAACTGAAGCTCATGTCATATTAATACTGTATAATTCAAAGACTATTAAAGTTAAAGGTAGAATCAGTAGGATTTGTCCCAGCTGTTCCTGAACGCACCACAAAGACAGTTGATTGTTGAGTCTCATTCCCAGGACGTCACATAGCCACATTTTGGGTTGATAAAGCGTCCCGAGCAGCAACAAAGTGAGAAAATAAGAAAATCTCTGCAGATACGAGACACTAACACGCCTTTTCTCCACATTCCAGTCTCCCTCTCTGTCTGTTTACGTCTTCTTACGTCTTTGTTTCGTCTCGCTGCGTCTGCCGTGCGTGATGTGCACTGATAGGTCGACATCAGTCTTGTGATGTTGGGAAGGCGGCGTGCGATGACGCCAAATAACAATAATCCATAATTCACCTCAAATGCATCAAACTAAAGTAACGAGCCTGTTTTGAAAACGTGAGGAGGAGAAAGTTCAGATGTTTGTGTTCAGATGTAGAGAGGGAAAGTCAAAGAGATACTCAAGTACAGTACAGATACCTGAAACATCTACTCAAGTACACTAAGTATTTGTATTTTGTTACTTCCCAGATACACATAATCTGAACCCCTGCAGACACAAAGTATAATTTTGGTTTCACACAGAGGGTCGACTGCTTATCTAGAAGTTTTGGTGTTCCTGTCTTTCACTGGTTACCGATGTTACCAGAAGAAGTTTGTTTACATTGTGTGTCGGCGCTGCTGTCAATCAAACACCGACCCGCCCACTCAGCCTTTCTGATATTTGTCCAAAATATTTATATTATTGTAATTAGACACCAACGTTCACTGTCAGAGTTTGATTCTGTTTGTTCAGCTGCTCACTTTACAGTTTAGTTCTCTGAGCGTGACGCCAATCAGTGATGACTTTCACACATACAGATGGTGATAATGATGAAAAGTTTTATTTATGTGAGTCAGTTCTGGTACAATAACAGCAGCGTTATCTGATTATTACTCTGAAACTCTTCACACGATAATTACCAGCAAACACACGTCAGCAGAGCTAAATGAAAGCTCAGTGGAACATCGTGAAGAACGTAACTGTTTCTGCCTTTGAAACTAAACTGACTAATTAAAAAAAAAAACACCCAGAGTTTAATATTTAAACTGAATAAATGTTTCAAAACGCAGGAAAAGATTTATTACATCCTCTGCGATGTTTTGACTTGTTTGGTGGCAGCTCACTGAGGCTGGTGTCACCTTTTTTTTCTTTATTTGTCTTGTTGCTTTTGGGCATTTTACCTCATTAACAAACACAAAACCCACAGAGACACAAAACAAAGAAGAGGAGGATTTAGAGAAACAACAACTTGAGTACGTAGACACAAGAAAAACTGTTTTTTAAGTTTAAATATATGTATGTGTACTGTACCTGCTGCTCTTCTCTTATTTCATATTTGGTATTCTGGGTTTTTCCACTGTTTCTCCACATTTTAGTTGCCATGATATTGTCAAATTTAAGGAAGACTCTAAAGACTCAGACTTGAAAGACTGAAAAGAGGAAAACTGGTGATATTCAGAGTTTATCTTTTTTAAAGCAGCGTAATGTAAAAATGTATATTTTGTTTGATTTGTTTCCGAGTGTAACTCGACTGTCGTGAATACAAATCACAGGTTCCTGTCACACTTCGTCTGATGTAATGTAGCATTACATGTTAAGTACAAACAAAGCTAACGTTACCTGAACCAGAGACAACACCTGGCTGTAACATGCTACCAGCTAAACCGCCATCTAAATGGGCCGAGTTGATAACTTTTTTAACAGCCAAACATCGAGCGAGTGCAACAACACCAGACGTATAACTTAGCAGGGCAGCTATTATTACTCACAAGTCAACAGCAACAAGTCCAACAAGGCCCGTCTATGTCCTTGTCAGTCTCTCCACCTCTGTCATGATGTCTGTCTCCAGGCCTGGCTCTGGGTCTCACCTCCGGGTCTAACCCCAGACCCTAAAAACCTCCTCCTCCTGTGACAGGTTGCTTTCAGGAAGCTCTGTAAATCACAGAGAGTTGAGGCAGAGCAGCCAGAGGACTTCAGAGGGAAAACCAGAAAATATTTTCTCCAGAAAATATGATCCAGTTCAACCCAAATCATTGATAGTTGGTGCTGTGAGTGATTTATTACTGTCAAGTGTACCGCACTGTCATCCTACCTGCTGATTGCGGTTACAGAGTGCAGAGACAAGTGATGGAGGGTTGAAGTGGCTGAGACAGAGACAGACACCACTCACCGTTATAAGACACCTACCATCACAATAATTATTGTTATTTTAAAAAGGTAGAAAAGTCATGCTTTAATGTTAAAGATCTATGTTAGAGAAAGGAAAAGTTTCCAGGACATATTTCTTTCTCCTACATTTCCCAGTCTCCCGGTAAAGTGAGGAGGACTGGGATGTATGACATCATTAGAGGGAAAAGATGATGATATTCAGTGTTTTTTTTTTTATCATGATCTGATTAATTCATTTGATGTGTCAGCAGTGATATTTGGTAACTGAAAATATGTTTTTTCACAAACATTCAGTTGTAGTTTCCAAAAATCAGTCCTAAAATGTGCAGTCGTTGAGCGCGCACACACACACACACACACACACATGCGCAGTCAGGTAATCCCCGGGCTCTGCTCTGAGCTCTCGGTCTAATCGTGGACGAAGCCTCGCTGTGTGTCCACACCTCCACGGCTGGTTGAATCCTATTGGCTCAGGCAGCCAGAGCAAATAACCGTTTAACACACTCACACTGCTGCTGCTGCTGTGTGTGTGTGTGTGTGTGTGTGTGTGTGCGCATCAGCGCCATCGCAATGTGACCAAACAATTGTCTCTTTTTATTTACTGGGAGGATGTGTTGATGTTAAAAGGCCATTCGCCAGCTGCCATGCTGCTTCTCGTTTGACTCGCTCTTTATACAACGACCCCCGCTGCAGCCGCCCCGCCTTCCCGCCGTCGCCTCCGACTCTCTGCCTCTTTAGAGTCGGTGGGTGGTTTGATTGAGTTTTACTGGCGATGCTGAAAGCATGCAGCTCTGCTTTCCCTCTCAATGTGACAGCAGAGCGAAGCGTCGCCGTACGCTCGCTGCTGATACAGCGACTTCCTCGCAGCGCTGAGAGCGACCTGACACTGTGGCACGCTCGGCCGCCGCTGGCATGACACTTCTGAGGGCAGAGAGCAGAGAGGAGGGTCAGAGAGGTGGTGGAGGAGGAGGAGGCCCCGAGGAAGGAGAGAGGGAAGGAAAAGAAATGTCAGGCTGCAGGACGAGGAGGAGGAGGAGGAGGAGGAACGTCCTGAGGGATACACAGGAACGTGTTGGCAGAGGATGCTGGGAAATTTCCTTTATCTGACATTTTAAGACTTTTTCTGTCTTAATCCTTTTTTCCATGTTAGCCAGACTCAGATGAGAAGATGGATCACTTTCATCTGTGTGCGTCCAGCAGCCTTCAGGTCGACGACATTTTAGGCCTAGCTTAGCACAAACATTGAGCCTAGACTAACAAAAGAGCTGCTAACAACCTCCAGACTGTTTGATTCACATGTAATGTTCATTAAAGCTGTGGTTCGTAAGGTTGGAGACAATATATAGTCTCATATCATGATAACGATATATATAACATATATATTGCCCAGCCCTAAAATAATCTAATAAAATGTGGAGACATCATGTCTGAGAAGGAAAATGAAACAGAAAAATAGTGAAAACTATTTCTAAAAAGATGAAATGTTGAAACTCCAAAAGCCTCCAAAAACAGTTCTACTGTGAGAGGTAAAAATAACCCCATCAATTGTGAAGTTATCTCCCATAATGCACTTGACAGCCTCTAATCGCCATTCAGTAAGTAATTGAAAGTACTTTTCTCTTCTTCCTGTTATCTCGCCGCTCGATGTGATCTGAGGTTCAAACCTCCGCCGAGGAAAGGAGGCGGCGTTCCACTTTAAATGACATGGTCCTCAAAACTCCCAGCGCCGTCTGTCAGGCAGGAGAACAGCCCGTACAGCAGTCAGCGCTTGTTCGTGTCACGGCGGCGGCTCGCGGTAACACGTCGGGCCGGCGTGGACGGGGTGGAGGCTGACTGCGCCGCAAATACCAGCTGCCAATCGCCCGAGCCGTGACCTTTTCTGTGATTCTTCTGCCTCTGAGGAGAGAGACTCACAGAGCTGCTGGCAGGTGGTGAAACAATGCAGCGCTGTTCAGAAACACTCCTCACTGCTACTCACACAGTCAAGTGCAGTAAAGTGCAGGAGAGCTGGGAGCTGTAAAGCCACCGAGGAGGAGAATTCATTTATCTGCGTCTTCTGCAAAACAACAGTGATGACTGAAGTTTACTGAAGAAGAGTTGAAATATGTAAAGACTGAGAATGCATGAAAATCATATTTTTCCTCCCCCTCACTTTTAGAGTTTCAGGAGGATCTTCATACTAAAACCTTTTTCCAAACATTGTCCTTGTTATGGATAAAAATGTTTCATCCAAGTTAACTTTTTTAATTACCACACACTCAGAGCAATGAGCTCAACAAGCAGCAGCGAGTGCTTGGTGGGCTTCTGTCGGTCCAGAGGTTTATGGATCGGAGAGAAACACCTGCAGGGGAAATTAAAAAGGTGCCGCAGACTTTGTCAGTTAATTTTTTTTTCTAGCTGTGGAAATGTCTTGATTCTTAGATGCTTCACATGCGGACGTGGAGTTGGAGAGTTTGCAGCCTACAAAAAATGATAGCCTTTGATCGTTGATCTTTACGTACTATCTTTACATAACATTAGGCTAATGTTACTTAGGAGATAGAGCAGAGGGAGGTAGCCAGTATTTTGAAACCTGACATCTGGCTACATTTCAAATTTTACAAACTTTTAGGACACTGGACAAGACCAACACATCGTCAAACCTAAATGACAGAACAGATCGATTGCCTGTGACTCACAAAGTGACATATCACAGACTCCCAAGACAACATTATCTAAGGCTCAGGCAAGAAAGTCATTTCTCACTGGACATGATCAGCAATCTGCTGGGTGAAAGTCCTGTACACGTTTGACCCGACCATCCGTCCCTGTCATCCTGTTTACATTTCACCTGACTTCCTCCTTTGCTGCCGCAATAATTTCTACGGCCACTAGAGGCCCAACAAGAAACATAAATACTGGTCGTAATAAGCTGCTTTCACAGACGACCTACCTGATTGTTTTTCTGATGAGGATTAACTGTTTACAGCTTTAATGTCACTTGTTGTAGCTGCCTGTTGAGCCATGCAGCTAACGTTAGCAGTCCCATTTGCTGATTCAGCTCCAGGGTGCAAGAAGCCAAACCATGTCGTCCATCTCGGATGCTGTGTTTGGTCTCACTGGGGCTGTGTTTGGTGAGACCTGTTATCACTTATGCCATTTTTTCATCACATCTGCCGGCCTGGTTCTACTCAGTTTGACTTGGCGCTGCTGGGATTTTGCGTTTCCACCATAACTGGGCTTCCTGCTTGAAGGCGTGTCTTTAACTAACAACGCTCTAGTCCTGATCCCTGCAGTACTATCGACGAATCACCGCTAACGAAGAGGCTCCGCTAATTCAGTTACAAACACGTTTCATTTCCAAAAACTTCTTCACAATAAAAGCCACCCCCACAGACTTTGTTTTTCAGTTACTTATTAGATTAACATTACTGATGTCTACATCACATTTTTTGTTGTGCTTCCATAGTTGTCTTTAATTTGCGGGATTGTTTTGATTAATATAATGCACAACATGATATTAATGCCCTTTTTTTTGCATTTATTCACATATCTGCAGCCCCTCAGTGTATATATGTTCCAGTCTGGATGTGATTCGTTTTAAAACTGGCAACAAGAAAGAAAAACTTGAATCGTGATGCACAGTTTATACACAGGGGAAATATTATGTGCTTCACAGAGAAGATCAGTAAACAAACATGCATACATATGCATAGATGATGCGTTAACAAACTCAAGTGATTAATGATTAATTATGATTAAAATGTAATGCCAAGAAAAACAGCAAAACAATCAAATTAACGTTTTCTGTGTTTTAACTGTAACAACTAAAAGCAGCTTCAGCAGCGTTTGACATAAGAAGGACAGTCGCTGAGGAAAACCGGAGCCACACGGGACTTCATACAGTTTCATGATCCAACTGTCAAACGATAAAAGGCTTCTCTTTCCTAATGTTTTTCTCTGAACGCGTCCTGAGAGACCGGAGGTACGTACAGTAAGATGTCTGTTTTACCCACAGCATGCAGGGTGTAAGTGACAGAAGGTGGTGTTGTGTTTGGCCTCCTGATGGCGCTGTTGTCTCACTATCACTGTGAATAAATCTATAACATGATAAAAAGTTTGTCGGTATTGGATTCCTAGAGGAGCAGCCTCTAGGCAATGCAGCCCGGTATCACGACACCTATTCCACATGGAAAACCGAAGCAACTATTTGATTTGTATCATGATGAAATCAGGAGATTGAAGGGAGAAATTGCCAATCAGGTGCACAGCGTGAGAAAGGGTCCAAACATAATGAGACCTCCAGGAAAATCTGCAGGTTTTTTCAGTCATGTGGAGGATTTCAAGATACCAGTCAAGTTCCAACAGAAGTTACTGGTGAGGAAAACCTCATGTAGTCACCTCAACTACTCCAACATACCGCTCTAAACCTCAGATCTTACACGTTGTGAGAAAAACTACGACAAGAGTCTCATGTTTCAGGAAAAGCTTGGACCTCAGCTGTTGTAGACATGGCCCGAGAAAAGAAAAACAGGTGACGGATGCTCAAAGTCTGTCCAGAGATCTGTCTGACCACCCTCAGCTGCAAAACCTAGCCAGAGGTTTGTAGGAATATCTGTGCATCAGTAACGCTGCGACTGTGTTTTACCTGTGAGTGATCACCTGTGCATGGAGCGTGGAGGATACAGGGGAGCTGAACACAGCTGCTGTGTTCACTGTCGCTGGTTGACATGAAGCTGGAGGTGGTGAGTGAGCGTTCAGTGTGATGAGAGTCGTTTTAACACTAAATAGTGAGCGGAGAATTAGCTTTTTATTAGCTTTTATCAGGGGGAACATTTACGTGATCCCGCCTTCTATTAAAAAAAAGTCTAAAAACATTTAGAACTGTTGCACAGAACAAGTTTATATGGACAGACGTTATATTTCTGGTTCTATCAGGTTTCATTAGTTTCATTAGATCTCATTAATCTCTGTGAGTTTGCCTTTACTTCAAGAGCAGAGATGTTCTCATCCATCTGTTATTCCTCTCTTTCTTTTCCTTCTTCTGGGATTTTCTAGAACAGAAAAACTCTTGTTTGACTGTATGACAATATACAGATACAAATGATCTTTCTGTCAGAGCCCCTGAACGCCTCACGGCAGTGAACACCTCCTTCCTGAACTGTGAGCAGGAAGCCCAGGTGGCGGGCGTCTCGAGCCTCTCGCTGTGATATCAGTCTTCCTCCCTCCCTCTCTCCCCCTCGATCGCTCTTCCTCCTGTTGTGGAGAAATAAAACCAACTGTGACTAACGAAGTAAACTTCTCACCTGAGTCGACGGGCCCTCCTGAGCGCCGAGCTTCATCCATCCAGAGCCGGACGTCACCGGGACAAACAAGACGGAGAGCGATGCTTCAGCTGCTGCGTGACAGGCATGACCGATGACGGACGAGTGGACGCTCCGAGGATCCTCGTTCTTACCTCGCACAAACACAGCTCAGATCTTTTCTTCCTCTCCGACGATGAATGGATGTAATTTGTTCAGAAAACATTAGAAAAGTTGGTGAGATGAGGAAAGTTGTCGGAGTGTGAAGCACCGCAGGGATTTCTCTCCTACCTTTACTTCCCTTTTTTTGTTTTAGCTGTCAATCAAATACGAGCTAGAGGTGAGTGGGGCGGGAATCTTCTTCTTCTTTGGTTTGCATCCAACACAAACAACAGCAGCTCTCCATAGATCTGAGAGCGTCTCAGGGGAATACAAAAACAAAGGGAGCTGGGTGCGGACGCCCCTCGGCCTTCTCAAGAAACCAACCTGCTGAATCAACAATCACAGGACACACAGAATCTGGTTTCAGTCCCCGTCCGACTCGCCTCCAGATGTTTACAGCCCGGATCACACACAGCTGCACCGCGCTGTTTGCTTTGCTTTACATCACCGTGGATATCAACAGCCTGTCTGTGAGTCACTGATGGAAACTGAAGTTCATCGGGATGTTTTTCAATTTTAATATTGTGTTTTTTTCACTGCTGTGTCTATAATGCTGCTTTCACTATATTGTAAAACATAAATACACCAGTTTTCATCCAAGGAAGTTTTAGTGTTGCTGAATTGTTTTGGTGTCAGCAGCAGGTCTGTTTACAGTCATACATCTGATCATAATCCTGAAACACAGTTAGCTGACAGGGAACGTCCACAGGGCAGCATTAAGTTCTGCAACGCTGTCGCAATCAAAGTTTCCTGGATTTGGCGTAAACTCCGATCCGACTGCCAGAATAAATGTATGTTTCTGCAGTTCCAGACATGCTGGAACATGTTCTGAGATCATCATCAAGATGTTTGGTTTTGTTTGCCGAAAAAAACACCCATGAAAAATGTCCAGACATCTCGTCAAAAACATCCGGTTTGGCTTCTACAAAACACGCCTGGAGAATGACCTGACATCTGTCCTGATGTCTCATTTAAAAGTAGTTTGTTGCCATGAACACAGCTGGAAAATGTAGTGACGTCTAGTTAAAGATATCCAATGAAACACAGTTGTAAGCAGTGGTCTGACAGTCAGCTCATACATTTGTTATGTGAACTTGATTTGACTCTTACTGTAGAAATGTCAATACGATACGTACGACCCATACAAATCAGAACCTGTCGGTGTTTTTTGCAGGAACGTTAACTGCAAACTTATTCTGCTGACGATAAAATCTGAAGTTTGTTCCCCTTTTCACTCTGAAACCTGCAGCGTAGAAACACTTTAAATGGATCTGTTGTGTTTGAGAACAAACGGTTTTATTTTTGCTCATGAACACACACACACACACACACACACACACACACACACACACACACACACAGACAGACACACACACACACACACACACACACACACACACACACACACACACACACGCAGGTAAAGTAGAAAACTCCTGGCTGCCATTGTTCCACCTTCAGCTTGTCACAGTCTCATCACGGCTCATTGTGTGGAAGACAAAACCATCGAGCCCATTGATCTGTAAATCAGATTTCTGTACTGCACGCTGCAAACACAGATCCATTGTTTGTTGGAACAATATGGCAGTGAATGATGAGCTGTGTTACTGATAGCAGCAGCACTGATAAACAACAGTCTGCATAACAATGGCGCTCGCAGTCACAGCGGATTGAAGGAGAAACTCCTCAGTCACACAACAAAACGCTGGAAAGTTTCTGAGGAGGAATTAGCAGTCAGAGTGCAACATTATAATTAACTAAATACTCAGAGGCCATAAAAATTCCATTCTCAACCTCTGCAAAAATAATTGCAGTATTATTTTCAGCCCTAATTAAGTGGCTAAGGCTTCTTACAAGGGTAAAAAATTAATCCCTTTTCTAAATCCTATATAATTTAATGTGAGAGAAATCAAATAAATAAGAGGCTGTGGCTCTTCTGTGAGAGGGTTTGATATGGGTGATTAGGTGAGCGCGGCGTGAAGAAGCCCATTAGGATTGTATGGTGTCATCACAGCAGCTCCGGGCGGCGGCCCTAATCCACTCCTCAACCCGCCGCCACCACTGCCGCCGCAGCTCGCCATTTTCTCTCTCACTGCAGCAGCGAGGCAAAGACGAGCAGCCATTGATTGATTTTTATCCCGTTAAGGAGATGGGAGGCAGATAAATGCCGAGGTAATGAGGGGCAATTACCAGCCGTGATAAGCTTTATTATGGAGTGAAAGTGTCCTCGTGTCAGCGATGCGACGGGGGGGAGCAGAAAGCTGAGAGTTTTCAGGATAATGAGTGATCACAGTGTTAGTGTACAGGTTAAATCTCAGACAAACTCACTGAATATATTTCCTTCAAAGACTCTAGTTTGAGTTTTAAATATAGCTGAGTTTATAGGAGCGGGAGCGGTTGAAAGGAGATTGACTGCACACGTGCAGCCGCTGACAGCAGGGTGCTCCTCGTGCATGTCACCTCAAAAACACTTCAGAAATCTTTCATATGAAGTTTCCAGATGTGGAAAACAAAAACAAACAAACCGTAAACATTGAATTTTAAAGCTGAACGGAGGAAATCAGATATCTAAAAACTTGATATGCAGAATGTTACATTGTGTACATGGTTAGTTCATTACGTTTCATTTTCTTAAAGCTATAATATGTCTAATAAGACTCGAGTTCACTGACGGTAACAGTGTCATGATACTCCACCAGCACTACAACACCACTTACCACTGCAATGTTTCCTGTGAAGCTGCTGTGGAGGTGCAGGTGAAAAAGACAACTTAGTGATCACATTGTGCTTTGACAGCCTTTGCATCTGTTTCCTTAAAGACTGAATAGGTTGAAATATAAAGTTGTTGACTGACACATGGATTGCAATTTTCTTGGCCAATTCCAGTTTCCTTCTTAGGAGCTGTAACTATTATTACAACTACATTTTGTAGTTCATAAAAAACATTGACCATTATATAGACTCTTCCTAAGACTTTCCAGGTTACAGAAAAAAACTTTCACTCAAACAAGTTTCAAAATAAAGTGCTTTGCAACTGAGACAGAGGCTTTAAGTACAAAAAACATCCAACTGAACATAAACTGCAGTATATCCCACTTTATCCAACATGTTGTGAAATGTTTATCAGGGGGAACTTAAATTCCCTTCGACCATGTTCATAGTGTATCCAGGACTGTCAAGGTTTTACTGAACCTGTGCATGTGTGTGTGAATCTGACCGGCACAGAATCAGATGCGTGTGACGCTGGTCGTCGGTTGTCGCCGGTCAGTCTTGAACCCTGGGCTGCTGCAGCGAGGACACATGCTCCACTGAGCTACCAGGGCGCCCCATGTTAACAATTTTATGCCGCAGTTATGAAATGATAATAGCATAATAAATAATAAGTACCCCTTTTCAAAGAGCAGTGAAGATGTCCTTGAGTTCTGACGAGGTAAAACTTCCCAATATTTCACAAGGAATTTGGTGAAAAGTCACTAAAAACCCACTAAAACCTTTGTGAGGCACAACTTCTCTTTTCCTTCTTTCCTAGTTTGACCCTCAGGTAAATATTTTGAACAGCACCGACCCCTGCAGCCGTCCCATCCATCACCATCTGTCCTCCACAGATCCCCACTGACTTCATGTTTGTGAGTCGTCTCTGGTGAAGCTCACTGACTCGACCGCCTGCAGCTGTACTGTACATACAGACGGAAATCAGAGGAGCCGCTGAGATGTACACACAGTTATTACTGCTGTTATCTGATTCCCTCAGGAGACGAAGCCGGTGAGGGATTTATAAAAAAAAGTAATCTTGAAAAGAATTCTTAACATGAGCTCATCAAAACGAGCAGGAAACCTCAAAAGCACTTTTGATCAGACGGTTAAAAGTTTGATCAGAAGTCTTTGTCGTCTGATGAGCCGGGGGAAGAGAGAATAACAGAACATCTTGATCCGGCAAATGAATAAAAGGTGGATAATAAATAAGGACAGCGTTTCTTCACATGATATAAAAGAAGGATTGTGTCTTCACGTCTCTGAAGTTTAGGATGTCTCTTTAATCCGTTAGCTCTGGTTCCAGGTGTTACCCTGAAATGTGAATACATGAATAAATCAGGTTTGCGTGTGAGGTGTAACACATCTTTGACTAGACAGGAGGAGTGAAAATGGCAGCTTTAATTGGCACATCCAACTGTTTTCGTTCTGGATTGGCAGTCGAGCCTGATGAAGTAGAAGCTGTCTGACATGATGATCAGTTGATGTGAAGCCGGCGGCAGTCAGACTGGGAGCTCGGTCCATTACTGCTGCAGCTCGGAGACAAACTGCTGCTGTCAGGTGAACAAGAAACCTCGACCGCATCAATCCTCTCCTCGAAAACCTTCACCCAGTTTATGGTTCCGACCGCTGGTTTATGAAGCTCTTAAAGGTCCGACTGCACTGTGGACATCTGACAAGAACTCATCAGATCTGTTTGGTCAGCGGTGACTCACCTCCTGCACCTCCACACAGCCCGGGGTGAAGACATTTGGCCGCAAGTCTTCCCTTTTGGTCGAAAGAGAAACGAAAACATCACAAACTGTTCCAGCTCTTTATCGAAGCTGCGTCCTCTCAAATTGCACTATAATAAAACATTCTCCTCTTGTGACGACGCCCTCCACTCGTTTGTTCAGGAGTCAAAATAGCAACAAAGAGAAGTGAACAGTGGTCACCCAATCATAGCTTAGCAACCATGACAAAGCCTGGCATTAGACGGTGTGCACAAGGCAAAAAGAGGCTCAGGATACAAGATATAAGACTTCAAAGCTGTTGGAAAACCAAACAGCAGACAGACAGCTTGAGAGCAGCTGCGGAACAACGTGGGACATCTAGCAGATAGAGATGTTTTAAGATGATGGAGACCAACTCACAGCTGAAGGAGAGGAAATATTCCAACAACACTCCTCCAACTCGACTCTCAGTGGCCAAAAAAATTCAACTCCTGCAGGTTTAACGAGAGGTGCCATCTTGCTTCTCCTTCCAAAACTCGTGATGGGAATTAAGTTTCTGTACTTGAGCCGTTAACTCGTGTTTTCTCTTTACTTTACTGGGTTTATCTGCTGAATAATCACGAGGATAATGGTGAAACATGATTTGGATCAGATTCAAACTTCATATCATACAAATGTAAGATTAATTTTCATGTGCAGACGAGGTTTAGCAGCATCTAAATTACTCCTACATTTAATTACAAGAAAATAATTAACAGTAAAACAACATAAAAAATAACAATACTTTGTGCAAAAGGCTAATACTGCCTGCTTTTAACTCTCTGCCATGTGATTGGCTGCATGCACACATACATGTCAACACAATGTCCAGTCAGTGCATGGAGTGAGCGTGGTCAACATGACGTAGGCAGCTATAGATATGTTACATACGTCATGTTAGGCCTGGGCGATCAGCGATAGACACCTCATCAATAGCAGGAAGAAAATAGTTTGATATAATGCTGAATAGTTTTACTTGTAAGCATTAAATGCAAACCAACTTGACAGTACGAACGAATACACTCTGAGTAATGAGAAAATGAGCGCTAACAGAGGAAACTGTGAAAAACAGTGGACGGAGACAAAGCTCACTGCTCACTGGTGTGGCAGCTTTTTGGACTGTTAAAAATGATCAATAATCATATCTAGTAACAGATATCAAACTTCACTATCATGATAGACTTTGCAGCGCTATCAAACATGTGACGTTACTTCACTAAGTCAGTAAGTTAAAAGAACTCACCATTGACTTCCCAGACTGTCAGTGGGCGATGGCGGGGTACACCCTGGACAAGTCGCCAGTTCATCACAGGGCTGACATATAGGGACAAACAACCATTCACGCTCATAATCACACCTATTGACAATTCAGAGTAACCAATTAACCAAACAGTTGCTTGTTTTAGGATTGTGGGAGGAACCGGAGTACCCGGAGCAAACCCACGCAGGCACGGGGAGAACACGCAAACTCTGCACAGAATGGCCCGGCCCGGCCTCGAACCCAGGTCCTTCTTGATGTGGGGGAACAGCGCTAACCACTGTGCCACCTCACAACTCCCACTGACTTCCTCCTATTCCGCTGTCATAATTACTACGGCCACTAGAGGTCGCCGTCTGACAAGAAACGTAAATATCGGTTGTAATTAGCGGCTTCCAGTTGACTAGGTTGTTTTCCCGAAGAGGACGGGCCGATCTGACTATGACACGGACAACAGTTAACTACATCAGCAGGCTGATATCAGAGGAGCCTCTTCTTACCTTCAGTAAATATGAAATCAGTTTTGAACACACGGCTGTGAAGGTTTGTTTTTACCCATTAGACCTGAAAACAGTTTGCTTTGTGCTCTTTATTTCCTCTTCTTTGAGTAAACCTGTGTGTGGTTAAAGCGCTCGTGTTAGGCAATTTAAAAACTGCGTTTGTGCAAAATTGCGCTTTACAAATAAAGTTGAAATTGAACTTGAACACCTCATATCTGTGGGGAAAAAAGACATTTTTTTAGTTGCTTTGCCGAAAGGAGGAACACAGCAGCTATTTCCTCTGATATGTGTTTTGGAAGTGATACAGGGAAAAATGATCGGGTGTCAGAAAACTGATTCAACAGCGAGACAACAACAACAACTGAGCCTTTCACTTCATGGGGAAAAAATGAGAGGCGCAGGTGTGTGTGTGTGTGTGTGTTTTGTTTTTCTCTTCTGATGCTTTATATGTTTTCATCCACCGCTGATCCCGACTCAAGGTGATAAACATGGAAATAAAAACCTGCCTTTGTATGTTTTCATTTCCTGTTTGGAAGCAGCGCAGGTTCTTTTCTGTGAAAACCAAGGGCACCTCGCACAAAAACACCGCCGCTCAAAGTGTGTCTGACATCCCACTAATGGCTAGAAAGCCTTTATTATCCACAACTAGAATTTTAATAAACTTTTGATGGGGAGGAGTTTGAAATAAAAAGGTGATTCAGACTCGGGGAGATCTTTTCAAGGTTTTTTTCTCATTTCAAGCTGCCGCCTCGATCAGCGCTCTGTAATTAAAAGCAGCAGCAGATAAAAAGTCGGTTCAGATGTTGTGAAAGACAAACAACAAACATACGGTGACATGCAGTATGCTTATAATACACACCTGTCGCACCTGTCGTGTCGCCACTGATGGCTGCCGGTTCAAACTTCTTGCAAACTTTCAGCAAAATGACAAACAAACAAAACCTGTACCACAAACATCCTTCAGTTTACTGACTGTTCTTATAAATATTAGAACAATGGTAACTACGTGGCCAAAAGTATGTAGCACACGGATGTCGGCAGTTATTTGGAAGGATTTCAGTCTCCAGAGCGTCAGTGAGGTCCAGCACTGATGTTGGTGATCAGAGCCGGCTCACAGTCTGTGTTTCGGTTCATCCCAGAGGTGTTGATGGGGCTGAATTCAGGGTTCTGTGCAGAGCGTCGAGTTCTTTCTCACCAAACCGTTTTTGACACAAAGTTGGAGGAAGTATTGTCTGAAATCTCATTGTATTTTGTAGCCTAACATTTACCTGCAGTGCTCCTGTGGTCTAATGGTGTCTCATAACCTCATATTTGACTCCCAGCTGGGGGGCTTCCGTTGAATGTCATCCATCTCCCATGTTTTCTGTCTCACTCTCTACACTGACCATCAAATACAAAAGCCAAAAAGAAAAAGAAAGGACTACCAGCGGACTATGCTTGCAGTTTGGTTAGGTTCAGGAAAACATTGTGGTTTGGGTTAAAATAACTACGTTTCTTAACCAACTTAAGTTATGAACGTACCGATGTTTCATACCATCAGTGTGTGCTTCCACTTTTGTATTTTGTATTGTTATATTTTTGTATTTTTTCCTCTTTGACTGATGTTATACAAGCAGCACTAAATGTCCACATACTTTAAAAAAATGTCAAAAAAGTATTGTTTGAATGTGCTACATTTCTAGATTCATGCCTTTAAGCTAACAAATAATTCAAGCAACTAACGCTTACTTTTATTGTTGATTAATCAATTAGGTGTTTGTTCTGTAAAATGTGATAAAATGTTGACAAATGTCGATCGATGTTTCGTCCTCTAATGTCTCGTTTTGTCCACAACTCAAAGATCTTCAGTTTACTGTCAGAGGAGGAAAGAAACCAGAAAATATTCACATTTAACAGGCTGACATCACAGATTTGTAGACTTTTCCGTTAAAATATGACTCCCATTAATTGGCGATTTATTTCTGAGATGACAACTTTAAGATTTATTGTTGAAGCTTTACTAAGAACACAGACACCTGATCACAGTGAAGAGACGGCAGGCGACACAAACAGGCGTCTCAACCCATCAGATATTAAAGAAATATAAATAAACTAGCCTCTGACCATCAGATGTAGCTGCACCTAACCACAGAGACCACTTCATTAAAGACTCACCAGAACCACAGTCACACACCACATCCCAAAAACTCCAACAGACAGACAGACAGTTCATTTCCAGCGTCCAGCTGAGCAGCAGCCGCTCCGGCTTCCAGCTCCTCTCACATTATTTTATGGCGCTCGCCTCGACGGGGAGCAGAAAGCCTCAGAGCCAAACTGTACCTACTGCTGGATGAATTTCCAGCTCCAAAAATATTACATTTCCTGTGCGCAGAGATGGAAATCAGTATTCTAACCCAAAGCAAAAATATGATTAATTGCTCCCTGCCTGAGTCCAGGCGTGAGGGTAATAAGCACGACTGGAGGAGTTTCTCTTTTCAAGCTATTCAGCTGTGCTCGCGTATGTGCAAATACATTTTTTCTAATGTATGCACTGCATTAGAAATATCCACAGAAAATTGAATGTGGATAGTTACATGTGTAAGTACCAAACTCATTTCAGATGAGGCTAAATGAGAGCAGAGAGAAGAAGAAAAGGGATAAACTGTCTGATACGGTGAACAAATAGCTCCCATTCCTCTCCCTCCTGCTCTTTACACACAGTCTCAAATGCCAAAGTCAGGGAATCTTTTCATTAGTTTTGGGCTCCGACACAAGCTGAAATAAATGCACCTTTTTTTCATTGTAATGTGCCTTAAATATTTTAGAGATTTCCAGACCCTTTCACAGAGTGAGGGAGGGAGATGGAGGGCAGGCAGGATGGAGAGCGCTGCTGTAACGTCGGCGTCAGAAAGAAAAGAAAATGCTGAGGCGAAAGGTTGATCTGCTCGGCTGGATATTTTCCTCATTGTGTTATCAGAAAGTGGATAATGTGTCGGTGTGTTTGTCTGTCAGTGGAGCTGCAGAGCTGCACGTTCGCTTCAGGCCTCCTGAAGACAGATTACACTGAAGGAAACTGCTGCTGCTGCTGCTGCTGGTGCCGAGCTGTCGTCTGGTTTAGCTTTGAGGATCTAAACCATCAGAACCAGCAGCTGCTTCTGGGTTCTGAGTATAAAGACTGATAACAGCACATTATGAGCTTTGAGTTGAGAACCTGCGAATGATTCAGCTGTAGCTTGTTCCAGGAATGATGCTTTAAAGGGGAAATCTGCTTGTTTCCTCCTCAGTGTGTGTTTCCAGGTGTTGAGGAGTTTCTGCAGCTGATGTTTTACAGTATAAAGCCTTTAGTGTCTCTAGAGGGAGCCGTGTGAAGCCTGTGCCATTATGAACTATATTTCCTGTGCCCTCAGTTTGGATTTGAGTGGGTATGTCTGCTCACAAAGTACTCTGTGCTTTGTCAGGTAGTGGAGCTTCACTAACAATCGCCACGGTCTCAGATATGAGACTTACACATCCATTCTTGATTAAAAGCTCTGTTTATGCTGTCCATTTCCTCACACTGTTGTCTCTTGTCTTTGTGTGCATCTGTCTAATCCTTACTACAGAGATTTGATTGGTTGAGTAGCGTCATGTGACAGGATTTACAACGCATGCATTTAGTCTGACTTTCATGAGCTGCAAGTGACACAAAGGCTAGAAAATCTGCAAAAAATACAAACACTGTTAAAATGTAATAATTCTCAATAAGTTATGAGTTACAGGTCCACGTCTGTAGGATGGAGAGCGATGGCAGGGTAACAGGGGGACCCTGGTTATCTGCATGTAATAGGGGAACTTGGTATATTTGTTTAATTGGGTCTAATAGTTCACCCATAATTGGTACAATAGTCACATGTGATAAAGATGTGCAGACTGCTCTATGACAAAAATGGGTATAAAGTACCAATTACAGTTGATAATGGTAACATAGTAATTATAAGACTTTCAGATTCAGAATCAGAAATACTTTAATGATCCTCGAGGGGGAAGTGACCCACTCTGACCCCCTTAGTTACTGTTGCTAGGTGGGACAAGCTTGACAGTAAGAAACATGGCGACTCTGGTCCTCGTGCAGCTGCAGTGTTTAACAGTTTCTGGGAGTCAGTCGGTACAGCTTCAGGAAGTCGGCAGCCAGGACTACAACGATGCAAACTGAGGCCGAGTCATTCAAGTATGAATGAAATGAGAGCGACACAGTCTGAGTGGAGGCTGAGGATGACGAAACTATCAGTCAGCATCGCTCCTGCACCGCCCGGTTTGTCCCCTCTACCCCTTCCTGGCATTAATTAAGTACACTTTTGTTAACAGCAGCTAACGTAAGATGTGAGTATATACAATGTGACGTGTCCGTGAAGATTGCAGCATCAATATAAAGAGACGTTACATCGTTACGCTACCTTTGATCACACTTGGTGGCTTTGGTGATAATGTTTGAGCACGTAAAAACGAGAGGCGGCTCGACTGCATCCTGATCCAATCTTTACATCGGGAAAAAATATATCTTCAGTTTTGGAAATGGAATAAACATAACAGCTTCCACGCGGTCAGGGAGTATGGTGTTGCTTTAAGTAGCCCTCCAGCAACATCTTCAACATCTCCTAAACATCGGGAGAGTTGTCTGAGGTTTCTCCAGGTTCTGAGCTCGGTCAGCTGTTAGTGAAAATGAAGTGGGACTGAGGAAAGGTCCGATGAGACGTTACAGTTCAGCTCATAGAATAAAAATGTCACAGCATAGAGAAAGTGTAAGAAAAGAAATAAAGAATAGGTAATATGTAATATGACAACTATAAATATGTAAAGATATGTTCCTCATACTACACTACAGACATGATATATACTGGGTAATATTGAAATAGGTAATGATTAACAATCATTTACAGTATAAAGCTGATGTGTACTGTACACAGCAGTATGTGTAAAGTGGTTCGGTGTGTATTATTCACAGGATGAAGTGGGTTTACTTGTTTATCTGGTAAAATGAGTCAAATGCACGATGAGTGTCATATTGTTGATATGTGAGTATTACAGTGTATAAATGTCAGTAAAACAGATTCACTGGTGTCTGTTTTACTCATTTAATTCATCATCCGGACTGTTCCCTTTATAACTACACCCAAGGTGTTGCAGCGGATTAGAAAGATCTTATTTTTGTATCTTAGAGTCAAATTATATGTTTCAGTCTGCTGACAGTTTGAATATTTATAAAAAGGGAAAGGTCTTCCCGCGTGTGTGTGTGTGTGTGCTGGAAGCGTCTGGATATCAGCCATCAGCGCAGCGCTGGATTATTCACACATTCGACCTCCAACCCAGAACAACAACAAACAGCTGAGCGCTCGCTGCTCGCTCCGCCCGGCCCTCTGCAGATTGGACGATTACGGGTCACGACCCCGGCGGTTTGGCACTAACGTTCATCTCACATCTCCTCCGAGGTCGGAAAATAGACTCCACCATCTGAGCGATTCCTCCCGTATCCAGAATATTTGACATTTCCCTCTCACTCTGGTTCGCTGTCTTTTTTAAGATTACTTTTTATTACACGGTCCAGAGTACAGAGGGACAGGTGAGAGAGGGGAGAGTGATGAGAACGCCGGAGAGAAGAAGAAAAATAACAGGTAGACGGATCAAAGTGAAGGTTTCTTTATGTTTGCTGTGAAGGATTATCTCCCTCCGTTCAGACTGAATAAGAATGAGCGCAGGGTCACACAAACAAACAAGAGGCCTCAACTGTTCGCTGATGCTCACTGTGTCTGCGTGGTCACAGGTCAACAACAGGTCAGAAGATTTCTGGAGAAACTTCCAGAGTTTCTGGCTCGTGCAGCACTTTTTAAAAACACAATACATGATGTAACAAAGGGACCACGAGAGTCAAGAGTCACCTGCTGAGACAAGACATTGTTCAGATGGGAGGTAGATGGCTGCCATGATCGCACGGCGAGCCTCGCTGGCAGAGCAGAGATTTACATTGCTGCACCTTTAATCTTGTTTTTCACCGTCTAAGTGAAAATATGACAGTAAAGTTCATCCATACAGTCAGAAAATGGAGGAGTGTATGTGTGCGCAGCAAAGTTCAAGTGGGGATTTTGCAGTAAACTCCAGCAGCCGTGCACAAACACAAACTTCAGCAGTCGGACGAGGGGCGTCGCAGGAGCGGATCAAAGTGGCCGAGTGTTTCTCTGACGTCGACCTGGAAGCTCTGAGAACATCAACATCAGACGAAGAGCGAGAAGACGTGTGAGAGGAAAAGACGTCAAAGACCATCCGTCCAACACCCCCCCCCACACACACACACATATATGTACATATATACATACTGTAGAGGGTCAGGACGGTGTGTGTGTGTGTGTGTGTGCTTTCAGTTTAACCCATCAGGAGTTCAGTTCAGTACTTTGAGCAGAGATTCACTGATAAACATCTAAGTTTTTAGTTCTCCATCATCAGCAGTCAATAATTCACATAATGTGTACAAAACTGTTTCCTTAAAATGAGTGGAGAGAAAGAAAGCTGAGGAGGTGCTGCAGTGCTGCAGCAATATCAATAATAATACTTCCTCCTCCGGTTTTTTTTTTTTTCTTCTACTCTTAAAAAACACTTTAATGGAATAAAGTGGAAACTTTGTAATTTGTCACTATCCACTAAAAAACATGCATCTCCATAATGTTGAGTTTTCATGGAGTAAGGAGAGAGAGCTGTTTAAAGCTTCATGACTTTAGCTTAAATTATGTAAAAGTAAATTATGTAAAGTTCCTGCTTCAGATGGGAATTTAGAATTTTCTCAGCACATAAAGGAACATTAAGTTCATCTGTTTTAAAAAAAACCCAACATTCAGATCCGTGCTGACTGCCACTCATTCTGCATAACGGTCCGAGCTCCTGTTACAAGAAAGAAACTGGATTTCTGTCTGGAGGATGAAGATGAGTGCGAGTGTGTCCAACACTTTAATCCTGATGAAGATTTCTGCACCAGTCTGAGAAACTATGTGTGATGATCCACAGAGGAGGATTCCTGATTATTTCCTGATGTTGACCCCTGACCTCTGCACAGGTACCGTACAGCAGCTGATCAGTGGCCTTAATCTTCACGTTGACGCTCTACCTACTCCTCTGGCTTCAGTTTTGAAGAGCTCAGCAGTCATGTCAGCAGTAACACGTCATGTACTCGGCTACAGTCCAACACTATTAGCTGGCAGGCACAAGCAGACGCCGACCTGTTAGGATCCGCTGCCGAGTACAAACTTTTACCTTTGTAGATGTTTCAAAACATGACAGGATGTTGTTCTGCCTTTTCATCGTTACTAGTTAACGTGTTGTTCAGCAGTATAAAGTCTGTGTGACATCTGATAAATGTCTTCAAGTGACGTCACTCGAGTCGACATCAGTTTGAGACTTCACGTTTTCAGACGATATCTTTAGTTCTGCTGCATCGATGTCATCATTTTTGTTTTCAATTTGTTACTGCGAGTCCAACAATGTTACAGAGTCGTTGAGCTGTGACGAAGTCACGTCGTACATCTCTGCTACTTCTTCGTTTGCAGCCTGGTGTTAAAACTATATTCTGACACAGCGGCTTAAAATGAGGTCACGACGCAGCCTGTTATTATTCTATAATCCCAACAATTAATTAAAGTAATACAAACAAAATTAACCTTTAGGTCAGGGCCTCTGGACCAGATAATCCAGCCCTGTGTTCAGCAAATATGCACATTTGTGGTGGATGGAGTCCGGAGGGGATGAGCACACGCTGAGTACAGTACAGTACAAATACTCACTTATAGTAATAATACTCGCACTGTGCACCAACACCTTGTGTTTCATTGTGCCTCCATCCACCCGTCCCCTCTCCTCTCTCTCTGTTCACAACCTTATCTGCTCTCCACCAGGTTATTAGTTCCCTTTGCCATCGCCATGGCAACAAAGCGCTGTGCCTGCCTTACTGCCGTCCATTATGTTTCAGAAGAGAGAGAGAGGGGCGAGAGAGAGAGAGAGAGATGTAGTGGAGAGGAGGATCAAAGCAGCTCGGTCACTACAGCGACGGGCGAGGATGAAACCAACAGTGAGTCTCTTTCTACTCCAAACCATAGTGGACCCCCTCTGTGTGTGTGTGTGTGTGTGTGTGTGTGTGTGTGTGTGTGTGTTTGATGGAACGGAGCGAGCTTGAAATTTGAAGTGTGTGTGTGTGTGTGTGTGTGTGTGTGTGTGAGACAGAGAGGTGTGTGAAACTGAGGTTGTGTATAAAATAAAAGTGTTGCTGAGTGTGTTTGTGTCTATTCTGCAGCAGTTGTGACTCACCGAAGTCTAAAATGTAGCGACGGACTCAACGACAGAACAGCTCCATTATTAGACTCAGTGAAAATAAGTCTGGTGTTTGTTTATGTTATATCAAGACTTCCTCATTTTCTTACATCATAATAACTGCGGCCACTGAAGGTCGTCACTGAACAATAAGTCAGTATCCGTTTTAATACGCTGCTCGAACAGACGATCTATGATACGTTCATTTTCCAGGAGTTGAACTGACAACTCTCCTGCCGTCAGTCCACACTGCAGTTTCATCAGGAATCGCACAGTGTGATTGCTGAGAGTTGTCGCTACTTTCAGACTTCAGCAGCTCATGTACGGGTCGACCCCTGTGTCTCGTACTGGTTGAACAAAAGGCACTTTGGAGGATCAGCCACCTCAACCGGCTCCGTCCTCTGCTGAGGAGCAGCGGTTCCGTTCTGAACTCCTCACCCCGTCTCAGGCTGAGCCCGGACACCCTGCAGAGGAAACTTGTTTGAGATATGTGTGTCCACGATCATGTGAGGACTGGAAGGTAGATCTGAGATTTTAGACAACAGTGTTCATCCAACTTTGTGTCAACAGTTTCTCTTCATGTTGTGCCCCCGATGAACAAATTCAACTTCATGAAGAAATTCTTCCAGTTTGCTTTTTTTTTCAAGAAATTGACTTGACCAACACAGAAGCCCTCATAAGTTTAACCCGTAACTGATAAAAACACATTAAAGTTTGAGAAAAACAACGGCTCGTGATAAACAACTCATTAAGTGCAAATAATATAAGACACTGAATCCACTGTTTTCCTGACCTCATACTTCAGACTGCATAAGATACAAGTTTCTTATGATTAAAAGTAATTATATATTTACAAAAGACAAAACATAAAAGACCACATAAAGCATTTTTGATGAGTTTGTTGAGAAGACAGATTTTTTCTACAAACAAAGAGGAAGAAAACTTCAGTGTGATAGCTTCTTGCACTTGTGTCATATGAAACAATAAAGCCTGTCATCAACACACTCTTTACAAAATACAGTTTCTACAGGCTGCAACAGGTACGGATCATCTACAGGTACGGATCATCTACAGGTACAGATCATCTACAGGTACGGATCATCTACAGGTACGGATCATCTACAGGTACGGCTCATCTCACGGAAAATCTGTATGTTCGTTCATTATCCACGTCAAGTCTCAGGTCAATTAAAGATGAGCTGCGAATCAAGTCAGAGGATGACTTTCAGAACGTGAGACTCCAACTGGAGCGTCTGTCTCTGGTTGGTGTCCTGGCTCTTCGGCACACTTCATGTCCGCCGCGCACAAGCTCAATAATCTACTTTTCCCCGAGCAAGAACTCCAGACAGGGAAGCCACAAATCCCATCCTGCACTGTCTTTGATACACATTACACTGCTGATGGTCCTGTACGCTGTGTTCAGATGTAATGTGCTCTTACTGTGCGATTCATATAGATTTTATGATTATGTGTGTGGGCTTCACATTGTGAACTGCAGGATGTTTTCTAATGCATCAGCCAAAAGCTTCCTCCTCCTCCTCCTCCTCCTCCTCAGGCTGTCCTGCAGAGCTCGGTCTGTGACTCCTCACTTTCTGCTCAACACACACAAATTATTATTCAAAAACGGAACAAAAAAGAGCCAGAACATGAAGCCGGAGAGCTGAAAACACTCAGTCCTCATCAGTTCTGACCTCGTGATCCTGCAGTAAACACAATTTCAGGTGCAGCTTGTTCTCAGTGAGCTGTTACTCAGCTGAGTGTCCAGAGGTGGAAGTGATTGCTCTGCAGCTGCTAACGCGCTAACACTGGGTCTGCTCGTCCACGTTCTTCTGCAAATGATCATATCGCTTAATTTGTCCTCTGCTGAAATACACTGCATGTTTGTGTGAGCGCTAAGTGACCATCGAGCACCTAGCTTCTGATGCTAAGAATTAATCTGTCAGAAGAAGGACTACAAAGTATGTCATGTTAGATAGCTATCAGGCAAAAGGCTAATGTTAGCCTGTAGTACTTATCATGCTTTAATGTAGCTTGATATTTAAAATACAGTTTGCCATTTTGAGAAATACATTTAGTCAATTTATTGTTGAGAGTTATGTCATGTCTGTTAATAAATAGGAAGCTAAAGCGAAGAGACATTTAGCTTAGCTTAGCAAAAACTAGAAACATGGGAAAATAGCAATCCTAACTTATGTTTACACATCAGATTTTGTACAAATAATATACTAAGCTAACTAACTGTTAGCCAACTGTTAGCCTTGTACAGTCAGTTAGCTCTAAAAATGCAGAAATGTAACTGTGTCACACCAGTATTCACTCTCAATAGGCAGCAAATGTCATTACTGAGCTAGTTGTTGTTGTTTAAAAAAGGCGCAATAGGTAGGAGTAACCGCTAACTGCTGCTGACTATAGCTGCTGTTAGCCAGTCAGATCAGACAAAAATGCAGCTAGCGGTCTGGACAGGGAGCTTAGAGCACAGAGCTTTGGACCAGGACGGGCTGGGGCGAGCTGGTAAGCATGCAACCCTCACCCCTGGTTTCCATGAGGTGCGTGTCTATGACGTTACGTGTGCGACGCCATTTTGCTGCGATCTCCATGCGACTGCATATTTCACCGAGGGCATTACAGAAGATCTCCTGAGAGTTTCTACGTAGTAGGCTACGTACTTAAATGTAACTGTACTTAATGTTTGATGTAGTAAAGTGGAACATGTACAGTGCATTTTTTTTTTAAATTGACCGGATGCACTATGCTGTTCCTGTGTGTGACTTCCTACCCGGCACTATCTGCTCTGTTCAGCTTGACGTGACTGCGGTCTGCCTCTGTAAAAAATAGACTCGCTGGGTATTCTCCACGGAGCGGGGTCCGCCCGCTATTCCGACATGTCTCTATTTAGACATGCCGCTATTCTGACATGTCTCTGACAATGACAAAAGACAATGTCGAAATAGTGGGACGCTTCAAAAATAACTTTAATGCTGCTATTCCGACAATTAGAGGTCACTGTCTAAATAGAGGCATGTCGGAATAGCAGCATGTAACCCCACGGAGCAGAGCATCAGCTGTGGCGACTGTATAGTGGTAGTGACGGTCCCGGTGGAATGTAGGGGTCGGTGGATATCTGCAATGTGATACGTCTATGTCGTAAAGTCAACAATGTTATTTTTCACAGTCAACTGACAATGATGGGGACAAACTATAGAACTGGATTTATTCTGTAATTCTAAGTGTGTGGCGTTGTCTTCTTCATCTTCACCACTGTAACATGAAAATTCGATGAACTGATGACTCAGTCGACGTGTTTTTAGACTTGGCTAGTATGGTTTATTAACTTGCGCCACCTACTGGCACAGAAATAAAAAAAAACGTGTAATTTACTCTGATCAGAGGCGGATACAATACAGCCGAACCAGGGATAAAAAATGAATGACCACGGCAGGATATCTAAAGCAGAGGGGGGCTCAGACTTTTCTGTTGAAAACTGTTGAAACTTTCCTGTTGAAAATGATGCAATTAGACTTTTACATTTACAGAGCGGGAAAGAAGGGATGAGGAGCGAGAAGTCGAAGTGCAGGTGCAAGATAAAGAGAAAGATGAAGGAGGAAACTTAAGAAACAGACTCAGAAGCAGCAAAGGAGTCTGGAATGAAATTCTACCTCACAGGTCAAAGTTATAGCAGCAGCTCTGCCTTTGAAATCAAGGTTTTCAAAGGCAAAAACAAACGTGTGGACCCACGAGCACAGTTCAAACAGATCTGAACCTGCTCTGAAATTACTGACAGATCTTTTAATGCAGGAAACATACACTACATAACCACTACATCTGAATTATTGTTGCATTTTTAGTAATATGTGCAGGAATATTAGTAAAGAAACTCTAAATGTTCATCTACAGTCAGTTGTGAATACGATGCAGCCTTGTCGTGTTGACTGTGTTGGTGTTGTGAGCGAGGAGGATTCCCGTCTCCCCTGTGCCTCCGTGTCGCACGACACGATGCCTCTGTGGATCAGAAGGCTCTCTGAAACGCGAGAAGGTTCAGCAAAGTTCAGTGTGAGGAGGAAACAGATTAGTAAGCAACATTAAGAAAATATATCAAGCGTATGAACCGTGTCAGTTAGAGAGGAAAGTGGGGGGAAAAAATCTGGAAAGCTACTTAGAGCGGAGCTGCGGCACTTAGGCCCAATTAGAATGCATATTTTAAGTGGAGTTAAACCTGGTGAAATATTCATGATGTGCCCCACTGCTGCAGGAGGAGGAGGTGGAGGAGGAGGAGGAGGTGATGAGGTGGAAGGATCTGCCTCCAGGGGGCGCCATGCTCCCATCGAGTGGCGTGAAGAGGAGAGCCGCTGCTGCTGCTGCTGCTGCCCACTCAGCCTGCTGCAGAGAGCAGTGAGGATGAAAGAGGAGGCAGGTATGATGGACAGACGGACGAGAGGGAGGCTGTGCTGTCGTCTGATCCTCTGTGGGTTACTGTACACAGCATACAGAAACACAGAGTCGCTGCTCGACGACACACTGCGGCCTCCAGTCGCTGCTCAGCAGAACGACGGCGGGACAGAATCCACACCGACAGTCTCCTGAAGTGTTTCTGATAACTGATTCGCTCCAGTTTGTACACGCGTGTCAATCCACAACAACCACCAGAGACGACTGACAACACAGTCTGTCAGTCGACTGTAATTAGTGAAGTGTGAAACTCAGAGGCAGATAGAGAAATGGACAGATGGATGAATCACAATGAAACCAAAACGACACGAGACAACTCAAAAAACATGAAAATAAAAAAATACTTGAACCAAAGGCTTCGTTTCAACACGTGCAGCAGGAGACGAGGTTTCAAACAGTTTCCTGTATTCTTGTGAATTTTTATGCACCTTTTCTGCATCAATTTATGGCTGAAATATCAATTAAAAATATGGAAGATGATAAGGCTGTCGGGCAAAGAGCGCTTAAAAATAAAAATCCTCAGGCGGGGACAAATGGATATGCTCTAATTATCGAGACCCATAACTCTGGTAAGAGTGGAAATCACTCATATGTATAACACTTCATGCTATCAGAGGGACGGATTATGAATCAGTGTTCTGATGCAGCAGTACACATCATATCCCTCCAGAGGCAGGAAGTATTAATTAAGTAGAATTATTAATTATTTTTATTTGGCGTCATCTCACGCCACCTTCTGATTTCAACCTATCAGTGCACATCACGCACGGCAGATGCAGCGAGACGAAACAAAGACGTAAAATACAAATTTCTGTTTTATGACGACCTGGACAGTTTTCTGGGTACTCGCCTAACATGCCCGATGCCACAGAAAAAACTTGGTGATAAGCAGAGCATTTTTTACAGTTCTGACATAAGCATAACTTCTGGAAATTGGTGCGAAAGTCTGAACCTTCAAAATAATGTTTTCACACTAGAAACGAGCCGAACATGGTTCAGTTTGATCTGGACCAAGACTACTGCTTCCGGTCGGACCGAGGTTCCGACCGAGGTGGTTTGATGCTGAGAAAGACCCTCTTTGTTTCGAACAACAATTTGACATTCAACATTTTTGTTTGCTTTCTGATCATTTTCAGGTTTAAGGACAAAATCAGAGATTTTCAAATTGGTCTCGAACCAGGAGGTGATTAACCAGAACCAGAGAGTCAGTGGGGTCTAGAAGTGGAAGAATAAATCCAGTCGTAGCATTTAGCAGTTTTTCATCTCGTTAGTTCATTCTAATATGAATCACCATCAGGCACAGTACAGTTTCCTGGAGTCTCTACTGTAATACATACTACAGGCTTTGTACAGTTTATAGATGTCAGTATGTTGAAGGCAGACAGATTTCATCCCAGACAGTCCGACTGATTTCCATTCAGATCATCGTTGGCGGATCATTTGTGTCTCTGACCCTGTATACCGAGCGTGCTCGCTGACCGGACCTGAACACGATGTGCTCTTTAAACCTGCTCTCTGAAGCCTCTTTGTGTTTCTGCTTGAGGGTTTTGATGGCGTGGAGGCTGCCGGGGGCGTTGACCTCGCTGTGGCAGGTGTCTTCTGCCGCGTGGAGGAAGAGACGCTGAGCGCAGACAAGGGCAAAGTCTCTGAAAACTCTACAAACCTGCGAGCTTTGAGAACTTTTCAAGGTTCCCTGTTAAAAGTGTTTATTTTGCCGTCTGAGTGACTGCAGATCGCTCTCACATTAAGACCGCTAACCAGCTTGTCCTTGGCCGCCTTCTGTGCAGGAAATGGCAGCCTGTAAAGAAAACTCAGGAATTCAGACAAGACTGTGTTTTAATCCTTCTTTTATTTTTTAACTTTTCACATCACCGTGAGACTAAAATTACTTCAGGGGCAGCGAAAGAAAACAGAAAGAGCTAAACAGGAGAGACAGACAGGTTTGTAGATACATCATTCAAGATCATTTTACATTTTAAAGGTTGACTATGTTTAACATGATGAGCGCCTTCATGATCGTCCTCCTGCAGCCTGCTCTTATTACACATACTGATATTAACTACGATGTTGGTTCACACAGACATTGAGCTCAAACAAATAAAACTGACGTCTATTTCATTCACTTTTCATAGACAATGGAAGGTTGTATGATCCCATAGTTTTTTGTGTGAGGATTAAAAATACTGTGAACGACACCTTTCCTTAAACTGGCAATAGATAACTTTTACTTTGACATATTCTGGAGTAAATCCTGATGTCACAGTGTGTTGGCTGTGTAAAAATGACACCATCCTCATACAGGTATAGATTGGTTCAATATAAAGCTCACTTTCACTGTGATATTCAGTCTGACGCCAGGCTGGATTCCTGGATGACAGGAAGGCCATTGCCCAACCAAAACCGTAGAAGACATCGTTTTCCCTGGTCACAATCCCCAGGTAGACTGGAGCAACTGGAATAACTGTGGAAATTCCACACTGCAAAAGATAAAGAAGTCACTGATGGAGGACTGATGCTCAAAAACAACCAGTAATATATGTGCATGCCAGCATGAAACATCTGGCCGCTGCCAACTCACCACAGCGATGGATCAAATTACCAACTGGCTAAATCGCTCCTGCCTCCAACTTAACCTCAATAAAACTGGAGGAATGTTCTTCACACAAAGTCAACGTACCATCATCCCGAATATCACAATCTCTCGTTAAAACATTAGTATTGTTCCACATTTCAAATATCTGGGCATCACCGTCGACTCCAACCTCTCTTTTAAAACACACATCACAAAAGTGTGCAACAGGGTCAAGTTTCACGTGGCCAATTTAAATATATCAGAAATACACTAACTTTTAATGCTGCAAAATTGTTTATGGATGCCATGATCACGTCACATCTCACATACTGATCGACAAGCTGGGGACAAACTAACAGCTCAACATTACAACCATTAGCAACCCTTTACAAAAAGAACATCAAAGTACTGGATCAAAAGCCTAACAGTTCACATCACTGCATCATTTAAAAAAACACAAACTACTGAGCTGGGAAGACATAATCAAATACAAAAACACCTGCCTGGTCTTCAAAATCCTCCATAACATCGCTCCTCCCCCTCTCAACTCATTTATAATCCAACATAACAGCAGTCATACCACTAGAAGCACCACAAGAGGTGACCTTATAACCCCATTCAGGAAAAGCCGTGCCGTGCCTTGTATGTACCTTTTTGTTTTATTTTATTTTATATTATTTTATTCTCTTATTGTTCACATTTGTTCTTTTAATCCCTTGCATCCCCTTGTATTACTAGCTATTCACGATTGCCTAGTCTGTCAACCGACCGGGGGCTACAGCCAGAAATAAGCTGTAAAGGCTAAAGCTGCTCCTTTTACTGTAAGGTTATTAAAGGAGACTGTCAACATCATTATAAACAAATAAACTAAACTAAACTCAAAGTCGAAAAGTTTCCACTTTAACTAAACTGTAGTTTTCATGTGCAAAAATAAAACTGAAAGGGTGACATTTAAAATAATCTGACAAATGGATGAATGACTCTCCAAATTGTCAGCATCATCATTTACAGACACACTTCCTGCTTCAACTTTGATTCTTCTGCACTTAGTGAAGTGCAGAAGAATTTCTCTCAGTTTCTCTCAGTAATCAGGATAATTGATGACATTTCAGGTGCGTCACATTCAAATAAAGTGTCTTAGATCGTCTGTTATTTTTGTTGGTGAGGTGGTGAGCAGGGCAGAATAGCCTGGTGGAAGATAAAACATCACGCTGGCAGGGAGTTATGCAGAAAAAAATAATAAAAAACATGTTACAAAGAAAACATTCTTCACACAGCTCTGGTGCTACTCTTAGAAAAAACCAGTCCATTCGCTCCCCTTCCACTCACATATATAGCAGGTGAGTCCGCCTTTCCAGTTCAAACTGGCCTGTCAGGGCAGGTCTCTACAATGAGAGTTGACAAATTTAAATAACAAATACACATCGTTTTCTGAACTTGCTCATACCAACAAGGTCTAAATTAATTCTTCAACACGTTAAGAGAACCACTGTACATTCAACATAAACAAATCATTTGTACATCATCCAGTATTTATCTTAATTACCTGAAATGTCCTCACACAGCCACTATCCAATCAATTTTGAGCACACGCCTACTCATACACCACATAAAAAGGCTATTGTTGAGGCGCGCTTCATCACCGGCACAAGATGGCCACCACGAAGGACTCAAACTCTTACAGGTTATTGCTTTGATTATGTCTTTTAATATATTTTGAGAAATAACCTTCCTCCCTTCTCAAACTCTAATGCCGAGTACAATTCTTTGTATTTATCAATAATGTTTGGAACTATAATTTAAATAAAGAAAACTGAAAACTGTGTGAGTGTATGTCAACCTTCCTGAACAAAAAAGGTTTAATCAAACAGTGAGGGAGCTGGTGCTTCACCAAAAGTTCGTCTGACTGCTCATGTTCTTCTCAGTTTTATGTTTTCATTACTGATGAATGATGAACAACCAAACTAAGACTAAACAGACAAAACAGTCTTCCTTTGATGGTGTCATGTGAACTGCCACGCTGTTATTCTGTTTCTTTAGAGAACATCTTGCAGACAGAGAACATGAATTACTTTTATCTTGTCACAACAGCTGTCCATTTATGTGATAGTGTCCAGACCCTATAGAAAACACCTTTGGAAACAGTTCTTCTCGGTAATTAGTTGCACGAAGACTCATTTGATAATGTCAGCGACGCAAACACATAAAGAAGTTATCAGTGTATAAATTTAGGCCCCGACTGACAGCTGCAAATGTGCTACACCTCCTCCGACAGCGCCTTGAGGAGAGTTTACATCAGGACACACGTGTTTCTGAGCCGGTGTCTTTGTAAACTCTTCGCAGGCTGTGAGCTCGGTCCGTTTGCCAAGAACAGAAACTCTCTCTGCAGGTGAAACAGCAGACAGTTTAGAGCCGAGCGTGTCGAGCTGCAGAGAGCAGAAACAGGCCAGTTAGAACAAATGGAAACATGTTGTGTACCGAGGACGACCCAGACCTTTGGACTCGAACACCGGGAGCTGCTGCAGGGCTGAGAGAGGGAGACAGACAGGGAGGGGGACGCTCAGGGCTGGAGACAGGTAGGCAATCATATGTGTCATAGGCTACATACTGACATTCAAACAAGATATCTCATACTGTAAACATGTAATGTGGCGTGATGACACAATTTTCATATCTGGAGGTGGAGAGTATGGTGGTGGAGTTACTGGTCTCGTCACCAGTAACTGCAAGCATGACATCGTGTTGGTGGCGACAACCTTGAGACAGTTTTTCACCGCTTGTGACAAACACAACAACATATATTTTTCACAGGAAGTCGGGACATGCTAGCAAAACCATTCTATTTGATTGGGACGTCGGGACATTTTCAGTCGTGTTTGTGGCGACTGAAAACAGATATTTTTGACAGGAAGTCGGGACATGTCCAACTGGGTGACACAGAGACTTCAAGACAATTTACAGACGTGGTTATGGCGTCAAAAGTTGGGATATTTCCAGATGTGACTGTGGCGACCAAACCGGATATATTTGACGGCAAGTCAGGACATGTCCAGCTGTGTTTGTGGTGACATTAACAGGTTTTTTAACCTCCTAAGTCCTGAGCTCTTTTTTGGTATGCATTTTTAATTTCTCTTTGCTATTTGGGCTTATTGGGACCTGATAAGTATAAGAACTAAGCATCATCTTTTGACATAATGTAGTTTTTGAGATGTCACACGTTAAGCAGAATTAAGTATTATGGTATAGACAACCCAAAATGTGATGTCCACGCATGTGGATGCCAGGTCTTAAGAGGTTAAAGCCACAACAGGATCTTTTACTAGCCCTAGCTAAGTCGTTTTTGTGCCCTAACCTAACCAGACTACAAGCACAGCATTGTCACAACATAAAATTAAAACTAACCCTAAAGAAACGTAAAGGTTCCACGTACACTGGCAACATTTTTTCTGGAGATTTGGTTGAGGGAGAAACACCAGGCGCTGCTGAAGAGCTGAGCGAGTGACAAGGAAAGAGTAATACAGGACGGAGTAAAGACAGGCGTGTTGTTGTTGAAACACAATACAAGGTAAAGTTTCACACTGTGCATCTGTGCAGCAGGAGGCTCCATGTAGATTCTGTTAGCTGCTCGGGTCCACAAGCATCCTCTCTCAAAATGTACGACTGCACACCGAGTTCATCATTTTGATTTATGGTGCACGAGTACAGAACGTCTGCTCAGAAACTCAATGAACTGTAGTATTTACACATCGGCTGCCGTCTGGGTCCAGGTCAGTTTAGAGAACATGAGAGCTGGAAGGCAGAGAGACATGCAGGTGGTCAGGTGTGGATTAAAAGCAGGCAGTAAAGCAGTAGTATAGTGTAGAGGTGAGACAGTCAGTGAGACAGACAGACAGACAGACAGGCAGGCAGCCATGGCGGCTCCACATGTTAGCTGGAAGAGGCCATTTAATCATGTTTCAGCAGCAGTTGGTGGCGAGCGAGCAGCAGATGCCTCGCCATCCGATGGCGATTAATCCTCCCACTGGTCGTGAGCCGGCCGCCCCAAGCCTGCGCCATCACCACGGCGACGGGCGGCAGGAACACACGGATGAGGTGAAGGTGGGACGGAGACGCGGGGAATGGTGGTCGCTCCACCGGAGGGTGTCTCCCTGCGTTTCCCCCGCCGGCCGTCTGTTTTCCTCTGCTTGTCCTCTCCGCACACGGCAGGACGACCAGCTGGGTTCCTCCGTCTCCGTGTGTGTGTGTGTGTGTGTTTACTCCCGACTGTTATGTTAGGATGTGATGAATCAGCAGTAAACCTGAGTGTTTGTTGAAACATTGAGGAAAAAAATTAAATGACTTCCTGTCAGGATTTTTACATTTTCTATAATTTATTGAAGTGAAACTTTTTTGGGAACAAAAATAAACCACTGAAAGTCTTGGTCTCCTCATTAGATTCCAGCAGCGGCAGCTCTGTTTCTTCTTCTGTCTAACCTCCTGCCACAAAAACAGTAAATGACAGAAAAGCTGATAAACAGATAATCCATCAGATCGTCTTAATAATCGACTGTTTCAGCTTCCACTGTGAGAATGAGCTGCTTCTGTTTCATCACGTTATAAACTAAAAATCTTGTTGGTCGGCTGAATTAACAATATAAAGAATCACCTTAATTTGAAGTTTGAAATATAGCAGGGAGATTTTTGTAATAACTTTTACACAAAAATTCATTTATACACTTATATGGATATGGTTGGAGTCCTTGTACGGAGCTGAACTATGACCATGAAACATATTACGAAAAAGAAAATGCAGAGTAGGCACGTTTGCATCAACTCGTTTGGAGAAAAAATAAAACTAGGCTACACCAACTGTAATTTAGTCAGAAGGTGGCAGCATTGGCTGAGTTAGACACGGTTATAATAAAGAGAGCCGAAGAAGTGGAGGTTACAAACAGGAAACAAAACCAGTTGTGTTGGCCATCTACAACACATCCTCTTACTTTTATTACCGACGAATCGCCAAAACATGCATCGCTATTCCAAAAATATCGTACTGGATGTTTTGGGTTAGTATTTGTACGTTAATAACGAAAGTGAACTTTCGTACGTGAACGTAAAATAACTCACGATCGACTTCTGTCCACCCTGTCCTCCTCCTCGCCCTCCTCTGCTGCTTTAATACCACTTCGCCTTCCTTCTTTGCTGTTGTAGTAATTACTACAACCACTAGAGGTCGCTGCCTGACAAGAAACGTAAGTATGGGTTGTAAACTGCTTGCAAGGTCGACCTCTATAGGAATATCCAAGAGGACGCCGACAACAGACAGCTTCATCTTCCTCTCTCTGAGCACAAACAGCCGATCGGTCATGTGAGTTACATGTTCGCTCCTCCAGAACTTATTTCAAAAAGGTGTTTTCATCTTCCATCGACAGCATTAGGACACAATTAACACTTTTTTTGCTGTTTGTCAGCCTTTTTTTTAAGTCAAAATGTGAATAGAAAACACACTGGCAGCTTTTAAATGGTAGTTCTCTCGGATATGAGACAGCAGCAAGATAGCTCACTCTTTAGCTACTTCCTTTATCAGCTCTAGAAAAAGCAACATGTCTGATTCACTGGTGAAGACCTTTTAAAACAAGTTTTAACGTCCTCTGGCTGAAGTCTGCTGACGTTCAAGATCTGCTGCCTTCAACTGTTCCCTGGTTTTCTGGCACGTTCGTGGTGACAAATGTGATACACAGAAAACATTTGAAAAGGAGTAAATCAGCTCTGTTTAGGAGGTTAACCCACGTATATGTGCTAATTTTGGTATAAAAGTGGCATTAGTGATAAACATGTTGCTGCCTCACAGTGAGATCCTCCCACAGCTCTGCTGGCTGGAAACCTTTAATATGACGCAGAATCAGTGGGAAATGTTTCACAGTAGTGGTATCTGATGGGGCTGCGGGCCTGATCAGTAAACAGTAAAATAAATATACGAGAGTCTGAACAGCGACATACTGCAGGAGTGAAACTGAACTCCAAACCACAGACACTCAGTGTGCTGATGCAGTTCAACCAGTCAGTCTGGAGCGGTGACATGGCTCTGGTGTGTCATGTTCTGTGTTGACTGTGGTCTGTCTCCTGCTGTGAGGACAGTGATCACAGCTTCCCACAGCTCAGTGAAAGATGAGCAAAAGCAAATATACCCCTCACTCTGTAAAAACCATGTTGCTTTTCAAAAATATGTCTCAGCTTTTCCATAAAAATACAACTCTTGAAAAATGTTGGATGATTCTGTATATTTCTGTTTTGCTTGTAACCACCATGATTTTATCCACACAGTGTATAAATTCTTTGAATATTTGACAGAGTTTGTGTTTTGAGACGTCCACCACCTCCTCCTCCTCCTCCTCCTCCTCCTCCTCCTCAAAAAGCATATTTATGTAGCATCCTGTGGCTCAGCTGGATGCTAATTGTGTCCTGGCAGCAGCGGGGCTTCCTGGCTGCAGAGGCTGCTCCTCATACTGTCAGTCAGGTGATGCATGTTCTGCATCGCTGCCGTGTAATGGGATGCAGAACAAGCCTGCGCACGGAGGCCTCGATACACGCTAAGACAAATATCCACAGCCGATCATGTTGCATGTCATTACGGCGGCGGCAGCATCTGGAGGGTTGCAGAGGTGGTAATCTGTCGACATACATATGTATGGACGGATATTTGTAATGTTTCAGTGTCGGAGAGAAGCAGCTGCTGTCTGACTGCTGCTGTTAATTCACTTCATCGATGCCGGAGAACAAACACTCTGCTCACAGCGTCCGCCGGGTCACAGCGGAGCATGCTGGGCCATTTTTTATTGAGGTTTAGGTTGCGGTGGCACCTCACCTGAACGGTGAGGTTAAATGAACTCTAGTGTGTTCGTCCATTCAGTTCGGTTCATTTAGACTGGGTTAGGGTCATTTAGGTTAGGACAAACACAGCTCTGATGTTTAAAGGGATACGACAGCTTTTAACTCCAGAACTTTCTACAAAAGTAGACTTTAGAGCAAAATCTGTCGAGGACTGCCAACATGTTCATTTTTCATTACTGTTAGAAATTCCATCATTGACGGACTCTTCCAGTAGTTACAATAATGCAAAGTTGTATCTTTAAACTGCTTATTGTAAGTTTTCTTAATAGATTTGAGTCTGTCGAGCTCTTCTTTCATTCTTTACACGACTACTGGAGTCACTTTTCATGTGAACATCTGTGTGCGACACCACAGATGTCTTTTAAGCATCCTCCCTGAGCCTCATCGTGTCTCCTTCCTCTCTGGCAGCAGGCCTTTAGGTGGCATTTCAGAAAAATTACCAGCTCTTTTGCCTTCATACACGGCTGGACGACATTTATTATGAACCAGCTCATTCTGAGTGCATGGCGGCCTTCACCAGTGTCAGCTAGACGGTCTCCTTTCATTACATCATTTGCATTTCTTTTGCCATGCTAGTAGCTTTGTTCTGGTGAGAAGACGCCGGAGAAGCAGCTCCAGACAGCATGATAATATGAAGTCGTTTTGACTGAGCTATACCTCTCTGACCTCTCTTAAGCCTTCAGGAAAGGGCGTCACCTTACCCTGATTGGTCCTGAGGAGACTGCCCCAAGTCTCCAACAACCTGCACAACAGGTGATCTGAATCTGCTCCAATCAGTACAGAGAGATTCTGACATTTAGCTGAAATAAAAAAGACAGCAAGGATCAAATAATGGACCTGTGCTGATCAGGGTGGCCACGGCATGACTCCAGGGAAGACTAACATCAAGAATCAGGTTATTGTCAGGTAGATTTACACGTGTGAGGAATTTATCTTAGTGTTTCAGTGTTTAACAATACACATAGTAAGCAGAACAACAAAAAGACAGATAAAAGCAAGCTGAAGAGTCTGAAAATATAAAAACAATATGTAATATCATACTGTATTGGATTAACCCTTCCAATACTCCAAACTTCTGATTTGGTTGACCGTTCCTTTAAACTTTTCCGTATCGGGGGTCGTTTTTTTCTCTGCAATGAAACGCACCATTATACCTGTGAAACATCAGCATGTCAGCGTTCACTCAGGTCAGTGACTCCTTCCCACTTCTAATTGATCGCCCCCTCCCCTCTCCTCCAGCCTGTGCTGGATTAGCTCCTGATCAGGGGGGTTATTTAAGTCTTTGTATTGTTTGACTCCGACACTCAATGAAACGTTAGTCTCTGAAAGTGTCTGAATCTGTGTGCTCCAGTCAACCTTGGACTTTGTACCTGAAGTTTTTTCTTGTCACAAAAAAGTCCTGCACTGAGAGCAGCGGACAGTCTACAGCTCCATGTGAAGCAGCTGAGGGGCGTTAAGCTCCCTCTGTAGTCTCTAACTGAAGGTCTGAGCAGGTAGTAAACAGGGTTTATCAGAGCTGCTGCTGCTGCTGCTGGAAACACTGAGACTGAACCAGAGAGGGAGTGTGCCACCAAACCAAAACTAAGATCCGAAAGAGGCTAAAAGTGAAACGCACTCATCTAATGTGATCTCACTACACTCAGTGGGTCAAATGTGATCAACCGGTGAGATTTCTCAATTACATCCAGCTGTTGCATAGATGAACAGTCACACACACACACTGACTTCAATGAACACACACACACACACACACACACACACACACACACACACACACACACACACACACACACACACACACACAAATTGAGATGGTGTAATTCAGCAGCAGATCGACGGTCAGAAAGTGATTTCACCTCTCGAGTCTCCCTGTGTTTTTTTTTAAAAGACTCAATTACCCAGCAATCCCATTGGCTGTTAATCCTTGAAGCTCCATTCATTCAGTTTAGGATGAGAGCGCCGAGGATCAATACTGAACTATAGAGGCTCAGCCCGCTCCCATTCAGCTGAGTGCACAATGAGCACTTATCTCACGGTGTGTGTGTGTGTGTGTGTGTGTGTGTGTGTGTCTAAATCATACTCGGTCTTTATGCCTCACATATCGTCCTAAGAAAGAAAAAAGCTAAATGAGTTAATTGTCTGAGAGTTAATTAGTTTGACCACAACAATCCAAAAATAACAGCCCAGTTGGCAGAATTAAATATTTCACATACGTCGTGTCACGTTCACAGTATATTTACCTGAGGTGACCGTCATGGTGGGATGGTGTTCAAGATTCTGTGTCTGTGACGCAATGTGGAGGACATTTTACAACCGTGTTTGTAGCAATGAAAACGCCAAAACCTGATTGTTTTTGTACCTCAACCTAACCAGACCATAAGCACAGCGTCATCACAACATACAATTTAACCTAAAGATGTGAAAAGGCCAAGAAGTCTGCAGCCTAAATGACAAAATAGGTCATTGGCTATCTGATATGGACAGCACCCAGAGGAAAATGGTTTCAGGGTGGTGGACAGGAAGTCACACTTTTGTTTCTTTGGAGATAGACATGCAGAACATTTTTCAATCTCTGGTGTCAAAGTCAGACTCTTTCACCATCCAACCCAACGATGTCACACTACCTGCTCAGACACGACAGACCTCATCAAGAAGTCACAAGTTGGTGAAATGTAACATCAGCACACAGAGGTGGGATCATTCTAGTAGTAGTAGTAGTAGTAGTAGTTTTTAAAATGAATAATGATAAAATGGGTCATTCGGTCATATTCAGTGCACTGAAACTGAGCTGGCAACAAGTGAAATGAAAAAACAACCCGATCACCAGGATTAATGTTGGTCATTAACATTTCCGTTGGTACAAATTGTGATAACTCTGTGCTTTGTCTGGTTTAGGCACAAAAAAGACTTGGTTAAGGTTAGGAAAACATTGTGTTGTGGTTTAATTAAAATACATGGTTCTGTCACCACAAACATGGACGGAAAGTCTCTTGACATCTGGTCAAAATGTCCGTACACCTCGTAAAAAATCTGGTTTTGTTGCCACAAGCATGCCGAGAAATTGTCCAGATGTCTCGTTAAAAAGATCCAGTGGTTTCATACTTACAAATGTTGAGATGCAATCTTGAACAGTGGTCTCTGGCTCGGCAGCTGTCTCGTATAAAAATTGGAGGTGTTGATGTTGAAAAATGCAAAGCAGAAGCTGGAGGCTGGATGGATTTGTGTGTTGAAGGAATTAAGATTTAAGCCTGATGTCTTCAGTAATGTTTGGATGGTTTCATGGCTCATGTAAGCAGATTTATGCCCACGGTTTATAATGATCATGTAGGGCACCGGCACTGACAGGGGGCCCAAAAAATTTGGTTAAAATACTCCAATATTAAATCATGAACCCATCATAATTAATAGAAATTTTGATTCAAAATATAGAAATGAAACTAACGGTCTCTTTGTCTGTACTTGTGTTTGGCAAACGTAAACATCCATATTGACCCACCCCCCTGTATCTGCATGAAATGGTACGGTCCTAGCCAAAGTGGTGCTTGCTAGCAGATAGTAGTAGGAGTTTCGCAAGAGGAGCACCGCGGTCGTGCTCCCTCAAAGGAAGTCTGGTTTCCAAAAAACATGAACCTGTTAACTTGATGTCCACAGTGAGATAAGCTACATTTCACAGTGACATCTCACTACTTTCTAACATTTAGCAAGCTAATTATACTAAATCCTACCAGACCCATCAACAGACCCCGACCCAATGAAGCATCTGAAGAAGGTGAGCAGCATTGTGTTGAATGACAGGTCAGCGTCTGTGGGACTTTATCCCTCTTTTCTCACTATTACGAAAAAATAAATCGTTTTCAATCAAACACCGTAATTATTTTTTGGCTTTAGAACAGACTGAGAACAAGATGTCTGTCATTGCCATAAACCTTGTTGTGCACAATCAAGACACAATATTTGTTGAGCTGTTTTGTTCTTATTCATACTAAGTGACCCTCCTTTTCAATTTGGTGTTACTGATACCAGTTATGGCCATATTTTAAACCTCATTTTCCACTCAATACTGATGACTGATGAAGATGGCCTTTAGCACATTTCTCATAGAACGTATTAGTCTTGCATCAAAAAGTGAATGCAGACTGTCACATGTACTGTATATCTGCACAGTGTTATATTTGCACAGCTCACTGTCAGTATTGGACTACAAGAGACAAGACGGTTGCAAAGGTAGAGTTATGTAAAGCTTTGAATGGGTGGATTGGGTCCTGGAGGTGTGGTTACAGCAGATTCACGTGATTTTTGATACGTCAGATTGGAATAAAAATGTGTTTTTTCAAACCTTAAAACAACTTAAGAGTAAGACAGAAGGCAGAACGTGTATGTGGAGACCACATTAACGCTCTGTATGTACAGGCAGGACTGTGTGTGTGTTTCTATAGTTCGAGCTGAGCCGGCAGTCTGCCGCTGCCTCCTCTCCTCCTCCAGCACATTCAGCAGCTAACCAGGTTACGCCTGAATCGGATTATCAATTTCTGGGCTAAGTTGAAATCTACAGATTGCTGGCAGGAGCGGGAGTGACGGGCTAAGGAGCGCGCTGTCAGGACAGATTGATGGAGCTACTCATTCACAGCGACACGGGGCCCATTTATAAAGCAGTAATTGCTGCTGTGATATCGACACTCTTCCTGCTTCGACCTTAACCCCTGCCACCCTCCTGCCTCTCCTCCGCTCGCTCCGTGCATTCACACGCTCATCCAGCTCACATAATGGCTTCATCTTGTCCGAGAGCAGCATTTTATAAATCAAACTGTTGATTTTCTTTCTCCTCCTGAGTGTTCCCTGAGCTGCTTGTTAGCTCTGCACGGCTAAAAATGTCCGACTTAACAGCTCATTTTGTCCTTTATTGAGCCCTTAAAGACTTATTTCAAACAAGTGAAAGAAATCAGCCGATAAAATGAGGGTAATTCCTTTTTCCTCTCTAGTTTCCCTGTCTATTGAAAATGGTGTTTGCATGTTGAATGAGGAAGACGGATCACCAGAGTGAAGACACAGACATTTGCAGATTTCTATCAGTCAGGTTCAATAATGTTGCCTCGATGGACGATTTCTTTCACTTGTTTGAACAAAATGATGTTAAGAACTCATTAAAAAATGACACATCTGTTTTAAAAAGGATTCTGTCATTATAACAATGACAAAATTACAGAGCAGACTGATAATGATGGGCTTAAATGTTATTATGGACTTGAAAATAATCATTAAGCCTGATTCAGTCAGTTAACTAACAGGACATCATTAACTGTAAATCACTACTGCACTTTTATATTTGAGGCGACGTCTGACTGAACTGTAACTCTTGTTTTGGTCAGTGTTATTTGATCTTATTGTATTTTATGGGCTTTATATAATGGTACTTTTTACCATAAGAATTAGTTAATAGGTAATAAGGCCCTTGTAAGTCAATATAGGATGCTTATTAACATGAATATAGAGTAGAATAGTGTTAATAATAGCAAAATGAACACATTTAATGCAAGAAGCTTGTCAAAAGTTAATAGTTAATGAATATTGATAAAAGCCTTAGGAGTGATTTTAACTAACTTCTCTATGATGCCATTGTTGAACCTTTGAAATTAAAATTCACAGACTCCTTCATGCTTCACAAAAACACAACATACAGTTATTTATATACAGCTATAGTGCATCTTTTTAATTTGCATGATGTATTTAAAACTCTGTACTTAATTACAGTGAACTCTGGTTTCTGCAGCTATAAAAAATAATCTTTAAAAGAGCTGTTGATGAATGCATAATAAGGGATTGAATAGCCCTTGAGCTAGTTCAGTCACAGTGCACAGGTAACAGTAAATAAATGCATAATAAAGTATAATAAATCTTAATAATTCAACAAAAAAATGTAAAGTTTTAACAATGACATAACATCAAAACATATGCTGTTATAAACAATCCTATAAGCTTACATTACATTACATTAACGTTGTTAAGCATCTATAAAGTGTTAACAAGTTTCTCACGAGTGCTTATAAATGTCTTATGCAACAAACATGTTTATTACACTGATACTATCATCGATAAGCTTATTAATGTTAATAAGCATTTTATGTATGCATTTACAAGCAGCTCACTATGGTTTATACAATGAATCTGTTCTAATCTGCTTTTATAAACATTTTTAAATGTGGATAAACTGTTAACAAGTTTATTAAAAGGTCTGATAAATGTCTTATAATCTAACAATAAACATGTCTGTTACACTAACATGTGGATATAGTCTTATTAATGTTAATAAGCATCTCATTTATTACAAGGACCTGAATGTAAAGTGTCTTGTAATGCTCTGTCTCTGTTGCCACTAATGTTTAGTGAAAACGACCAGTGAAGGTTGAGACAGTTATAGTCATCTGATAATGTAAAGATTTCTATTCTCTGAATCAAACCTGACATATTGGTTCTGCTGCTGCGACTGCTTTATTTCACTCTCACGATTAAACTGAAAGAGACGGAAATGCTTTCATCCGGCAAAATGCACCTTTATGATTCGAGAACTATATGATATGAAAGTCAGATTATCCAAAACAGACCACCCTCCTGTCTGACCCACTGATAATCTCCACACAGTCTCTTTTTAATAAAAAAAAAAGGTTTTGAGGACTCAATAAAAGTCTGATTGGTTAAAATGGCCATTTTCTGCAGGGTGTCTGAAGCAGCGGAGGAGATGTGAGTCAGAGGAGGAGGGAGGAACAAGGGGGGAGGATGGTGAGAGATTACCTAGCTTGGGTTGGCAGCGCAGTGCTGTTCCTCAGAGCGACACACAGGCTCACACATTTAGTATTCTGACTCCATGCTGGCTCAGATCAGATGTGTTATCACACGCTGGAGTGCAGGAGATGGGATGCTAATTTAAACCTGCAGAGGGAGGAGGAGGAGGAGGGGGAGGATGGGGGAGGATGGGAGAGCTGAGCAGCCATTAGAAAGAGCCAGCCAACATGAATTAAAAAGGTGAATTATATCCTGAAAAAACACAGAAAAAAAATTTGTTTCCAGCACTGACTCCAGAGCTGTGATGTTTTTCATTACTGATAAATTATTACCACATGAGAAGCATGATGGGATTTACTGTAGGTGGAAAGCAAACTGGATTTATCATCGTTTGGATTTTTTTTTCTTTTTAATCAATACAAAAAACTGTGTTTAATGTGGTTAAATGACATTTTCATTTCAATAATAAAATGCATGAGCTCCTGGGAGAGATTAGACATACTATACACCCGCAGTGAGAGGGGAAGGTGTAACAACACAACAGCTTGATAACATATCGATACACAAAATCTTTGTTTAGAGTGAAGTCAGACAGCAGCAGGATGGAAAACAGTTTACAAAATGCATTTATATCTGAAATCTTAACTCTATAATATTAACTTGCACTGTGGACGAACGTCTATAACGGACCCTTGATAGAAACTAAATGGAACCAAACGAGTGTAGTGTGGTTTAATCAGTTAGTTAGATGAATAAAAAGATCTGATGACACAGCTGGAGGATCATCAGAGTCATGACGATTCAGCATCATCAAACCCACTTCACTCAAGATGAAAACATTGACCCCTCAGTCAATGATACAAATTCACGTGTACAGATTTACTTCACCTCACTCGCTGAAGAGAATCCACTACACTTACTGTGATTTTGGTCTGAAATGCTGATGTGACCGTGTCCTCAGAGAGCATAGAAACACATTTCCCAGAACAGCTTCTACCAGCATTCAGAGGTCTCAGCCACCACAAATCACCTCCATCCAGTCGAGTTAGGGTCACGATCAGGACGCTGGTACAAAGGAGGAGGATCTGGACTACATCTGGTCCTCCTGCTGTAGTCGAGCGTCTCAGAATTAGAATAACTATTCTAATTCGTGTTTTTTCTGTCTTTTTCAGTCTCTTCTTCTTTCTTTCTCTTTCAGCTGTGCCTGTTGAGCTCGGCTGCCACTTTTCATCCTCTTTCATTACTCCCTCCCATTATTCCCTAATTTCCTTCCCCTCGCTCTTCGGGCACCTTTTGCACAAAGCAATCAGCCAGCAGTTAATGGCCGGGACTATCCCGCTCAGAGTGTCTGGGTTTTTTTTTTCGTTTTTTCTTTTTTGGTTTTTCTGAGGAAATGAGAGGAGACAAAAGCAGAAGCAGCTTTCGCCACCTTGGCCCTCGTCCTCGCCATGATCGCTCAGAAATGAGTCTGTCGAGTGGACGCTTTAGTTGAAGTTGTTTTGTCGAGCTCACAGAGTAATGAGTGTGTTTGTCTTCCCAGAGAGCCCCGGCGCTCGCTTCCTCCTCGCTACGTGTTTGATTCGGTCGCTCTGCCGCAGACAGAAAGCAGCAGGTGGTCGGCGTCACGATCGAGGGACGAGTACAGGAGAATAAAAACAAATTTAGCTTAAGAGACAATTTATGTTTGGAACAAATTCAAGGAAACGAGCTGCAGAGAAAAAGTTAAACCACCTCTCACCAACCAGTGTTTAAATCTAGTGGTTATTATGGTATTTAACACTGCAGGTAACCATGGAAACGGCACTTGTTAATCAACCTTTAAGGGTCACCAAGGACTCTCAGGTGTCTGCAGCAGAAAATGATAATGAATAATAACTCAGTGACGTGCAGGCGGGTTGGTCACCTTGCTTACACGGTGCGACCACCGTCCAACCGACACCAGAATGTCTTTCTTGAGAACTTCTGAATCAGCAACACGTATGTTCTGATGAGTCCCCGAAGAAGGTACATGTGAGCCAAACCACAGATATCAGTACCGGAGGATATGAAATCATTTTTTTTTTTTCAAATACTAAAATAAAGGCAAAACACTGCCATCTTAAATAATTATTATCAAATATAATCATAATCATAAACTAACTGAACAAATATCTGGTTTCACTGCAGTTCTGCACGTGGTTTGTCCAAGCTGTGTTGCCGTACCTAGCAGTCCAACATGGCAGACGGATGGCTGATACCTCGGCGCCATGTGCTTCTCAGACTGGATGGTGGCAGTTACAACAATGACAATTTAGCAGAACAACTTTCCACAACAAGTAAATGAATCATATTCATAAAACTACAAGTGAGAGAAACAGTTTTATCGTCTTCACCGACTCTTACTCACATTTCACCCATACAACACAGATCATTCAGTGGAGGAAGTGATCAGGATCAGCTGCTCGGTGCACCTTGTATTTGAACCAAACAAACGGCTCATTATAGCGAAACCTTCACCTCCACAACGTCTGGCTGGAAGTTTTGGGTCTGAACGATCAGAATTGAGTCAGTTCTTTATAGATCAAACAACTCTGAGACGCATGAAGGCTCTCAGAGGCACATTAATGACGAGTAACTTTATTTTCTTCTTTCTGTTGTGATCGTTGTGTTGACAGAGCTGCTGGGCTCCATGTGATCACAGCAGAGCGATGATGTTTCCAACTCAGCTGGTTTGAATTTCACACTGTGGTTATTAATAACACCATTAGTCCTCTGGAAGCCTGTCGCTTTGACCTAATGATCCGGGCCGAGTCGTCGACGGTTGATCCCCGGCTTCGTCTTCATCATCACCTGCATCTTTCTGAGGAGGAATTCGATCTCATCATTCCGCTGCATTAACCCGCGAGGACTCTTCCACATCACACAGGATCTAATTGCAAAAGGCATTTGTCATTATTATCTTTCTCTTTTCACCTTCTTCTCCTCCTGAACCCCCCTCCCCACCTCGTCTCTCTCACACAGTCCCGTTCTAATCCTCGGCGTTATTGTCGGCACATTTTCATTATCTTTGAGAGGCGCGGCGCTCACTGTGCTTTGATGAGTTTATGAACAGTGGCACCTCTAATCCGAAGGAAGATGCTCTTGAGAACGCAGTGATCAGCGCACATCACAGCCGCCAGCAGCCAGGGGACGAGCTGATGTAATTTTACATTTGTAATAATAATCTGGGAAGTCTTTAATGCGATTCAAAGACTGGCTTGTCAACAATAATATTGTGGAGTTTATATGAGGTGATGGACTGTGGAGGGAGGGAGAAATGTACATTCAGTTGATTGGAAGTGTGCTGGAGGTAATTGAGGGCTTTGTTGTTGCCTTGTACACAAATGGATTTCTCATTACAGTGAATGCAGCAGCATGTTCTCTGCAGTAAATGGTTGCCATAGGAGCTGTAATAACACGTAATGCTGCATGACCCTCGGCTGGTTGCAGGAACTTTTAAGAGCTGTCAGAGCATGCACGCAGTTAGACCGACATTTCCAATACAGATGTTAGTTCACTACCACCGGGGCTGGAGGACGGACACAGATCTTACCTGGGACACCTTCAGGATGAAAGGGTTTGTGTTCAGAACTGAACCGATGATCACTGTAACAGCGCGTCTTCTCATGCTGTTACCATAGTTATAAGGTAATAGGTAATTTATTCGTCATCATACAACACAGGGTTGTGTAACGAAATGATTGTTGTACTCCTCCTTCATGCTACACATGTTACAGAACATACATAGTTATTATATATAAACAAACATACATAAACACATCTGAATCTGTGTCAGGGATGGAGATGATGATGTGGTTGGCATCTTCATCTTTATCTCTTTACCCACAGCTTTTGTCAGTGTTCGTTTCAATCGCCAAAGACAAATATGACGGTTAAAATCCGAGAGGACACAGTAAACCCTGCCACTGGGAGATGCATATATATATATATATTTTTTTTCCCCCCTGATAATATCAGCAAAACAATCTGTTACTGAGTCGCAGGTTGGCAGCAGGGTCTTCAGGTGTGTTTGGAGCTAAAAGCTATTGGAGCTAACGAAGCTAACGGAGCTAACGCACAGCAGGACTGAGAGCTTCTGTTCAGAGGATCACGGCGCCACCTACTGGACCTGTGTGTAGCAGCAGAAACACAATGAAATGATCTATATTAATCTGATTACTCTTCAGTGATCAATTAGTTGCGGACTCGTCATCATGTCTTTCATTTCTCAGTGTAATACTGTTTTCCATGATTTTATACTGATATTAATCACTTTTTTTATTGTAGTGTGTGCATATAAATCAGTAGCATGCTTAACTATTCCTATTCAACAACAAGCTTATAGTAAATACATGTACGCAAATACTGCACTGAAGTACAGTATTGTGGTAAAAGTACTTTGCATGCTTGAACTTCTAATGAACAACTATAGATTACAAAGTGAAGACTAAAACTCCAAAGTTTGAGATCACCCCCCAAAAATAATTCATAATGAGTTTGAAAATTAATAGAAGATTTAGTGAAGACATTAAAAGGTTAGAAATTATGATTTTCATTTGAAATAATATGTTTTTCTTTCAAGAATCTTCTATTTGCAGCAGTTACAGCCTCGCAGACCTTTCGGCCTTCTAGCTGTCAGTTTGTTGAGGTAGTCTGACTGGATGTCACTCCACGCTGCAGCAGCTCCCACAGCACTTCTTAGGTACCATACAGTCAAGCTGCTCCTTTAACAGCTCCATCGTACACCGCTGTGAGAGATCATTAGTTTCTTGGCAGTTTCTAGCATGGAATAGCCTTCGTTTCTCAAAACAAGAATAGACTGAGTTTCTTTTTCCTGGCCATCAAACCCATGAATGCTGATGCTCCAGACACTCAACTAGCCCAAGGAAGGCCAATTTTATCGGTTCTTTAATCACAAGCACAACAGTCTGCAGCTGTGCGAACATAAATGGTTGGTGAAAGGGTTTTCTAATGATCAATTAACCTTTTAACACAACAGTTAATGTCATCTAATCCACAACTTGGATAAACTGATGTTGGACCACAGGATCATTTTGCTGTGTACATCTATGTAGATATTCTCTTAAAAATCTCTTTTCAACATTGTCTCTGATGAATTTAATGTTACTTTAAGTGAAAAAAGTGCGTCTCTTTCAAAAAATAAGTTCATTTTCTAGGTGACCCTCAACTGATGAGTGGTAGTGTTCTGTACATGTATGTGTGCTCACGAAGAATCAACACTGTGCTGTTTGCTTTTTCTTCTGATGTTGCCGCCGTGTTTCTCTCTCTCTCTCTCTGCAGCGCCGCACTTTTAAACGCCATAAATAGCCGAATCAAAACACTTGTCAACAAGCCCAGCGACATAACCCCCTCTCCTTTGACTCACCGCTTTCATCAATTCTTTCACTTTCCTGCCAAATAAACACTTTCCTCGCAAATTACCCTGCATAATCAAATGTGTCTGAGTGCAGTAATCAGAGAGGGAGAGGAATGAGATGGCGTCCTCTTTGGCGGTCCACAGGTCTTATCTGTGGATGTTCAGGGCCGCTCTAATCTCCCCTCGCTCTGTTATTGTACGTACGTAGAGACGAAGCAGCGAGGTCCACGAGCCGGCGCTCCCTCCTGTCTGCCATGTGCTGTGTTTGTTGCCATCTGTCCTCTTAACATTTCATGAGCGATACTCTTTCTGAAGGCAGGGAGCAGAGAGAGCTTGTTGAAATCTATAATTCACGTCATCACAATTTGTCCCAACGAGTTGCCGTAGCGTGTTCGCCCTCCTCCTGCTTCCTCTCACAATTACAGAACAAACGCTCTTTGAATGGCTCGCTGTCTCTGGTTGCTAATTCATCCCTCCGGTTTTTTTCTTCCTCCTCTTTGTTTCTTCGCTGGGTGCAGCTGTTCGCGCTGACTGTTGGTGGGCCGACTACAGTAATTAAGCACCAATTAGCCCACCTTCAGAGCTGTATTAACGAGGCTCGACAGCCAGCGGCTGGGGCAACAGGCTATAATCACCCAGCGGCCCCTCAGCAGGATAATGGTACGGCCGTGAACCAGTACTTACCCACTCGAGTCAGCGCCACATCAGATGAGCTGCGTGACTTCCAGCGCGCTGTTGATCTTCTTACCTCCAGTCAGACTGTTGAAGCCTGCTGACTCCTCAGTAAATAAGCTCTTTGATCCTCTTTCTGTTCTCGGCTTGTACTTTTGTTTGCTCTGGCGGCCCATAATTAGCGCTCTGAAAGTGTTCGCTCGAGGCTCGCGCTTTTGTGATGATGCAAAAGCAGCTCGTACCAGTGAGGCCAGTCTGCACATTTCAGTGCAACCGAACGCAACAAAAGCTCATATCACCAGTTTTAACAGTCTCATTTGGTGCTCAATTAATAATCCTATTAACAGGCGAATGTTGAAAAAAACCCCAGTCTGACTCACTGAGAGTATCTCTTCATTCAGTGTGTTCAGATTAAAGTACATAAAATATTAATAAGGTTACATAAATCCACATAAAAGCACAGAACACAATCTGTGAATAAGGATTAAGAGCAGTTTTTGAAACTCTTTCCGAGCTGTATGGAGACATCTGATGTTTTAAATCAAGTCTCCAGCTGCTTCAGTTGTTTAGCAGAATGCTGCAACTCTGTTTTACTGTGAAGCTCCAGAAATGTTTGCTGGACTATGAGACTTCACCTGACTTTATATCAGCATGGAGGGAGGAGGTGATGACTGAGTTTACAGTCTTTGGTGAGCATATCCTTCAAGGCCCTGCAGTACAGTATCTCTGAATCTGTATGTTCCTCCTTCTGTACTCTGAGTTGTGTTGTGAGCTGTATCGTCCAGGAGGCTGCCTGAAGGGCTCCACACTGTTGTTTTGCAGTTTTCTAAACATGTAATTTAAAGGATCATTTATCATCTAACCCTCGGGGTCGAGGTATTTGTTGGTGAAACCTGTTCGGTCTGCGAGCCACCTCAGGCGACGGTGACAGACACAGATTTGCTCCTGGTGAAAAGTGCGATGAGGTCAAGCCTGCGGCGGCGCTGAAACACCGAGCTCTCCACCACCTGCCTCCACCTGGCAGGAAAGAACGGCTCCAGCGAGAGAAGGAAAAAAGAGGCTTTTATCCCTTTGGAGGCGCAGGTGACCGAGGTCCGCCTCTGACAGCCAGGCGGCGTCTGTTTATGGAAGCGGCGACCTCCGACCCTGCAGATTGCATGCTTTCTGGGAGTGATTATTTGCCGATGGAGACATGCTTTTACATCCTCCCTGCCCCCATCAGCCGGGAGGACAGACAGCGGCTGACAGACGGGGTCGACCCCGTCCGCTGAAATGATGCAGTCCTGGAGAGATAATTGGCGAGCAGCGGGGTCATGTTTGATGGAAACACACTTTGCAAATTTATCTGGGGGCTGGGATGTCAGAGCGGCAGCAGTGTCGCAGTCAAACACTGTATTTAGAGCTCTCTTTCTTCTCTCTTCCTCTTCTCTCTGCCGAGGCCTGATACGCCGGAGCAGAACAAATCCCCCCTGCTTTGATTATGACAGCGCTCAGGAAATCCTCCAGCACACTGGCTGAAGATATTATTCAGTCCACATTAAACAGCATATGGTCAGTACTTCTATACACACACAGCATAAATACAATATATCTTTGACTTTTCTCCATTTTTCTTCAGCGACCATGTGACCCTGGTGGGTGGAATTTGTTTTCAGTGTAACATGGTCACCAGTGAGAGTTCACGCTGTTAGCAATATCACATACAACCTTATATAATAAAACACAACCTTGAGGTCAGTCATTGATTGTGATTTAATGAGAGTTTTTTCTGGTTCAAATTCCAGCAGCAGTGGTTTAGTTTAGAGCAGCACTGAACAAAGACATGACCGGACTGTGTCTCACAGAGTTCAGCCTGTGAATCGAGGCAACGCTTCTACATGTTTGGCCTCAACGCAGCACCAGAGGAAGGTTTCGCCTAAAATGGAAAGAGACAACTTTTAAGCTTCAACTCATCTTTATTAAGTAAAAGCTGAGTCACAGTGTGGTGGCTAAAAAAAATCCCGACACCATCTGTGCTTCGTTTGGTTTAATATACGTCAGCATTGCTTTCACTGTGCAACTGGAAAAATGAAGGCTGGATTATGGCGTGAAGGAAGCATGTGTGTCATTGCGCAACCAAACCATGAACAGGATTTGTTTTCCTCGGTCACTATCCCCAGGTAACAGTGGAACAACCACTGCAAAAGACATGTATACGAGCTGTACTTTCATGTCAGAAGGTGGAGTGGATGGTGATGTCATAGAAAAAAGGCGAGACGGCTGCTGAGCCAGAGATGACGGACGTTTCTGACCAAATGTCGGAACATTTTCCAGCTGTGTTTGTGGCAACAGAAGCAGGTATTTTAAGCCAAAACATGATCTTTTCCTAATCCTGACGAAGGGGTTCTTGTGTCTAAACCTAACCAGACCAAGGACAGTGTTGTCACAACATAAAATTAAAAAGTTGAACCTTAAGAAATGTACATTTTCAAACATCTATTTGACCAACTCGGATGATCATAGCACTCAGATCAGGGCCTCTATTTCAAATTAGAACAGCTAACGATACAGGAGCTGCAAGGAAGCCAGGAACAAAAGAAAACGACGCTGCTGGTGTTAGCGATTCACTTGACTCTCCTCCTGGTCACATCCTTACTTGAGAAAACATTGTCACCCAGACTGTCTGTTAAAAACATCCATCACAGTTTACTTGTAGTTTTATTTCTTGTTTCCAAACTACTTATGGTTCCAGTGGTCTCTAAACACCTCAGCATCTGTTATTAACATTTCTCTTTCAAGAGTCTCAGAGCTCAGTGAGAAGGAGAGACGTCTTGATTTTAACACTTTCTCCTGATACTAAATCCAAATATATGTGTTTTTTTTGTTTATCTTGTTTGCTCTTCTGAAACATTCCTCCTCTTTCACCTTGCTGACAGGTATGAGAGGATGTTTAATGTGTTTGTGCTCAGAGGGCCGTTGTCTGAAAATCCGTCGATGCTCAGTGTTTACAGTTGATGAGAAAAATATGGTGTTTGGCTTGAATCTTTCATATTTTGTTGTGTCTTGTGAATTATGTCTCATTATTTCACCCCTGAGGATCTGCTGATGTGTGTTTTTTAAGAATACAGGGGAAATAACACAATTAAAGGCAGGAAAATGTAAAAGAGTAAAGAGAAATCCTGTGTGGATTTGTCCTGAAAGCCTTTAAATCTTCAGCTCCTGTCCTCTGCTCCGGCTTCAGCCGCCGCTGCCTGTTAAATATCTTATCTCACCATTTCCATTCACACTCGGTGGTTTCCATTGAAGTAGAGAATCCATTCCCATACTGTGGTATTGTGTCATTGTGCTAGATGAATATAAATTGCATCAATTTCCAGTGATAAATGCAGAGACATTGTGCTGTGGATGCAGCATTAGTGAATAATTGGGAGGAAATGTCAGGCACACATTACAATATGCAGCAGTATACTAATGTGTTTATGTCTTGGTGTTGTGTCGGAGGCTGGATGCTGTTTCATACTGATGGTGTGATGCAGGAAAACAGCCGGGGCTCAGAAAAATCATGATGGGAACACTTTCTCTTTCTGCTGCAGTCTGGAGACGGTTTTCTATTTGAGACGGACATCGTTAGGCTGAACACGAGATGATCGACGGCTCTCTTCTTCACTCAGATGTCGTCGTCGTCCATCCCCTCGCAAGTTAATCTGGTCATGACCAGAGGTGGACAGAGTACACAACTTCACTACTTGAGTAAAAGTACAGATACTCCTCGTCAAATATTACTCCAATACAAGTAAAAGTAGCTTAGTCAAAATATTACTTAAGTAAAAGTACTAAAGTATTTGTTTAAAAAATTACTTAAGTAAAAGTATTTAAAAAATATCTCAGGAAATACAGGAAAGGAAAGTAGCTTAATGTCATTATACAATACACTGATGTGATTCTGCTACAGACGTGTTTATAGCTCAAAAATAAGCAAATAAAGGCAAGAAGCCTCAGAACACAGACTCAGCTGCATTCATCAACACATGAAATATATTGCAGACAGCTGCGGTCAGTTCAGTATATTTTTGCATCTGACATCCATGCTTTCTCTACATAAAAAGATGTAGATGCAGGCACTACAAGAACTTATATTGACATTTACAGATAAACAACTTATTGGCTAGTTTACTTTACTTATATCATACATCACAGCCAAAAATGAGCCGGATAACCCACATCAAAGACAGCCGCACCTCACTAACGCGTGCACACCCACTCTCTCTCTCTCTCTCTCTCTCTCTCTCTCACACACACATACACACACACACACTCTCTCTTTCACAAACATTAAGCTAGCTAACGTTAGTAGCTACTTTACATACCGCAACGTGCTTTTTCAGGTTGGAAGACGAGTCTTTGTAGTCCGTGATATAATTGGTCCGCGGTAAGCACAACAGACATTTAAACTGAAACGAATCAGTTTTTGTGACAAAAATCTCAAACATGGGTTTGAGATAAGGCCACGGGTGCTCATGACGTAGTACAGGTACGGCAATACGACTAAGACAAACCATACGCGAATCAGCAGAAACAGTTTATTTTCTCTGAATCATCAGCTGACGTAAGATCAAAAGTAGCGAGTAACGAGAGCATTAATAGAAATGTAGTGGAGTAAAAAGTACAATATTTGTCCTTCAAATGTAGTGGAGTGAAAGTAAAAGTATTCCCCCAAAATAATACTCAAGTAAAGTACAGATACTCAAAAACTGTACTTAAGTACAGTACTCAAGTAAATTTACTTCGTTACTGTCCACCACTGGTCATGACCCACTAGACTGTCGCTTTATTACTTCTTTATTATTTCTGCATTTAATGTCTATAAACAGTGGTTTATGAGGTGATGAGGTGTTTATTCCTCCCGAAGATCTGGATCCTCCTCAACACAAAAACTCTGCAGACATCTTTTGTTTTGAGAGAGACCTCTAGAGGCAGAAGTAGGGTGACTAACAACAACTGGCACAGCTGCCATTCTTGTTATTTTTGTAACCATTTTCTGACTCTGGCACACAAAGATCTGATTGGCTTGGTTGTTTATTTCAGCTGGGTAACGGCCTCCAATGACCACAAACACCAGGCTCATTTAAATCACTGACGTCTGCAGTGGAACCAGTACCCCGTCTGGAAACACTGGGTCAGTCATTATAAACTCTGGCTGTCCAGCCAATTGTATCCAAACTCAAACATTTATTTAAATTCTAGTGGAGATCTCAAAGTTCTCGAAAAGTGGACAACGACACACTGTCAGGTCGTTCTGAAACAACATCATCAAAGAGTTACATGTTGTTCTGATCTGTGACTGTTTGGCTAAAGTTTTGTTACGTTGAAGCAAAGAAACTAGCATAAAGTGGAAAGAGCCCAGTCGTGGTTATCAGAGAGGAGCAGTTTTAATGTAAAGCTAAACACTTGTAATCCTCCCTCCCAGCGGGGACATTTCCCCACTTCTGACTGCGTTAATTGCAATGCCGTGATTAAGGGCTCTCACTTTTTACTCCCACACAGATGCAAGAAGTCAACTCGAGTGGGGATTAGACGAGCATGTGAACTACATACAGTACGTGATGTATGAACTGATTAAAGCCACAGTTTCCTTCCTGTCAATAAATCCATGTGCAGGACCGAACCAACAGAAGACAGTTGGACTTCATGTCCCTCACGATCCAGGATCTGTGTGTGACGTTAACAAGGCCGAGGTTCAGCCGGCACAGAGCCGAGGTTTCTGCTCCAGCTGATTCCTGTGGCCGGCTCCACGCTGTCCACGCTACACTCGGAGGGATTAAAACCATTAACACAATTTAAATCAAACCTCCACCATCAGGCCGATCGTATTCCCTTACTCCACCACCACCCTCCCCCCTCCTCCCTTTACTCCATCCCTCCATTCCTCCCTGTGTCCACAGATAATCTAATTGAGGCCGTGGCTGTGGGCGGAGGACCGTTACCGCTCGGATGCTTCTGGACGCAGCCGAATCAGAGCTTCATTAGAATAAGATGGATTGACATTCCAGAGGAAAAAAATAAAATAAATTAAAAATATTAAAGAAGGAGGGAGCTTGCCGTGGGGATGAGGGTGGCGGTGGTGATGTGTGTGTGTGGAACAAATCAGCCTGGATTGGGTGGAAGGTCAGTGAACTGTTGGAGAGCGTTTGCCAACGAGCCTCTTCTCGTCAGTCTGTCCGAGTGGAACAGACAGGCCTCCATGTTGGAGAGGGGCGAGGAAGGAGAAGGAGGGAGGCACGCCATGATGGTGGTCACTGGACCCCAAGTTTCTCCCGATGCACAGGCCTGGACAGGACCGAACGGGTGCAAGTTCTATATTGAGTAAATGCAGTCCATTTACCATGGGTGGGGAGGGGGCCGGGGTTTTAGAGGGGGGTCACCCATGAAACGAACCAAATGAACTAAGAGATCTGCGAGCCTCTCATTAAAATTAAAGTGCTCATTAAAGCTAATTGCCAATTTAAGGAATCTGGAGAATCTATCCGGCTGACTCCCTGCTCTCGATCTCACCGCCTGTCAATCACAACAGGCAGAGACCCCCAACACCTCACCCCCCCAGACCAGGCATGAGACGCTCCTCTTCTTCTTTTTCTTCCTCCTCCTCTTCTTCTTCTTCTCCCTCTTCTTCTTCCTCTTCTTCTTCCTATTCTTCCTCTTCCTCCTCCTCTTCTTCTTCTTCCTCCTCTTCTTCTTCTTTTTCCTGTTCTTCCTCCTCCTCTTCTTCTTCTTCCTCCTCTTCTTCTTCTTCCTCTTCTTCCTCCTCTTCTTCTTCTTTTTCCTCTTCTTCCTCCTCCTCTTCTTCTTCTTCTTCCTCCTCTTCTTCTTCTTTTTCCTCTTCTTCCTCCTCCTCTTCTTCTTCTTCTTCTTCCTCCTCTTCTTCTTCTTCCTCTTCCTCTTCTTCTTTTTCTTCCTCTTCTTCCTCCTCTTCTTCTTCTTTTTCTTTTTCCTCCTCCTCTTCTTCTTCCTAGTCTTCCTCTTCCTCCTCCTCTTCTTCTTCTTCCTCTTCTTCTTCCGGGTCTTCCCCTTTCTTCTTCTTCTTCCTCTTCTTCTTCCTATTTGTCCTCTTCTTCCTCCTCCTCTTCTTCTTCTTCCTCTTCTTCTTCCTATTCTTCCTCTACTTCTTCCTATTCTTCCTCTTCTTCTTCTTCTTCTTCCTCTTCTTCTTCCTATTCTTCCTCTTCTTCGGGCTCCTCTCCTTCTTCTTCCTCTTCTTCTTCCTATTCTTCCTCTTCTTCTTCTTCTTCCTCTTCTTCCTGCTCCTCTCCTTCTTCTTCCTCTTCTTCCTCCTCCTCTTCTTCTTCTTCTTCCTCCTCTTCTTCTTCTTCCTCTTCTTCTTGTTCTTCCTCTTCTTCCTCCTCTTCTTCTTCTTTTTCTTTTTCCTCCTCCCCTTTTCTTCCTAGTCTTCCTCTTCCTCCTCCTCTTCTTCTTCTTCCTCTTCTTCTTCCTGCTCTTCCCCTTTCTTCTTCTTCTTCCTCTTCTTCTTCCTATTCGTCCTCTTCTTCCTCCTCCTCTTCTTCTTCTTCCTCTTCTTCTTCCTATTCGTCCTCTTCTTCCTCCTCCTCTTCTTCTTCTTCCTCTTCTTCTTCCTATTCTTCCTCTACTTCTTCCTATTCTTCCTCTTCTTCTTCTTCATCTTCTTCTTCCTATTCTTCCTCTTCTTCCTGCTCCTCTCCTTCTTCTTCCTCTTCTTCTTCCTATTCTTCCTCTTCTTCCTGCTCCTCTCCTTCTTCTTCCTCTTCTTCTTCCTATTGTTCCTCTACTTCTTCCTATTCTTCCTCTTCTTCTTCTTCTTCTTCTTCTTCTTCCAATCACATAAATTTCCATTCAGTCTTAAATTACTTTAATCTTATTGTAAAATTGAGGTGAGGTGTTTGCCACAAGTCCGTCATCACCATTAATTAAATTAAAACTTGGAGCTGTAACGACCGATCCATCATTGACTAACCTGCTGATTGTGTCTCTTTTAATCAATTTGTATATAAAGTGTCAGAAAAGGTCCAAATGTCTCAGCCTTTGTCCAATTATTTCAACATCACAAGTTAATTACTGCGACATCACAAGATAACTACGAATGTTTCCTGTTGATAACAGGTTAAAAATATCCAGAGGTCACTGTGTCGTAACTCCACCAGCATTCCCTCCACCTCCTCATATGAAAGTCTGTTAACCAACATGTAACGTAAATGTGATATGGGAACAATGTATAGAAATGCAGCCTATGACACGTACAAGTCTGAGCGGATTGGTTGTTTGTAGAAATGTTGGCTGCCAACATTTTATCCGACTGCACTGTTAACAAATGTCCTGTCTTTGTGTAAACTGTACACGGAGTGTTGAAGAAGGTCACGTTGCAGAGCTGCATCGTTCGTCTTTTGCGTTATAAAGATGTAGACCTTTTCCAGTTCTGGAACAAACCCTGGAGGCTCTAGTTTGACTTTGCCTTTCCATCAGGATACATCTCTGAAAAGAAAGCCCCTCTGGTGTCCCCTGTACAACTTCTGGATGGATTTCTTCAAGACTTTCCAGTAGTTGAGCTGAAAGTATCATTGGGTCGAGGATGAAAGTGTTGGTCAGGTGTACATCCTGACCTGATGCTGGAGCTGAAGGCAAAGTCAGAGGCTCCTGGATATTCACAGCACACTTCACGGCCTGTAGCTGTAAACATATCCATAAAAACATACATCATCCAGTAAAATAAATCATAAATCAGCCATGATGTGTCTGCAGGTCTTCTGTTCGGCTCAGAGTAAAGTTTTTTTTCTTAAATCTGACTGTGAATCGGAGGCGGGTTCGACCTCCGGCGAGCCATCAGCCCGTTGATGATGTGTTCTGGATCGATGGCGGTGCCGGTGCCGGGGGAGACGTGTTGGTCGGTTTGTTCCTGCAGGTCGACCTCGCTGACACCAGCTTGAATGCTTGTTCACAACCAGCCGGCGGCTTGTTTTTCGCTGAGAGCTAAACTGATCCAAGGTGTGTGTTTCACACACCATTGATATTCTGCCCCTGCCTCAGGTGTGTGTGTGTGTGAGGTATATACTGTATGTGCGTCCTCTGTGTGTCTGTAAGCAAATAGTTAGCCTCGAGGAACTCTGCTGAAATTAATGACTCTCTGTCCTGTGGATGCTGGAGGCCTCAGCCTCCTCCTCCTCCTCCTCCTGGTGGTTTGGATGTCAGCTGGTTGAGTTGCCCTCACTCCTGTCAGATCAGCTCATGTTTCCTTCCCTCCTCCTGTTTCCACCAGGAAGGAAGGAAGGAAGTCCAACAGGATTAATGGTTTCCAAATTCATGTGTTTTTTGAATGGGTTGTAAATTAAATGCCTAAAATAAGGTGTGGTTAACGAGACGTCCGGAGCAATTTTTTGCCGTGTTTTTGGCGAGCAGAACCGGTATCTCGAGACAAAACATGATGTTTTCCTAACTCGAACCATGACTGTTGCAGGTTAAAGTCCACAGAGGGAGGAGGTCTGAGAGGATGTGTTATTCACTTCATGTTCAACGTTTACCAAAAAACATGATCATTCCTTCACATTAACCGAGTCATTCTTATTTTAATCATGACGACAAGGGTTGCCTCACCATGTGAATGAATGAATGTCTGTAATAAAACTTCATGGTGTGGAAAAGGTTCAGTCTGGACCAAAGTGCTGGACTTTGTTAACCCGTAAGCAACAATACCAGCAAAGATAAAACCCATCTGCCTCTCTGGAGGAATTAGTCTTTCCAGTGTTTCTATTGTGCATTTCTCCGAAAAAAGAGATCATCTTCTATCATTAAAACTAAACTTTTCTCCATTTTGAAGTCATTTTAAATCGATTTTTGTTGATTTCTGATGAACAGATTCACCATGAAAATAAATGTAGTGAGTGTCATATTTGTCATTTCTGAGAAAACATCATCAGCATCAGCCATCATTAACTGCACTTGTTTGAATACCAGTTAACAAAGCCTGTCAACCTGTGTGAAGACAAACGGCCCCATGCTTCCTGATCCACTTCCCGCTCTGACAGGATGATCTGCTCACTGCAGGATCTCTTTAACCACAGAAGAAGAGCGGAGGTGAGCAGGAGGAGAAAAAAAATGTGGTGTCAGACGTTAAACGGGCAGAGAGCGGCAGGGGATTTAAAAATGACGATACTTTATCCTTAAATTGTTTTGAGAGCCTCCTGCCAGCCGGGTCATGAATCAGCCTGTCCGGCGGTCCTTTTGGCGTTTCTGGGGACGCCGGCGGGGGCGGCGGGGGCCGTGACAGGTGAGCCGTCCCTGCTGCTCGAGCACGGCCCCACTCTTCATCATTTAACATTTAACCGGCGCTGCCACCTGTCCCGACTCTCGCCACAGCTCCCTTCCTTCCCCTTCATTCATCTCTCACAGCCGGAGCAGCTGAAGAAGAGCAGAGAGAAGGGAAAAAAAGCTGCTTCCTCCTCTGTGATGGTTTCTCCGGTGATCAGGTGCAGCAGGGATATCAGTCTACCTGTCAAAACAAAGAGCAGGAGGAGATCAGCCTGAGTCCATATCTGAAGTGTGAGGAGCAGCTGCTGTGACGTCTCACCTGGGAATGGCTCTTCACACGTGGTTTTACTGATCCAAGCTAACACGATATTAGCCAGCTGCAGTCTTATTTTGAAATGTAACAAACATGAGTAGAGAGTTGAAATAATGATCAACACTCATCATTTGCTGAGGTTGAGCTGCAGGGATGAGGTGTTTTGATTTTAAATCTCTGGAGGTATCACGGTCACACGGCTTCAACGTCACCTCCGCTGAGCTTCCTGCTACACTTAACAATACACCAGAGGTCTCTAACCCAAGTTAGCTCGGGGCCACTGCCAGTGTTATCACCTCATAGGAGGGCCACTGGAGCGTTCAAGTCCTACAAGGAGTCGCAATATTTTTGAGAATTTAGTTTTTATTTCCATTATTAACATAATATTACAAAATCTGCAAACAGCAGTTTGAATACATTTTTATATGATGAGTTTTTATCAGTTAGTGCGGATCTTTTTCTCTACTCTACTACAACTTGGGATACTTTACTTGAGTATTTATGTTTCCTGCTACTTTTTTCTTCCACTCCACTACATTTATTCAATAACTTATTCAAATTGCAGATTGCCAAATGAGTGTATTATTATATTAACTTATTTAATCAGACAAAAACAACATAAAATAAAACACTGATCCGATCAGAATCATGATGAAGTGAATATTGGATCTGATGGCGGGCCATGCCGATAATCAGTTGACCCAAATGATACAACATTTACATACAGGTAAAACTGTCTAATTGAATGTTACTTGTACTTTTGATGCTTAAGTACTTGAGTAAAAGTTTTAAAGTATCCGATATAACTTTAACTTCTACCAAAGTAATTTAACAGATAGTCTTACTTTTACACAAGTGTGAGGTTGAAGACTGGAATCATCCTAAATTAAATGTAACTGTGACTGTGGTCAGGTTTAAATCTCTCATGATAAACAGAAACACGAACTCAAGATGAACTACTGACATGTCGATGGAGCTAACAGGCCTTTCTCGAACTGTTGACGAACAGATGGAATCTCATCATCATCTAAAATATTGTCTGCTGTAACACAAAGATTAGGAGCTAAAGGGCCTGGACCGGAGATAAACCAGTGCTCTCGGTCATGTTCTCAAATAAAAAATCCGTCTTGACCTGCAGCATTCAGCCTCCCTCTGTCTGACCTTTCGTTGCAGATAATAAACAGGAAACAGCGGTTATAGATTTCAGTCGTGCGCGGGCCAGACAGATCGATACGTCATACTAATAAGTAAAATCTGCAAGCGCCAATTATTGCGTGTCATGTTTACCCGCCCGAGTGAGTAATCGTCCAATTTAGTGAAACCTCACCAAGGTAAGCGGAGCTGCCGGGAGCTCGTTATAAATCGCTCGTCCTCACACACCGACGAGTAATTAAGATCCCAAAACACACATGTTAATATTGCTCCAAGCCTATTAGGCCTGCAGGGCCTGTACGTGAGTGAGTGTGTGTGTTTGAGTGTGTACGTGCAGGTGTAGAAGGAGGTTTTGCTGACTTGTTTCCCAGAATGCCGTTCAAATTTCCAGCACAGGAGCTTCAATAAACTACATCACTCACTGGAGACTGAGAGCAGACGCCATCTTTAATCCCTGAAAGAGGAGCCTCACGATAAACAAGACCAAACTGTATCACAGATGGGAAACATATCTCATACTAACACTGTAAAGCTTATTTATAATATAGAGACAGTGCACAAACAAGAAATTAGCCGTAAGCTGATTTTTATTCTCTGGAGATGGATTTTAGTGCTGATTAAATGAAAGGCTGGAATCAAATAATGAAGCTCAGGCTGCAGACATGCCGACTCACCACCGGCCGCCCGGACTCTGCCACAGCCATGAATTGTGTTCGAGCGTGTTGGACGTCATCCAGTTTTATACGTCATGCCGCCTCGACAGAAACGATGCAGAACATGCACATCATCAAACACTTCAGAGCTGTTTCCAGGAGCGTTGTGTCCAATCATCATCTTCCTCCATCACTTTAGTTCAGGTCAACACAATCCATGAATTCTACATGCTGCCACTTTTTAATGTTTTGTCCAAATACGCTGACAGGATTATATGCAGAGCAACTTTTTGTGAGAGTGTACAGTACAGTTATCTGCCACTGCAGAGTCGTAGGGAGGCGATCAGGGTGGATGTTGGATGTTCAGAGAGCAGGAGAATAAAATAATGCAGCTAGCACAGATGTATCAAAATGCAAAAAAAATGGTATAGGAATGCTTTAAAATATTCAGAATAGATACATAGTCAACCTGCAACCAGGTACACGCAGGCGTCCACGCATTCAACCTCAAAGATAGAAAGTTGCAGATGCTACAGGGTGGACTCAGCTGTGGACCAACAGAAGAAGCAGCATGTTGGCACTTCCAACGTGTCAGATACAGCAGCCTGGTCAGCGGCCCAACGCACCTGATTTGACGAATGCCACTCATGAGCCACTGCTTCACAATTTCCAACAGTACCAACATGGCGACTTGGAAACTTTCTCTTATGTTGCACAAAGAGTTCAGCGAAATCAGGAGAATAAAGTCATGCACCTGCAGAATCTGTCCTCATTTTAAACCGCCAGTGTTCAGTTTTTATAGTTATTCAGGAGTTTCAGGAGGCGGTGAGTCGCACGAGACGCTGATTTGTAGCCAAATTTCAACTTTATGCAAATTCAGAGCGGGCAACATGAAGCCCAAGTGAACCAGGAAAGTTTCATGTCCTTCTGATATGAAATAAACGAACCAGTCTTTTACTTCTAGATCCCTGATTGTAACCCCCCCCCCCCCCACCACCACCTCACAACTGTATTGCTTTCACTTTGAATCATGGGAAATATGTTCAAGTGTCTCATTCTACAATCTCTCACCTTTCCCTTCATCCTGTGTTCATCACCTCGTCCACCTCTGTGGTCACAAACACTTGAAAAATAGCCGCTTTCGTCGACATGAAGCGACACAATATAATGTAATAATTTATTATCTTGATTTATACGACAGGTTCAATTGATTTTAATTAATTCGGCAGGCTGTGAACAAGCATTATTAAGGACACACATTATGCCGACAGAGATTTATGCCATAAATGAGGTGGCAGTCCTCATTATACGGATTTATAATCTATCACCTCTTTAAAATGCAATTATGTATTATTAGACTAATGGCAGAATACAATTCAGAGCAGAAAGAGAAAAAAGGGTAATCATTCTGAATGTGAAATCAAATGGATGGTGAATATGGTTAAAAGAAACAAAAAAAACCTCACCAAAGTTTCCCATTACACATAAGTCTGACTTGGTAATTATATGTGGGTAATGAGTCGACATTCCTGCATGTTTTGATTATGCTCGGAGGGAAAAAAAATTCACCTCCGCTCCATTTGTCTTCTCATTAGCTTTAAATCTCTGTTAGTACAGACTGACTTCCTTTCATAATTATACACACAGTCAGTAGGATCTGCTGCTGCGAGAAAATAACAACCGATGCATCACTGGAGTTTAAAGTTTTACTCAGCTGAACTTTAGTTGTGAGTTTTCTGAGGGATCTCGGTGAACTTTGACTCCTGGCATCCTGCTGGAACGATTCTGCAGTTTTTAACAAGTACAACCGCCCTAACAGTGAGTCTGTAAGGCTCATTACACACCAGAAAACAGAAATCTATTGATTGATCAAAAATGGAATAAGTACTTTGCTGTTCTGAGCCACCTAGTGAAGCAGGGATGTGAGGGGTGGTGCCAGAAGCTGGAGTCATTTTGTCATCTAAATCAAAAGGGTTTGTCCTCCGTTCAGGGATATTGGAGGGGAACTATGGCTCAACTTGTCACACTAACTTCTGTCAGACTCTGGGTTGCTGTTGTTCCTCACAAATCATAATTAATGTTTTCCCAGGACCATCATTAAAACTGAAGACACTGTGTCAGAAAACAAACCTGGAGCTGTCGTGGATGTTTCTGCGCACACGACTCTCACTCAGCAGACGTGTAGAGTCCGTGTCCCGTTGGGAACATACAAATTCACTTGTTATTTCTGGTTTCTTTACAGTTTTCCGTCATTGTTTGGTAAGTTTTAGGCAACAACAATGCTTTGGGTTAAACTCGACCCTTTCAGAATGTTTTTCAAGACTTGCCACCTAAAACTAAATGTAAATATGGGTTGTGATCATTGAAGGCGTCTTCAGAGAGCGGTGAAGCCGTGACAGTGGACTGAACTATATGCAGATTCTGCATTATTTGGTTTGTCCAAGTAGCTTGAGAGCTAATGCTAACTAGCCATACCTTTTTAAATATACAGTACAATTACAGGCTCACAAGTGTTGTAGTTGTACAAATGAAAACGTGGAGACCTTTTTTTATTGATTGTATGTCACGACTTTAACTCATCTCATCTCATCTCATTTTCTTTCCGCTATTTCCCTATTGGGGTCGCGGGATGTTGCTGCTTTTATCCCCCCTTTCAGGGGGTTGCGGGGCTACTGGGGCCAAATCCAGCACTCACCGGGCGAACTATTTTTAGCTATTGTACGTCAGTGTTTCTAAAACTTTTTACATCGTCCCTCACCCTCAAACAACACCTGTCTCTCCAAGTACCAACATTATGACCACCTTTAAAATACAGTAGCTCGTGGCTAATCGTTGTTGACGTATACATGCCTAATGTGCACGAACGTGACCGTGTAGCTGCTGAAACAAAAATATAACACGAAAAACAAAATTTATTTTAAATTACATTTCCGTTTAAATATTTTCATTTGGAGTTCTGCAGGATTTGAATAGAGTAAAATATTTTTAAAGTAACTTGCGTTACTCTGTGTACCACTAGAGGGAGCTTGTGTACTGCCAGTGGTACATGTACCATAGTTTAGAAATAGTGGCTGTACGTTATCAATTATGTAACTTTGAATGTATGTTGCAGAAGTTAGAGTTTTAATGAACCCAGGTTTTGTTTGTTTTGTCACATGTAGCTGTTTTCTACGCTCCTGGAGCTGCAGGGTAACAGTTGTTGTGGTCCAGAGGTGGAGCAGCGTCGCTGACAGACCTGGGATCAGCCCGATCCGCCTGTCACAGTCTGCTGACGGACAGACTGAACGCTGCACGATCTGATCTAATGAGCCTCCCCTGCAGAGAGAGAGAGAGAGGATCCAATGAGCCAGAGTGACCGTGACAACACAGCAGGTAGCGCTTTCAATGCTGAAACAGTGTGTGTGTGTGTGTGTGTGTGTGTGTGTGTGTGCTGCCACGACAACATGACACCATAACCTACAGATTGTACTGGCACATGCCTGTATGCTGTGTGTGTGTGTGTGTGTGTGTGTGTGTGAGTGTGTGCCCCTCACTCTCCCAGAATGCCTTTCAGCAGCTCTTTGATGCGAGCTCGCAGACATGAAGGAGCTTTGCTGAAAATGATCTCCTCCTATAGCCTCTCTGTGGGTGAGGGGCAGCGGGTGAGGGGCAGCGGGTGGGGGTGGGCGGGGCCGCTCGAACCATCGCCACAGCAGCAGCTTGTTATCAGCCCCCCCCCCTCGCCCTCTGGCTTTAATGTCCAAGACAGACATGTTCTCCAGCGCCTCTTGGGTGAGAGGTGAAAGCCCAGTTGCCTACGATACAGCACTCAGAATGACATTACTTCAGTCACGAGACTGAACGTAGTTCTTTCAGCCCAGAGTCTGATCTGTTCCTGAACGTAACCAAGTAGTTCTGGTGACTAAACCAAACCGTGACCGTTGCACAACTTTAATAACAGTCCACAAGTCATAATATGTGAACCGTTGGTCAGCAAGTCTTGTTTTGAAAGTCTAACCGGACGCTGCATGCTAACGTGTTATTGCTAACTTGAGTGTGAAAGCTTCAGACCACTGACAAGCTGCTGTGGACGAGTCGTGTCGTAGAAAACACGTCTGTTAGTTTCATGTGAGCACAAAGGAATCATTTCATCTTCGTGTCTTTTTTTTCATTTTTAAATGTTTTCCTTGAGCCTGACTGCATCAGGTGTAGTTTACACAGCAGATACATGACTGGATGACATGTTGACGTTAAACTGAGACTCAGACAGTTTGTCATGTGGAGGCAGCAGCTTTTTTATTTATGCTGATCAAAATGAAACATGTTATACATGAGTCACGGCGAATAATCGCTGTAATGAGTCTATTTTCTGTGTTGTGTGTTCAGTCTGAATAAAGGAGTTAATTAGCCTGGCTGTCATATAGTTTCACAGGGAGTCGCTTCAGTATGATGCTGCGATCAGTTTCAGAAAGTGTTTTTCTAACGGTCTGTTTACTGTCACCGTTTATATAATCATTTCTGTGAGAGAGGCCACATATATCTGGGTCTTTAATGAAAAGTTAGAATTGCAAGACGGTGGAGAAGAAGTCATAGCCTGTCGTTTAAGGCTGAAGGTAAAGATTAAAACTTGTAGTATGTTTTTATTGCTTACACTTACATTTCTATTTTATCTTTATTGTCATAGTGTTTCTTCAGTTTTCTAGATCACATCAGTAACAGCTGAGGGAAGATGTTCCTCTGAACCATCAGACGCCACACAGCTCTGACTCCAGACACTCGTTCATCCTTTTTCTGGATCAAATCACCGTGCTGGTAATAATATCACTATAATGTGTCTGAATGTGATGCACTGAGGCCTCTTAGCCACCTCAGGCTGTGACAAACCACCAGGTACGATCACAGGTGGCGTCCCAGAAGTCCCTGCAGGCACAGTGTGGACCCATGCAGCTGTAATCTGGTTTTCGTGGCATTACTGGATATTGAAAACTCAATATGTGGTTTACAGTGTGCTTCCTGTTAAGTGCCAAAGACTAGCCGGCCATTTACACCTCGGAGGTAGCCATTGACCTGCGCTAATGTACAGGAAGTGGATTTATCAAACGCAGGTGGGAAAAAAGAGGAAGAAAGGCCCGACGGGCAGGGATAAGTTGATTTGTGTAGCAGGATTGATTACAGTGTAATGTCTGTTTCTTTGCTGAACGCATTAATGTCCCGAGCTCCTCAAGTGGCTCAGCTTCCAGACGAGCACTTGTGTATTGATTTATTATGTTGTCTCGGTCTAATTACTGGGGAGGGAGGGCAGCGGATGACGGAAAAAGAGGAAGAAGAAGCTGTTCGGAGAGCAGAACAAACCTCCGACAGACTTCAGTTTAATGTGAACAGATGAAACCACAAGGAGGGAAAAGTTAGATGATGTTTTCTGGGGTTTTGGGGGAGAATCTGAGTGTGTTGTCATTAAAGGAGCAATTTCATGTTTTGGGGAATCCAAACTGGGTCTCACCTAGTGAAGCTGCGGTGATCCACAGCGTCAAAAGTATTAGATTCACAACAATGGCTCTAAAATTGTGATATACATGTAGACTGAAATGTACGGTGGCTCACCTGCTGTGACGCTGTGATTAATATTCAGTACCTCCTCGTTTGAGTTACCTGCTTCGTTGAAGGGTGGATACTCAAGAAGGATTTAAATCAAATGGATCAGTGGGAACAACATACTCCTCAGACTGTGGTGTGGCCCAACATGGAGCATGATAAAACAGCCTCTACAGTACTTGTGTGATGCTCTTTCAACATAAGACAAAGATTTTAGAGCTCAGATCAGCTTCAAAATCCACCGTATCTCCTGGATTCTCCCGGTGATGATGAATTTCTTCTTCTTTGGTTTTCACCAGGCTACCGCAGTGCTGTCTCGTAGAAGTTTCCTTTTAATGACGTCTCACCTAAAGTGTCCTTGATTATTCAACAAATGTAACGATGGGTGCTTGTGTATCTTCATTATTATTTCTGCCTTCATTCTGAGAAATAAAGTATTTTTGTGTCAGATAGTTGAAAGCTTCTGCTGCCAAGCTGGTCCATTTTGCCTTGGCTGTTAAAAAACCACAATTGATTTTTGATTGATTTTGTGTATGAACTTAAATGAGTTTGATGCTGTTTATGTGGCCGTGGTTAAAAGATTTGATGCAGGTTGGTTTAAGGAGGCAGAGAGGAAACAGTGAATGGACAGTTGGCCTCCGTGGACACTCCTGTGATGGACAACACACGATAAAGTGCTCTCTATTGTACACGGTGGCAAAGTGTGTGAGATAGTGTGATGTAGTGTCCTCCTGGGTGCCCTCCCAGTGCAGGAAACATGATGCAGTGACATCGAGGCCTCACCACACGCTAGAAATGAAAGTCGTGTGAAGCCGTAAATTCACTGTTTCTTTTTGTCTCTTTGGGGGATTCTTGATAAAAACATATACAACCTTCATCCTGTAAGAAAACGATATAATAACAGATGTGCTGGTGAGTGAGGGTCTGGTGATGTGTTCGTCTCTCAGGTGTTGGAGTCCGGAGAGAAATTTGACAACATGCAGCTAATTAAACGCTGATGCTAATACGATTTAGCACAGCGAAGGATTAGCTGCCCACAGCTCCGCTCACAGATGCCCCGTCATGGATGAGCTGCTTTGATGGATGTGTGGAGCAGGAACTGTAGCCTCTGTACATGTATGTTCATGTACAACACACACACACACACACACACACACACACACACACACACACACACACACACACACAGATGTGTAAAAGAACCTTCACAGTTTTCCTCATTCATCTACCTCCAGCCAGCTGTGACTCAAACACTGAAGCACACTGCTCCTTCACTCTTCAGACTGGATTATGATCTTTCCTCACAGCAACTAATTACTTTCATTCGAAAACCTACTTCCATTGAATTAATCATCAGATATTTTCCCAAATAATCAATAAACATTTAGACTAAAGACGAATAATCCTGTTAGAAAAGCTGGAACCAGAAACTGTTCGGTGTTTTTTTCTGAGAATCATTAAATGGTTGATTTATTATCTGTATCAATGAATCCATTGACCCATCCCGCTTACTGTTACTACGCCTGTCAAGCTTTTAAGAGTGTGTGGGAGATCACTGATATTTCCTAAATAGACAGAAGCAGTCTCTCATTGTGGTTGGTGGCAGTAGCGTGGGCAGAAGTTGTATTTTGGGTCGGGGGTGTAAAAGTGGGTGACTTTTTATAAAACTACAACAGCAGTATCGTCTCCACAGCGCCCGGCACTGTCAAGTAACCGTTTTGTTGCACAAGGTGGAAGTTAAACATCAACTCTAATTAATGTTTTTTATTTTTTACAACTGCATTTCCATCAGGAACCAGCTGCCCTGTGCAGCAGCAGCAAGAAGAAACCCCTCATGGAGACACTGGTGATGATGGTTTGACTCTTCTGAGATGAAGCTGGTGAAGCTGTGAAGACTGGCCGGTGATGTGGAGGTGGAGGGCGCGCCCAAACAAGCGGCGTGAATGAACTAAAGGCAGGTGTTTAAAAAGACAGCAGCAAGATGATCGGTTAACAGCGAAGGTGTCGCTGTGCCGCTGGATAGCTGATGGGAGCAGCTGATTTCAATTTACAGCCCAAGTTATAATGAGTGAGTAGTGAATGAAATGAGAAACAAACTAAAGACATGGACATCCCAAAATGTGAAGATGGAAAGTTTCAAGGCTTTTAAGTCTGAATGGTTCCATTAAAGATCAGATATGTCAGAGACAACCAACAAATATAAAAATCTTCCTGGCATTCAAGATATGTCTTCACTCACAGAACAACTCATTTAAACTGATGCCTGTAGCGCACAGCAGACATTATATACATACAGAAGAAGAGGTCGGAGTGCAGAGTCGGTATGTGATGATCAGTTTATGTGGTGTCTGCTGAAGAGGTGACGCTCCTGCTGGTGTTTGTCGTCCATTACTCTGAGAAATGTCCTCACACCTGCTGAGCGATCTCATTTTCAAAGATAGATTTTCATAGTTTCAGATAGGATTTATATTCTGCGTGGAAAACAAGGTTGTGATGACTCAATAATACTAAATTTCTTGAGAATTGAGATTACTTGCAGTGTTTTGTACATTTCAGGCAGGAGAGAGTCGTTTTCTTTCTGCTGCTCCCTCAAAACAATCAACAGCAAACAGCTTTGGACAGATGCAAATCACCTCATTAACTCTCTAACCTAAATCCATTCTGCAGCAGGAGAGATGAGCGAATGTGAGGAAGAGAAGGGAAGAGACGGGGAAGGGGAAAAAAAAGAGCAACACACAAAAAAACGTCCTGATAAAACATCTGCTCGATTCGCCCATCTGTGCCAAGCCGAGCGAGCGAGGCCCGCTGTGAGAGGGAGGAGGAGGAGGAGAGAGAGGGAGAGATTGAGAGGTGGTGGGCGAAGAGAAAAGAAAGGAGGAGGAGATGGAGGCATGGTGCCCACGTCAACAAGTGCCAGGAATTGTTTTGGGGGGAAAATGCATCATAATGAAGGCGGGGGTTGGGCGAAAATCCACGGCTAACGCTAAATCCCCGAGGAAACAATTAAAGTGCCATTGTTTCTCACAGCCAGCTCAGATTCCTGACAATTTTTTTTATTTCTCCCTCTCTGTTTTCACACCTCTTTTCAGATGATATTCTCTCCTCGCTGTTTTCTTCTTTGACTCTCTTTCAGAGGGATTTAGCGATTGATACGCCCCAGGCTCGGCTCTGTTGATCAGATGTGTGTGTCTCCGGCGGTACCGCTCCTCCACCTCACTTTTATTTTATCCAAGTGCTTAGCTAAAGAAGAGGGAGGCTTCTGGGTCAGCAGAGGACAAGATGTCTGCCTGATTATAGTTGAATTGGAAGAGATTATCCTCTTGCTAAAAAGAGATTACTGCATTCTGCCTGCGCGCCGAGCGTAAAGACTACAGGCCCAGGTTTTAAAGTGAATACAGCAACAAACAGACAAAGACATCAGCAGCTGTGAGGACGTTTACGGCTCCAATCCCAACTTAACATGACAATATAGCAAACATCATGTCAGCCGAAGTTAGAGTAAACCTCGGCAGAGGGAAGAACTGGTGGTGTTTAATCCAACCGTGTGAGTCAGGAAGCACTCTCAGGATGATATGTGCGTTTTTTAAAAACTGGATTACCGACTGGAGCCCGGAGCCCCTGAAGGCCTCGTGTTCACCATATGTCAGAGTGTTTGGGATCATTTCATCGATGGATAATCTGTCTCAGAATATGCATTTTATGAAACTATTGATTTCCCCTGACAGGATTAAACTGATGTTGTTATATATTTTTTATTAATGTCAAGAAATCCTATCAAAAGAAAAACTAAGATAATCATATCTTAGCAACTGTGAGCAGCCACAGCAGGTCTGTGGAGCCTGAACATGTTGAAACTGTGTGTGCGGCTGTGAGAGGAGAGATGAAGAGTTTTCTCCAACTTTCAAAAACTAAAAACACAAAATCAAACTTTAACAACTGTTTTATCTGCTTTAACCTCAGCTGCTAATGCTAGCATGTCAAGCTAGTTAACTTACTACAAAATCTTGTCCAGGTGCCCCGTTAAAGCCTTGAGTCTGCCTCCTGACATGTACTCAGATCTAATCATCTCTTTCACATCAGTCATTTGATCCACCGTTATTATAAAAAGTATTGATCAGAGCAGCTTTCAGAGCGCTGCCTGACTAACTGCAGTGTGCTGCAGCCCACCTGTGGTACTGATACGATGACAAAGAGCCTAACTGACAGGTGTGGGCATGTTGTGTTTATATCCAGACTCACATTACCAGGATGCATCTGCTCGTTTGGGTTTTGTTCACATTGTTCCATCTCGGACAGACTATCTGCTGGACGCTCGAGGCATTTTTCACATTTTTCACCATTCTTGCATCTATGGCGGTGTAATTAATCTGGCTGACAGGTGTCTGCTGCGCAGGTACAAACAGCCAAATAATAGGGTCTGTTCGGGATGTGACGGCTCCCGCTGCTCCGTGCAGGAAAAAAACAGACCAGCAGGTGTTTACTAAAAATGAAACGGAGTGGAATCAGCAGTTTACAGCGGTTCATTCAGCAGCGGCAGATAGACTGAGCACCGGGAGTTTTTACTGATTATTCTTATCCTGCCTCTGTTTTTTATTGAGCAGCACAGCTGAGGCCTGCTTTATCTTCAGACTGAGAGTGCAAATCCACCTGATGTCAGAGCTTTAAGAGCTGCAGTATCAGGAGTGACACATAAATACAACATCAGGTTAAAGTGACACGTTGTTCATCAGCGTCCAGCGTGAGCAGCAGAGCAGCTGCAACTTCTGGTTCTCTGCAGCAACTTACTCAACCTCATGTGGAGAGCATGGCACAAACACCTGCCCCTCGTTTCTTACCTGTTTCTTTTTCTTTTTGGCTCTCTGTCTGGCTGCAACAAACACCACAGGACCTGCAGGACCACCTTTGTCTTTACCTGTCGGTCGGTCGGGTAGTCAGTCCAAAACACTTTCTCCACCCTTTGGCAGACACAGCTTTCACCCCAGGAAGCTAAAATCTGGCATGGAGGACATCTGTGTGTTATGTGTGTGTGTGTGTGTGTGTGTGTGTGTTTGTGCTCATGCTAGTTGTATAAAAGCGGGCAGGACAGTTGGAGGGATCTATTATTATAAAGAGGTACATAACCATCCCGCCCTCATCAGAAAAGCGAACATGTAGGTCGACTGTAAAAGCAGCTTCTTACCACCCATTCTTACGTGTCTTGTTAGGCGGCGACCTCTAGTGGCCATAGTGAATATTACAAACCCAATCGCCAGAATCAAGAAAAGAGATAAGTACGTTCAAAGTGAGCGTTTCTTTATTTCTTTATGTTGTAACTTTACGCTTGTTTAGGTTGGAAACATCATGGTTGTGTCACTGGTGTTACTGGTGTGTTGGCTGTTATATCGCAGCCTCCGTCCCTTCCACCTCCAGATGTGACAGTCAGCTCATAAGATTATAATGTGAACCTGATATACCACGTTTGGTACAAATGTCAACCTTGGACGTATCTGTGGTTTGCAGAAACGTTAACTGTTAGCATTATATCCTGGAGACCGGGTTGCTATTACGGTAGCAAAGGAAGGAGGAAGTCAGGTCCATTCACGTGGCAACGGGCAACGGTGTTATTTTGACATAGACTTTACTCATTGTATGTACACACAAAGCAACTTAAGTTACATACGTGACTTTTTTCAACTCAAACCAGTGTTTTTCCTCAACCTAAACTAACTGCGGTTGCACAATGATGCATCACTCATCCTGCAGTAGTCATGTGGTAAAGGGAACAGTTATATATGCTTTGATTTATTGTAGTGTTCACTGGCAATCAATCTTTTGAGTCGTTTAGTATAGGGTTTATGAATATGAAAAAATATAGACATAAATAAACATTATCTTATGACACTTTCTTAATACTTAGAAGAGGTAGGTGGGTAAGAGTCAATATACAGCTACAACAGCAATGATAGAGTTGTACTAATTTTGATATCAGGCGGGGGTTGTTGCTACTGTAAAGAGAGGTCCAGTGTCTCTGACTGATCTAAAAGAGCTCCATCAGTAGAAAATAAAGAGCTGTGACTTACATCATGATCTGCAGCAGGACGTTAATCTCGCCTGGTTTCACCTGCTGACCTCGATTACTCTGAGAGGACGCTGCTGCCGGATAACATCAGACATGAACAACTGTACATAGAACTGATGTATAACTCCTCTATGGACTGATGAGAAACTCCATCAACACTTTATGGAGGGAATTAACACAAGTGTTGTGTGTCTGTGTGTGTGTGTTTAAGCTGCTAACGCAGGTCAGAGGGAGTCAGCAGAGACCAGAGCAGCAGCTGTAAAAATAGTTTATAGGAGGAATTAGAGCTGATCATCATTAACCCAGGTCCAACAAGGAGCGATAAAAGACCAGCGGAGAACCTGCACACAAGCTTTTTAACAGTGGTGAAGACCCGGCTGCTGGGCTGCTGGGATTCATGGCGGAGGGAAGCATCTGAGGTAGCTGCAGTCTGAGAGGAAGAAATACACGTCTGCAGCTGCAGTATCTGTGTTTGATAATCCCGACCAGAACATTAGTATAATGTGAATCAACATTTATCTACATTTATGAAAATGTGTTGCACAAAAATGAATTGCACTTATCAGTGTTGAATTGAATTAGCTCCTGTTCTTGGTTCTGCAGCACCTTCCTGTCAGATTCAGAGTTTCCAGCAGCTGCTTCCATCAAACAGCTCTAATAAACCCTCTGTACTCTACCTCTTCATACAGTTGTTGGGACCGTCCACATGGTTCTGACATCGAACTGGCCTGCGTGCAGCTCAGTGCATAAACACGGCTTTCCTTGCACCATAAAAGGCTGGTGAATAAAGGAAAGTGCAATGACCCTTATGTCCTGTAGGTGGCGCCTGCTTGTCACAGCCCCCAGGTTGGAAACTCCCATCTCCCATTGTCTGCGTGCGCACCTGAACGCGTCACATCCACGACACCGGAGGAGATAAATACAGCGGCAGACTCATTTTCAACTCAGTGTTTTTCAAGTCTTACAGTCTTAGGAGTCCCAGAGTTACGAGTTTCGGGAAGCATCGGCTTCCCCTGCGCAGCTATTACTCAGGAGGGGGCCTACTGATGTCTGGACTTATTTTTCCCGCCTAGGCCGCAGTCTTTCATCTCGCCGGACGAGCCAAAACTGCGCCGTGTTCACCGAACACACTCCGGATCCAGAAAAGATGCTGTGCAACCAGCCTCTCTTTACCTGCCTGCAGAAGGAGGATACTTTCATTTTCCTCAGAAAACGCCCGCTTTTGCCAGTTTTCTTATTGCCCGTACGCATGCACACACATAATCTTATGAGCGACCTGTTGGAGACTTATGGTTGATGACCTCGCTATAACATAAGATATGTGTGTCTCGTGATATCTCCCTTTTATGACTTAAGAGACAGAAGCCTCGTGGTAGCACGTCCACCTTTTGTGGGACCGTAGGTCACTTTCCCTACAAATCCATCTCCTTTGCAATCAAAGTGCACACGAGTCCAACGGTGGTGTAACCATTGCCGTTGTTCAAATCTCGCGCGTTCGTTCAATTGACCAGCTTTAGGTGACGTATTCATGTGTACCATTTTTGGAATTCCAGACATATGATTCAGCAAAATCTATTGTCCCTTTGAATTCGTATCCACGCGTGACTTCTCCAAGTCACGTGTCGGCCATTTTTGTAGTCGAACTAACGTTAGTTCCCCATTTCCTGTTTGGCCATTTTTGTAGTCCTTTCAACGGAACACTCCGTGACGTCACCCTCCAAGGAAGCGTGACCACCATTTTGGCTCTCCGCCATCTTGTTTCTTTGACTACAACCGCCATCTTGGCTCCTCTTTCTTTGTCTCTGACACACACACACAGACACACACACACACACACACACACACACACACCCATGCTTGTTATTTGTGCTTGAGTTTGTCTTAGTTTAGTTTAATAGTTTAGCTGCTTTGGTTGAGTAATTGATTTGTGTTTATTGAAAGTATTATTGATTTAATCAATTTGCTAACAATAATAAAGTCTATTTTATTGTACATAGCAGTTTTCTGTGATTATTTTGTCTATATGTTTTGTAGCATGTATTGGTTGTGATGGTCAGTGCTCGGATTCATTTCCTTCACTGTTCCTTTAATTGTAAATATTTTACAAATATTTACATTTAAAGTGAGCCCTTCTTATGAGACTAATTTTGGTCTGGTTATTGGTCCATGATTTCAGGGTGGTGCCCCGTTTTTAACGATTTGAAGATTAATGTTATTAATTTTTATTTTATTTATTTTAATAATTATTTTCAATAATTATTAAATCCTGATAACCACACCTGCCCTACCATCCATTCCCAACACAGTTAGAGACTAGCTGGTGAACGTTTAGCAGCTAAAGAGCCAGATGTTTCCCTCAGGAGCTGCTGGAGACCAAAAACAGAGCTAAAAGAGAGAATATTGGACTTGCATTCATGAGGTGAAACAAACATGACTCTTATCGGATGATCATGTTCCACAAAATCACCAGAATAAATGCTTGAAATGTTCATTTCTGCAAAACCATGTGGCAATTTAATGTGACAGCGCTGTGCTGATGGTCTGGTTAGGTTTAGGCACCAGAGCCACTTGGTTAGGGTTAGGAAAAGATGTTGTTGGCTTGAAATACTTGTTTTCTTGTTCTCCATGGGGAGAAGATTACAACTTTTAAACTGTTGTGTGATTTTAAGTGAGTCTCGCGGGTGTGAATGTTTTTTTTCATAACTGAAGGTGATGTCCTGTCACTATGTGATTGACAATGAAGTTTCTTGAATCTTAAAACATTACCTTCTGAGTCACGTCAGGTAGATTTTCATGGTGGTCGTTAAACAATGAAGACAACAACTCCCATGATCCTACGCTACTGACATCCTTTTTTCTTTTGATGGAGAGACCAGCGAAACTGCAGTGGGAAACGATTTTTTGCGCTAGTTTCACTTTAGATACATTTTTTTCCAAATTAAATGACTTAAATAAATAAATTGTGGTATCTCGGGTGATTCTGGCCTCTGTAATATCAAATATTTTCCAAATATTTTGTTCAGCTGCTGAAATCTCCAGCAGGGTGAATGACTCTGAGTCTGCAGGTTGGACATGAAGCAGGAAGTTGTTCTATGTTCCTGCAAAGGAAGAAAGAAAGCCCAGTGTCTGTAAAGGCACATATAAAGCTGCTGATTAGCTGCCTGGCTGTTAATTTCTGCTGACACTGTATCAGGGTTATTTGCAGCAGCCGCTCAGGCCTGCAATGACCGTACCTCACACAATGAGGAAGTGACAGTTTAATGTGGCGGATAGATCAAAACGGCTAATGTTTTATTAGCGGCCTGCCATCAGCTGCAGGTGAAAGCTGCTTTTATTGGAGCCCCTTCCCTCTTCTCTCAGCACAGAAATAAATGAAGGTATTAACATTAAGCACCTCTCCCATCAAGGCAGCGGGTCCCTTTGCGCCCGCCGTTATGTCCTCCAGCCAGAATTTACCCACACAGCCGCCGCTCACCTGCCATTTCCACAGGCCTCAGCCAGGTGAACCAAATCACTCCTCAGTTCCAGTTACAGCTGTTCTCATTTCTGGATGCTGTTGTTAAAATGAATGTGAGGTGATGTTCAGGACGTGTCGGCTCGGTGCTGTTATCAGCTCGGCAGCCTGCTGAACCGTTCCCGTGTTTTCAGGGGAAAGTGAAGAGAACAAAACAAAGAGAATGAAGGACGAGTGTGAACTCAGCAGGAGTCTCCCTGTCAGAACTCACACACCGCTGCTTTTTCATCTTGTATTACGTACACACACATACACACACACACACACACACCTTCAGGAGTCATTGACCATGGGTGTGTTTCCACTCGTTCGGTTCGTTTAGGCTGCCGTTAAATCAGTAAAAGTGATCCAGACTGCATGTGTGCACTGAGAGACAGAACCGGAGAGAAATGTGTTTTAGAAAGAATTTAAAACTTTACGGTGACTATAAATGTACTTTATTGATATCCTGATGGCTAGCTAAGCAAGCTAGCTCAGATGATAACCAGATAAACAATGTAAATTGAATGATTTTGTGCAGCCGACTCCTGATCACAACTGACTGCACATCAGCCTCTTTTGTGAAGCATTCAGAGGGTGAAACAGACAAAAATCTGATACTTTCTAGCTCTTCTTGTACCTCAAATGTCATCTCAGTGTGTTTACTATAGGTCAACAGCATGAATCTTGGGTGCTGAAGTGCATAGAAGTTGAATATAAGCTAAAGAGTTTGAATACACCTTCTGGTGCTATTTGGACACGTCATCAGTGAAGGACCCAAGGTCATAGGGTGTTTCGAGTCTTTAATCTTCATACAACCTCGCCCGGGTGACCCAGCCGGGGGTGATCAACCCCGGCTTGTGTCCAAGTGGCGTGTTGCTCCACGGATCCCCCCTACGGATCCACAGCCACCTCGAGGCCCTCTCTGCGGCCTCTAGGATGTTCCTAATGGCTCTCTTGGATTGCAGTTCTTTCACTCCAAGGAGTTTAAGGGTTTGCTGACAGTGGGTTTTTCAGCCTGAGCTCTGCCTACTTGGCCCTCTTTCGTTCGTTGGCCTCTTCAATCCGGTCTTCCCAGGGGACAGTCAGTTCCAGGATGACCACTTGCTTGGTGGACTCTGATGTTAGTACCATGTCTGGGCGGAGAGAAGTGGTTGTAATGTTGTCTGGGAACTTGAGCTGTCTTCCAAGGTCGACTTGAAGCTGCCAGTCACGAGCGGTGGTGAGGAGCCCCCCTGTAGAGCTAGGCTGGTGATGTTGTGCCTTTTGCCCTGCTCTAATGAAGGTGATTGACTGTTTGGGGGCTGCCTGGGTCTTGCTGTGCTGGATCGCTGTGCAGATGGAGTCAACCAAAGCTCTTAGCACTTGGTCGTGGCGCCAGTGGTACCGCCGCTCCCCTAGCGCTTTCGAGCAACTGCTCAGGATGTGCTCCAGGGTGCCCCTCTTCTGACACAGCTTGCACTCAGGAGTGTCTACTAGGTCCCAGGTGTGCAGGTTGGCCGGGCTTGGGAGGACATCATAAACTGATTGGACGAGAAACTTAATGCGAGATGGTTCTGCTTTCCAGAGCTCTGCCCAGGTGATCTTGCGGGGATCTGCATGCTCCCACCTGGTCCATGCTCCTTGTTTGGACATGCTGACCATCTTGCTGCAACGTTCTTCCTCAACCTCAGCTCGTATCTCGTCCTGGATCAGATGGCACTTCTCCTTTCCACGGGCCAGGTCGTAACGTGGCTTGGGGAAGCAACCGAGACCTGCTTGTCCCATTGCCACGGAGCCCACCAGCGTTTTATGCCTCAGTCACGCTTCAGCTTTAGTGACGGCTTCTTGCGCCTGCCACTTCCTCCCAGTCTTTACGAGGATTCCTGCTGACGTGAGTTTGGCGTCTAAAAAATATATATTAGATATATTTCCAGATATTTTCTTCAACATGCTCATTACAACGATTCCCGGTAGAGTTTGTGACCCCAAATATGTTATGCGGCTGTCCATTTATGAGTGGATCCACATTTTGTTTGCTTAAATGTGTCACATTGTAGTAAGAAATATTTTCCATGTCTTTTATCATTATAATGTAGATCTAGGTGCTAAAAATGGGAATGATAATGAGTTTTTGCTCTGAAGGACCATGGACGTAAACAATTGCAGATTTAAACTTCAAATACTAAAAAAGGCTGCTTTAGGCTGTTTTATTAGAAATGAAATGAATTCAACATGTAAGTTAGAGCTCAAAGAAAGACACAATGCTTTTTGATGCGTCGATTATTAGGTTTGTATACTGTTGTGCAAATTTAATCATGTGATTTAAAGAAACGACGGTCCCAGAACTAATGACCCTTTCCTGGGGGCGCTGATGAAATCTGCAGCAGCAGCCTGAGTTTCCTGAAGTCTCCACAGTTTATTAGATGAGCTCCAGGTTGCCCAGACAGCCTGTCTCATATTGTTTCAGCGTATGGGGCTTGTAAACACAGTCATAGCTGCAACTAAAACCCAGCAGGGGTGGAATCACAGCGCTCCGCCTCCAAACTGTTCACCACCCGCCCAGCTGTGGAACGGATGTAAATATGTGAAGAGCAGAAGAAGAACGGCTGCTTATCTGCAAACTAATTATACATGTGTACATACAAGACACTGTCTAAAGTGTGCACTAAACAGCTTAAATGTTAAATAAATTAACTCCAGGGTGGTAATTTTCAAAGTCACTTTTGTGTCTCTTGAATCAAAGTTTTCTTTTCTTGATTTAGATGAATTGGTTTCTTCTGGTTGTCTCTTGTTGTCCTGCTGTTGAGCACAAATGATGTTGTAATGTGAACTGCTCACAGACTCGTCAGGGCCGTGACGATGCACCAAACATTTTTAATATAAAAAATCTGGATGATTACATCTGTACTTTTCCAGCCGGACTGCAACAACCAATAACAGAGGCGTCCTGGAGCAGCGGACGGTGCTGCCAAGCAACAGTAAACATTGTAGCCCTTGAGGCTAACGCTAGCTAGCATACCACTGTTGACAGAAACTTAAAATCTCACCTCCAGTTTTCACTAAAGAAGAAGCACGTTGACTGTATCTCTCCACTCATCCAGACTCTCAACCTTCTGCTTTTGTTTTTATTTTGTTTTTTTGTTTATTCTCCATTTGTTTACATCTGCTTCCCCATGAGGTCACGTGTGACCCCAGCTTCAGTCTGCTGAGCCATGAAGCCAGAGAGCTGACACCACACCCCAGCTGCTGCACTGTTCGCTGTTTATTCTAAGTGTATTTATATTGAACGTGTTACGAGTCAAAACTGCTCCAAACTCCACACTGCTCAGCAGCAAACCCGCCAGGTGAACACTTTTTGCTCAGCTGTGATCTTATTGTGCTTATGTTTGTGTTTTTACTCTTGTGGGACAATAAAGACGTGAATTAAACTGAAGTGAATGTTCCTTTATGTGTGCATCAGCCTGGTGTGGCTCTGCTGTAGTAACGAGACGGAGGTGTAATCATCCAGGAACGATCCCGCTGGCTCTAATGGCTGATTTAAGATAATTGTAAATATGCTTCACTTGTTTTAATATGCAGATTGTTATTGTATCGTAACTGCTCCCCCACATATGACTCTTTAACCCACCCCGACGCCATTAGTTCTGTTTGGTTTATCAAAAGGAGTATGCTTACTGTTAATGTTACACCGAGAAAAGAAAAGAAAAGAAAAGAAAAGAAAAGAAAAGAGCAGCTGAGCATCATTGACTTATTACAAGTTTCTGCTTTCACGGTCAGATTTTGTGGCCAGTGAGCTACAGTTTAATGTTTCCTACCTTTTAAAATGGATGTATGGCTTTTAATACATACCAACCTATGACCTCCAGTTTAGGATTTAGTCGACCATTAGACCCCTGGTACATCCTGTATGTAAGACTAAGACCTGGTGTCAGCAACTGTCGTGAGTGATCCCCTCACAAGTGGACAGCTCTCAGTACAGGTGGGAATGAACAGAAGACAGATTGAGGACGCATTTGAGATCCGATCCTTGGTCCTGGGCCACACTGAAGGACCACCTACTCAACTGATGGAAGACGAAGAAGAAACATTAACATGACGTGTTTGGTCTCTGTTAACTTGTCAATGTTAGCAGCAGATGTTTGTGAACACACAGTCTGTTTCAACTGATCCAACCACTGAACCAGTAGCCAAAAATATCACCAGACTCCCTTAACAAATGTAGTGATTTTAAGAGTCTCTTCATGAGGAGAAACTTTATAAACTCTGTGAAACGCTGAATGTAGTAAATTATGAAGTTGTTTGTCTCCTTGTAAAAAGTGTCAGTTTGTGGCAGCATGGCTGTACCAGCCTGTCTGCTTCTGTGTCTAAAGTGCTAAAGTCTTACCTGCCAACATTTAGCAGCTGTTTGAACACACTGTTTACACTGATTTCACCATTTACACTCCATTTATGAAAGAAGAAACATTTTATTGACGCTAAACATGTCACATTTTACAAATACACTAAACAGTAACCAATCTAGGCTACTTCTTTGTCCCCGTGGAGAAAGTCCCCAGACTCCCTTAACAAATATCTCAGTTTAGTGAGTTGTTGAGTTAGGAGACACTTTATAAACTTTGTGAAACGCTGTCTCTGACTAATTCTTAATTATTTGTTCCTTCTTGTAAATTCAGCAAATGTTCTACGTGAACTGTTTTTTTTTTGGGGGGGGGGGGGTAAAAAAACATTGTCTGTGATGAACGTTTGCATAAAGAGCGAGGAAGTGAGACGTAATCATGGTCACTCTATGAGATGGTTTCGCTCTGATCTGTGGACTCTCTTCAGCCTCTCACTGTCAAAAAAAGGTCCTTTGTCCTGCCAGTTGAAACCATAAGTCCAAAACTCAGTTTTAAAATTCTTCATATTTGGTCTTATTAAGCACTGAATTTATCATTAAATTTCAGCAGGCACCTCGGTGCAGTTAAATAAAGGGCTGAGTGAGCGTCCAGATGTGAGGCGCGTCTGACTCCGGCTGCTGACGGCGGCCTTCTTGTGTTGTGAGTCTCACGCTGGCGCTGCAGATGCCTTTTGTTGTCGCCTCTTAACTCGACACACCAGGAGCCTGACACTTAACAATCTGGAGCTCATAATGTGTGGCGAGGAGGAGCACTCGTCTCCCAACATGCGCTCCTTGTTCTCTCCTGCTCCGGTCCGTGCCCTGGAGGGACGGGATTCTTAAAAAGAGTCGTGTTGAGGGTTCTGTTTTTTATCTCCTTCAGAGCTGAACTCCGGCTCCTGATAATGTGTCGGGAGGCTTCTCTTCGCTTGGTTGCGCGTTTCTTTTAGACTTGTAAAGCCGTCAAGGAAGTTTTTTAAGTTTGACGACAGGAAGAGGAACAAGAAGAAAAAAAAAACATGTCCAGAGTTGCCGCTGAATTGCTGAATCAGTCAGAAAATTTTATTATGGTTTGCTGTATTGTGCAGCATGATGGAAACTTTGGTGTCTCCACATTTTACAGTTTTTTCTCCGGGCAGCATGAAATGGCACATTTCATCTGCGAGGCTTTGTATCAGTGCAGATGTGCTGAGGTTTGAGTCGCTCTAACGCTCCCCGACAGAGAGGAGAAAAAATGAAAAGTGTCCTGCCTCTGAAAAGTTGATGACATGTTCGGCTCCGCTTGTCTGCGAGAATGGCAGCTCGCGAATTTGAAGCTGTCAGGTTGTTCTTTGACGACGAGTCAAAACTCCGGGAGAGGCCCGGTTTGATTTCCTCAGAGTTTAGATCACATCCCGTCACCTCGCCACTTACAGGTGTCAGCTTCTGTTTGGCTGCAGTCAGATGAAACGAGAGGAAGAAAACACAAGAAAATGCAAGAAAACACTGCGACACTGGCTCCGACTGGTCTGAGAGCACTGAGGAGGAGAACATAACATGTATCATCAGGTTCAGTGTTGATGTAAATATGTTTTCTTCATGTTCAGACTGAAACCGACAGTGAATGACTCTCCTAACAAGTGTTGCAACACTGATATGTTGACACTATGTCTTCAATTGTGTTGTGACACCACTGCACATCCTCTCTGGTTAGGTTTAGTAGAAGATCATTTTTTTGATCATAAATACGTGCTGGCTGACAAACATGGCTGCAGATGTCTTGACCTCCCATCGAAAATAAGATGTTTTTAAGGAACATCTCTCTGCTGGAGGAGTCTTTTCTTCTTCTATGGTTCAGCTGAGATGTTTATTTAAATACAGAAGATATTGGAGTATCCTGAGATCTTCTGTGCTAAATGCAGCAGTTACATAAAGAGCAGAAATGCTGTGTGAGACGCTGCAGAGCCTCCTCACTCCCGACATTAATTCACTTCTATACAGAAAGCAGTTTAATGGGCTCTTAAAGACTCCCCGAAAACTGAGCGCAGTCACGTCCGCCGCAGACATTAATCCATAAACTTGTACAGTATGTAATTTTACGCTTCAGAGTCACTTCATGTCTCTGTGACTTTAATGGTTCCAACAGATAAACAGACGTGAACGCTGCTTTTCTCAGAGCTCATGAGGGTTTTGAGCCGTTTGTGGATACAAATTTAAATCCGAGACGTAACTTCTCACATAAAGAGCGATAAGACAGGAGGGATGATTAGGGATTTTCCTTTTTGGTAATTAAACCATCTCATCACTCTTAGGATCAGATTAAGCCGAGGACTTTTCACACCACTTCTGGGAATCTTCTGCATCCTGATACTGCCGCTGATTCGAGGCCGATCGTACAAACAGCAACCGCTCGCTGCTGATATCAAACTCTGCGTGTCGATGGTTCTCAGCTGCTACGAACAGTTTTTGTCGAGTTTTTCCTGGTTCTGTCGTTCTTCAAAGTACTTCTATTAAGTTGCTGGATGAGAGACAGATAAAATGACAAGTGGTCCAAAGTGAAGTGGCAGAAGCTGAGAAATCCTGATTGAGTCCCTGATATCAGCCCGATTGTTTATGTTCTTCACGTTTCTTTAAGATCAGTCTTTAATTTTCTGCTGTGACAGCGCTGTGCATATGACGTGGTTAGGCGTAGCCACAGAAGCCACTTGGTTAGGGTTAGTAAAACATCATGATTTGCTTTTAAATACCTGCTTCTGTTGCCACAAACATGTCTGGAAAATGTCCTCACATCCTGTTAAAAGAATGTGTTGGTTTCATGTTTACAAATGTTGAAGCACAGTCTTGAACAGTGGTTTCTGGCAGCCATTTTGCCACTTTTTGGACACTTTCACTGTTTACTAAAGGCTTTGAATGCAGGACTTGTATTGAGTATTTTTACTGAGGTAAATGATCTGAATACTTACAACAATGCAAAGTTTAGCAGTTTATGGAAGTTATAAAGTGCTGACAGACGGACTCATATGTTGTATGTTTAGGTCTGCACGTAGGATTTTTGATCATAAAGAAACACAAGACTGACTGAAAACTTTCCTCTTCATTCATCGTGTCGGATCAGCTGACTGAACTGTTTTCAACAGACTCTTTTTAAGCAGTACAGTAAGCGTCCTGACGGCTGAGTTTACATCAGCTCATTCAGAATCCTTCCTCTGCTGCCAACATACTTTCTCATTCGGGGGTGAGATGACAGCTGGATTTTTACATAAAAATCTGGACGGGTGCAGCTTCAACAGACTGTCGGAGCTCAAAAAATAAAAGAATCGGAGCTTCTGGGCCCGTACGCTCGCTGTGAAAGCGGGTCCGGCCAAACAGCTGCCGAGCCGGCGCGCCACGGCGTCCGAGGCCAGCTTCTCCATTAGCGCTGGATGTTAGTGAGGCGTAGCCGGCGGAGAAGGCTGCTGTTGGCATCGCCATGTGTCCACTCACTGTTTCCCACACACACACACGGGAAAACAGGAAATGCAACAGGGAGTAATGTGGAACAGATTCGACTAGTCTGCAGCCAGACACCTCGCTGCCAACCACAGCAGCCGACCGATGGAGGAAATCATAATAAACAACCAAACAGATGAGAAAACACATTAGGTTTAAAGAACATACGAGACAACATGCTCATGTACACATGGTTAGAAAAGAAGATTACATCTTTCCACCGATCCATTTATTTATGCCTTACTTTAGGATGCAGCCGTTAATTAAAGCTGGAGTGTAACAAACCAGCCGCTGACGATCAATACCAGCCTCACCAGCCTGCGGAGGGCCGAGCGAGGGCTGTACGGGGGGAGAGAGTGGGGGGGTGTTGTATGTCTGCCTTCATTTATTGAATTTCCACTTGCTTTACAACACGGTGCTAAGCAGAGGCACGAACAGACTGCAGCTGCTAGCTGCTAACCAGCAACACACACCGCACACACTGTTATTCTCACTAGTGAGGGCTTCGTATTGAATTACATTCATTTAGGTCACTTATCCTTATTTTAACCCTTAACCACAAAACAAGCCTCAAATACATTGAACACCTGGGAACAGTACAGGCCTCACACGTGAGGACGGAACAATACGCATACTTTATATAAACAGTTCTCACTTATTAAAAATAGCACTCACGTATTAATGAAGTTAAATAATCCACACTTTCATGTCTCCACATTTGTAAGCATGAAGCTGCTGGATATTTGTGACATTTTCCAGATAAAACCAGGTATTTTCCGCTGTAACATGATCTTTTCCTGACCCTAACCAGACCATAAGCACGGTGCTGTCACAACATAAAAAATTAAAATTGAACCTAAAGAAGCTGCAACATAAAGGACTGTGCAGTTCCAACACATCCGTGGTTTACAGAAATGTACATAGCTAACATTTATTCTGGCGGTGAGGTTGAAAACAGCCGCCTCTCTCAGAGCAATGAAATAGAAATGAGGACCTGAATTTTTGTACTACAACCTTCAAAAATTACCTTTAACTTCTCACCCAATAAAGAGGTGAAAAGGCCTCAGTTTCCCATAAATGCATTCACTTCCTCACCCTCCTAAAATACTCCCTACATGTAAAATGTACTCATTTTCCCAGAAGTTCTCCAACATTTCAAATGGCCCTGACTTTCTAGAAATATCCCCTACTCTCCGCCTGTGGTTGGCCGATCGATGGCGATGGCAGCGGTGAAGGCGGCCGACCAATGGGCTGCCTGATCTGCAGGCTGCTCTCGGCACCTTCTTGCTCTCGGGCTCGGCCCCTGACAGCCGCCTCCATCACTGCTGATGTGAGCTTGTACAAAAATCGAGCCGGGCATGCTCGTGGCTCTGATGCTTTGATTACCCCGAGGCCTGCAGCTGCCGCTCTGTCCAATTAGTGTTATGGATGAGCTTCATCTCATCAGCGCCTCCCCTCCCTCCATCTATGTTGGCCCCTGGCCGGCCGCCTGGCCCCCGAGCAGGGGAGAAGGAGGGAGCCACCGGACCTCGGAGACCTTATCGGAGAATTCAGCCGGGGAAGGGTGAATCTCTGAAGTCAGCTGTTTCTTCCAGGAAGTGAGACCTCAGAGGCATGTTGGAGTCAGACTGTAGACGTGTCGGGAAGAAAATGGAATCGACACAACATCACGTTTCAACAGAAACATCTATCAAGAGCCAGCAGCTTCAGAGTCGATCTTATTAACCCAGTAATCCATCTGCTCTAGGAATCAGTAATCCGTCTGTTCTGAGAACCATTACGACTGGATCACAGTTTCAGGTCACAAACACACACAAATAACAAAAACACAGAGCGCAAGAGGAGAATAATGTAACACAGGCTCTGATGGAGAACGATGATCCATCACTGAAATTCTACTAGATGAGATTTGTACCATGAAAAATTGTTCCAAATAAAAAATGAGTAGTGAAGAAGCAAATAGATCAGATAACTGGTTCTGCTTAAAAACTTTGCCGTGCTTGTGTTCAACCAGCCCTGTTTCTTCAACTATATACATCATATCTTAAACGTATGTTTAGTTTATTGCCTCAGCTAACCCCACAGAGATAGTGACCCGTGTCTGTTTACTCTCATAATTTAGACTGTAGTCCAGAAACATGGCAGCTCTCTCCTCAGAAAGATGTTGCTGTTGGGTGAGCTGTGATAAATCACACACACACATATTGGTGGCATCTGATCCATGACAATTTGTTTTCTGTTCGAGCCCACAAACTGGCTGCCAGCACATAATGAATCAGTCGTGACTGTGCCTAAAACTGGAGTAGAACTTGGCCCCGCAGCCGTACCCGTCATTTGGACCTGACCTGATTGAAACTGCAAAAATTTGAGCCTTGTAAGCGACCCAAGCTTTAAGTTTGATATATTTCATTTACTGGCTGCTAGTTTGAAGGCTAATGCAGCGCTAATGCTACTAGCTGCACACTTTTACTGCTGAGTGTAGTGGTTTGAAGTTTTTCTGTTTACCTCTCATCTTCCAGCTGTCTATTTCTATCCAGGGGCGACAGTCTGGTGTCAGCTTTGAAAGGGAACAACTACATGGAATTTCCTCGAGAGCAGTTCCTGAGGGGGGACGCCAAACGTGGTCCGGGGGGAGGGGATCAAAACATTGTGTGGTAGAAGACTGCTATTTAAATTCTTATTGATATTACATAGTTGTGTTTGCGGTGACATGTTGGGGTGCACAAACAATATTTTCGTCATTTCTATCTTCTGTTAATAGTTCTTGCTGTGTGTTTCAGTACACTGAGTGCAACTGATCACCACAGTCCAGTTCCTGTGCATCCTGTGGCCAATAAAGCTGATTCTGATCTACCTGGATCGATACCATCAGAGATTGTTTTTACTAAATTACATTAGAAAATAACCAAATCCAAACAGAGCGCAAAGCTTTATGCATCAAAATACCAAGATTCAGAGGGAAACATTAGCTTGTTGCACTCGAGAACATGCATGAAGTCACAGTCCAGTCCAGCAGCTTTACACAACTTCAACAAATCATCAGAATCAGAATCAGAATTGCTTTTATTGCCAAGTAAGTTTGCACATACGAGGAATTTGCTGTGGTCTGTAGATGCAAAACAACAACCAATAATAAAAGTACTTCAAGGACAAAATAAAACTATAAAAATATAAATAGAGTGTAAATCATCCGCAGGCTCGTAGAGGCAATTGTCGGGGAATGGCCAATAAAAACATGAATAAGGCCCTATATACTGTTAGATTAAATTCAGCAAAATTGCAAAAGAAACAAACAATTATATATGAACAAAGTGAACTGACTGAACAGGTTTTACAAACTAAACATACTATAAATGTGAAAGGTCCAAAGGAGAGTGAGTTATATACAACGAACAGGCTGTTTCTGTCATAATAGGTAAAAAAAAAATGACAGTAGGTGTTTTATGACTGTGACAGAAACAACTACATCAATCCTCCGGCGTGTCACCGTGTTATTATCAGTCTGTATGTTTCCATGTAAAGCTTGTCAGCGCTGCGTCTCCCCTGGGATCAAAGCTACAGAGCACATTTTACAGGCGTCTCTGAGCTCCTATACACTGATTTTACTCATCAGCCGGGAGAAACACATTTCAAAGTGAGGAAAAAAGGTGAGCAGTGTGGTTCAGATGCAGGAGGCGGATGCAGACCGATGTCACCAACATTAGCCCAGTTAGAGTCTGACAGCCTGTGGCTGACACGTCCTCCAGCATTTCCTCCTTCTATCTGCAGAAATAATCCCCGGTCCGATCCACCTGTCATACAAATGAACCCCCTCATGTTTTATTTATGAGTGTTTCATGAATAGATGTCCTCTGTGTTTCTGACACACTTAAATCGCAGCATATTCTGGGAGGCGTCGTTAGAGGAGCTCCAGCGTTGGTTTCGGAGGTGGAGGTCAGCCGCTGCAGAGGGAAACCGCGGTGACGCCAGACAATAAATAGGTGCGTGAAGTGAAAGTGAGAATATACGAGGAAAGCTTCTGTTTTTTGCCCCTTTGTCACCCCGACAGGTATGACAGAGAAGAAATAGTCCTCAGTACAAATGTGCGAAGTAATCTCACCGGAGCACCGTGTGAACATGAGGTCCAGGAAAGATGGAGGAAGGGGCAAAAAACAAGCTTATAGGTAGGAGGTGTGAACAAGAAAACAACCATCTGTGTTCACTGAACGCTCTGTCCATTAACGAAGTGTAATCTCTATATTTTTATCTTCAGAGACAGAGTGCAGAGGAGTCATACAGGAAGGAAGAGGTTGAGAAAAATGTCTCTTAACGAGTTCTTCTGTCATAAAATTGAGTTCAAATTTAGTTTTCTAAAGTCAAACAAAACAACAGAGATTGTAGGCAGTGGTATTTATTCTGCTTTTCTCAATACACTGGCTTGTGTTTGGAAAATCACAGAAATTGAAACAAAATTACAGATGAAGACGTCTCTCTGACCGTGTTGAAAACTTCTGATGTTCTGTTTTAATCCACTCTGGAGGAGATGAATGTTTCAGAGACACTTCAGGTCCAGGAAACATGCAGCTGTGTTTAGACCGGGGTAATTTAAACCTAGACCGTCTCCTAATACATGGAACCTATTAAATATATAGCAGTGTTTCACACACGTCCTGCAAACACAGTGATTGTGATGCAACCTTTTTTATTGTAGCCGTCAGTGTTTGTTGGTTTTGATCGGCTACGTAATTAACAAACTTCCTCCGGACGCGGCTCGCCTGCTGTTATGACACCAGAAACGAGGGTTATGTGTTTTTTGGGTGACTTTATAAAACTTGCTGCTTACGAGGATGATGTGAATGCTGCAGAGAGGAGAGAGAAATGGATTGAGTTGGACATTTAAAGCAACACTACATGATGAAGGTCTGAAGAAAGACAGTCGACGAGTCTCATTGGCAGGTCGTGAGCAGCGATCATTAGATACAGCTGCAGACAGGACACTTACTTTGAAAAACATATATCATTTACAGCAGCTTTAAGACAGAAGTACTATTAAACCGTCTGTTGTACAGCTTCACGGCTGTTGATGCGCAGAGCAGCCATCTTGGATTTTCAGGTCCGGGTTGGTGAGGTTCATCCCACTTTTCAAGTTGGAAATCCGTCTTCAACTGCCGACCGGGAACTTTGTACTTGTGTTCCCGTGTCTCAAAGTCTCAAACCCAAAAAAGGGGTTTTGCATGAACAAAGATCTGTGGGACACATGTCGGGGACATTAAACGTCATCACAGTGAACACGGAGACTCATCTACTCACTAGTCCATTACATTTTAAGCATAATAACAGAGTTTGTTTTCTGCAATAACCCAAAATCCAGTTGAATAATCTCACAGGCTTTTTGTGGAGGGAACCAGGGCGATGCTGACTTCAGGGTTAGCCTACAAAAATCCTGTCTTCCTGCGGCTCTCTGTACGCTGATGAAACGACTGTTGATCTTCGTATCAAACTCTGGGGATGACAGCCGACAGGAGGCTCTTCCTTTAAATAACATATGGACACCTTACACGCATTATGAGAGCCAATTCTTTTGGGGTAACCTGAACAAAACAAAATATGAATAATTCAAATCCTCAGTAGTAAATAACTGTCCTCGCAGCAGAATACTGTTGTAGGATAAAGTGTAATTATAGGAACTGCCAAGGTGTGTCTGAGGCATATGGCTGTGTTTGTCGCTGGGTGACGGCTGTTTTTCCGCTGGGTTTCAGGGAAGAAGGACGCCCGTCTTTGTTCTGGGATTTGTGACAACAATATGTGATTACTGCTGTTTTATTTATGGCCGCCTGTTTTTCTTATTTTCCAGCTTCCATGTTTCTCTCTCCCCCGCAGAGGATTTCAGCTGCTGCCAAAGGCTCTGTCCCGGTCATTCATCATTTAAAAGGTGCCAGTCAATAAATTATATGAGTGAATGATTCATTCAGGCACTAAGTGCAAGCAAACACTGTGTAAGCTGCTGTCCGTGTTCATGTTCAAAAGAGGAGCGTCCTCTTTAATTCATCAGGCCGTTTCTCACTGAAAACTCACAGGATTTCTCTCCATACGAGTACACTGTAAAAAAAAAAAGCTGCACATTCAGAGATGAAATCAACTCGTCTTGACGCTTGAACACAAGGTTTAAGCATCATTTCTGTTTATCGTATAATAATATTTCTTATTTTGTCTTGTTTCAGATTCATTTGTAGAATTAAACGAGGGGAAGCTGCACTGAAATCGAGTGAGACATCTGAACACAGGCTGATGTTTTTCCTCTCTTTTCACTCGTATCAGAAGATTAATTTGTCTCCAACCTTCAGGATCGACGACAACATCTCCTACAAAGAGAGAGAAAGAAAGACGGGGTCTGCATCGGTGGAAAGCAATGATTAACTCGAGAGCTGAACTAAAGTAGAAGGTTCAAGTACTTGTACCTTGAATACATGGATTGTATGTTACCCTGCTTCTACTCCATCATGTTTCATAGGAAAATACTGTTTTTCTTACTACACTACATTTGCTTGACAGATATTCTTCATAGATTAACATTGAAAAAACACACAAATCTAAAAACTACAGCCGTTATTTGGTCCTTGCTATTTTGTTCCTTTATCTGAACGTCAGAATCTCTCTGGACTGATTGCAGTGGTTTCAGATCAGCTGTTGTGCAGGTTGTTGGAGACTGACTCCTTATTAACGATGGAGAGCAGCTTGGGACACGCTCATGACCCGTCAGGCCTTCTGTGAAGTATACTTGTTGTTTTATCATCAATTTCTGACTCAAAACATGAACTTAAATGCAAAAAAATGCCAAATCATTCGTCAGTGAACATCTTTGTCATCATTCCCATGTCGAGAATGGAAATGAACTGCCTGCACTGACCTTCAGTGTTTGTTTTTAAGAAGGGTTTCAGTGCTTCTCACACTGTTTTTGGGCCTTCATGAAGTATAGTTGAAATACCAGCATGATGACAAACAGTGCTGTTTTCACTCAACAGACAGAGCTGCTTACAAATTTGGAAAAATATGAACACATTGGATGATGCTAAAAATGGTTCTGCAGAAAACATCAACAGTTTCTTCCTGAGAAAACATTTAATGAGAAGTTTTGACAGTACAAAGCGGCAGACTGGGTCAAAGTCAGGGTCGAGGACATGAGCACAGAGCATGTACAGCACACATAATATAATATAGAGTAAGTATATGTATGGGAGTGGGACACAATAAACAACAGACAGCACCTTTCACTGAAGCCTCGTCCTCGTCTGTGATGGTTTACAGCCAGTTACATAACCCTCACTCCTCTGTTGTCTCACTTTTTTTAAGAGTGCAGGAGAGGAAGATTCATTTTCATCTGTCACGGTCTTAATATCTGCCGCTGAACGCTCTGCGGAGCGGCTTGGAGGCGCCGCTCGGCGACAAGAGGCGACTTGTTTCGGTTCAGTGTTTATGGAATAAAAGCAACAGGAAGACAGACAGGCGCTCGCTACCCGAGGCCATAATTATCCTGTTTGTTTCAAGGCCGGCGTTTTTGTTTTATTCAAATCTCCGCAGGGCTGACGAGGCTCGGGAAAGGCTCATTTTACTGTCATGTCAGGTTTGTCAGCATGAAGACGCAGCTTTGCATTAAATATCCCGAGTCTTTTGTTACAGTGTGGAATGAACAGCAGGGAAACAAAAGTGTTGTAACAACCACATTACAGCTCATGAATCAGATGCAGATTCCTGCTGCAGACAGGACAGATGTTCACATCAACAGATGAAAGGATCACACTGACATTTCCACCTGTCCGTCACATGGACAGTTCAGTCCCAGTAAGGAAATGAGAGGTCATGTCAAATATATATGAACTGTTTAACACGTTATCATGGTGGAGAATGATTCCTGTGTCAGCATTTTCTACCTCTGAGTGAATGAACATCTCGTAACACAAGTACAGATTACTGCAACAGTATAAAGAAGCTGGATTTGCCCTCTCTCCTCCACTTCTTTAAGCTTTTAGCTCAGCATATCTGGGTCTAGCAGTCGTCTTAAGTGGCGGTATAGTGCCCTGTCTCGTCTAGTCCCCCTCCCTCCATAGTAAACCCTTGTCCCCGAGCTATGGGGTGTGAAGCGATGTCTGAAACTATCCTTACCTCTGCTCTGCACATCTACCTGAACAGGTATTTCAGGCCAAAACATGATCTTTTCCAAGGTTTTTTTTTGTGTCTGATCCAAACCAGAGACAGCTGCCAAGCTAGAGACCACTGTGTGATCTGCATTTTAACATCTGTGAGCGTGAAACCACCGAGTAGTTTTAACAAGACAGAGGGACATTTTCCAGCTGGAATTTAAATCATCTGCAGCCCACAGATGCACATCATCTCCAACTGAGATATTAGTAATATTAGATATTAGTTAGTCTCTTTGGTGGAGACTAACGATTAACTCAACCTGAACTAAAGTAAAATTTTCAATGAGTTGCACCTTGAATATATCGACTGTATGCTACCCTGTACCGTACTCCACTACATTTCTTCGACAAATATACTTCATAGATTAATCGATTCAGTCCTTGCTGTCTTTTTATTTCAGCTTAACGTCAGAATCTCTCTGGATTGATTGCGATAGATTCATATCACTTGTTGTGCAGGTTGTTGGAAACTCATAGTTGTTGATGGAGAGCAGCTGGGGCGTCCTCCTCATAGCCAATCAGGGCGTAACGATGCCCTTTCCTGAATGCTTAAGAGAGTCCGTTGCCCGGGTCAGTCTGATTTTCCCCCTTGACTTACTACTGAACCGCCCCAAAAAAGTCACCTTTCAACCAGTATCAGGGCCGTGCTTGTTGTCTACAGGTCTCTTTGGTTTAATTCACTGAACTCTGTTATTTTCCAGCAGTGATTTGTGGCAAAAGAACCAGGAACATGATCTTTTCCAAACCCTAACGAAGAAGTTTTAAACCTGAACCTAACCAGAGCATAAGCACAGCGTGTCACAATATAAAACTGAACATGAAGGAGTCTGCTTAGAAATAATACAACTGCAGACCTGAAACTCAAACCACAAATGGCTGGAAGGCTCAGATGTCCACATACTTTTGTCAGTGTGTATCGTAAGACATGCAGTGACTCAAACAGGCCATGAGCCGGTAAATACAGAGAATAAACACCATAAACACCATATGAGGCCACAAACAGACTGATTACCTGGTTAAGATGACACTTTATTACAGAGCGCTGTCTGAGTCGAGTAAAATAAGGTGAAATGTTGTTGCACATCTGCCAATAATTTATTTTTAGATCGGTTTATTTTTCAAAGCCACCTTCATCCATAATCATTCTGCTTTTTGCTTTCTTGGAATCCAGCAGCAGCTTTGCCCACTTCACAAACTCTTTTACTTTCCATGCTGTGTGATTTGGAGCATTAAAGGCGCCGAAACACAGAAAACAGAGTCATCATCGTCTCAGCACGGCACTGCGAGCGAACAGGGAGCGCCGAGCGAGGAGCGGGAGGAGAGGGGCAGGAAGAAAAGAGAGTGAGGCTCCACGGAAAATCATCTCCAAAGAAAAGTCATTACATGAAATAATCATGTCAGCAGCAGCAGGAGGAGGAAAGTTATTTCTTCTTTAGAGTTTTATTTCATCTGTGAACACAGTATTTATAGACCAAACACAGGCATCCAGGGATGTGCTGTCTGTCTTTGTCCTTTTTGTTTTCTCTCAAATTAAAGTTTGTTTAACCGACATCACTGTGAATAAACAGCAGCTTAACAACCATTTACACTAAACCCCATGTACATGGTTAAAAAATGCCTATCCACCACATACAGCCGCCCCACCATCTCTAACATGGCTACATGATGGACGTCCCTCCATCTACACTGAAGTTCAGCCACAGCTTTCAGTCCATGTTTTGTGTCTTGTGCGTTCAACATCCAGCTCAGTCACTTTGCATGGTCGAGGTTCAAGATGATTTAAGATTCAAGATTTAATAATGAAAGTTCGTGAACCCCGTCATGCTCCGTCCCGCATTATAACCACCTGCCTGATATTGTGTAGGTCCTCCTTCTTGCTTTGACCCATCAAGTCATGGAAAACTGCTGGAACAGCACTGGAAGCTGTGCTGTGGTATCAGGCATCAGGACGTCAGCCGCAGATCCTTTAAGTCCTGTAAGTTGTGAGGTGTGGCCTTCATGGATCGGACAAGTTTGTCCACACATCCCACAGATGCTCGATTGCTGTGATCAACATCTTGAACTGATCTTACTGGTCTGCATCAATGTTTGGGTAGGTGGTACATGTCAAAGTAACATCCACATGAACGGCAGGACCAGAGGTTTCCAAGCAGAACATCTCGCGAAGCATCACACTGCCTCCCAAGATTGTTTTCTTCCCTTGGCATCCTGGTGCCGTCTCTTCTCCAGGAAAGCGACGCACAAACACCCGGCCATCCACATGATGTTAAATATGATGTGATTCATCAGACCAGGCCGGTGCTGATGCTCACATGCCCATTGTAGATGCTTTCATTGGTGGACAGGAGTCTGTATTCTGAAACCTTTCTGTCAGAACCAGCATCAAATGTTTCAGCCATTTGTGCTCCAGTAGCTCGTCTGTGGGATCGGACAGTGAGCCTTGGGAAACCATGACCCTGTCACGGTTTAACAGTTTTGGTCGGTACTAACCACTGCACACTGGGAACACACAACAGGACCTGTGGTTTTGGAGCTGCTCTGACCCGGTCGGCTTGCCATCACAGTTTGGCCCTTGTCAAAGTCGCTCAGATCCTTATTGTTGCTCATTTCTTTTGCATCCAACATATCAAAGCTAAAATGTTCACCTGCTGCCTGACACATCCCACCCACTGACAGCTGCCATCGTAACAAGATAATCAATGTTATTTACCTCACATGTCAGTGGTTATGGTACGGCTGATCGCTGTGTAGTTTATTTTTAACAGCTGTTTCTATATATTTTTTAACTGGAGGAAATAGTTATTTGTTAAGGACTTTTGAGTATTGGTGGCAGTAGGATGCCGTGTGTGTGTGCATGTGTGTTGATATACTGTATCTGTACACAATACTTGTTACAAACAGAAAAGTGTAGGATATCATCAGTCTGGTCCTTAAAGATATTTAACTATGAAGTCTCAGCTGACCGTCCTGAGTGTGAGGACGACTAGAACAGCGTGAACCTCCGTCCTCCTCAGCAGCAGGGCAGCGAGTGTCCCGTTCCGAACACAGCAGGTTCTCCCCCAGACAGGTGATCCATCAGCACCAGCAGGGCGGGGCTCTTCCTGCCTCGGTGCCGTGGAGAGCCAATCAGCTGTGAGATGAGCCGCCCCTCCCTCCTGCCGAGCCAAAAAGCAGCTGTCCCGGTGCGGTGGGAGGGACAAGGGCAGCGAGGAAGCCCCGACGTGAGCCGGAGACGATTTTAGAAACAGCGAGCGGCGAGGCGGCCCGATATAGCAGCCGGGAGAGAACAGAACAGGAGAGGAGAGGACGGGGAGAACGGTCAGGACGCCAACACCAGCATGATGACTGCAAGGACACAAAGGGAGGGAGGGAGGACGGTGTGTTCCCAAGGACGAGCTGTGGCCCAGAGGAGGAGGAGGAGCAGGTGGATGAGAAGGAGTCAGATGATAGGATCGGTTTGCTAAACTTTCCCGCTGCAGGACCGTCCTTCCTGATGTGGGCGGGGTTTCTGAAATGTGATGATGCAGCGTTTGACTTCAGCACAAAACTTTAACATCTCACCCAACTCCCTCTGACTCTACCTTGCTGAAACTGTTCCTGCTGCACCTGTCCACAGACTCCTGGTTTATTCACTGTTCATATATTGGGGGACAGTGATCATCGATCTGCAAATAATTTTTTAGGACGGCTTGTTTTCTTCTTTAAAAATATAATACGGCAACATCATAGAACAATGCAGGTAAAGTTAGTTCAGTTCTCACCTGTGTGAACAAATGTGGAAAACATTTATCTTTAATTCCAAAATGAAAAAAAGATTATCCTTTCAAACTTTATTTTATCTGTTCTGGTTTGGATCAGACATGGAAACTGGATCACCAGAAAGTTTTTTTTTTCAGGGCTTCTGAACTTTAAACATATCGAGGACATGAAGTTGAGCACAAGCAGCAAAACAGCTGTTTCCAGACACTGTGTTGGATGCAGGGAGTTCCAAACAGCACCTGAATGCCTCACACTGCCAGACAAACAAATTGATGCTGATGACTCGTCCCGTGCGAATGCTGTGTCACTGTTTGACTCTGCTACACCTGTAGCTGCTGACAACGCCGTGTTCGCAAACAGGCTAACTGTGTGTGTGTGTGTGTGTGTGTGTGTGTGGCGGGCTGCTCGGACGGTGGCTCTCCACCTGTCAGCTCTATGAGACAGAACCAGAGGGGACTCCTTGTTTGAAGAGAAAACAAACCTGATTGGAACTTGCAAGGATGTCGCCAACGTAATTATGACTCCGGCGTGCACGGCAGCGGCCTGGCTCCCTGACAGTGAGGAGCATTGTGGGAATTATGTTCCCGTGTACAGCGGTATTAAACATTTAGAAGATGCTCGGACCGTCAGCGGCAGATAAAAATGGCAGCGACAGGAAACAAAATCAGTATGTTGGAGGCGGCTAAAGTTCAAGTGACTGAAGGAGGAAGGTTAGCTGAGCGTTGCATGAATATTCACAGGAAACGTCCCCGGGGAGGACAGACCCAATTAACAAATCCCATTAATTACCAGACTATCACAACTGATTAGGATATGGCCGTCTGCTCTCGGCTCACTGTGGCCTACATTTTCTGCTTCATGGAAAATAAAAAAATAAAAATAAAACTACAGACTGCCACGTACAATCAGATGCTGCTTGAACGGCCTCGCTAACACGAGCTCGTTAATACAGAAGCACCACAGACTGTGACGAGGGAGAGGACAGCGGGAGAGTAATACAAGAGAAAACTCAGCCAGCGAGGAGGAGAGGGGGGGAATTCATTTGTTCCCTCGGAAGCTCCCAGAAATCATCGAGACAAGAGTCGCATCACACAGCTTTGACATGGATAATCTGAGATCTGAGAGAGATGACACCGATTTAATAATGAATGTATTTATTTAATGAACTGAAATAATAATAATTTCTTGAATGAAAACAATGTCCGTATTTAAATAAGTATATTTTCTTTTTATCATTTATTAAGCATTTTGGGGTGCATCTTTGCATGTAATGTGTGGTATAATGTGAGTTATTTTTTATTATTTTGGTCCCAACAGTCGCACATCATACTAGAAACAGTATCAAAAACTTTCAGTTGGTACCAGCACTAGTTCTGGGTGATTTTTGCGTTCTCCTGAGAAATGTTTGCGTTGCAACATGTGAGCTAACTGAGCAATGCTATCGAAGTTACCTGCGTAAGCAACGATCAACCGATCAGTAACTCCCAGATGGCACAAGTCGCAGGCTCGGATGAATTTCCAACCAGTCCACGAGTTGAAGTGGCAAAAAGAGCATCTGAATTGTCGGTCAACAGTACACATGCCTCTATGATTTCTCCTCCTTCATCACAACCAATAAGAACTAGAGAAACGTTGGCAGGAAATAAGCAGTGAACTTCATCTGCATGTAATAATTATTGTTCTGATTTTTCGTGTTAGCTCGTTAGTTCGTTGATGCTGAGGGACAGAAAGAGAGAAGTGAAACACAAGCCGATACAGAAGCCAGTGCTACAGAGAGGAAAATCACAACTGGCCGTTTCGATTTCAGTGCGAGCACATAACTCGTGAGCTTTGGCTTCGTAGACGATTAACTAATCTTTAGTCTCTCAGCTGATGATTGCTGGAGGAAGGATGTGCACAGTGTGGCCCCGAGCACATTGCAGAGGGAGTTTGCATCTCCACGGTGCAGCTTGACAGCCTAGAAAACTGTTAAAGTCCTGGATTAGTTTATTACAACAAAACTTTAAGAAAAGACCGGAGTTATAACGGCTGTGAAACTTTAAAAAAGAGCATTTCAGGCATCTCACTTTGTCATGACAGCTTTCATCTTATTGTTTGCACGTTGAAGAAATTGAACACAACCAAACCCTTAAAGCTTGTGTCTCAAGGCTGTTTGTAATCCATGTTGGTTTCTTTTAACTGCTGACACAATCTTTCCCCGACCTCTTTACTTTCTGGGCCACAGATGAAACAAAGCCTTAGGTGGCAGATAATGAAACAGTCATGATTCATTTTTTGTCAAGGTACTTGGACTTTGTAAGGCACTCGCAAACAATGATGTCTCTCTATTACAGGCGCCTGATAAGGTGAAAATGAAAAGCCTCAAGGGCAGAGAGGCAAGTGAAGGAGCTGCCACCAGGTTTGTATGTTCGATGTGTGAAAGCGGCTCACATCAGGACATCTGGTTCACTAATTTAAATTTGTAGATTTAATTCCTTTTTGTCTCGTTTTGAATCACAACAGCTTTAATCAGCAGAGCGCTGAACAAATAACCTGACAAAGAGCATCTCTCTATCGACATGCAGAACACATCTGTAACCTTCTTTTCTTCTCCTCTCGTCTGTTGGACTCCCGCCAGCTGCTGGAAGCTGATGACCATGATCCAATAGAAATCCCAGCAGCAGGTCTCAGTCGTCACATTTCAAACCCAGCAGAGACTGATGGTGCGATTTGGAGCGAGCCGTTTGTTCAGCGGGGGAGGATATTGGAGGCAGGAACAGCGTCCTTACTGAACATAACACACACCATAATTATCACGCCGGTGAGCCAATAAGAGCCGGAGTGTTTCTTTACTGAAGCTAAATCATTTTAATTATGAAGACAGTGGAAATCAATATGTTGTCTGTACATGCACTCACACGCTGCGGGACGTCAGATATCCAATTATGCTTATCTTATTGCAGTGATTAACAGTGAGCAGTTTGACCACACAGGAGGCTGTTGTACAGGCGGCTCGTTCACTGTAATAAAAAACCTCCAGCCCCCATCAGTCATCCAGAGAGAAAGTGGAGCCCCATTAACAAAAACAAGAACACAGATTTCTAGTCCTCTAATTGATCGACTAAGCAGTTAATAGACTAGAGACTAGATGAGGACATGCAAGTTCTTAACCTGTCAGTTCATATTTTTGGAGTTCAACATGAACTGAGTATAAAAAAGTGCAAAGAGTCTTAGCTTAGTGCCTTTGGGCCATTGGCGAGCGACTCTGGTCCTAGTTTTGGCGGTGTGTCCGGCACTGTTGGCATTAGTCTCTTTGGTTGATTAAGCATGTTGAATCGGCAGCACAGCCTGTCACCTCCAGCTCATTTGCAGCTTCTTATCACACATATTCTGGATAAGAGGTGACTAGATGAGCCAGAGTGGTGCCGATAAACACCATTTTATTATGACGACTGGTCGTACAGCTTCAGTCCTCGTCCATCGCCCCCTGGTGGTAAGGAGAGTTATTTCCTCTCACAGAGGCGCAGAAGGTAGGAGCTAGTTGACCACTAGCTGTAGTCTTTGTGGTGTGTTCAAGTGCAACTTTTAGCCGTGACACATTATGTTGGTTTGGTGTATTCTGACCCTTTTAACTCACACACACTGCCGTCATTTTGATCTAAAATAGCCAAAAATTGGTTGATTACCAGGAAGCAGAACATTTGTGTAGTTAAAATGTTTAAAGGTCCCATATTATGAAAAACAGGTTTTCTCTGGTCTCCACATATATAAACTGGTCCTCCCTGAGCCTACCAACTCCCAGAATGAGGAAAGCAAACGAGTCCTGCATGGTCTCTGCAGCCCACCCACTGGTAAAACGGGGCTCCTACAGGCTGTTCAGATTCAGCTCCTGTCGTTACGTAACGACAGGAGTGATTTTCATAGGCCGGGCTCCTCTGAGCGAAAACACTCCCCCCTCTCCCCGGAGATATCCAAGAGGGGGGCGTTCATCCCCGAGGTGAAGGTCGGTGTGTCCAGCGGTAAGATAGCAGTGTTTCACAATGTCGTCGCTCAGAGCTAGACACGCAAATTTCTCTGTTGTTGGCTGTAAAAATCAACATAAGTGCCTATATTCTGTCCCAGCTACAGAAGAACAGAAGAGACAGTGGTTGTGTTTCATTTTTAACGACAACGTGCCGGCTACGGTTCCTGTAAGTCTGTCTGTGTGTGCTAACCACTTCACATCAGACTGCTTCAGTAACGAGGCTCAGTACCCAGCAGCTGCACCCGAGCCACAGGTAAGTGTCGCCACGTTCTGATAGTATTTACAGTTGCCTACAAGTATGGTGAAGTCAGCTTGAAACTGGCTAACTAGCTAGCTCCACTTCGGTCCGCTATGCAACGGCGTTTGAAGCGAGTTTAGAGTTTGGAGACTGTGTTGGAGACAAACACAGCTTTCACTAGCTGTTTTCAGATGTTACCTGTTGCAGGTCAGTGGGGGATGGGAGCCGGGTGGTTGTGTTGGGGAGTCCTGCTGCAGCCGCAGAGTCTGTATTTTTCTGAGCCTCTCCTTCTGGGTCTGGTTCTGGGTCAAACTGGTGTGGTTGAACGACAGCATCTCGGCGAGCCATAGCGATACATCCACCGTAAACATTAGCACATGCTACCGCTAACATGAACGGCATCCTCTCCCTGAGAGGGGCGTGTAGCAGGACGGAGCTCATTAGCATTAAAGGTGCAGGCACAGAAACGGCTGCTCTCAGCAGAGCTCAGTAGAGCAACTTTTAGACAGCTGATATTCAGGACCACGGATGGGTTTGGGGCAATACATTTCGAATACAGTGTTGTTGGACCTCTGACAGCTGTGTGGAATTGATGAAAAACAGTATAATATGGGACCTTTAAAGGAAGGATCCAGCTATGCCTCAAAAAAAAGTTTGTATAAATTCAAGTGTCTTTATTTGTACCTTGCAGAAGAATACAAGCCGTCCATCCTGACCCACATTTTACAACACTGACAAAAAAACATGGTACCGATGAGTCCACTTATCAGGACTTAAAAGAGTATTAACAATAACAAAACAAAAAAAAAACTAATAACGAGGTCTATGTTAAATTCCAGTAGAAACATTAAATAAATAAATAAGTAGACAGTGCTTTTATAGCATCCGTCCAAATGTTGCTATCATCTGAGTGATAGCTGCTATTTTCATCCTGCTTTGTTTAATACCTCAGGCCTGTAAATGTCTGTCTAGAGAGAAGAGGCTGCAGTGCAAAAAGGCGACAGTCATCTCAATTTGTGAATTAACAGAAGTTTACTCCACAAGGAGTCATGAAGCAGTGACTCTGGTGAGAGCACCTGTATGTTTTAATAAACATATGAATATTTGGCGACAGTGCATCAACAAGAGGAAGCGATGTGTCGTATTGATATTTTGTCCACTCATGGTAATAATGGAGTGTGAGTGATCTTAGACCTTTATGTTTGTCCAAATGCTTCGCCCCTAATATTTCAAAGGCGGAATGGCGTGAAATTGGAAAATTGCCCGTCATCAGTTGATGTTACACTTCATTAGTTTGTTGTTGTGTCCAATAAAAATCATCTTCTCTCTGGAATCAGGAATCAGTAACATTGATGAAAACCTCCATGGGCCCCACATGGGACAGTAACGGGAGCTCTTGGTCAATCAGCTACTTGTACAGTCGGACTGTGCGGGTCTTTCAAGATCCTATGAGTGCGGCCCTGAGACAATCATCCTCCGTCCCCACTTCACTCATTTGTGTACGTGGAAGGTAAAGAGTGGAGCAAAACTGGGCCTCAAGTGGAAAATCTGTTGGTTACTATGAGGGTTAAAAAAGGGCTTAACAGAGACCCTCTCTCCTCCATGTTTCTCTAAATCCCTGGACAATCCATTCAACTACTACTACTTTATACAGGCTGGTGCTTAGGCACAGATACAGGCTCAGGCACAGATAAAGTGTGCAGTTCTATGGAAGAACAGAAACTGGCTCGGTCAAGGAAATCGGAACAGAAAGCCGAGGCTTAAAACAGGAACAAGGAGACAGAAACAAATAGGTGAATACAGGAGTGGATCCAGCAGAGAGCCAGCTGCTCATTAAAGCAACCTGACCACCCGTTCACACCAAACAAGGTGAGTGAGGTGTGTCGAGTGACGGCAGTACAAGTTTCTCCTCACTCGAATCGCGGGTCTAAGGACAGAGGACAGAGATTGTGGTTTTGGGCTGTCTAAATAAAGTTAATTTGATTACACAGCTCACAAGGATGCACAGAAAGAACTTCTCCTCTTCTTCTCAACAGTCTGAGTCATAACTTCCCCAACCTGTCAGTGACTGAGTGCCATTAGATGAGCGTTGTTGAGGTCAGCGTCTCTGTGAAAAAAAAAAAATCAGTTCAATTCAGATGAACTTGGGCCCTAAAACCTTGTTGATAGTCCGGGCAGCTCGTGCTGCTCTGCGCCGCTCTTTCACTTTAAAATAATGGCCCTGATCTGCTCAGTAACACACTTGTACATCTACTGTGAAAGCAGGAAGCGCCTTCAGGACTAGACCGGCTGAGAACAGGGGACCTAATCAGCTGATTAAGTCGAGGGGGGGGCAGCAGGCGGAAAAATCAAAGAACCGGCCGACCCTGAAAAACCTGAGCTAACTGACCCAGTAACGGAAGAGCAGGTAAACAGGAAACTGTTACTCAGCAGTGGAGAGGCTGGAGGGCTGGGTCCGGACTGAACGTAACCAGGGAGCAGACTGGAGGCTAATAAGGGAGCAGAGGGAGTCACAGTGGTTATAATGGCTGCAGTGAGTCAAACACACAGGACCAGTATAAAACTTCTCAGTGACAGACACGGAGCCTGTGGAGCAAATTCACGATGCCGCCATTTTCCTCTGACGTCACACTCAGGCTGGGAAGGTCAGGTGTCTACATCTAGGCACAACTTGCATCCTGGAACACGGTATGAATATGTCTATAAAGATAACAGTGATAATCCAGAGGGACATCGGGCCATATTTCAAGGTAAATCAACATATTTGATAATCCAATAGCTGCCGTTACACAACAGCTAATGTTAGCTAATGGGTTATCAAATACGTAGCTTTTTCCTGGAAATATGAGCAGATTTTCTTCCAGGTTTTAACTATTTATCATTGTAGTTACTGATCAATCTGGAGGAAAATGCCTGCCACGTGAATATATGGTCCTCAAATATTTCTGAATAAAACCACATTTGGAGAAAATCTAAGAGCACAAAAATTAAAATCTAAAGTCCTGAAGACTGAAAATATTCAGGTGGAATTGAATTTCTTTTCCGTTAGACAACAGCTGATGTTAGCATTCAGCCACTCCTAGCTAACAATACTATAGTGTTACATGATACGACAGGAAAGTAAATTATAAAATATCACCACACATCTAGGACACTGTGAATGTTGGCTAATGTTGGTTATCAAAGATGTTGTTCTTCCGCGAAATACAGTTCGATGTCACCCAGATTTTCACTATTCAACATCTTTTCAGTTGCGGATCAGTCTGAAGCTGATGAAAGTATAACAGCAACAACCTGAAACACAGCAGCATAACATTATCCCAGCATTTGAGCTTCCATCATGAATGTGACATTAGAATATCATGTGAATTTGGTCTATTGACCTCTTTTATTGCACGTTTCCATAAAAATTCCTGAAGCAAAATGAAAACCAGTGGAATAAAGTCCCGAACCCAGAAAATATGGAGGTGGATTTCATGTTTCTGTAGTGACGCAGCTCTTTCTGCTCAGAGCCTCATTTAACTCCACAAAGTGACGCTGCCTGACCTCCATTCAGGAGCCCGAGGAGGGATTCTGCTCTGCTTTCATTCTGTCTTTGATTCTCCTCCGCTGACTGTACAGTACATTTGCATGTTTGACTAAATGCTGTGAGCAGAGTACAGTGCTGAATCCGGCTGCTGCCAGGCTCAGCATGGAGGCAGTAACGCTCCACGGTAAAATAATGGTAATCAGGCTGGCCGAGCTGACCGGCGCTCCGGCGGCTCGGTCCAGCCTAACAGGCAGAGAGGTAATACATTTTTAATTGCAAGTGTGATTATACGGCATGAGGAACCTGCACCGGCTGATTAAATGCATTTGGGTTAATATTAGAGGCCAATCATTCCCAGTGACAAAGCCTCTGGAGGAGGGAAGGTAATTGCGGGAGGACAATTATAATCCCTCATATTGTAATAACGGAAAATAATGTCCTCGAGGAGGTTTTTTTTTTTTTTAACCAAGCACACAAAAGATAAATGATTGGATGGGTGTTCATATGAACTGCTGCCATGAAACAAAAAAGGTGAGATTCATCAGAAACAATGATTGGATGCTAATATAGAGTGCTGGTGGTGGTGCTGGTTGTTTCAGACAAATAGAGGTGTGTCGTTGTGGTTGATTCCAGTTTGTGTCAGTCATTTAGAGCCTGTTCACACCTGGTATTAACATCTGCCCTCAGTGCTCTGATCACAAGTGGAGAGCTCCAAGTACAGATGTGAACTCAAGAGCTAAAAGCTAAATTTGAGATCCCATCACTCAGACTGCATTTGCAGCTATCTGTATGCACATTTGGCCACACTGACAGGTGGCCTAGTCACCCGACGTCCTCCGTGAAACAAGAGTGGTGGGAAAAATAAAAGAGAGGAGTGTTTTCATTATGCACTTCAAGAAAAAAGTCAATCTTCTGGTTCATCAAATCCAGTTAGGAGATCGACTGACAGCTGCCCGAGCCTCCGGTCTCTGCTGTTATTACATCCTTGGAGAGTAACGTTCTGTTGTAGTGTAACGATCTCTTCAAAGTCCTCATACTGACGAATACACTGTGATTATGAGCTGAAACAGAAATAATGTCTTCGTTACTGAAGCTGATTCTGAAGTATAGTTTCACCAGTTCATCCACACAAGACATGTTGTTTGTTTGATGTAATTTCAAAAGGTAGTCTTTAATCTTGAAATGTCAACTTTATTCTCCACATTTCAACTTTTTTCATAAAGTGCATAATGAAAAAAAAACTACATCTTTTTCCGGCACCCCTGGTTCTTATATCGTACTGTAACAAGCATCCACAACATCCGGTAGAGTGGATCACACACAGTCTGAGCTCCATGTGGTTCACTGTAATGTAAATGACATGTTCGGGCTCTCTTAACCTGCCACAGCAGATGTTTGTGAACACACCGTCTGTCTGTTTCAACTGATCCAAACACTGAACTAGTTCTTCACACTGATGGAACAAGCTGCCCGCTGACATCAGGGCGGCAGAAACTCTCTCTTCAGACTGAAAACTCATCTGTTCAAACAGAAACACAAACTCTTTCTCCTCTGGTTTCTAAATGTAGCATTGAAGCAGCTCAGCATATTTGATGAAGATGATGTACTTGCATGATTCTTCCATTTTTTTTTTGGGTTGTAGCCACATGGTTCACTTACTGTAAGTCACCACGGTTAAAAGCATCTGCTCACCGGATTTCATGCAACGCAATCATACAGAAAAAAACAACTTTTGTAGCCTCGCCTCAGCTGAACTTTAGCTGTGATGTCTGCACAGAATAAGGACTGTGGATTTTATCCCCCGTCGCTTACAAAGAAAGAGCTTTTAGAGAGAGGTTTCTTCAAGGCCAGAATTGACTGGTGCTACAATTACAGCTACCACTGATGTTTTTTTTACTGTACAAATGGGCTTGTAAGTATTTTCTAAGACACACTTGATATACACAAAACTATAACTGGAATAAATGACTTCAAGTTCTTACTGTGCAGAAAAGGAGCATTTGGAAAATGATACAAAAAACTAAAACAAAACTGGTTACTGTTCTTCACCCAGGCACAGAGACGAGCAGTTACTCCGGAACAGCTGGGAGGAGATTGGACGGTGGTGAAGGAAAAGTGGAGGTCGGTGTGAGATTGATTTGACTCTGAGCGGTGCCCTCCAGTGGTTGTATTCAACATTCATGCCAAATAGACGGACGCATGGAAGTATGTGGCAATGGCGGTTATACTGCTTGAAACGGATGTGTCTATTCCCGTACATAAATGGAGCATGATGAACCTTTTACACAATGCTCTTTTTGTTTGCGGGACGCTGGCATGCTATCCAAAATCACTCACTGAGGCGGCATTATGCTGCTGTTTTTAGTTCAGCGTAAAACAACAAGGCAGCATAAAGATGGGTCTGTGTTGTGGCATTTATTGTGCAAACTCTGTGTAAAAATGGCTTTAATGTTTTAAACCTGTTTTTAAATGAGACTGACGTGTTTTTTTGTTTCGTTTTTTCATGGATGACAGCGGTTGTTGGTAATTAAGGACACCAGCAGTCGATATATTTGGAACCAGTTTTCATTAAAGAAGAAAAACTTGGGGTCAAAATTTAATTAACTGGTGATCCAATGTAACTACATACAATTTACAATTTGCTGCTGAAAGATGTTGAACCTGTGAAATGACGTTACAAAAGTTCACTTCTCAAACAGAAGCTGCTCCGTTGAAACCTTCACTACAACAAGTTGATTTGTATCAGAATCAAAATGGCAGATTTGCTCCACAGAGATGAAAACATGGTGAAAACTCTGCGTGTTGATCAGAAACCAGAATTATATGTTTGCCTCTCAGGAGATGAACGAGCGGCTGCATCAACAACTCTGACCACTGACCCCCCCCTCTGCCAACCCTGTGGCCCGTGGCGACAGTTGCTAAGTAACTGAACACTTGGGCCCGCTGCACACCGAGTCAGAGGTTAAACTGCAGAACAGGCAGGACGCCTCCAACAGCATGTGGAATATTACATGTTGCCCTCGTAATTAGGCTGCAGGATCAATACCGTCCAGCGCCAGGCTCATCCTCCTCATCAGCAGGATGTGCACGGCGCTGATGTGGGCGGCTGCGCTGAAAGCCATTTGAAACCAAATTTCTCCATCAAAGCTTTTAGCTGTTGATTCAGAGAAGATCCCAGCTGGGCCTTTTTATTCCTGAAGCTGCTGGAAGCCATGTTTGAATGAAAAGGTTAACTCCTGCTCATCAGAGGTGGATCAAGTACCCATGTCTCTTAGAAGTTAGAGCATCAACACAACGCTGTAAAAATAACCTCCACCGCCAATAAAGGCTCTGCCTTCAAACTGCTTGTTAAAAGATCGTTCCAGCGTGCCACAGCTTGGATCTTCCTTTCATCTGATCCTCTGTCCGCTTGTGTTTAAAACTTTGTTTCAGTCATATCACCGTGTTCCCAGATCTCATCTATTAACCAGATGAATGAGTATCATCACAACTTTATAATTAACACAAGTAATATATGAAAATTAGAACCAGATTGTAATCAACAGAAATTATTTGATCCTAAACAACTTTTGTCATTGTTTTATGTCAGCACTGATGGACTGCAGGGGATAAACACATGATGTTGTTTAACATCCATATCTTTAGTAAACGGGTGGTTTGTCAGCTGCTGTTCCCTCCTGGCCCACAGAATCCATGACTCACCACCTTATATGTGTATTTTCTTAAGTGTATAACTCGAGTCATTAATGCCCCCACGCTGTTTTACAATGTCTCATGCCTCCAGATTCAAATGAGGTGTAAAATATGTGCCGGCGGCAACTGCGTCATCATAAACGAGGCGGAAAAGCCCCATCGTACTGATTCACAACCATGAGACGATGCATCACCTGCTCCAAATCTGTAACGCTTCATTACAAAAACAACATAACCCAGAGGGCCGAGCTCGAGGCCCACCATCCGAATATCAACACTGTAAATACACACTCATTCACTTTACTGTGATGAGTACATGATCACAAGACGTTACTGCTGACGGTGTAACATGATGTGGCATATCAGTGATGACAGCATCATTATCTTCATGTATGAACTGCGGCTGAACCTTCAGTAGATTTCTGTCACATTGACCTTCATGACTAACAGGCTGAAGCATCACCAGCGACTGTAACACCAGGCTGTGATGTTCAGAAGGTACCAGGAAACAAAATGGATGGATGAAAAATGTAGCCAAAGATTTTCACCACTATGAGGCGACACACACGGAATATTCATTTTCATTAATCATATAAATGGCGAGGAGTATTGTCTTTTTCAGAATAAATAATAATAATAAGCTGAATATTTTGTGCATGTCATGTTTTCATATAAATCCAGCTCCATTTCAGGAGGCAAAGTGCTCCCGAGCATCATATTCTGCTGTGTGACAGAAGCTCAGAGCCCCGTCGCCATCGCTGGCGTCCTCAGAGGCCGAGAACCTGTTGGGCCTGTAGAGCAGCTCTGTAGCCTGACAGAGGGAGAGGTACGACCTGACACCGCAGGGCTGACCATGCGTGACGCTCACACTGTTCATAATGCCAGGGAGAGAATAATTGGACAAAGTCTTCATGTAAATTTCTTGGTGCCACAGAATTTAAGGTGGGATCTGTGCATTCATGCAGATGACAAGTTGAGCTCCCGGTTGCTCTGGACTCCCTCTGAATAATCTGAAGGAGAAAGAGGCGACGCTGGAAAACCGGCCAGAGAAACAGGAAGGTGACAGGAATTAAAGAGCCACATGTTCAGCTGAGAGAAAACAACAAACAGACGGCTTTAGAGAAGCTGCAGCTCCGAGACGAGCATGTCGAACCAAATCCGTGTTCAGCCAATAAAAATCAGACGTGTCCCGATGTCTGCGGCGGGCTGACAGGCAGAACAGAGGCGGACGTCGCCGTAGAGGATAAGATGAAGGAGTTGTTGAATTAGATATGCAACAGAAATGAAAGGGAATAATTAGGCAATCATCAAAAAGGGCACAATTTGTTCAAATTCTCGACACTAATGAAAAAAGGGTGATTGAAGCTGATTGTTTTGAGAGCCATGAAAGCTGCGAGACACAGGAAGATGAGAGAAAAATGGGAAATGGAAATGTTTGTGATGCTCAGACGGAGGCTGGCGTGTTGCTGCTGATAATTCACTCTGTCAGAACACTGCGGTCCACAAAAGAGGCGGATTTCTGAAAGTGAAACCGGTTCAAAGCTTTGGAATTTGTTTTTTCGTCTTAAGTGCTCCTCAGAGACGACAGCCAGCACTAACAAACCACAGAGGTGCAGCTGTCTGACTGTAACAGTCACCTGTTCGACTCTCAGAGGGTTTCACAATTAATTCTGAGAGTTTGGGGGTTTGTCAACACTTTAACGGCTGACATCTGGGAATATGTTGATGTCACTAAACTGAAGTCAGACAGGTAAGAAAAACATGAGCATTCCAAACATTACTCAATTATTCAAAGAAATTATGGAAAACTGCAACAATAAGACCAGAGTTGTAGTAATCCAAAATTATCTTTAGATGCAGTCCCGAAGAAATAAAACTGTCCACTACTGCAGAAACAGAAACGTTTCACTTTGTTTCCTACCTTGTTAGTCAGATGTATCCACTGCCTTAATGTTCATTAAATCTCAAGGTGTCTTGGTCCTCACCTCTCACAAATAACGTTTTAAAAATAAAGCTAAATTCAGCATATTTGGGGCATGTTTGTGTTTTTATTGGACAATCCTTGGTTCCTCTTCTACTTCTTCCGTTGAGTTTTATGCTGGTTGGCATCCGATTAAAGGATAACTACCGTTTTTTACAACCTGGACCTTATTTCCAGCAAAATATATGATCATTTACTCACCCAGATAACTTTGGTGTCATTCGGCGTCGTTCGGACGAAATTAGATCCAGTGTAGCGCCGATATATCCATATAATGGGAGTAACGGGGCATCGACACACAGCCTCTATATAACACATTATCTGCCACGAAACTAGTTCATTTCACCAATGTTTTGTTACGATACGCTAGTGCTATTCCCCTCTGAGTCCGGGCTTGTCTGTTGTCAACATCCGGGGTCTGTAGGTTGATCTACTACCTCTGGATCGAAAACAAGTTCAGTACCCAGTGGAAACTATTTACAGTGTTCCCATTCACAATGATGTTCATCCTATAACCCAGACCCAAATGTCTGAGTTGGTCCAAACTCTTCCGTCAGTTTTTTCAACTGTAGATCCAGATACCTTTCGTAAAAAGAAACACGGGGAATAAAAGTGAACAGGACAGGTATGACATGCTACAAGTGTCTCCGTTTGGATGCATGTTGTTAGGCAGCAACCTCTAGTGGCCGTTAATTGTAACGGCAGAAAAGGAGGATGTTGGGTAGAGTAGTATAAAGAGCAACAAGTCCATGTAGGGAGGAGGACAGGGAAGGCGGTCGGGTCAAAAACGCTGTTCATGTCCAGCATGAAACCAAAAGTCAACTGTGACTGTGATTTTAATTTACTAATGTAGTTAGCTCATGACACGAACATAACTGAAGCTACATATGTAACATAGGTTAATTATAAAATGTTATTAGTTAAAGTCATTTTAAGCCAAACACCAATGTGTCCAAAACGTAACCATGAGTTTCATGTATAAAGCTAACGTAACAATGAGCAGATGAGATGTCATTTACATGTTGTTGGAGTTGCTGGCAATCGACCTATTCAGTCGTTTAGTCGTGCTGCTTGTTTTGTACGATCAAAAGTCCAAAACCCAAAAAGATATTCAGTTTCTCCTGAGAGAAAACTAAGAAAAACCAGCAGGTATTCTCATTTATAACCAGAACAGAAGCTGTAGTTGGTGAATCCTGTGCATTTTTTATTCTGAACATGTTGAAAATGTACATTTCTTGAGATTCAGTTCTCAATTTTATCTTGTGCCCTCATTCTGCTTATAGTTCAGCAAGAAGCCAATGGGTTAGGGTTAGGAAAAGGATTTGGATTTGGCTTAAAATACCTGGTTCTGTCACTGAAAATGTCCTGAAGTCTTGATGTAGACAGTAGTAGCAGTAGCAGCAGTAGTAGCAGTAGTACTAGCAGTAGCAGCAGTAGTAGTAATAGTAGTAGTGGTTTGTTAAATACAGAACCTACTTTGGGCCGAGAGTTGGTCAAAGGGAAATTTTGCCCTGATTATAGAAAAAGATAAAAAGAAAGTCAGGTTGTCACGTTGTCAAATTTGAATTCATCCTCAGGAGATCACAAATATTGACAGCAAAATTCATGACAATCTGTTGAGCGGCGCATGAGATATTTATGCAGAACAAAGTTTCCAACAAACTAAACTGACAGGAAGAGAAAACTGATGGAAAAGGCGGAGAAAGGAGGAGAAAAATGAGAGAATAATGAGGAGGAGAGAAAGATGGAAAACAACAAGGAGGTAGAGTTGGAGAAGAAAGAAGGCGGCTGTAAACACACAGTCCTTTAACTGTTTGTCACATTAACACAGCGAGCAGACAGACGGCTCTAATGGCACACACGATGCTGATTGATCGACTGAGTGACAGATGGATTACCTGTCCGTTTCAGGTCGCAGCCTCATCCATTACAGCACCTTGTTAAGATGATAGTGCATTAAGCGTTTATTCAGAAATATGCCGGTGCGCGTCCTCTCCTCCCTCGGGGCGCGCTCATTACCGAGACGTGTCTTTGAGATCTGTTCTCTTCTGGCAGGAAGTGGAGGAGGGAAGGACAAAAGGAAGGCCAGACCGTTAAAGTTAAAGGCGTTCATTGTTCCCTTTTCCTCCAGTTTTGCTGCATCTTTGAAAGGGGGGAAAAATGGGATTGTTTCTCACACAGACAATGTGTGAACATTAGAGCCCCGAGCTGCAGAGTGACGACTCATTAGGGCAACAGCTACAGAAATAAAATGCAATGGACGTCCAGCTTCCTTTATGACTGGAAGACTTGATTTGTTTGGAGCTTCTGCAGCACAAAAGCTTCAGTTAACTCAGTTGATTCCCCAGATCAGCTCCCCATCTGACAGTCAATCACAGGAAATAAAAGGTGCTGGCTAGCAGCCTATCCCAGGCGTTTGTGTTAGCTAAAGCAGGATAATGACGACTTCACATCAGCTACATCGCCTCGCCTCAACACAGAATTGCAGTCCCACAACAACAACAAACAAAACTGCAGACAGTTCTGACTGTAACAGTGAACAATAGCCAGCGGAGGCAAATAAGAAGAAAAATAATGCGAGGCTGTAAAAATGAAATGAAGAGAAATTGCCTTTAAAAGGATACAAGACACGACGGAGCAGCCACTAAGCTGTAAACAAACCGCCGTGTGGCACAGGAAGACGGAAGTAACGAGGACAGAAGCTAATGGCTGGACGAGAGCTGCAGGACACGATGCTAATTGGAGCCCACTTGTAAATAACGCGTGAAGATAAAGTTTGAGAAAGTTTGTCTCTGCAAGGTTTCAGCAAGAGACGCTGAGGAGGTCCAAAGATCTTAACTCATCCAGGTGAACGCAGCGAACAAGAAAAGGTGCGTCGTTGAGCTGGCTTTGGTAAAGTGTTTTAACGATAGGATGGACTGATGGCGTTAATTACCCTCCCAGAGCACTGAACTCCTGTCGGCCAGCAAGTTTTGTCTGCTAAAAGTTTCAACAGTAGTTAGTTCACTGCAGAAAAAAACTCATCAAAATGTCCTGAGAATCTTCTGGTGAAGCTTTGTGATGGCGGATTTAGAGCTGTGAATTTTGGCAGACTTTTGGAAAATAAACTGTTCACACTGAGCGTACAGATGGACGATGGAGAAGTGGATTATTAATGGTTTTAGAAGCTTCAATAGGGGGTTTATGAAGGCGTCTGTCTTAATAACTTCATAACTAATTAACTATACAATACATTGCTGTGAAGTTTTGTACAGACAACCACGACTTCTGACTGTGACTGAGGATGATCTGTAATAACTTTAACAAAGATCCACTGACTTTTCATCAGGTTCAAACTTCTTACCAAATGTTAGCATGCTAACGCCTTCAGCTAAAACTGTACAGAACATCTTATAGTTGCTATCAGCATGTAATAATTGTAGGTATGTTAGCATGCTAATGTTGGCATGACTGTAGACGCTTCGTCCAGTCAGCTGTTTACAGAAACACTGAATCTTTGTCGTACATGATTGAAAAGTAGATACTCAAAATTCTGTTCCTATATTTACCTTCATCTGACGCCGTCTGTTGTCACTGTGACCCCAGTCTAAGCCGAACACTCAGATCGTTCACTAAATGAGATGGATGAGGTGACTTTTTGTGTGCACGTTGGTCTTTCATCTGCACACAAAGTCCTTTCAGAAAACTCCTTCCAGGGTGAAGATGTTGGGTGTTAATTGCTGATGTGTGGTGGATTTTGGAGTGTAAAAGTGTGCACCGTTATCTCCTCGGCAACAATTCATGCCGATTGCTTTCCCACCCACTAATAAGCTTGTGACGACACCGACATCATCCGGCACACCGGCTCATTACAAGAAAAGACGCTCCCCGTCTGTAGAGCGCTGTGTTAATTTACTGCTAATTCAAACCAAACATTTCCAACATTCAAAGCAGTCAACTGTCAAAACACAAGTTGACTTTTGTTTTGAAGTAGGCTTGTCACAGGAAATGCAATGAGCAAAACAACGGTTGTTTTCAGCATTTGTAGACAGCAGATTTTTTTTAAATGTGTCAGGGAGTAGTAGTAGTAGTTTTATTTAGCAGATGAAGAGCTGCAGGCGACACGCTCCACACTTCCAGATTCTCAGACATGTAACCAAATCCCTTTACGTTACCAGTTCTCTGTTGGCTAAGCTTTTCGCTCTGACAACACAACCTTCGCCATCATCTTTATCGGTCATACGTGCCAAAATGCACTACAGAGGTAACAATTCAAAATCCAACACTCCCATAACATCACCGACATCGCTGGTTTGAACGGGACCTGGTCTTACTTCTGTTTGCAGGTAGCCTACTGATAATAGATTTTCTTCAGGCTTCTGAATTTCCAAAATGACTGTGGGGTTGGGGACTGCACTTCAGTGGTGTTTTTGAGAACCACGGTGGAGACACTCTGATTTAAATGACCTGTCTGCGTGTGGACTGGGTTTGAGTCACCCTCAATCTGTTGTTGGACACATGCTTATTTTCAGACGGAGACGTTTTTGGTAGAAACAACACAAATGAAATGATGTGTTTTGTTTCCAAGAAGCAACATGAAGCACAATAATTCACCTCCATGTACATTTGGACGAGGTGCTTCGCCTCTAGCCAGGAAGAAAAACAACATACTTCATGCTTTCAGATAGTACTGTTATGTGTGTGTGTTGCTCCACCTGCTCTCTCTCTCTCTCTCTCTCTCTGTGCGTGTGTGTGTGTGTGTGTGTTGCCGTGGGGAGTTTTCTTACAGCTGCTTGCTGTCGCTCCCTGAAGAGTCGAGGCATTAACGCCAAAACACAACAACTGTATTTCCATCATCCTCCTCCTGCCTCTTAAACTCCACAGCTGTGTGTTTCCTGTTGGGATGAAAGACGCACAGCCTCATTGTGTGTTTTTTTTTCTTGTGTTCTACCTTCCAAGGAGGATATAGACATATTTCTTTTGAGCCAAAAATATTCTCCCCCTACCCCCAAAAAGCACTTTAGTGCACCTGCTGTGATCATTTTGTTTTCTCTCAGAGGACTTCCTGTTTCTGGAAACCCGCCTCGACACGCTGCGTGAGACAGAGCCAGGGTTTTTTTTATAAACATACTGGTGTATAGATTATTTTCTTTCTTTTTTTTTAAAGATGGTTCATGTGTCATGTTGTACAGAATTGGAGGGACTATATGAGATGTACAGATGGATGGGGAGTAGAGGAGAGGAGAGGAGGTGGGAGGTCTGAGTCATCAGCAGCAACTTTCATGTAAACATGGGGAACAAAAAGCGAGGGATTACAGAGAAAAGTCAAAACCAGCAAGACGTTAGAGAAGAAGAGGGAGAGGAAACAGGAAGTGAGCAGGAAGTAATAAAAGATAAAGGAGAGAGAGGAGAAAAGGATGTTATACCTGGACACAGTCATGGAGGCAAAGCCCCATTCATTTCTATGAATGCTGCTCAGTGGCACATGAAGGCAAAATAACTGGACTGTCTTCTGCATAGCTTCAGCATTGTGCGGCCTGTAGAGCGTGCACACTAGAGACTTCTGCAAAGACTAGAGATTTCTGCAAAAACACAGATTTTTTGAAACTTTACATTTTTTTATGTTCAATTTGTATTTTTTTTTGTTGACATGTCATGTTTATTGTCTAGTTATGTTTAGATTAATTGGTTAATGAGGAAAAGATAATGTTTTGGTTTGGCGCCACAAACGCGGCTGGAAATTGTCCCAAGATCTCGTTAAAAAACATCTGGTTTTGTCGCCACAAATGGGGCCGGAGATATCCCAGATTCCTTTCAAAAATATCAGTTTTCTGTCCCCACAAACGTGGTTGGAAATTGTCCTAAGGTCTTGTTAAAAAACATCTGTTTTTGTTCCCAGAAACTCGGCTCTAGATATCACAACTCTCCATCAAAAATACCTGTTTTTGTCGTCACAAACACAGCTGTAAAATTTCCTAGGCCTTGCCAAAAACATCCGGTTTTGTTGCCACCAACAGGGCCAGAGATGTCCTTACTTCCCATCAAAATCACCACAAATGTGACTTGACAATGTCATCCTTACAAATGTTGAAACACAGTCTTGAACTGCTGTCATTGGCTTGGCAGCCTTCTTGCCCACCATACAACTCCACCTCCGGACGTCAAAGTCAGGTTATCAACCTGAAATGTGATGTGAAAGGTTTTGTTGAACTGTCAATATGGTACCTAGACCCCTAACATTTTATCCTGGAGACAAAATGAGAAAGATGAAGAGAAAGTGGTTTAAAAACAAACGAAGGACGATCTCAAGTTTAACCATGAAGGAGAAAAGAAAGAAGAAATAGAGAAGATAAATAATGTGGGTAATAAAAAATGGAAAGCTTCGGAATGAACTTTGATGGTTATTACAGGTGAATTGTGCACAGAAATGATTGATTCAAGAACATAAATGAGAGCACAAAAAAGTCTCTCTTTTCCATTACCTGCTGGGCTCTAACACGAGGACGGTCTGTCAACTGTTCATCTAAAATGACCTCAAATTAAACTTTAAAGTCAGCACATCCTTAAAAAGTATAGATACTTCCTGCTTCTGTCTCCCGGCTCCTCTCAGCATCACGCTGAGCTGCAGCTGCTCTAATTGACTCCCTCGCTCACCTGCATCACTTCCGCATCACTGTCAGCTTCCTGCGGCGTCGGACACCTGGGTTGACTGAGAGGAAGCAACATCAGAACCACAGTGTACCGTTACCTTGATGTACTTCTCACTTCATTATGAAGTTATGTTATATTTATTGACAGAACAGTGGAAACACCTTCCAACTTAGAGTCACCTTCACCAGATCTCATATAAATCTAATAAATATAAACATATTCCACTGATCCCTTGTGAACTGGGGACGCCTCCTCAGGACAGTTTATTCCAGATTGCTGGAAAGCAGGTTCTGACCGATGGTTGAACCATGGATTCAGGAGGAACGATGCCGATTTCCATCCTGGTCGTGGAACAGCTTGGGGGGGGGGGGGGTGGGGGGTGTCACGTGTTTGCCCATCCAGTCTTGAAGTGTTTTGTTTTGTGGACTTGGAGGCCTATGACCCTGTCCCCTGGGAAACCCTGTGGGGATTATAGGACAACGAGGCCGTTGGTACGAGCCCTGCAGACCCTGAAAACCAAAGTGATTCACAACAAAAGTTATCTAAAGACACTTTCCAATCGGAGCAGGTCCAGACTTGGCAACAGTGGCGAGAAAATCTGCCTTTGCTTGTGTCCGTACACTAGGCACAAAGACAAACATGTTCCTGGTGAGTGTTGGACTTGCGGGTTGACCCTGGTCTCTGATCCTGTTTGTGATCTTCATGGACAGGATCTCAAGGTGCAGCTGTGGTGGGGAGAGTGTCTGGTTTGGGAACCTCAGAATTTCGTCTGTTTTTTTGCAGATGACGTCCTGTTGGTTTCTTCGGTCCTTGACCTCCTGTAAGCACTGGAGAGGTTTGCAGCTGAGTGTGAAGTGGTTAGGATGAGAGTCAGCACCTCCAAGTCTGAGGCCAAGGTTCTCTGCTGGAAGCTATCTCAACTGTATCCTGATTGGGGCTGAGGTGCTGTCCCAAAGCAAAAGAGGTCTTGTTCTTTTCCACAGGAAAATGGAGCATGACATGGATAGTTTGGTGCAGCTTCAGCAGTAACGCAGACTGTTGTAGCTGCACAGTAACACAATGCTTTCATTTCAACCCTCAGCTGTTGTCGTGAGCTCTGCGCAGTGACCCAGAAGAATGAGATCACAGATGGAAGTGGCCAGGGTGTCGGGGCTCAGCCTCAGAGATGGTGAGCAGCCAGTGGAGGTGCTTCAGGTTGTTTTTTTGCTAAAACTTGAAAAGCACACAGAAGTCACCAGTTTTTGTTTATCTATAACTATAATTTATCATTTACGTGAAAGCCATAATCACAAGAAAATGTCATGTAATGTGCTCCCGTACCAAATATAACACATGTTCTGATCATTTCATTTAGTTTCTCCTCCTGCTCACTGCTCACCTGTCAGCCCTGACTGCCACTGCTTATTATGGGTTTAATAACGAACAGATACCTGCATGAATCAGAGTTAAAACGTGTCCAACAGAGTGGGGAGCACAGGTCTGAGAGCGACACGGCGGGTTTATTAAACCGAGGACGATGAATGACACATTGATCTCTGACCTCGAGGTGGTGCGACAGTTGAGGAGAACAAAACGGTTCAAAATGTTTCCTGCTGGGCTCTAAATGTTATCAGTTGGGTTCATGATGTTACCTGCTTAGTTTAAAATGTTTCCTGTTAGGTAACAAAATGCTCCCCGTCAGGTAGAAAATGTTAATCTGATGGGTTTAAATGCTGTCTGCTTGTTTGGAAAATGTTATCTCATGGGTGCAAATTGTTTCTATTTGATAAATGTGAGGGATAACGCTGCACCTGCAGGACCAGAGCACGTGTTCAAGTGGTGTCAGTGACCTTTATATAACTTTTAACATGATGTCCTTGTGCGTGTTGATAAAATCCTCTGTGTAAATCAAAAACTTAAAGAGGAGTTGGGATCACTGGTCGTCACATCCTTCGGGCTAAACTGGGCCTAATTAAACTCAACCACAGAACCTTCAAACAGGAAGCAGCGTGTTGCCGGAGCGTTGCTGTCTGCCCGCAGACGTGTGTGTTTGAACGGTCGCAGACAGCTGTTAATGCAGATTATTGCCACTGTGAAGCACCGACAGCACCGCTGCACCGCGGGAGCCCACAGATGCAAGTGTTCCCGACCCGCTGAGAGCTGCTGTACTGGGAGGCATCATCACAAAACCAGCAGGACCGACTGGAGCTGGACTGGAAACTGCAAAAATGCTGGTGACTGACTACAACACACACACACACACACACACACACACGCACACACAGAGAGAGTGCTGACTGACTCTTTGTTTGGAGTGAATGGAGAGTGAGGGAGTAAAAGATGGACCCTGTGTGTGTGTGTGTGTGTGTGTGTGTGTGTGTGTGTGTGTGTGTGTGTGTGTGTGTAAATGAATGTTTTTAATTTGCTCTCCTGCTTCTGCTTAGCCAGCACTCAGAGCTGCTGCTGCCTGTTTGAATACTGTGTGATGGATGAGGGGCTGCTACACACACACACACACCCACACACACATTTGTACTACACTTGTGAGGACTCACTGACATAAAACTCTCCCTATAGCTTCTAGAAATCCAACTTTAAACACCTACCACAAACCAAATCTATAAATCTATCTGCTCCACCACAAAACCTGATTCTGATCTGAACCCTTAACCAAGTTGAACACAACATACAGCTGCTCATTTACACAGCCAGCAGGTACTTTGTATTCATTCTTAGCTCTGTCTTCACGACTGTTCAATATAGCGTTCCAACATTTGTAAGCACCACACCGCACCTGTGGTGATGAACAGCAGGCTTTTTGACAGGAAGTCAGGACATCTGTTGGAAATTGTCCCTTGGTCCCGTTAGAAACATCCAGTTGAGCCAGATAGTTTTAACAAGACCTCGATACATCTCCTGCCGGGTTTGTGGCGACAAAATTAGGTGTTATTAAAGAGATCTCAGTTAAATTTCTAGCTGTGTTTGTGGTGACGAAATCATGATATTTTTGACAGAAAGTTGGGATATCTCCAATTGTATTCATTGTGACAAAACCGGATGTTTTTAACAAGACTGGGACGTTTCCAGCCTTTTCTGTGGTGACAAGAACCTGATATTATGACGGGAAATCAGGACTTCCATGTTCCATCTTCAGCCGTGTTTGTGACAACAAAACCAGGTGTTTTTTAAAGTATTCTCAGGACTTTTCAAGCCATAATTGTGGTGAAAAAAATATAAGCCTTGACATCTCCAGGCTAAAACTGAATGATGAGAGCTCAGGACATCTCCAAGAGAAGAGAAAATTGATTGTTTTAAACCAGATTTTTACAGTCGTGTTTGTCGAGGCCATTTCTTCTGACAACTGGGTTGCAATAAAGCCCCGTGGAGTCGAAGGAAGGGAGCTGCAGGTTCATCAGAGACAACAGAGACACGAACACATCGTCACATAGCATAACAGTTTGGCCTGGAAACTGGAGGGTGGCCAGTTCAAGTCCAGCAGAGACCACACTAGCATCATGTCACCGCTCTGACATGCCTCCTCTAATGCTTGTGTAAAGCTACTGTGTGTGTGTGTGTGTGTGTGTGTGTGTGTGTGTGTGTGTGGGTGTGTGTGTGTGTGTGTGTGATGAATAATAATAACAGAGTGTAAACTCTGAATCTCCCCAATGACAGATGAATAAAACGCTTTCTTCTTCTCCTTCAGCACCTCCAGGTCCACACCAGCCTGACTCTGTCGCTGTCCGTGGTGCTGAACCTCAGCCAGAAACATGAACACAGCAAACACAGTGAGTGAGGAAGAGCAGCATGATGAAGATAATGACAATAATGTTGCTGATGAAAATGGAGATCATTAGGAAGGTGATGGCGAAGGTGACAGTGAAGACGATGGTGATGATGATGATATTGATTATGGTGATGGTGATAACAGACGCGCTGATGACGATAATAAAGACGATGATGAAGGTCACGACCAACATTATAGAAAGATGGCAATAGAGACGATGATGATGATGATGATTCTTTTATCTCTTGGAAATTTATATTGAATATTTACATTTTTTGTAATTGTGTTTTTATATATTTTTTAAATGATTCAGTAATTATTTTACCGTTATTTTCTTACTGTTTTATATTTAAATATTGGTTTATGTCTTCTGTAAATATGATCAGCTATTTGAAAAATAATTAATAAAACTTATTTTTATTACAAAAATTAAGAAACCGATCAGTTCTAGTTGAGTTTTGTGTGTGTGTGTGTGTGTGTGTGTGTGTGTGTGTGTGTGAGTGTGTGTATTTTTATATTTCCTCTCTTGACCAAAGAGCTTTGAAAGCCAGAAATAAGACCATGATGATGATGATGATGATGATGATGGTAACACTGATGATGAAGATGACCCCTTACCCTTCAGTTCAGATCATCAGCTGCTGTTAATCTTCATCTCTTCTCTCTCATAGTTTCGTGTTTCTCTCTGACCTCTGATTGATTTCAGTTTGGCTTCCTGTCGATGCTCTTCCTCCTCCACATTCATCATATTTCCGATATTAAATTCTCCGCTGTGGTTTTATATTCCTCGCCATCGACTCCATTTAGAGGCAACACTTAATATCAGCGGCTCATCAATTCTTAATGTGATCAAATCCAGATTGAAACGTGCTCGAGGTTTCAGCTAGAGAGACTGATGGTCGGAAATTCATCATCAACATCATCTTCCTCGTTGTTGTCGTCAGGGTTTACCTCGCTTCAAGATACCACTTTTATCTTCTTCCTCTTTCTCTCCGACCTCCGTTTGTGCTTCATTATTGTCCTCTTGCTTTTATTCCCCCTCCTCCCCCATTCTCTGAATAATATCGTCAATCTTGTTTGATGTCGTCCTCGTCTCTTCATGAAGAGGCTCACATGGACGAGAGGAGAGAAGTGACGGTTTCAGGCAAAATCTGCAGGAAACAGAAACATAATGATCGGGACGAATACAAATGTGTTTATTAAAATCAAATTTATCCAACTTTTAATCAGTTACTAATAATTATTTACTTACGTTCTGGGTTAAAGCTTGTTACAATGACGTATAGTGCTGATAACCTTCATATTTATTAAGTTATTCAATGTGAAGAACTGTGTGAAAAATCTCCAGGTAGACAATCTGAGCAAGTCAACAACACCCAGCAGGCACACATCCAGCTTCTGAAACACTCCCAGTGGGATATGAAGCCACGAGGAGGACCGAACAAAGCAGTGTCGCACACACCAGGTCACAGAGACGTGTCGGCGGAATCAAGGGGTAAAAACGATTGTTGCTGAGTTGTGTTCTTATATTATCCCACAAGTTTCCAACAATGTTTGAAGCTGAGAAATCCAAGTTTCCTCGAGGTGACGGTGTGTTTCATGTGGTTGCCTGTCGCTGTAACCTCAGGAGAGAGTCACAGAGGGAGGAAGGAAGTCCGAGAACGAGACGAAACATAACGTGAAGAACACTTTAAAACATCACCTCCTCCTGAGTCATGACAGATCTTCATCAGCAGTGGTGGTTTAACAATGAAGACAACAACTCCCATGATCCCGTGCTACAGTCAGTGGAGATCAGCTGTTGTTCCTGTTTCTGAAATCTGCAACAGCATCGATCAGGTCAGGTTATCGTAGCTGATGTCGATATGACAGCCGGCCTCTTTCTCTTCATCATCTTCCTCTCTGACCTCATGTCCCTCCTTCCTCCTGCATTTCATCATCCTCTTCCTCCCTGTCCTTTCCCTTCCCTCTTCTCCTAATGTCATCCCCTCTTCCTCCTCCTCCTCCTCTTCTTCCTCCTGATCCAGCAGCTAATCGATGAGGCTTTTCTAAAGAACACCACATACACACACACACACACACACACACACACACACACACACACACACTTAAACACACAATTTTAACACAAACACACACTTAAAGACACACAGAAGCAAGAAACTCAGGCATTTTGACGGACACACACGCACACACTCACGCACGCACACACACAGCCCAATTACATATTGCCGCCCATTCAAGCGCACACAGCCTGAGGAATAATGATAAGTGTTTAAAGCAGCAGTGTGAATGTCTAAACACACTTTTTTTAAAACACTCCTCGCTCTGCATTTCCTGCCGCTGCTCCCTGATAAGAAACTATATTAAAATATTAAATTAAATAAACATTCAATAACTATTTTTAACATTTAAACCATCGGCTGAATGAAGAGAGAACACTTGAGTCTGAAGACGAATATCAATGAGCTCATATTCTGACTGATGCGTCTCTTCATTCAGCTGTTAGCATGCTACACCAAGATGCTGTTTACAAAATAGCTTTGTTGTATCAGACAGTGAGGAATAAAAAATGAAATAGAGATTTTTTGTGTGAGAGTGAAAGACTGACAAATAAAAAGCTACTTCTGACAGAAGTGGGAAAGACAATCGAAAGTAAAGAAGGACGAAGCAGTTTAATAATGTCACAACGTCCGAACTCTCCCTCCTCCAACACAAATCAGTTTTCATGGAGGAAACTTAAACTCTCACTGCGTCTGATAATGCTCTTATTCTCTGTGCACTGTGCTGCAGCTCTTTGTGTCCACACAGCTGAGGGAAACCTCATCACGCCTCAATGCTGCGGTACAACGGACGACCATCCAGAGCTCTGTCTTTATCTGAACTCATTGGGTCAGCACACAAAGACACAAAACTCTTTAATGTTTTTGTGACTCTTTCATTCCCGCACTATGTTTCTCTGACTGAATTGAAACACCACATCTATGACCTGAACTGGAGTCGCAGGGAGGGCGACGGGAGGACAGCAGCCGGATTATGTCCAGGACTATTACACCATCGTGATGTCTTGAAGAAAATGGACAACTCGTGCTCAAGTACATGTCCCAGAGTTAGTGGAGCTATTGTAGTTTATGTCACAGCACTATCTGGTGAATGGATCACATTTTAGGTTTGCAGGGAGGAACAGTGGAAGAAGAAAGATCATTGTTAGATGAAGAGCTGCTGAGGACCAGCTCTTGCTTTGTTCTGTGGGAACCTGTGCACCTCTCATACATCATCAAGGTAAACGGCATCTTCTGCCAGTGCAGCTTCAAGGGCAGAGTTCAGTTTTTAGCCACTATGTTTTGTAGCTGGGCTCGAAAACAGGTTTCAAAAGTCAGAAATTTTAAAAACATAACATGAGTTTTGAACAGCGGCTTTAAAGGATGTACTTGTACCTGGAAAATCCTTCAACACCAATACTGCAATGACTCACCTGCCCACTAGATGTCAATATAGTCCAACTTCAGACTCATTTACCTGCCTGCACACCTGCTCTGCCATCATCCATCATCCATCAGCCGTACAGACTGTTTTCTGTAGCTGTTGTCTGCTGCAGTAAATTCTCCTCTTACCTTCAGCTGACTCGTCGTGTGTTCCTGATGTTAATCTGTCATCTTACCTGACATCTGTTCACCTGTTTGGACTCTGACGACACATTTAAGACGAACACTGACTGAACCTCCTCTCTTCAGTAAGCGCATGTCTCAGTTTCACTTTCAGTTTGCCTACAAAGCAAGGTCGCAGCACAGGACACTCGTCTGTTCTCCAAACACCTGGACGAACCGTAAACATCAGCCAGAGCGCTTTTTTTTTTCTGGATCTGCTTTTAACACAATCCAGACAGATTTACTGCTGTCAAAAATGATTCAGTTACAGCTCGGTCCAAACCTCCTCCGCTGGTACAGCAAACAGAACACAGCTAGTTAAAGTCAATAATACACTGTTCTCTGAGATCAGGGCCAGTGCTGGAGCACCTCGAGGACTCATTAGCTCACCACCAGTGTGCCCCACCAGTTTCTTTTTAAAATACCTTACTATCTCTGGCGACTGACTGATGACCGCAGACTGTACCAACATGAGCTGACTCGCTAATTGAATGATAAGACAAAACACTAACAAGACACAGGAAACTATTTTGGGCTCCCGACTGTCAGCTGCCTCCAGGGACAATTCACAACGTAGAAATGAAACAATACCTTCATACAAATACGTGGGAGTCATGATGGATGCCAACGTATCCTGGACGAAGATACATCAGCGTGCTTACTTGTCTCTGCAGACTCTTTTAGGAGCTAGCAGCCAGATTATCTCTGTTTTTTCAGTGATCAGTGATGGGGAATGCTGCTTCGACAGCTCTCTCTCTCTCTCTCTCTCTCTCACACACACACACACACACACACACACACACACACACACACACACACCTTTTAAAAATACAGACTCTCCAACAACCTGTGTTACATAATGTCTTTATGTAACAGACATGTCGAGTGTGATTTCAGATCAGAATAATACCTGCAGCCAATCAGGACACTTCAGAGTCAGGGAGCAGAGAAGTGAAAAGATTCCCATTTTTAATTCTGTGGTTGTGACATTAAATCATATTGGTAATCTTTATCTAATCGTCTAAACATTCATAATAATTAAGTTGTTAAACTGCGGCTCAAATAAATTATATTCTTTTTTAAAGAGAATTTGTTGTCAGTATTAACATTCTGTATCATCATGGTTACGCCAACATAGCAACACTTTTGAATGAGCAGCGAGCTATTAGACTGATCTAACAGAAGAATAAACAGACAAGTAACAAGATATTTTATGTCCCAGTGATGGGCGTGTTTATTTGGATATAGAGCAGGGAAGTGGTCACTCAGACGCTGTTAACGTCAGGTGTGAACTGACAGAATTAGAGCTGTCCGCCTGTGATCTGATTGGTCAGGACGGATGTTGCTACCAAGTCTGAACTGCCACTAAAATGGCTTCATATCACTGACGGTCCTCACAAGTGTATTCACAGCAAAGTGATAGTACGTACATGTCAGAGTTTGTGTGTAATTTATGTATGCAAGGCAGTAAGAGTGTTGCTGCTTACATAGCAAACTGTATCAGTGTGTGTATGAATGGAAAAGTGTGTTTGTGCATTTAAATGTGTGTGTGTGTGTGTGTGTGCATGTCAGATAATACGTAAGGAGATGCATGATTCTGTGAATATCTGTTGGTGAATTTGTATGGCAACTCTGAGTATTTGTGTGTGAATAAGATAGTAAGTGTGTGTTTGTGTATATATGAGTGTGGGTGAGCTGTGTGTGTGTGTGTGTGTGTGTGTGTGTGTGTGTGTGTGTGGCGGAGCGGCACAGCGCCGGGCTGCATTTCAGTGATAAGCGGTGATGAGTGAGCGCAGAGAGAGCGAGGAGGGGGGGGGGGGGGTTGGAGTGTGACATCCAGCCAGGGGCTTATTGATGGTGGGGGGGCACCAGGCACCCATCGCAACCCCTCCACCCATCACCCACTGCAGCCCCCACCCGACACCTCCACCCAGCCACTCTCCATTTCTGAGTGGAGAAATGAGAGCTGCTGCACGGTGGTTGACTCTGCCTGATGCCTCGCAGCTCGTCGCCGTCACCGCCGCTGTCGCCCTCTCGCTCTTACAGCACAGGGGGGTTACAGAATCGAATCCGTCATCAGATACGCCTCTCGGCCCCTCTCGACGCTGGAATTGAACACCTCGCCCCTTGCAGATTGCGAGGAGTCTAACCGGCTGCTGCACGCGTGGCTGCGCCGCCCCTGGTTGGATCCACCATTTGGATTAAGGCGTTAACTTGCTTCCCGCTCCAACGCTGCCACCATCGCCGACGCTGCCGAGCTGACAGGCCGGAGGCTGGTTCGGCCAGGCGTGTTAGCGCTCCGGACCACCGCCACCGTGTGGATATGGAGTTAAACGGCCGGCTGGGTGTCAGCGCAGTGGATGAGACACGGCTGAGCGTGGCGGCGTTGTGTGGTCCAGCAGACAGCAGGACTGACCTGAGATCAGAGCAGAACAGTGGAAACAGGTTCAATGCATTAATAATGAAGATTATATGTTGATCCTCTGCTGTAGACTGAACAGAAACTAACTTTGGTAACACCACTGAGGCGTCAGAGGCAGCAAAGTTAAGAAATAAAGTTGTAATCCTTCTAAAGAAAGTAGGAGAACTTCTTTATGTTGCATTTTTAGCCTCTCTCATCAACAGGTTTTAGTTTTGGTGAACATGTCATGCTTGGTTCAGTCTCAGCTGCTGGACAGGTAGTGTACAGAGGGTTTCACAGCTAACAGCAGACAAACAGTTTGAGTTCAGCTGGTGAACATAGCGGGGGAATCAGCGGCTGAAGAGTCAGATACTAGGTGGAAACTACATTTTCAACAGCAGTGGTGGTTTTTTAATGGTTTGTTCACCACCAGCATTTTCACCTTAGGTTACACATGCGAGTTAGACTGGGATCATTTGTGTTTATTAAACCAAACAGCTAGATTATCTTACTGCACATTTGCTGTAAGCTAGCAAGCCATGGCATGCACCCAGGGTATTTGTGTGTTCAAATTCAGGTCAACCACTCACTGAACTCAGCACTCAGCAGAGACTCTGGCTCTGGTTCTGGTTCTGTCTCCTCTCTGTAACGTTACGTTCATGAAGTAAAGTCCATTTCCCCTCCAGCTCCAGTCAGCAGCCAACATTACAGAACAGAAACACCCGACAATGGAGGTCACCTCCGGATCACTGCTGCAGTCAGGTTGATGAACAGGAGAGAAGATAAATCCACTTTTTAATCCCACAAGTTAAAAAGTCATCTCTGAGCTCTCCTCCTGTCGGTAAACAGCTCCGGATCAGAGCAGAATCTGATGAAACTCAGTTGTTTATTCCTCCTGAAGTTCTGGATCTGCACCTGACACTGCACTCTGCCCCAGTCTATCAAAACACTCGGCAAACATCTTTCAACCTGTTTCATCGCAGCAAAAATCACATATTGTGTGTTTTGTAACCAGACACTATTAAGGAAGTGAAGAGTCTGTTTCTTGCTGTCTTTAAAACATCAACAGTTGCATTTGGAGGCTTGTGACTAAAAGAAAGATGTTAACTTTTACTTCACAAAGTATCTTTAATTTGACTTTAGTCTGAATGACTTTCTTCCAGACAGAGGGGCACGGTGGAGATATGAGGGGTTTTGGCTCTGACATGTGAAGGAAAGTGATTCTCACTTCACTTCTTCAGTTCAGTTCCATCTGAGATGAACTCCGTGTGTCTGATTATCTGCCCGTCAGGGTGGAACTTCATTTCTTTAACACTGATTTCTGCGGGGAAGCTTCACTGCTTCCCTGATGCACACACACGTCCGTGTAAAGTCACACACTGGGAGCCTCCCAGTCTATCAAACATCCAACTGTGCAGTCTTTTCTGCTCCAACCTTGTTGTTTTTATGGTATTTATTTGTCTTTATTGTGTCGAAGTAAAGTTGTTGTTTTTGAGTTTAATCTCACCTGAACAGAAGCAGTTCAAAGAATTTCTCTTTTTGTGTTTTATTGACTAAAACACCTTTTTTTCAACCATCTTCAAAAGGTTCTTAAACAGCGTTTGTTTTTTTCTGTTATTAATCACACCTGTTGTTCTACTGTAGTAACACTGAAGGTACATTTTTATTTATCTTCGTTTAATTGACTTCACAGCTCTTTGAAAACTATTTCAAAGTTACTTTTTGCTGCTGGTTAATTACAGGGCAGGTATTTATTCATTTTTATTTTATTATTCTGGCTTTTGGTTCCCTTAAAGTCTCCTCTTTGCTATTTATTGACATGTAGAGTAAGAGAAGGGCAAACACAGTATCAAAGTCAACATAACTGTGCTGCTCTCTGTCAGAAAGTCCAGGTCATCAGGATTTGGTTGCACTAGGGATTCATAAATTCGTCACTACTCATTTTGGAGGTGAGTTGTTCCCTCCTTTGTAAAGTGAATGTAAAATACATATGCAGTAATGTGAGCACTTACAGACTCTTATTGCAGAGTCAAAGTACTTTAATACATCAACAGACTATGAACATTTCAAATCAGCTCCTCAGTTTTTGTGCACTGATGGTAAAAAGTGATCGCTATGTGAAAATTTAATTAAGGATGTGAAAGTTCCCTTGAAAATCGTTCAGTGAAAAGCACTTGTCCTTCTCGCTGCAGTTCAACACCGTCCGACGTTCGAGAGAAAATGAAGAGAGCTGCGGCGTTTTCAGCTTTCACGCCGTCTCTGTGATTTCTCTTCTGAAGAACACTTGAGTTTTAAAACAAGGACACACCAGCAGAGAGGAAACTTTAACACACAGAGCAGTCAGAAGTGCAGAGGTGAGTCCTCCTGCAGAGGTGAGTCCTCCTGCAGCGACCAGAACCAACAAAGAAGTCCCACAGAAAGACGACCAGTAAGGAGAAGAAGAGGAAACATGTTCTGTGGAAACAAATCTTCGTCTTTGTCACATTCAGTCTCTCCGGCTGTAGTTTAATATTATTTTTGTTGCAGAGTACTCTGCAGATTATTTTCTACATTTAAAGATGAATTGTTTGGTCTATAGTAAATAGTAAAAACAGTGGAGGTCACCTCCACGATCACTGCTGCGGTCAGGTTGATAGATAGGAGTGAAGATACTTTTTAATCCAAGAAGTTAAAAAGTAATCTCTGAGCTCTCCTCCCGTCAGTAAACAGCTCCGGATCAGAGCAGAATCTGATGTGACTCCAGGTGTTTATTCCTCCAGAAGATCTGGCTCTTCACCTGACTCCGTTCCCCAGAGAGGCCAACTCAGAGCAGAGACTCGGCTGTCCCTCCCCCCACCCAACACAACTCTCGTCAAAGACCCGCAAAAGTTCAGTTTTTACAACCCTCGCAAAAACACAAATGACTTGAATTTCGTGTCATCCATGCCACCTGACTCGAGATAGGATTTCTGTCTTTGTATTCAATTTGTTTGTGATCTATATGCACAAAGAATTCAGATTGTGTTCGGTCTGAACACACCACAATGTTATTAATTAAATTCATGTACATACAGTACAAACAGAAGATACAGCATGTACATGTATTACAATTTAGCATGTTAGTGTTGCTCTGAGAGGTTTTAGATTATTTTGCCTCCATAACATGACATTTAAATCTTGTGGGATCTTGTGGTACAAAAAATAATCGTCTGACTTGTAAGTATTAAACTGGGGAAGTTTCATTGTGTTACCATATTCGCCTGCAGTGTCTCTCCTTAATCTTACAGCATAAAAAAGGGTGCAATTAGTTTGTCAGACTTTTCAAACAGCCATTTCCAAAAACTCCACCTCTAGCTGGTTCTTTTCTAAAGCATTAAAAACCACAAAAAGTCAGAAAGCAGAGGAAAATATATTCACACCAACACTGACATCCAGAGCTGTGGCTGCAGCTGCCGGTGTTGGACTCATGCTGTATGACTGTTAGCGGTGTGCAGGTCGGCAGCCGTCCTCTCTGGAGAAATAAAGGTGTAAAACAGCTGGATGGGAGTTAGTGCAGCTGCTGTTAAACATCACTCGCCCCACTGCTCCCAATTAAAGCCTCGGGGCAGATTGGTTCTGCGCTCCGTGGAGACTGACCTTTGAGTGACAAAGCTTTTGACTCTCATTAGCCAACCAAGTAGCCGCTGCTAAACACAATCCTGCATCGATTTTGGATCTGAGAGGATCTCTGCTGCATCGCTAGTTGTCTGGCATGTAAGCTGCATTAAGGCGCGTCCTTCCTTCCTTCACGTGGCCTCCTGTCCTCACCTCTGTTTGTCCGGCTGTTCATGCTGCTCGGTTGTTTGTGAGGATTTTCTTGATTTGTGTAAATCCTCTGAGAGTATTTCTTTCTAGGTCTATTACAGGCGGTGTTATGGTGAGTTTGGTAATATCATCCAACTCTACATGAGGGCTGAGAGCAACACATCTGAAATGAAAATCAAATTAACCCCTCAGCAGAGCTGTTGCTTTTTTCTGGGCCTCAGTCCAGTTGAATCCTCACTTAGTCAGGTCAGATCATTTGAAGCCTGACGATTCAATCTGTGTTAACTGTTTTCAGATCCCAGCATCACTGTATACAAAACAGAACAGTGAAAAACACACAAAAAGGATTTTTAAAAAACATTTCCTTCCCTCAGCACCACTTTACTTTGATTTTACTTCACAAATTCAGAATGAGTGTAAGTTTGAAGGCTTGCTCTCAGTAAAGACCAGGACCCTGCTGTTATTGTGGCCATTTTCAGGCCGGTGTACAAAAAGGAGAGACTAGTTTCAATATGTTTGTTTTAGGATATTTCCTTTTATTCAGTCAATTTAATGCATTCATCTTCATGTATGGTGTTCACTACAGTTGGCAGATATTTGGAAGCCATTTTTAAATCCATATAAATATAATCTTTGTATTTCTTTGTCATTTTGAGATATGGCATCATAAATTCAAAAGGGTGGGCGCAAAACAAAAACATCCAACAAAAATATGAGTAGAATCTGGTTGAAAGTATTTCTAACATGATCTGGCATGAAACACACTGTTTGTTGTGGTGGATAAAGTTATTTCCTGGTGTTTGTGGTTCACGAGGTCTTCAGGGAAAACGGATTTCATCCTGCTGAGAGGAGGAGAGCAGCCTGAGGTCTAACTGGACCACTCAATAACACACACAACCACACACACACACACACACACACACACACACACACACACACAGTTGACTAATAGTGCTGATTAGGCTTAATAATTAATGAGCGGTCCAACCTGCCGCTGCTGGAGTCCGTCTATCCGCTGATGTTTTTCTCTCTCTTCTGTACTCGGACACTTTATCAGCCGCTCGCTCGCCTCCTTCACCCCGAGGACTCCACAGATACGCCCCCTGATTTTCTCACAAACGCTCGCTGGTTTTAACTTCTCCCAGGTTACACAACAAAGCTCTGATTCAACAACTTCTACTGTTTGTTGCCCATTTGTTCATTAAAACATATATGTAAAGATTTTTTTGTTTTTGTTTTTTTTACTGCGGGCAGAATCGCACAAACTAGACGTGCTGACCAGATTCTCTGGTTTGTTTCAGTCCAACTTTATTGATACTTGCAGGCACAAACACAAAACCAGTAAGCACTTAAAACAGCAGCAGAGAGAGTAACATCCAGCAAGCACGGTGGGCAAAATCAATAGTCTCATTGCAGATACAGGTATATTTAAAATGTATGAGTTCAGGGAGACGGAGTGAGGCTGGAATATAGAAGCAATTAGATGAACTGTAGGAATAAACACAGCTGCAGGTTCTGACCGGGTGACGAACTTTTAACACAGTTTTGAAAAAAGTTATTTATCAGCCATCAATTAGCAGAACAGATATGTTGGAGATGTTAAAGGTATAGTTGGTAATGTTGGAGAGCTAGCAAGATTTGAAAGTGGCACCTCGTCTAAGCTCCACCCCCTTCTCCCCCTCCCGTCAGTGCTCCATCCAAAGCCCCGCCCCCACAAACTTGAACGCGCATCAGACAGTCCGTCAGCAGGGCAGAGGAGAGCCGTTAGCATTGGGCTAACACAAGCTACAAAAGTAGCTAAGTTGGCTAACGTTACATATTTCATGAAAATAACAAATCCCCCCCGAAGCAAAACAACTAATTACCTGTCCAACAGAAAGACAGCAACCTCTGCATCACTTCTGGAAGTGCTACTTTAGCTGCATTTCCTCTGCCATTGTTCTCTCTTGCTAACTGTGCTAACTCTTCTTCTTCTGTTGTTTTATGGCTGTTGGCAAACAACTGTTAGGTGTGCATTACCGCCACCTTCTGACCTGGAGTGTGTATCTCCTGCTAACTCCATATGCAGTGTGCTGAATATATCCGGCAACGGTGACACGTGATGAGTGCGCGCAGGGAGGAGGGTGCAGGCAGGACGAGACATGAAGGCATCTGATTGGTTCCTTCAACTCGGACCGAGAGGGAGGGATTGGTCAGTTTTTACAGGCCTGCAGCTGCCACAGAGGTCTGATTTATTTTGTTCCTTTTTCTGAACACATTATGTATGGACTACTCTCAGGGTGGGAAGACCATTTCACCCAGTATAAAAAGAAGTGTTTCAGAACAGGATTACCAACTATACCTTTAAGGGACAGTTCATCCAGATTACAAAGATTACAAGATTACATTAATTTGACCAAATGTGAGATATCTGCCTGTGTCCCCAATAATATATGAATCTTATGTGCAGCAACGGTAAATACATTTTGTGACAAGGACATGTTGTCAGTTAACCGATCATGGTTGATTAAAATGCCCGACTTTGAAACAGGAAGCGTGGTCTCTAGCTAGCTAACCGTCTCACTGAGCTTGTAAGTTCTGCAAACCACAGATATGTCCAAGGTTGACATTTGAATGAAAGGCAGCATATCAAGTTCATATTATGTTTAGCTGTCACATCTGGAGGTGCAGGAGATGGTGCACCCTTGTCGGCTGCTGTTCAAGTCACACCGGTTGGTATTTTGAAGGACAGCGATGATTCTCACGTCAAAAGCAGATTTGTTTTAAAGAGACCTGTGGGCTGCTTTTCACTGGAAGTTAGACCATCGCCAAGTGGTTTTTGTACCACTGAAGTCCATTTTGGCTCTTGGTAAAACCTGGGAAGCAACCCCTGGTTTGCAGAGGGAGAGTCCAGTGTATGATCCATCCAACCACCCCCTGATTCTGACTTTTAAGAAGTGGGGCGACTACAGCTTTGACTCTGAAGCACAGGGCCTTATTGTATCAGTGGTTTACAGACAGGTGTAACGCCAACATTTTATTCTGGTGACTAGGCTGTTAACCAAGGCCACAATCTTTCTCCAGCAAGTGTTTTGCTGCCTGAACCGAGCCACAGACTGGAGACTGATCTGCGGTGCATGAAGACAAAAAAGTCCATCATCCTGGTGTAAAATGATCTGGATCCTGGGAATAACTTCCATTTTGTGCAGCTAACAGTGCTAACTTCCAGTTTAGCCCATCACTAACTTTCTCTTCTAGACTTTCCAAATGTTGTTGGACCGAGTGGATCAAATACTGATGCATTTTATGTGTTCATCTATTCGGCATCTCATACTTCATCTACTCACACATATGATCTCGACGTCCACATTCACACAAATATCAAACATGTTTGAGTAACTCAAAACTCTTTAGCTGAGCCTTGCTGTCGCTGCTGCTTAATCCTGAACCACAGGAATGAATCCAGCCAATCAATACTGAGGTTTGCTTCAGAGGACAGCTGTACACCCTGAGCTTTTTTTGTTGTCTTTAACTTTGTGATTTGTCATTTTATTTGAGCATTTGTTGCTCTGGTGGGTCACAGAAACTGGATTTTGGTGTTTGTTCTTCTGTATTTGTTCTTGTCTCTTTTGTTGTTTGGAACAAGTAAAAAATTTGAATGAATTTTAAAATAACTCCCAGTTTTTCAGGGTTTTCCAGGACATGTGAGAATTTGGGTTATTTCCTCCTTGTTCTTCCGAGGTTTATCAAGCACAAACTCTTTGTCTTCTTCATGTCACGTTGCTTCTGCTGAGTTCTTCATTTAAACTCCAGACTCTGAGATCAACTCTCTTCACCGTCTTCTTCTTCTTCTTCTTCTTCTTCTCTTTAAAACAAAACCCAGAGTTAAAGCTTAAAGAGACTGAACATCAGAGGAACTTCTGACTGTGACTCCAGATACAATCTCTCTCAGTGTGGGAGTGATTATCCGCTCCCTCTGCTCTGCTTTCATGTGTTAATATCATGTTAATTCACTATTAATATTCCAAATTCTCTCAAATTTGACTTACAGTCTGTTCAAAAGTTTAATTTAATTTCATTTGTAGTTTATATGTTTCAACTGGTGACCCTGACAGTGGGCTCATTTGCACACACAGTAATAATTAGATTTGAACCAGATTAAACAGAAACTCAGAGTGTAGCTGTGTAAAGTCTTTAATCTGATTATCGTAATGTCAGCGAGGTTATAATCAGATTAGCGCAGTGACGGATCCCCGCTCAGTCTTTCCTTCCTCTGAGGTCGTCGTTATAGCGGAGGTCAAAGGTCACATGAGGATTATCAGGAGGCGGTGAAGAGCTGACGGAAGATGAGACGCACTGAGATTTTACAGTCGCTTCCAGTTTTCAGTTTCATCACAGAACACTGTCGGTGTTGTTTCTGTAATTCCTTCATGTTACTCTGAAGGACTGCAGCTGTTTTGTGAGTTGTGAGGACTTGAACCATATCAAGCTTATCGGTGGCTCTGGGGGTCAAAACGCTAACATTTCAGAGAACACAACAACCTCTCAGATCAAGGAAAACGTGGGAGGTGGATTTTCTGAAATGATAGTGTGTTTTCTTCAGCGTTGTTGTGTTTTGACCCTCAGGGCCACCATTTCTACCTGTTTTAAATGTCCACAATAGAACCTGTGGTGAAGCGGCTTCTATTTGCAACCTCACCTCAGCACTGTTTGTCTTCTTTTCGTATCAAAGGGGAATGATGACGTACGGTGTTGCATTTGGTTGCTCGTGGAAAATGAGAGAAGTAGTCGCGGGAAGAATGAAAACAGGAGCGTGAGAGATGATTTTTTATTCTGCCGACTGACCAGTCGGCAGAATAAAAAATCATCTCTCACGCTCCTGTTTTCATTTTACATTTCTACAAACCACAGATATTTTCACTTCGGGACAGAGTTTGTGTCGACGAAAACAGGTATTTTAAGCCTGCTTGTTGTTCTGTATTTCAGCCCAAACACCGTGGGTGTCTTTACAACGACGGACATCAACGCATCAGGAAACTGTTCAGTTTCAACACACAAAACAACAATTTGATCACATTTACTCTCTGGATCGGAACATTCTGGCTACCGTGGCATGATTATTTATCTCTGTGCAGCACCTGTGGTGTGTGCTGCGTTTAAAGTGGACGGTAACCATTGTCGTACAAAAGCTTTATTATTTCTCTTCAGCCCACACCACAGCTCTCCTCTGTCAACAGGAAAAACTTTTCGACAGTTTCAGAATTAATTGCTTTTTTCTATTTGGGGCTCTTTTATGAATTTTCTGTACTTTCCAGTTTTCGAACACATCGAACTGAACTGTAAAGATTTGTGATGTTGAAGCAACAAATGTGCAGATTCTCCTTAATGACAGAAATGTTTGGTCTCAGTAGAACTTTTAAATAAAGGTATGAGGAGTGTTTTTGTGTTTAAATTCTTCTCTACCTGTTCAGGTACTTCGGGCTCACCTGCAGCGTTCTGCTCTCTGCATGTTAATGTCCTCTAACTGCACAGTGATTTCATCTGTCCTTGTCCTGTGTGTGTGTGTGTGTGTGTGTGTGTGTGTGTGTGTTGTCAATCATTCCCTGGTGTCCCTGCTTCATTTCACTCAGGTTAGTTGGGAGCGCTCTGTGTTTTTCTCTCCGCTCTCTCATCACTTTCTGTCTATAAATAAAAAACACATCACGTCAGCCCTGCGGTCATCATCAGAGGGGTAATTTGTTCCCTCAGGCCGTCGTCTCAGGAGGGCGGCTGCGTCAGGTAAACTGAGCTGTGACTCTGAACACGTGACGAGTGAAAGAGTTTTTGTTTTCAGACGGTGGAGAGGGACGCTCATTCTTTTCTAGAAAAAGGTGAGTGAGGAAATAAAACTACATTAAAGGATTTGATCCAGAGATAAAATGTTTGTCCACCATAACTGAACCTTCCTCTGACACCATGAAGATAGAGTTTACCTGCGTCCAGTGCAGCACTGACCTGTTTGTTCTTCAGGCACTCAGTGGTTCTGACCCTTTTTACTTCTCAGACCTTTTAAATATCCTCCAGGTCTCCGAGACCTTCTGACCTACAGATTTTGGCTGTTTTCCTTTTGGACCTTCTGATTGTGTAACAGCCTCCACATGCGTGCCCTTGTGATTAAACCTGAAGTTTATTCTTTGACTTTTAGAGCTGCATAACGTCCTCTCATCTTCCAGAATGTGTTCTGTATCTCGTACAGCACATTAACAAAGAACCTCTAAGCACTGAGGCTCCTGGTTTCATGCCAGTCCTCACTCAGACCACATTCAGAGTTGGTTTGAGTCGCATGTGACCACATTCCTTCAATCAGTGTGTACGTACGTGTCCAGGACCACATTGAAGGTGCTTCACTGTACTGTAAATTACATGTTTGTGCTCTCTTAACCTGTCAATGTTAGCAGCAGATGTTTGTGAATGCACCTTCTGTTTCATCTGATCCAGACACTGAACTAGTAACCACAATATCACCAGACTCCCTTAACAAATGTAGTGATTTTAAGAGTTGATTCATGAGGAGAAACTTAACAAACTTAACAAACTGTGAAACGGCTTCGACAGACTCTAAGTCATTGTCTCCTTCTTGTAAATTCAGCATTAAATGAAAACATGAAGTTGTTTGTCTCCTTGTAAAAAGTGTCAGTTTGTGGCAGCATGGCTGTACCAGCCTGTCTGCTTCTGTGTCTAAAGTGCTAAAGTCTTACCTGCCAACATTTAGCAGCTGTTTGAACACACTGTTTACACTGATTTCACCATTTACACTCAATTTATGAAAGAAGAAACATTTTATTGATGCTGAACATGTCACATTTCACTAATACACTAAACAGTAACCAGTATAGGCTACTTCTTTGTCCCCGTGGAGAAAGTCCCCAGACTCCCTTAACAAATGTCTCAGTTTAGTGAGTTGTTGAGTTAGGAGACACTTTATAAACTTTGTGAAACGCTGTCTCTGACTAATTCTTCATTATTTGTTCCTTCTTGTAAATTCAGCAAATGTTCTACATGAACTTCTTTCTTTATTTGTGTAAAAATGGTTGATTGTCTCAGTGATGTACATGTTTTTTGCATATAGAGAGTGAGAAAGTGAGATTTGATCATGTGTAGTCACTGGAGATATGTGGTTATATTAATGGTTGAGCTGTCCACAGATCACTCAGGATGCATGTTGATAGAAAGTGACTTCACTTTATTTGACTTCTCTCATAACTTTAATCTTCAGCTCAGTTCATGGACCTCTGAGTCTCGTTTCCACATGAAATATTTTTCCTCATCAATCACTTCCAATCTCTCTCAGTTCTACTGTTTCCTATTTGTTCTGTTTTGACAGTCTGGCTGCTACTCTGTAATTTGGAAAGTTAATTAATAAACAGTTGTACCTGTAATCAGTCAGTATTTAAATGAACTGGATTGTGTGTGTGTGTGTATGTGTGTGTTGTCTGTCTGTGTGTCTGTTTTCTTTACGAGGGAAACTTTCTCTCCCAGTGGGGTCAGATAAAACAAGAAACAGTTTAATGACACTGTTTCCCTCGCCGCCAGTTTGAATAGATGAAAGGGGAAATTAAATCTTGTTTATGAGGCAGCGCTGATGGCGGATGCAGAGTGTCAAGGCGAGCACGCCCGACGTCGGGTCGTCGCCGGCAGATTGTTCCACAAGTGTCGACATGATTGACTAAGTGAAAACATATGGCGAGGGACGTGGGGACGGCCCTGGGGACCTTCAGCTCGCTGGCTGCTGAAGGACCCCCCCGCCCCCCCCTCATCTTTCCACCTTCTCTCTATCCCCCCCTTCTCTTTTTCCAGCTGAGTGGCTCCTAATTGAAGAGGGCGTGGGCTGCGTGTCAGCAGCCAATAATGAGGTCATAAATCGTATGTGAGCGACCACCACACATCCTGCACATGGTGTCATCACTGCAGCTCGTCTGTTGATAATTCTGCTCTTTACCTCTTTAATAACACCGTGTCTCTTTTTTTCTATCAGGTCCAGACCTCATACAGACCTCCTCACTGTTTATAAGAACCTGCATGTGAACAGAATCTGTTTGCTTATTAAACCCAAACGTCGTCTTCTATGTGTTGAGCTGAGCCAAAAATAAGTGGACACAACCCAGTGCAGAGCTGTCAGAAGTCCACACATCCTCTCCTCCAGTTTAAGTTCAGATACTTGTGTAAAAACAGACTCTGGTAAAAGTAGAAGTACTGCTTCAACTTCTTCCCTCCAGTAAAAGTAATAGAGTACAGGCTCTGAAATGTACTCAGAGTATCAGAGTAAAAAGTCTCCCTCTGAAGGACATTTGTGGTCAAAGCTAACTGAAGCTCACGTCATATTAATATAATTCAAAGACTATCAAAGTTAAAGGTAGAATCAGTAGGATTTGTCCCAGCTGTACCTGAACGCACCACAAAGACAGTTGATTGTTGAGTCTCATTCCCAGGACGTCAAATAGCCACATTTTGGGTTGGTAAAGCGTCCCGAGCAGCAACAAAGTGAGAAAATAAGAAAATCTCTGCAGATACGAGACACTAACACGCCTTTTCTCCCCATTCCAGTCTCCCTCTCTGTCTGTTTACGTCTTCTTACGTCTTTGTTTCATCTCGCTGCGTCTGCCGTGCGTGATGTGCACTGTCGACGTCAGTCTTGTGATGTTGGGAAGGCGGCGTGCGATGACGCCAAATAAAAATAATCCATAATTCACCTCAAATGCATCAAACTAAAGTAACGAGCCTGTTTTGGAAATGTGAGGAGGAGAAAGTTCAGATGTTTGTGTTCAGGTGTAGAGAGGGAAAGTCAGAGAGATACTCACAAACCTGAAGCATGAACTTAAAAGACAGTTACAAAGTATTTGTACTTTGTTACCTTTGGCCACATAGTGAAAAGTGGAAAAGCTCAACAGCCCTCTTTGAAATCTTTACAAATCGTCTCAGCTGATGGATGTGTTTGATGAACAGTCTGGGCTCAGGGTTGAAGTTTGATTAACCCACTCAACCCGAGGTTTGTTTAAACACTCCTCTTCATCTGTTCTGTCAATCAGCTGACGATCTGATACTTGTTGACATTTTCCTTCTCTCTCTCTCTCTCTCTGTTGTATAATCACTACAAGTTTTATAATCACATCTAATCAGCTCAGCAGGATCAGAGCACAGAGCTGCTCTCCTGCATTATGTAAGACACAGTCAGTCCTCATCTCTCTCTCTCTCTCTCTCTCACACACACACACACACATACACTGAAGGAACAATTACCTTGTGTTTTTGCAGGAACAAACTCTCCTCACGCACAAAACTTTCAACAAACAATTGGACAAAAAGAGCTCGAGGTATTTAAAAACCTCTTGCAAACCTTTAATAAACTGAACGAAGCTTTGACGCAGTGAAACTGATTTATTTATCGATGAGTTTCAGTTATTAGATAACAGTCAGCTGATATAGACGCTGTTCTGTATTGTTGCGAACCCATGTAGACAATATTCAACTGTACACAGAAGATCGCTCGATCATTTGGGTCATTGTTGTGTGAAATGTATGCTGACAGTCCCTCGTAGTAAAACTTCAGTATGAGGATTTGGTTCTAGAAAAGCTGCTCGGGTTTGTTTCCGACCAGCCCAGAAACATTTCCACTGAAACATACAGGCTGTATTTGACAGGAACATATTTGTGTTTTATTGCTACACACAATAAAGGCTCATAAACCTTTCAGAAAATAACATGAAGCGCTTTGTTTTCAGCATTATTTCCATGTAGCTGTAACTCCTGTTATCCGAGCATGATTAAGTGTTGATCCCATTTACTATTTATTTTTTTTTAAAAACACAGAATCAACTCAGGGAGGATAGCTGTGATATTGCGCACTGAGGGCGGCCCTGCTAGCATGTTTGTTTTTATAACTGCAGCCGTGTCCCTCGATGGTGAGCGTATCTGTAAGTTTGCAGCATTTGGCTTCACTTTCCTGCAGGGCTGTTCTCATGCTAATGCTCTCAGCTCCACGTTTCCTCTTCCTCTTCTTCTCTTCTGTCTGTAATGACAGACAGAGATCATAGCACCAGGTTAGAGCAGGTGACGAGCTGTTGGTCCCCCTTTGATTGACGCATTTCATTTTAACACTGGCCAGATACTCAGCTGGCTTTTCTCCAGGATGTCTCCCTGTGCGTCCGGTCACCCGTCAGGCCTGTGTTGGGACCAGTAAACCCATTTCAGGTGTCATGTGTCTAGAGGTTTGACGAGGCGGGCTGCCATATTTAAAAAAATCACGCTACCCTTAAAAGGCATTAAAGAGCAAAATTGTAATATTTGCTATTGTACATATTGTAATTTTTCTCTATTTTGAATGTTTTCAGTGAATCCCATCCTGTTATTTAACATCATAATGTTGTGCTGTCACTGCTGTCTGTCAGAGAGACTCCTGAGAGGAAGATCTTTGTGAAAGGCAAAACTCAGGGCAGAAAATCCCACGCTGTGTCTTTTGCTCTGAACAGTGGAAACATACACACACACACACACACACACACACACAGACACACACACACACACACACACACACACTCGAGGAGATGCATTCAGTGTTGGTTCGAGGACTTTGCTGACAACAGAACAATATTTTAAACCTCCTGTTTAAGAAAATATGGGAAACAAAAGCTATATTTCTAAACTTCAGGGCGTCCCACGTTTGAAATTCCAGCTCAAAATTCATCCACCTCTGCAGTTACTGTGTGGCTAAATTGCTAACCGGAGTGAAAACAGTGTCTGAATGGGATGGTGATTCAGCAGATGCCTCCACAAAAGCCTCCACAAAGTTACATTCTGTTTGCAGAAAATTTCACTTTGTGTGCCGCCGGAAAGGAAATCAGCAGCCGCCGCCGCAGCTGTCGGCGAGGCTTCAGTTTTGGCGGGAGGCCGGCGGGTTACGGCTCGCGGCGTATAGAGCGCAGGGAGACACGGCAGATAAGATGAGGAGGACGTGTGTAAACAGATGGCTGTAAACAAAGTAATGATAAGTAACTAAACTCAACACTCAACCACCAGCTGAACGCTGCTTCTTTCAGGCTCTCAGAGGAAATCTCTGAAAGCGAGGCGCCCCTCACGTCTTGTGTGTGTCTAAGATTTCTCTTCCGAACTCTCCCGGGTTCTCCTCCTCCTCTTCCTCACACATTTGGGAGGTGACATTGCCCCGCCACTGCTGAGCTAAGAAATAAATAAAGCGAGGGTGCTGCTGCTGCTGCTTCTTGGGTAGAATTGATCCCCAGCGAGATGTGGACTTTCTTCCATCTGCTCACCGCTAATTAACAGACAAGAGCTTCCCAGAAGAGAGACTTGTGCCGCTCTTCCTCCTCCTCCTCCTCCTCGGCTGCAGATCTGCAGGGAAACAACACGGCGGCCTCGGCAGACGCTTCAGCCTGCGAGGTGAGACAGCCAATCAACAAGCAAGATCGCTTTAATCAGGCGCTACGATGAGACGCAGCAGCAGGTTTATATGGATCCAGCAGAGTCGAACATTTGCAAACTCCTGTGGAAGAAGAAGAAGGAACAGATCAAACTGTGTTTCTGTACATTCATATCAGCAGCAGCAGCGTGTGGAGGTGTAAACATGTAGTGTATGTTAAAGATTATCTCTATCTCTATTATTTATCTCTGTCATGCTTTTCATTTTGAAATCGAGTGATTTTAAACGGACCATGGACTCACGTTGTTCTTATTCTGTTCTGTTAACTAAAAGCTAAACGATGAATTCCTGCACTGACGTCTTAAGCCACTCCTCTGTCATCATCTCACTCCCTCCATCTCCACTCTGCTCATCATTAAAGCATGCAATTCAAATCAAGTACTTACAGTATAAGATGAAACTACGCATACTAACTTTTGACTTCAGCACTCTTTATATTACTCGTAACTTTGCACTATTATTCAGAAGTCTTGTGTTATCTTCAGTTAGTATTGAAACAAATCGTGGACGTGTTCCAGGAAAGCTTGCGGAGGCCTTGCAGTGAAGAAAGTACGACTGCATCGCCAAGTTTGATGTACGTCAGCACTCAGTTCATGAAGGTTCAAAGAAATCCTCAAACTGGAGGATAAAACCTGAAACAACACAAAAACTTTTGAACGTGTGGGGTCAACAGTTTAACCATCACTGTAGGTACAGAAACGCAGCTCTTGCCTCATATACAGCTCGCGTTTACCTCTGTATTTCTGTGCAACTGTCTTTACTCACGGCAGACTAACAGTGAGTGTGAGCTCACTGCAGAGCGCCCTGTCAGATCTCTGAGAACATGCAGCGTGTGGAAATCAGCATTTATGAAAGAGCTGCTGATTCAGGCCGGGCCGCTGTGATTTGCAGCCGAGCTTCATTTGCAAAAATCATGACCGGGGCAATACACCCAACGGGCTGGGTGTGTGTGTGAGAGAGAGTGTGTGTGTGTGTGAGAGAGAGAGTGTGTGTGTGCAGATGACGGACAGGCAGAGGGAAAGCGAGGCAGAATTACGGCCTCCACCAGCAGCTCGGTGACACAGAAACACTCTGATATAATGAACAAAGTGCAAAACCAAGGAAATACCAACCACAGCAGTCTGTCTGTAATCTGACTCCAATCTGACACCACTCAACTGAGATTTCTGCTGAATTAAGAACAACTTCCACGAGGCCTTCAATCAGTAACGAAAGTTGAGAGGTCAGTGTCGGTCTGTATGAAAACCTGTTTGTGATGTCACCAACAACTTCCTGCAAAGTCTGAAGTTTGTGTGTAGGACTCGGTGCTGTCTTTGTTTCAGCCACAAAGTCTGTTGTGGGATACTCCTGTTGTATCTCTGTGGTGAATATGAGCGGTGAGTGTAATGTTGTGGCTGCATGTGTCTGACAGTTGCCACTGAAGGAATCTCTGGGTGATAAAAACAAGCATCATGACTGACTGCGACCTTTGAATCCAGCAAACATGCAGCCTGCTCTCAGTGCTGCACGGCAAATGGATTAAGCCTGTTTCTTTCTTTAAAGTTGCCTTGAGAACCAGTTTAATTAAAAGGTGTTCATGGTATTTTGTCCACCTCCTCTAATAACTGTGTGTGTTGGCAGCTGATTAGGCTCACAGCTGATGGATTTGGTAGAAACTTCACGATGAATTTATAAATGAAAGTGGAAGAGGAAGGCTTCTGCTATGAAGCTGATTTCAGGTTCTCAGCTTGTGTAAAGTCACATATCATCTTTTCAGTGTCGGTGGTGTCGGGGGTCTTTACAGGTCATTGTCCTCGCCGCCGTTTCAGAGCCTTTGTGGAGGCTTTATCATCACTGCAGGCGGATCAGTAGGAGTCCGAGTCGTCGACCTTTGAAGTTCCCTCTCGGCTGACGCTATCGGCCGACTCGCCAGCTCTGAACTCGACGTGAACAAAAGGCAGGATTAACCCGGCTCAGCCTCTCTGTGTTAAATATCCATCAAAGGCTGTCTTACCTGACGCCGTGCTCTCCCTCTGAACTCTCAAAGGCTCCACCGTTCTGCAAACTTACACTTTTATTTTCTGCCTCACATCTCTGCTTCGTCTGGGTCGTCTGAGCCTGGGACACATAGGAGGAGCACAGATGCACAAAACATCATTAAAACATAGTGTTTTTGGTTTTAGATGTGTGTGACGTTCGTGTGGATTTTTTGGAGAAGCAGGAAAATATGAAGGAAATCGAGAAAAATGAATCCCGTCTGCTTTTGGATTACACACAGTTAAAAGTTTTCAGAGTCTCTGCAGCAGAATTTTAGCTGGCTGTCGCTGCCAGGAGACGTTTTAATCCAAAGAAAAAGCACATGGAGAAACCTACAGCTTGACAGGACTGCTATGAAGGTGTGCTTGCTTAGCAATCACTGGACAGTCGTTGTTTGGGGCGTCTTGAGTGATCACTTTCACTTCTCCGCTCTGCAAACACGTAGACAAAAAGATACAACTGTTAAGGATTATACAAAAATACAATAATGTGATGTAGAACATTTGCCGATTTAACAAGAAGGATCAAATAATGTAGAATTTGTCAGAGACAGCGTTTCACAAAGTTTATAAAGGTTCTCCTAAATCAACAACACTAAACTGAGACATTTGTTAAGGGAGTCTGGGGACTTTCTCCACGGGGACAAAGAAGTAGCCTATATCGGTTACTGTTTAGTGTATTAGTAAAATGTGACATGTTCAGTGTCAATAAAATGTTTCTTCTTTCATAAATTGTGTGTAAATGGTGAAATCAGTGTAAACAGTGTGTTCAAACAGCTGTTAAATGTTGGCAGGTAAGACTTTAGCACTTTAGACACAGAAGCAGACAGGCTGGTACAGCCATGCTGCCACAAACTGACACTTTTTACAAGGAGACAAACAACTTCATGTTTTCATTTAATGCTGAATTTACAAGAAGGAGACAATGACTTAGAATCTGCCAGAGACAGAGTTTCACAAAGGTTATAAAGTTTGTTTGAACTCAACAACTCTTAAAATCACTACATTTCTTAAGGGAGTCTGGTGATGCTGCGGTTACTAGTTTAGTTGTGTAGTCCATTCTGCTTGTTGTTGGCTTCTTCAGCTTGTTGGCATCCGGTCACTATAACAACCATCATCCTGCACTGATGCGTCCTTGTCAAGGATGCAGCATTGGCATTGACACTACAATAGACGTGTGGTCAAACGTGTCCCAAAGCAACTCGACAAGTGGTTTGAGTGATCGGATCTCAATGTGTCTCGGTGGTCGTTGTACTGACAGCTGTCCACTTGTGTTCGGCTTGCCTGATACACGTTAATGCCAGGTATACAGGTTCAATTATCATAATTGACATTAAACCTCATATGACATTTACTCTTCTCAATAACCTCTAATATACTCTTTTCCATGTACTGTCATCTCTCTGCCCTGAAGGTTAGGAGTGTAAATAGTGGGGCCTGTTGAGATTAAAGGTAACTTCATGTAAAAGGCAGACATGTTTGGTTGATAATAATAATAATAATGAAACTTTTTGTGTCAAGGTAAAAAAGTTTGAAGAACACAGACACAAATAAAAATGGAATTAATACAAAAAAGAATAAAATAAGCAGAATGAGGAGCAGAATGTTCAGCGCAGTCTAACTTTAAAAACTAATACTCATGAGAAATAAATAAATAAGGACGTGTTATTGAAGCAGCTGACGGTTAGTAATGTCGGCAGCGCTCGCTAATTGCCATCGCTACCTGCTAAAACTGTAATTTTCAGAGGTGATCAAAACTCTTTTAATCAGCTGTGCATACATAATGCTGCGGCGATAAAGCGGCGCTGTGGCGAGACCGTCCTAATAACAATAATAAAATATATCTGAACACAACGGCTGGCAGAGTGAATAATTTGTTAATTTTTATGAATAAATTATCTCTTCATGCATTAAAAACGCTATTAATGAGGAAATCACTCTTTGTTCTTTCATTTGGGCTGGAGTGTGTGTGTGTGTATGTGTGTGTGAAGAGGAGGTCTGAGGTTCACTGAATGATTTTCTGAGCCAATTTCTCTTTCATACACCTTCACACACACACAGCCACACAAACACACAGCCACACACACACACACACACACACAGATACACACTGCCTCACACCCACTGCTGTTTTGTTTTCCACAATTTGTCAGTTTTGGTGCCAATATGAGCGTGAAACACGGATGAAATATGACAACATGCCAGTTTTTGTGCCAACTATCTTTTATCAATAACACAGTGATACTTTTCAACAAAGTCATTTGAGCACAATTAAAAGTAAATTAAGGAAACAAAGGTTGAATATCGTTTGAAGACACAGAATCCAGGCTGATTATTGTAAAAACAGAGAAACAGAAGTCGGCCTAATGATGAAACCTGCATCAATCTCTGACTGCTGATTGGCTGCAGCTGTGACGGATCTCTTGACTGGAGCTGCTCCAGAACTAAAAAAAACAACTGCGTCTTTTCTTCATAGTTAACAGTTTCTCACTTGAATCGCCCAAATAATCCATATGCATTACAACATTGCAAACAAAATTGTTTAAAGTCATTTTTTTTTTTACAAAACACAACATTTGATTGTCTTATGAATACATTTCAGTTAACGATGTAAAGGGACACTGTGACGACCTGTGCAGGCCTGTCCCTTCAGGAGCATGACGGGTCATTGGGTTTACTTACTAGTTATGTAAAATAAACATATTTTTAGTTACAACTCATGTGTGTTCTCCCCTCCTGTGTCCAGCCTCGAGCCGGGCTGTGACATAATTATAGATACAAATCATACAACATCACAAATATCTTATTATTTACAGATTTGTTGTGATGTTGGATGTTTTGCAAAGGCTTTAAAAGATTCAGTTGAAATTAAAATAAATAGAAATAAATGACTGTGTTTTGTCCAGACCAGAGATAATTAGGGGAGTTTTGCATGATTGGATGATGTCAACAAACTGATAATTTTCATTAAAGGAACCAAATAAAAGAGTGCATAAAGGTTTCCAGCCATAAAACATCTACTAAAAAATTAATGATTTTAACACTGACTTTAAGTATTGCAATGTAATGTTTCACATGTACATTTTCCATCTAATTTTAATTCCATTAAATGCTCTTTTAGTTACATTATTGTTTTTTGCGTTTGGGCTAAAAATTTCTTGTCATTGTTTCATTAAAGGTTGACAATCCAAGAATAGTTCAGTTCAGTTAGTCGGCTTCTGACTGACCTTCTATTCTTCTATTGTTGTCATTATTGGCATTAAATAAGTGGTACATATACTGAACGCAACGCTCAACTGTGAGAGTGAAAGAATATGACCTTTTGTTCCAGACAAGCTCCTCCCATTGTATAGCAGGAAACGTTTAAGTCCTGAAGGATGGACAGATGATCACTGGCTCCATGTGCTATTTAAAGGAAAGTGTTGAATAGTTTTCCTTTTAAAGAATCTGGAGTAGGACCAAGAACTAAATGTGTCTGTCTCTGCTCATGGCTGATGTTTTTGAGCTGTCCTTTAACAACATCACGAGCAAAAACTAAATTATACTAATTTCTTTTACTTTTGAGTGTTATGTCTGATTTCGGCACACTTTAAGGGGACTTTCTGTCTTTCTGAGTGTAAATAGTTGAATGATGATAAAATTAGAGATTAATCTTGAATGCCATCACACCCTTCTACTCAGGATATCAGTTCTCCTCCTGTCAACAACTTTTAAGAGGCTGCGTCCTTTGACCACACTGCTACTGGTTTCCCCATTTCAACTCTGTTTTCTGAAATATGAATGATCATTTCATATTTATCTTCTTCTTCTGCGGCGATGGCGGGCCGTCGTAAGAAGGCGCTGAGCTGGGAGGTCCAGGGGAATAAACTTTAATTATACATGCCAGTGTCAGGGATACAGAGTGGCGAGCGGACGGGGTGATTGATTCGCCGTCAACAAGGAGGGGGGGTGGAGGAGGGAGGGTGGCGGTGATGGAGGTATCCGTGGCGACGAGCAGCGGGCCCTTCATCACCTGAGAGGCAGCCGGCATTAAGGCAGCTGTCAGGGACTTTGATTTGGAGTGGGAATTACAACACACACACACACACGCTGGCATAACACACAGTTTCACACAATGCTGCAGCTTGCATAATATACATGATACACTCTTCACACACACACACACACACACACACACACACGGGCTGTCCCCGCAGGCAGACGCTGCAGCAGCTCCTTGACGTGACACCACATGAATAATTTGTGAGCGGCGGTTCAGGCTCGGAGGTGAAACAGAAACACAAGGCTGAAAAATCCCACGCTTCACAAACACACCTCATGTAATGCTGATGGCGCCGTTAAAAAGAGAGCGGCCCCCGACACTTCACCTGCAGGCTGAGACGAGCTGAAGAACCTGAAATACATCAAAAAGAGAGAAGAGAAAAAAATGCAAACCGCTCACATCTGACGCCCAGGGGCTGCAAAAGATGATAAAAGACGGAAGTAGCCGAGAGCAGAGCGAGCTAACTGTCACGGCTGGACGTTTGACTGCCTGTCCCTCACCGGATTCACCTGCTGCCGGAAAATGCAGTGTCAAGATATCTTCCTGGTTGATGATAAAACCCAGCAGAATCTGCAAATCTCCTCACGGTGAAGTGGATCGCATCAAGATATGGAGAGTGAGCCGAGAGGACAGTGTTGAATTCAGCCACGCTGTTAGCATTAACAAAATCAGGTGGCTGATTTAAATGTCTGCACTGGACTCTACCAGGTTCAGCGATGATGTTGCGATCCTTACAAAATCACTGATTCATTCAAGTGGACAGCCAGTCAGAGAGCTCTCTCTTAGTGACCGACTGCACGTGAATGCTCTCTACCGGCCCGGCCATGACATGAAACAAGTTCGCACTCCCATCTTGTCAGAAAAACGGCAGCCTCGGTCCTATACTCTCCATACTGTCAAAGATCAGAGTGACACGTAGCTATGTGTAGTCACTGGAGAGCGAGAGGATCACAGACACACTGCTGCCTGTAGTATTCCTGTAATACTTCTTTATTTTTCTGATCATTCAGTCGCATCTGTGCTGCTGAAAATACACCTCCAGACCAAGAAATCCCATTGAGCCACCCTCCTCGGTAAAAAGTAGGAAATCATCGGCTGTGTGTACGTATGAGGAGGCCATCTGAAAGTAACTCATTACATAACAGTGTTACCTGCTGTGAAAAGTAACTGGTTAGAATGAATGAAAACCTGTTTGCGATTACTAACGCATGATGAAATTATGTCCTATTATATTATATCTTCCAGAGGATGCTGGTCATCCTTTATATGTATTGATTTTACTGATATTGAAAAGCACATTCAATCACCCATAATCTGTAACTCTGCTCAGTGGCTAACAAAGAGCTGCAGCGTCTGCAAACTGGTATTTCAATGTTGATTTCTAGTTTAAACCTGGGTGATTTCTGGTCAGAACGTCTAAGATGTCTTTTCCCTGTTTTTTCGTCATAAAACTCAAATCTGTGTAATTATTTTGATAATGTGTTCATTTGTAGGTTGTAAGAGAGACGATAGTTCATATAACAAACTTTATAAGCCGAACAAAAAAACACAAGGTTTTCACCCATACATGACTTAGTAGTTGCTTTTGCTGAAGAGGTTAACTGGTTGTCTGTCAGTCAGGAGATTGATCAGTTTGAGTCCTGACATTTCTGAATGCTTTAAAAAACTAAGAAACTACATCTAATTTTCTCAGTTAGAAGCCAGTTTTGCAAATCCTGGTGAAATGTGAACTTTTAACGTCTTCAAAAAATCAGTGAAAAAACGTTCACTATGAATCAGTTGTGAATGTCTTTTTAACGGTGACTAGACATTTTTTAAACGAAGCTGAAAGTTCAAAAGCAGGCCCAGTCGCATGAATACCGCAGCTAGGGATAATGGAATAGAATTCCAGTTCTGTTTTGTTGGTCTAACTGCAGTGGGGAAGAAGCTTCTGCAGAACCTGGATGTTCTGCTGCGTACAAACCGATGCCTTCTACCTGATTCTGGTGGCTTTGGACAACTAACGGCTGTGGGCGATATGCCGAACGGATGGGAGTGGAGTACCAGTGATCCTTGGAGAGGCCTTTACCACTTTCTGCAGGGCCTTCAGGTCTGAGGCATTACAGTTGTTATACCAGATGAAGATGCACAATTTATAAACCAACGCTACCCCAACACGACATATAGGAAGCCTGGAGATGGAAAAGAGAAGTGGGCCGAGCACAGAGCCTGGAGGAACCCCACCGGGCAAACTGACCTGAAGACAGCAGTGAATGATGGATATTTGTTGCAACATTACGTTCAAGCAGCCCACATCCTCTGCTGTTATTTAAAACCCAACCATGCTGAAGTGTGTTAAGTTCTGATCACATACTATCAATATAATGTCACTATCAGTCTACAGTAATATCACATGTGGAGTTATTTAACTGTGACAGTCTGCAGCTGCTTTACTTTAATAGAATCATCTTTCCTGTAGTCTTACTGGAGTGTTCACTCATCTTGGTACTTTTTCATTTTGGAAGTGTAGCTCCTTCAACTGAAATGAGCTGAAATTACCTCCTCTCCCTCCCCAGCTCCCTCCCTCCTTCCCTCCTCTACCCCCCCAGCTCCCCCTCCAGCATATTGAACGATGCTATCAGAGCAGAAGTGACAGCCCGGCTCTGCTTTATTTACTTTATTTGCTGTGGTCAGAATGTGAAGCTCCTCATATTCAGACTGATGAGAGGCTGCAGATCAGCGTGTCATCAATCAGGCGGGCCGAGCAAACATTAGCACAGAGAGAGAGAGTGAGGCGGAGGGAGAGAGAGCCGCCTCATTTGCAAATTGAATGCACTCGTGTATTTATCCTGACATGGTTTATGATTACCAACCCCTCTAATACACCCCCACTCACCCCTCTGAAGACTGATGAATGAATAATGAAACTCAGGAGGCAGCAGCTAGATAAAAACAGGCTGTAGAATCGAGTTTGGAGATTATTAAAAAGCTTTCAGCAGGAGGAAAGATTTGGTCAAACGTGGGCGCTGCTGTCCTGCCCACGTACCTCAGCAACCAATCGCCAGAATAACTGTTGGCAGAGTAGGTGTCTGCACACTAACGGTATATTAAAAACTTTCTGTTTGATATGTTGAAATGATATGTTTCTTTATGTTTAATGTTCAACTTTATGTTGTGACAGCACTGTGCTTGTTGTCTGGTTAGGGTAAGGCATAAAACCTACTTGGTTAGGGTAAGGAATAGATCTTGTTTGGCTTAAAATACCAGTTTTTCCCAACGTCTCGTTAAAAATATCCAGTGGTTTCACACTTCTAAATGTTGAACCGCAGTCTCAAACAGTGGTGTCTTGCTTGGGGCGAGATGGCTGCTTGGTAGGGTCTGTCTGTCCTGGTTTGGTGTACTTGACAATAATGTACTTCCGACTCCGTGCTCCAGGATCATAACTCCAACTGACCAATCAGCAGTCATAGCTTTGAAAATGTCAACGCCGGCTCCAAGAAGTTCAGACTGACATTTATACACTAAGTGATTGATTTAATTGTGAAAATAATATGTTATAACTATTTGGAAGGTTGTTGGTCTGAACACTGGCTCAGGCTGCATGCCGATGTGTCCTTGAGCAGTATACTGCTAACACTACATACCAGCAGTACAGTACGTAGTCTGGATTTAAGACATACCATAACCAGCTTATGCTCTGGTTAAGGCACAAAACCCAGTTGGTGAGGGTCGAGAAAAGATCATGGTTTGGTTTAAAATACCCAGTTTATTTTGTTTATTACCTCCACAAAGGAGGTTATGTCCGATTGGTTGGATTGTCAGCAGGATTGATATTCACTAGCAAGGACCACACCATCAATGGGATGTACATGATAGTTTATTGAGGTGGAATCTGAGTAAGATGTTGATAAAGGCAATTGAGTATGAGTGCAATGTTGATGGTAAGGCTTTGAGGGTGGGGCACGAGAAACAAGAACAGACAGGCAGGAAGCACGGTGATGCTTATAGAGGCACATGACAGGAAGGGGGAGGGATTAAGGTGTAGTCCTTCCACTTCAGCTAAAACTTTTTCTCCATCTATGAAACTTGGATGGATCTCAGGCCAAAATAGACCCCATAAACCTTTTGGTACAGATCCAGGATTTTTTTCTTGCTTTCTTTAACAATGCAAGAGTACCAAAGGGGACTGCTGGAGGTATGCGCTCTACTAAGTGCTATAAGACTTTGGTTGAAATGATCTGGTTAAATCTGTTGCAGTGGTCTCTAACGGTAGTCTGTTGGGGGCCGTCTGTGGTTTGCTGGATCAACATGTCACCAAAAGTTTATTTTTTTCATTGTTAAAATTTAGAAACACTAAAAAAAAAAATATAAATAAAATAAAATGTCAGTTGTGAAACACTTCATTGACACAGATCCAGTTCATTCATCAAAACTGAAAAATGTAAAATGAATACAGCTCTGATTATGACTGATTCTCCAGTGAAACCAACACTTCCTTCCTGTTTGCTTTCATGAATCAAACATGCAGCTTCTTCCGTCGATATCAGCCTCGATGAAAATGGAAAAAACTTCACATGTAAGCTTGTTCCCCATGAAATTATCCGTAACGTGGCGTTTGTGCAGCTTTTCTTTCGTCCTCTCAGGACGCCGCCGCTGCATCTGAGACTCGCAGCTCGCTGCTGCTGGCAGTAATGGAAACATTGAATATTGATGCTGTTATTATTCAAGGACATGTGGACACACACGCCTGCGTTTGTAAAAACGCTCTCTCTTTTGATGTGAATTGATAGACTGTGAACCTGGTATTGCCGCTGCAGCCCGGGAGACATTTTGGATCACGACTACTGCAATTCAAAAAATGGCCAACCCCCCCCCCCCCTATACATTCAGTATGTACAGTGTTTGTACATTGGGGTCGGGCATTTTGCATAGAGGAGGGCCCCATTAATAGCCTCTGGTGGTTCCACTGCTCTGCTTTCTGCTGCATCTTTTAATGGATTTTCTTCACATTCAGAACTAAAAACAGAAGGAAAAAATCTTCCTGTTTTGGAAACAAGAAAATCTGAGAGGAATATTCACACCTTGTTTAACAACCTTATGTTTCCTCAAGCAAAGCCTCATTGACTGGTTGAAGAAGGGATAGAGAGGAAGAGATGGTGGGTATGAAAGAAAAGAGGATAAGGAAAAAATGGAAAATCAGGAAAGGACAAGAAAGAAGTTATGGGATGGAGGAGAAAAGGGAGGGAAAACAAAATCAGGAAAAACAAAGAGCGTAATGATACAACCAATTTTGTTCACATTGTCTGGTGGAGGAAGAAGTACTTGGATACCAGAACATTAATGTAAACATACTTAAATAACAGTATTATCTGTGAAATCTAAGTACAAGTATTCGTTCTACAGCAAATAAATGTTTTACACTACCTGATATTATGATGCATCGATGTTAAAGCAGCATTTTAGCGCAGTTAGTTTGAATGACTTTATATGCAGCGTCGTAGTTTAGTCTGGTGGTTTCCAGCCTAGCAGAATAATCTGAGAGGTGGCGACATGATTAATGTGAGAGGAAACATTCCCCCACACAAATCTGCATTCATTTTTTCTGACTTTGTCTCTGGTCTTTTGTTTTTATGTGATACTGCATAATTCAATAAAGTTATTCAAATGAAATCATCCGAGACAACAACTCAGACATCTAATTCAAGATGTGCTTCAAGTAGATACTTATTTTTCTAAGAGGTTATAAGCTGGAGAGGTTTTGAAACACTGGCTTCATTTTAAACAATGTATTCTTTAAACATATTATAGTTTTTATGGAAACAGCTATTCACTGAAGCTGCAAAATAAATGAAGTGTAGTGAAAAGTGCATTATTTGATGCTGAATTGTCGTAGAGTAGATGTATAAGGTAACATTAAATCTGTAAGACAGGGTGGAAGGAGGAAAAGAACAGTAAGTAGGGAAGGTAGGGGAGGAAATCAGAACAAAGGAAAGATGATGATGAGGTGGGGAAGGAAATAATAGGAGGCATGGATGGAGTGAAGGAAGCAGGGTAAACAAGGAAAAAGTAAGGAAGTAAACAGGGATGTAGAGAAGGAAAGAAGAAAGTCAGAAAGTAGGAAATAATCTGAGGAGGTAAGGGAGGAAATAAAGATGCAACAAAGAGAAAATAAGAAAGCTCAAGAAGAAGAAGAAGTAAGGAGTTAAACAGGGAGGTGAAGATGGGAGAAAGAGGTGGGAAGGAGATAAGAAGTTAGAAAATAAACTGAGCAGGTCGTGTGAGGAGATAAGAAATGAAAAGATGTGGTAGGAAAGTTAACAGGGAGGTCAAGAAGGAAAGAAGGAGGAAAAGGTAAGAAAGATAAGGCAGGGGCAGAAAAAGAAGGAGAAAGTGAAGGAATAAGGAATCAAATGAAGCTACAGAAACACTTAAAACAGGAGTGGAGGGAAGGAAAGGAGGAGGTAGGGAAGGAAAGAAGGAATCATGTGAAGCCTGAGAGGTCGATCTGCTCTTTAGTTTCTCTGAATTGAACTCTCTGAAATCCATTCTGGAACAATTTACAGCTGTAACCAGAGATGAGTCGATGCAGGGCAGATTTCAGGGCGGCTCCACGATGTGACGAGACATGTAATTATCTGCAGCCACTGCATGTACAAACAAATTCTCACTTTTATAATCTTATTAGGAGATTAGGAGGGCTCGGCAACGGGCTTATGCACGGCTGTCTGCTGGGGGGGCCGAGGAAAAAAATAACTTATTTACTACTTAATGGATTTTTATTTTTACTTTCTCTCTCTGAGAAATCAGTTTGGAGACGTCCTTAAGCAACACGTTCAACTGGAGAAAACACACACACCACACACACACATCGACACACACACACACACACACACACGTACAGTATATGCTTTAGCCTAAAGTCTATCAACAGGAACAACAAAAAGACAAGGTGGGAAGAAGTTTCTCGGCTGGATGAATTCAAATGACAATCCAATCACACAGCGAGGAGAGGGGGAAAAAAGGCGACAGAAAACAGAGAACGTTTTGTGCACCGTTTTGAAAATAATCCCATTAAAACAGCAATTTGTTCCACTTCCAACGGCATGTCTGTTATTGTGCTGCTATAATGTACTGCAGGAAGAGAAAAGGCAACGACAACAAGAGGCGTGGAGAGACACGACGGTGGGTTTTTGAGACTGACAGAGAAGTTGGAACTGGGTGGTTTTCCTCTTATTTCATCATCCTTGCTCCTCCTGTGACCCTCGAAGTCCATCTGCCATTATTACAATGAAGCTCATTACAACTTAGTCTTATCTTTGTAGTTTTGATCGTATCTGCTGGTTATTAGATCATTTTGCTTCAACATTTTCAGACAGGGTGACAAGCAAGACATCTCGATACACTTGAGTTTCCAATTCACATTTCATCAGGGATGTGCACACAAGCATCACCTGGTGAGGGTTAGGAAAAGATCATGTTTTGGGTTTTTAAATACCTGTTTCTGTTGCCACAAACATGGCTGGAGATTATCCCGGGTCTTGTTAAAGTACCACACCAACTGCCATAATAAATGTTAGCTACGTACATATCTACCAAACCACAGATAGGCCTGTGTTGAAAATGTATGCTTGTTCATGTTGCGACACTACTTTCCTCTAGGTTAATTTTCAGTTTTATGTTATGACAGCATTGTGCTCATGTTCTGGTTAGGTTTAGGCACAAAAACCACTTAGTTAGTGGAGAAAAAGATCATGTTTTGGCTTAAAATACCCGTTATGGTCACCACAAACTGGAAAAATTTCCCATGGGCTCCTTAAAAATACTCAGTGGTCTCACGCTTACGAGCTGTGGTCACCGGCTCAGCAGCCATGTAGTCTGTAATGCCACTACTATCCTCTTCACTTACAGACATGAAAGTTAGGACATAAACATGCATCTGTTGAAATGTCAATATGGTGTGTGGCAAACATTTCTTCCAGGCAACATTTTTAGGAGCTGCTGCTCTAACCTGAAAAAAATAGCCCCAACCTGCTGCCTTTCTGTTAGCTAGCCAGCCAGCTAGATAAGATTTGTTCATGTTAGGAGGCGATATTGCGTGACGTGACACAAATGTGACACGCTGCACATTGTTCCATTAGCGTTTGTTGTTCCACGACTTTAAAAGACAGCTGGAGCACTCACACAACTGCAACAACTCCTAGTTCGGATGTTACACAACTTTGTTGGCATGTGCAGCAAAAGTGTTGCGGAAATGTATTTATTTATTATTGGTTATAGCAGAATATTATTATGAAATCATTCTGAGGTCATTTTCAATAAGTTCTGAGCTCATTCTTGTGATAAACTGGAGTGTAATTTTAAAAGAAAATTCAACTTACTTGGTTCTACCTACCGTTACATTTACAAACCTGTAAAATGTAGTGTTGCCACATTTTCTATTTATGTAGGTTGATTTATGCATGGATGAAGTCTATCTATAGCATCAAATTTGGATGTTTTTTGTTTATGTATTTATTTCAATAACTCATGACTAGGTGTCCCGTTTTATGGAAATAAAGGACATGGACACCTGACAGAAACAAAACTAGGCTGAATCATCCATTTTTAAATGATCAGTTTAACAAGTATTGTTTTTATAGTTACCTGCGGTCTTTGACATACCTGGCGCACCTTCACCAGACATTTAAAATGTGTATGGTTACACAACACCTGCCAGCCAATCAGAAAGGAGTATTTATTTAAGGAGCTGCAAACTGTTTTTCCTTCAATCTACAGTATTTTAGATTCTGGTTATAATGAAGCAATGAGAGGAATGAAGCGTTAATGTCAAGTGGTGTGAAACACAAGGTCCCAGTGTGTTTGTGTGTGTTGATGTAAATGAAGGTCTGTATGTACAATATGTATCTGCTGCTCAAACACTGCACACCAACAGATGGCCGGGGCTATTTTTGTTGATGCTGTTTAACCTTACTCAAAATAAATGAAAACAGACGGAGCCATCTGTTAGCTGCTTCAACACCAGCAACTCCCAAAAACTCCAAAAACACTTCATCATCACAGCTTCAGAGCTCAGCTGCAGGGACGCAAAATCAGAACTTAGTTTCCAAAAAATGAAAATAATGTATTTATTTCTTATCCTTTTTGTTAAATGGTTTTATTTTGAAACAGCTGTTTGAAACAGCCAATGACGGACGAGCTGATGGTGTCGGATCTACAGCTGCTCCACCCCAACAACAGAGCATCCCAGCATTAGTCAGAATCGATAAATCTTTTCCAGTGGCTGTATAAATGTTGTTAGGAACAACATTACATCTGTCATATTAATTGAAGAAATGCATCAATTTAAGAGCTGTTATCTGTGTGAGTGACCAACAATATTTCTTTACTTTAACCAGCCGTTCATGTAACATCCTAATGTGCTGACAGCGCACGACAGGAAGTCCAGCAATACTTGTGTTGATGTTATTAGATTCAAGAAAGGGCAATAAATACTCAGTATAAATATTATTAAAGTATAAATATATTTTAGTTAATAACTTGTTTGTGAGGATGTGGCTGTATGCACACATTTAAATTGTTCTCTTGTTTAACATTTTATAATTCTGGTTTATTTCATTTAAAGAGAAATAATAAATTGACTTTGGTTACCTTTAGCAACCCAGAGAATGAACAGAATGTGTCAAAACAGTCCAACAACACATTTTAATCAAACTGTCTGAATTTTAATCATTTTAATCAAATTAAAGAATTCAAGTCTTTTGAATGAAAGCTCAGTGTTTTGTCTCCTGTTGTTGATTTGTCTGTCACTCCCTGACACTCCTGGTTCAGATGTTGTGATGACACATACAAAGTTCCTCACTCGCCACAAAAAGACAAAAATCTGCTAATATAATTAGTTGTTGAATTAAATGTTGGAACAAAAAAAACTGAAAGTAAATGAACCTCTGACGCCTCATCCTTCAACATAATGAGTCAGAACACGAGGAGAGGTTTACTTTGTGAAAATATTTTCTCTCCTCGTCAGCTCGTCTGACGTGTGACAACATAACAATGCCAATTATAGCCGAGAAATCACGATGCTTCCTCTCTGATGTTTTTTTTTTTAAGTAATTAATCACAGGTCTTTTTCCATCTGAGACACAGTTTCAGGTTCAGGATGTCGCTGGAAAAATGTCACTGCAGGTTTCTCTCCACTGACGGGTGAAAAAGTTTGAGCAGCAGCTTAGTTTGAGGTCGTGAGCTCTTGAAAACACATCTGCTGGATGGAAGCTGTGCTTTATCAGTTAAATCATCCATTCATTCTCAACTCAACGCAAATACTTTCCGTCTAACAGGAAGTTGGAGTGAAACAAGGGAAGAAAAGGATGAGATTGAGAAGGAAAATGTATATACAGAAAAAAAGAGGGAATAGGGAACAAGAGTAAGGAAGTAAGAAAGGAAGAGACAAAGAAAGTATGGAAGGGGATGGGAATAAGAAGAGGATGGCTGTGAGGGCAGAAAGGAGAGAGCAAATTAAGAAGGAACTGAGATATACAGAAGAGAGGAGGTAGGGAACAAGTTTGTAAAGAAGGAAATGAAAGGAGGAAATAGGGATGAAAGGGAGATGTTTGGGAACGAGATAAGTTTAGGAAAAAATAGCAGATAGCGAGGAAAGAATAGTAGGACGAAGGAAGGGGAAGGAGTTGGAAAAGGAAGCAAGTGGGGATGGAAGAAGGGTAGGTACAGAAGGAAGTGAAGGAATGAATGAGGTAATAAAGGAAGTAAGGAAGTAAAAGAGGAAGGAAGCTAGAAAGAAAAGAGGAGAATTGAAAGGAGGTGGTTAGAAATTAAAAGAGATGGAAAGTAAAGAGAGGAGGAAGTATGAGAACTTCCTATCTTCTCCTTTGGGGAAATAGTTTGATAAGTGAAGAAGAAGATGTGAAATGAAGGAAGTAAAGGAAAGAATTGGGTTAGGACGCAAGTAAGGAAGTCTAACGGGGAAACGGGAAAAGAAAGGAGGAAAGGAAGTGGTTCAAAATAAAAAAAGAAAATGAGTGAGGACAGAAAAAACAGGTAGCAAAGGAAAGTAGAAAAACATGAACAAGTAAAGTAAAGGAGGAAGTAGTCAAACAAAACAAGCTGAGAAGAAAGGAGGAAAGGAGGAGGCGGAAGTAGAGGGAAGGAAATGGGAAAGTAGAAATTAAAAACAGAAATGAATGGATGGGGCACTGAAGGGAAGGAGGAGAGAGATAAGGAAATTAAGTGGTAGCAAAGGGAAGACAGAAAGAAAAGTATGCGGAAAATAAAAGGGTTAGGGATAGGAAAGGAAGAAAGGAGGTGAAGAAGGATGAGTCGGAGGAAACAGGATGAGGATGAATGACGGAAGGAGCTAGGAGGGAGAGGAAGGGATTAAAGAAACAAAAGAGGAAGGAAAGGAAAAACAGATGAAGGGACAGAATGGGGAGCTATAATGAGGTCAATTTTTAATTTTGAATATTTTTTATTTGCATAAACAGTCAATCAACTTGAGATTTACATGAGCGTCCAATCACGTGTTGGTGGGCGGGACCTCACCACAGAATACATTAATGTTATTAAAATGTCACTAACGAGGGGAAAAATAGGTTTTCATGTCATGACACAAAAAATGAGACTCGTCCTGGAGACGTGTTTGCTTCACTTGAAATGTGGTTGCGTGTGTGTTGGTGTGTGTGTGTGTTGGTGTGTGTGTGTGTTGGAGGGCTTTCTGGGGGACTTCCAGCTCCTGTCAATGCTGATTATCAGGCCTCCCTCAGATCAGCCGAGAGTAATTTGATTATTATGATGTCCCCGGGGTTTCTCCAGCGATCACTGATTTACTTAAAGGAATGAAAAAGAAAAAAGAGAGAGGAAAAAAAAAAGATTTCAATTTATTTCTCCCTGAAGGAGGCGTTCAGTCTAATTTGATAACGAGCAGGACGAACCGTTGCCTGACGATCAAGTCGCTTGAATAAAAGCTGAGACGCCGTTCTGAGGCTGCACTCACACATCTTACATGTATACATACAGCTGAAAATCATTTAAAGGACCATAACGCAGGTTTCAGTGTTTGAAGAACTATCACTGGTATAGATTGTTTTTTTTTCTCACCAGTTTCCAATTGATTTCCTGTCTTCCAGGCAGCCGTTGGTTCAGTTTAATCCTTTATAATTCTCCTCGGAGAGACTTGAAACTTGCGGGATAGATAATCCATCAAAACTGACATTTAGTTGCCATTTTTTGTACTTTTTTCTCTACTCTAAAGTCACATTATCGAAGGCTGGAGGTTAAAGTAGAGAAAATAATGTTGACTGCTCTCGTAGAAGCCCTGTTGCTAGTAAAGCTGAAGATGGTGACACTTTCATGGCAATCTGCCTTAAAATGTTTTATGTGTTTAAGTGAAAACAAGCTCCCTACAAGACCAACTCTTACAATAATTAATTTATATTTGTCACTTTCTGAAGTTTAAATAACAGATGGCCTCTCTTACAATCAGCACTAAAACACAACTGTACATTTTTAGTTTAAAACGTTAAAAAAAAAAAAAAAAAAACATCAACAGAGTGTGAACAAACAACAGTGTTAACGCTCTGACAAAGACGTCTATGTACTATATCTACTAGATATCTACTAGAGTTAGCATGCTAACTAGCTAGCCCCTGCCCCTCCTGTCTCCTGCTTTGTACCTCAGCAGGTGAGTTGTAGGTTTTTGCCAGTTGGAGTTGCTACATTTTAAAAGCTTAAAAGCTTGATAACGATTATTTTGACACCTATTTTCTTTACTTAACAGAAAAACACAACCGTACACCGTCTGAGTTCAAGTTTCTCTCTTTCACTGAACTAAGACCAGTTTAATCGCCTCTTTAACTCCACTCGTTTTTGCCTACATTTCCCATAATGCAACAAGATAACAGGATTTTCTGCCTTGACTTCCTCTCCCTAATAAACTTAATTTGTCCCCAAACCTAAGCGGACAAAAACCCTGATGACTGATGATGATTATTTTTCTTATCCTTGACAAAACTTGACAAAATATCTAAATGTTGTCACAAGCTGAGGTATTTCTCAACATTTCAAGAAGCCTGATCTCTGGGGTGTCTCTGTTTAAGTCTGAAATAAACTTCCCATCATGCCCTCTACATTGTCTAAACACTGAGAAACATTTTACTGGAAACAGAAGAAAACTGGGCCAAATACCAAAATGCTAAAGAACATGGCCGAGTGTGTGTGTGTGCAGAACCAGGAGGTCAGTGTCTGAACAAGGATGTTTTTTTCACTAAGAGGAAGATTTCAGAAGCTTTGACAGTAAACTTTGTCCTCGAGTGTTTGCCTACCAAGCGGATGGGTTGTTGGGACTACTCCAGGGTCCCGCAGGCGCAGAAATGAAGCGCACCCTTGGCCGAGCACTGATTAGTGTTTGACGATCTCCCCCGGGCGGTTCAGACGGCTGACCTAGTTCAGCCTCGATGGCCGACAGGGACGTTCGGTCCTCTGGCCTTAAAAAGTCTTGGTCGCCGCTCGACGCTGCTCAACAACATCTCAATCCTCGGAGCACAAACACAGCAGCTGGAACACAAGGCCGTGCTGGATCATGGCTCAGGGAATGTGAGGTCAGAGCGGGAATACTATTTCCAGCTCTCTGGCAGTGCTCCCTGTTTGTGCTTTTGACAAATGATAATGTACTTTCACCTCTGATTTTTTCTTTTGAAATTGCTTTTGGTAATTTGGGACTGACAGCGGCTGCACAATGTGTGTATGTATTTCTGGATGGAGTGCAGAAACATTCAGCGCTCAGACTGAACGAGTAAATGTCCGTCGTTACCAGACAGAAAGAAATACAGTTATATACTTTTGATTTATATCTATCGCAACACACATTTAAAACTTTAAATGCAAATTTAAAGATTTGGTTATTTAAATGAAGCCCCTCGCCGTGGACACACCAAATGACGGTGAGACACTTTGAATACATTCAGCCTCTATAATATTAGCTGTGTCCATTAAGGCAGGTGGGTGAACTCTGTGTCAATGAGAGTAAGTTTGCTCTTAAAGCTTCTTTTATTGGACAGTCATTCCCTTCTATTGCTTCCCAATAGCCTCTACCTGTACTCCTGATGCGAGCTGTTTGCTCTCAGAGGCTCCTGACCTCTGTTTTCAGGACATGTCAGGACGGTGAACTTCAAATATTGAGCTGCTCCTTAACTACCAGTCACAGAGGCGGGGGATTTAGCAGAAAGCATCCGACATTAAAACAAAAGCAAAGATCAAATCACCAGAATACATGTTAAAAATGTATGTTTCTGCAAACCAAGGATATGTTGAAAAGTTGTACCAAGGGTCTGGTTAGGTTTAGGCACAAAAACCACTTGGTGGCGGTTTGAAAAAGATCATGTTTTGGCTTAAAATACATGGTTCTGCTGCCACAGACAAAGCTGGAAAATGTCCCAAGGTGTCGTTAACAACTATACAGTGGTTTGACGCATGCAAATGTTGACTGGAAATAATGCTACCTGCCTTTCCATTGTTGAGTATCAAGATCCTTAAAGTTCATCTAAAATCAAGAGACAATTTTCATGATTCTACAGCAATTTGCCTTTTTAAGACCAATTTAAAAAACAAGATGAAAATGAAGTTGATTTCTGATAAATCCTACTTTCTCTGTATTAACAACAGTTGTTCAGCATTGGTATATTTAGAGCTGTCCAACATTTTGACAGAGATGTGAATCGACTTTTTATTACTTCATGCATTTCTCTCTGACGAGCTGCAGTGTCACAGAAAGTGAGAAATGCTCTTGGATCCCATCCTCTTTTTTTCATATCCATACCAAAAGTTAATGGGGTCTATTCTGGGCTGAGACCCATCCTGCAATTTTGGTGGAAGCTCCTTCAAGTAGTTTTAGTGTTATCCTGCTGACAAACCAACCAGAACATGGGTGAAAACATAACCTCCTTCAGCTTCAGATTGAGATTTCAGTTTTCTATCTTGACCCTCAAAGTGAATTTCCTCAGCAAAGTAGATTTTTTTTCTTCTATACTTTTGACTTTTTAATCAAAGAAGTAGAAAGACAGAAAATGATACCCAGAAATGAACCGGACTTTTACTTGTGGAACAAATGGTGCCTAAAATAATTCTTCCTTTCAGAAAACAAGACTTTCACAGCTCAACAGAAAATGACTTTGATAAGACGGTGATTCTTAGCAGAACTCTCTGTGACCAGATTTTAAACGCCTCAAATCTTTTTGTCTAGTCTGACAGATATTTGCAGTGTCGTCTATTGTGACTGCTCCAACAGACGGCATCCTGGTCGTCCGTGCGGCTGCAGCGCTTCGTGTTTGCTTCCATATGCTTCTCGTGCTCTTCATGCATGGATCTGATGTGAACGTGCATGAACGCCTCATCGGCTCTGATACAATTGCCTTTGTTGGCGTTGTTCTCCCATCGAGGGTATCTCAGCTCGTGCCGATGCACGCCACACACAAGACTTCCTCCCCTGTGGGTTTCTGGGTAACTGGTTTCTGGAAACCATGCATTGGATTGGCTGCATGAATCATAGACTGTGAGCTGTAGAGTGAGTAATCATGTTTCCTGAATCACTTAGGATTTTGCTGCAGTCATGTTGCATCAAACTGAATAGATGACGATCTCCCCTCTCTGTATATGTACATGTACATGTTATACTGTACATGTACATATATATACATGTGCATGGCTTCTTCTAATACTTCTCTTAAGCTCAACTAAATTAACTGGAGTGCACTCAGATCTTTGCAGGCTTGCAGTCAGATGGTGGTGAAGATAACAAAAATCTTGTATCGTACCTAACTTTGGATCATGACATATTGGGTGCAGATACTCTGGTTCAGGATGAAACCAAACTTTTCTATGGATGTCCTCGCAACAGTCTGGGTAAACTTTTTTTTTAGCCTATAGCAGAAGGCACCACAACAGTTTCTGCTCAGTTTAAGGACACCAGCTTTTTTTGTGGCGACCAAATTCGGCTTTTTTCCAAGGGAAGTCAGACACTCTCCATCTGTCATTGTGGCAATCAATACAGGTATTTTAATCCAAACCGTGATGTTTTCCTAACCCTAACCGAGTGGTTTTTGTGGCTAACCACAGCATTAGCACAGCGCCGTGACAAGAGATTGAAAGTTTCCTCGAGCATACAGTCATAAAGGAGCACAAAGAATATTAGTCTGATGGGTCCAGCAGTATGGCAGATTAGCTGCAGACACGCATGAACACACATAATTAATTAAATAAGAGGAATGTATAATATTCTCTACCAGAGTTGCACAATGTATAAGTCACCATAATGTATAATATAGAGATAAGCTTGTTTTGACAGAACAGTTAAACAGGTTAAATTTAGCACATATAGCTGCATTTTCAAACTCTGCATCGTCTTGGTGAGCTCGACCCGTTCTCATCCAGTCAGATGCTAAGTGACAGCGACCGCCCACCTTAAGTCCAGCTGTACACAAGACTTCATGTACTTTAACTTAAGGTACATTCTGACACAATCTGTCGGCTGGTTTTTGTTGTCAGAGCGTCTCAACCTGGACAACAGTTGTGTTTATTCACAGTCGAACAGAGTCTGCACAACAGAGAAATCATGTAGGGCACCCTCTCATCATATTTACCCAGGCTGTGTTTGCTAACAGTGCTAAGCTAACCACACATGATAAGATAACACACACACACACACATTCCAATCCCACTGAGTCCATCAGCCGAATCAGACACAGCAACAACAAAACGCACTGAGATGGAAACAAACATGGAGAGCATTTTAAGGCAGCACTCTGTCTTTTTATCCACGGTGATGGAGTTATAATCAGACACACACTTCAGTCTGCAGCTGTCTGTGTCCACTGGATTGTAGGGCAAAGAACAATATTTGCTACGAAATGTGGTGGAGTTGAAGTATGGAGTAGCAGAAAATGGAAATAATAAGTACAAGCATTGTAAAATGATGTGTGAAGTACAGTGATTTGTTACTTTTCGCTGCTGTAGACGAAACACTTCTATCTATACACAGTCTTACTGTGGGTCTCCCTTGTTATCGTACACACACACTGTGTGAGGGTAGCAGGTGGTGCGGTGGGTGTCCTGGTGTTGTTGGCTGGCCTCTGCCTCCTCCTTCGCCCAGGTTTATCTCTACATCTCCACCTCCCCCGTGGAGTCACTCCGGGTCAGGCAGGTTTAATCACACCCAGCTGGTTTCAACTGGCTGAAGCAGAAATCATCTCTGAAGCTTCAAGTCGTCCACCTCTTGAATGTCAGGACAGTTTAGAGTCTCAGGTAGCATGTTGTTTCAGGAGTCTTTGCTGATCAGCGCTTGTTGCTGCTGCACACATGCTACTGTACAAAGCAGCGCGTAGTAAACAAAGACAGAACAGCTGCAGTTTGGTTTTACAGTAAATTTACGATAAATAAGATGCACGGATAAAATTGAGGTCTAATGTTACTCTAGATAAACAGAACACAAGTACTGAGACACAGTGAAAGTCTTTAAGTCATTAATATGTCTCATTACATCCACAGCAAAGGTTCAATTTGTAAAATATGGTCAGAATTTTTATATAAAACATTAAAAAATGAACTAACATTATCAACAGAGTGGGAAGAAACAACAGTTAGCATGCTAACCAGCTAGCTCCTAAAGCCACTCTGTAGCTCAGAGGTGATAGTCTCATAGCCCTGTAGTTTCAGCTGGAAGATGTAAAAGCAGCCAGTTCTCTACTGAGTCTAATAAGTCAACAAAATAAACTCACAAAAGGAAATGTTTTAACACCTATTTTCCTTATAAACAGACAAATACAACCGTACACCGTCTGAATTCAGGTTTCACCATCAAAACAGTGTTGGTTTGTCTCCACAGTCACCTCTGGTTCGGTCCAAATAAATCCTCAGTTTACAGAGTAACGTGAAAACATTCCAGCTCTACACGTGATGATGTCCGACTCTCTCTCGCTCCTCTCCTGCAGTGTCTTCTCATCCAAAGCCGCTGTAAATCACCTCTGTACCGTATCCCCATCTTCAAACTGACCTCTGTCGCTCTCAGAGACTGAGTTCAGTCCCAATCTGGTGTTCTGCTAACAGCAGCTAGCTACAGCCAAGGATAGCTATCAGAGAGCAGCAGTTGTTAGTTACTCCGATGATATGTCGCCCCCTTTTGTTTTTTGGAGCTACCTTTGAATTCTGGCTTTAATTCCTTCACCTTTAAAATGTCTTAAAACGACTAAACCTTTATAATATATTTTGCTGGCTCGTTTACTTACATTATCCCAAATGTTTCCAACAATGTTCAAACCAGGGAAGTCTGCGTCTTTGTTCATCTGATCGACTGTCATGATAACTTCTGGACGAGAGTCGGAGAGCGAGGATCACTGAACTGAGCTGCACTGCGTTCATGTGCTCCTCACCCTCAGAGAGCTCCTGTTCACTCTGAGATCTGCAGGATCAGAACCATGGACAGAGTGTGTGATCTTTGGCATCTCTCACACATGGAAACATGTTCAATCCAATCCTGCAAGGACACACACACACACACACACACACACACACACACACACACACACACACAAACACACATAGTAGAAGTTTAATTTCCACCTGTCAGACTGTCTTATCTGAGGGGGAATAGTGAAGATGAAATTAAATATCTGACACATGACAATATGAATCCTCACATTAAAGAAATACTGTTGGATGCATCACTGATGTTTGTGTGTGTGTGTGTGTGTATGCGCGAGGTTGTTACATAACTGCCAATCACTGCACCACACAGCGCGGTGATCAATTCAACACCTCCATTCAATTATTCAGCCTGCCTCTCTCTCAGCAGGTCGCGGAGAGCACGTCATCAGACGTCCCGCCGCCGATCTCTCTCCTCTCCGCCATACGGTCATTAACCCGGTTGCTGAACTTGAAAACAGCGGCGAGGGATGGAAGAGAGGAAGGAGCCGCCACGGGGAGGCGGAGAAGGGGGACCTCCAGAGCCCCAGGGATCCTGTTTCCGGCCTCCTTCCCCTCAACGCCCCCTGGTCGCATCCCCAGGCCCAATCACAGCCTCCTGAATAATTCAGCGTGTTCATCAGCTGTAATCTGATTATTCACGGAGACTGAAATATGAATAATGAAGGAGCAGAGCAGCGGCCATTTCCATATTCTAGCTCTGTCTCTGTCTGAGTGTGCCAACAGATGAGGACAGATGGACAAACAGATAAATGGACAGAGTGATGAGGAAGTGACAGTCTCCTCTTTGTCCTCCAAAAGATTAGACAAGAAGTCTGTGGACACTGCTGTCCACAGACTTCTTGTCTTATCTTTTCTGATACTCTTTGGTCGTTTTTTTTCTGGTTTGGACCATTTTAGTTTAAACAAAGGGGAATCTTAACGCTGCATCACACAGTGACAACGATTGTATTTGTCTAACGTTTTACAGTTTGGAGTGCAAAAACTTGAGCCTTTACCTTCACATCCAACACCTGTGTGGTGAAGTGACTGTGAGTCAAACCAGAAGAGTTTAGCACCCTTAGTTTATGATTCACCTTTTCAACTTCCACATACAGGTGGACCATTTGGTTGACTGTAGATTTTTTGCCATATGAATATATACTACATAAATAAGATAGTGACATGAGGAACAACACTTGCAAGTAAAACCAGAAATCTGTATTTTCTCTGTGGCCACTTTGTGCTCCAATCAGTTCAAGTCAAAGTGAAGTTGGGAAAAGTTGAATACCGTTGTTGACCACATTTTGATAACTTTTAATTCATTTTTTTCCCCCATTTTTTGTCGTAACCAACATAAAAGCTGTGTCTCAATTTGCAGGTCGCAGCACTTGATGGACGTGGCCTGCGAAGGCGTGGCCTTCATGTACCGCAAAGGCCAAACTGAGCGTTGTTTTGTGCGACAGTCTAGTTGAGGAGGAACTTCCTGATATATCGCCAGTTATTCCTGACCTGCGTCACAAGGTGCTGCTCCTGTTGCCTAGCAGCCATGACGTATATAAAAGTATATTCAGATGCTGTGTGACTTTGTGTGCCCACCGCAGTTGTCTTTCGGAAAAACCAATGTAATCGTCAACAGCGCGCAATGAATCTTGGTATAGGATAGGCCGTGAGGCTTCAATGGTTGGATTCTTCAAGTCTAGTAATCGGCTGATTATCATTATCATATCACTGTAAACCACATTTATTTTTACGTTGACACTTGCCAATAATTAGCATGCTCTCATACAATAGGTTCCCTCGTGTGGTAAAACTACTAATCACTTTAGTTTTACACCGTTCAGGAGTGTCAAGAGTGTAAATCAGACAACTCTGGTGTCTTTGACAGCATATTTATGTCCCTTCGACCCGTCTCTCTACTGGACACAAAATGTTATATTCCTCACTTATGTTTGTGTTTCCTCTCCTCCCTCTGTTTAATCTCTTTCTGTCTTCTTATGCATTCTTTGTCGGTATCCAGCAGCTCTCTTCGTCTCGTTAACATTCATAACAGCATCTGAATAATTCCCATTGAAATAATTGATTTGCTTTTTTTTTTTGTCTGCTGGACTGCTCGGTAAATAATGGATGGCTTCATCATCGGGGACTCCCAGACCCCAGAGGCTGAGTGACGGCTGTTACTAATAAAGACACACACTCACACACACACACACACACACACACACACACACACACACAAACAGTATGGTGCTGTGTATTTCTGTAGGATGCAGACTGCTAAGGGGGAAAAAGTAAATCAGAGTAAAGTGATGCCCTTATTGTGGTTGTAAGCTCGGGTTATTAAAATGTTAATTACTTTAATTTGTTGTTTTTTTTAGTTTAGTTTCAATTTTTTTTTATTTTCCTCACAGGTTTGACCTGCAGTGAAAATGTCATCACACCAACAGGTTGTGAACATGGACGTACGATGAGACTTTGATACAGCGCCGGGGGGGTGGGGGGATGGGGGGTAGGTGGACATGAAGCCAAAGCAGTTCGACTTACTGGGTGTAGAAAAACCTGAATCTCCTGCGTTGTGTCCACACTGTGAGGCCTGTTGAGCGTGAGCATTAGAGATTTGCGCTGGTAGAGAGGCTACTTTCCCGTTTAGCCACATGCTAACTTGAATGGGGATAACATAATTTAGTGGTGTGGCTCAGTCTGCAATGAGTCACCTGATCCAGACAGTGACACACGTCATTTCACCTGACTTCCAACTTTTCTTCTGTAGTAATTACTGCGGTCACTAGAGGTCGCTGTTGAAGAACATCAATATGTGTTGTAATGAGCTGCTGTCACAGTCGACCTACTTGGTAATTTTCCCTTTTTGGTTTCTTTCCTCCTCTGACAGTAAACTCAATATCACTGAGGACGAAACACTGATCGACATTTTTCACCAAACAATAAACCAAACAACAGATGAATCTATCGACAATTAATATAACTGTTATTGCAGCCCTACGAGCATCTGTCTTTTAACAAGCATCTTTGTGCCATCAGTTAAGACGGATGCTAATGTCTGCTATAGTCTGCCCAACAATTATGAGCATGAGGACTGCCAACTGAGCGTGTGAGAGAATCTTGTTTTGGAGAATCTGATATAATTCCTTTCATTATACTAACTCTGTCCTCGTCTACATACAATACAGAAAACAAAAGGAGCACTTCTCTTTATGAAGATACGGAGATAAACTGTGCTTGAACATGCAGCCTAACAGCTACGAGGAATAATTTATATCACCAACGTGGGCGGTGTGTCATGGCCTTGCAGTTATGTGAAAGTAGCAACCACCCTCCCTCCACACACAGAACTCAAGGTTCTCCATGAACATGGTTTAACATGGTCTCTACAGGATTAAAGTTGTGGCCTCTGGGTGAGAACATTGAATAGTTGACTGAGTTTGAAATTTCCACATTCACATCATGAACCGAATCACATCTGGCTCTGTCAGACAGATATACTGACAGTTTCATGAGAGACAACCCCACTATTAAGCAGAAAGTGAGAAATTGTCTGTGTACAGGCACTTTGACGTTATACTGAAACCCTAAATTTCCTTTTTATCCCCCAATGACTGCATACAGTCGCTGTAATCCTGCTTCTAGCTTTAGTATACAGTTTATTTTTGTGAAGGCTTACTTCTTCCTTTCTTTTGTCGAACCCTTTGAACGACTTTTGAAAAGCAAATCCAATCTCACAGAACGACCTGCCTCCATCGCTCGGCTAAAAGACGTCTGGATTCGGCTGAAAGATTTGACTGAATAGGAGCTGTGTTGCTTCAAAGAGCTGTAAAACGTTTAATGGGACTCATTCTCAACCTCATTCAGGTTACATAACAAGCATTTTCTCTCCTCTGCTGGAAGTCTATTAAAAGAGAAAAGGCCAGAGGAAGAGCCTAGCACAAAATGACCCCTGACCCTGCACTTAGATTAAGGGTAACATGGGGTTCAGGGAAGTGCTGCTCTTTAATGAGCCTGAATGGCTTTTATTTACAAAAAAGGAAATGGACCGAGGATTTAAAGTGAAGAGATTTTTGCTTTAATCAAGTCAATACTCCGTGTTTGGCAGAGCACCACAGTCTCAGATCACCAGCGCTGCTTGTTTGGATATTTGAACCATTAAAACACGCTCTTCTGTCAGCCGGCCTGTGGATAGATTCATTAGAAAATCAGAATGTGTCGCTCCGTGTCAGAGCTCACCAGGCTCCCAGCGTAGACTAAATCCTCAATGCTGAAAAAACCCAGTAGATGATGTGAATGTTAACAGTGCTTTTTACTGAGCAAAAACACTTCCTTCCAGGGTCCTGACACACCAGGCCGATGGCCAGCCTCGGGCGTTAGTGAGCGTCTGTGGCAGTGGTTTTTGCGGTGAGAGAAATCCCTCTGATTGGCTGTTCAGCTAAGTGAATTAGTGCAAGAGAAGAGAAAGAAAAGAAAGAAAGTCCACTGAGCCTGTCTCTGTAGTATCCATGATTTCCTCGTTTGTGTTTGTCTGGATGCTGCTACCTGCTCCTGCTGATCCACCTGCACAGCTGACTTCCATCCACTACTCAACAACCAGCGGTGTATCTACCCGGCTGAGCTCTCCATTGTCTGCCAGATCATCCGAGACCCTCAGTGGTAACAGTGCTTTGGCCTTAATTCTCCTTAGAGTATTAGAGAATTAGATAGAGAATTCTCTCGCTCAACAATCACCACCATTGTTGAGCAAACGTTTTAAAAAAGACTTTCATTAGCCGTTCATTAGGAGCAGCATATTGACAGTCTCATTATGATGTATCTTTCTATAAAAGAGGATGGTGTGTCCACGCACTAAACCGCCCACAACATCGTCCATAATGGCAGACTGAAGGAGCAGCAGTCACGAACATAAAGAACCAATGTGTCAGGTCTGAATGTCAGCAGGTCAAAGGTCAGCACTATAATGTGGGCGAGCAATTACTGATGAATGAACTGTCAGCATGTGCGTCCTTCAGGTCAGAGACACACAGCAAGATTTAATGTTTCTTTACTGACGACTGTGTTTTCAGCTGAACTGAGAGGAGCTCCGGCTGAAATGGCAGGTACAGAACATTTGGGCTTTTATCACCGGTGCATCAGCGTGTTCAGCTGATAGAGTTGAGCAAACTGGATCCTGTTGTGTGTCCTGACCTGTTCACACAACACCAGTAAACACACAACGCAACTCATTGGAGCAGCTCAACCGTCAGTCTTCCCTGACACACAGGCTCCATCTGAATCACTCCCTCGTTCACTCAGTCACTTTCCTGTATAAGAGGTATGTAACCCTTTGAGGACCAGAGAGAAATGTCACCACTGTTTCAGTATTCAGTCTCACACATTGTGAAACTCAGATTGTGATGTGCAGCATGGACACAAACCAGCTCAACACACACGCACACACACACACACACACACACACACACACACACACACACACACACACACACACACACACACACTTTAAATCCAACCCTGAGTGACGATTATCAAAGTTGAATAAACATTTACCCAACGCTGTGTTTTGGTTTTGTCTCTGCTGTGGGTCAGCAGAGCAGTTCAGCGCTGTGCTGGTGTGTGTGTGTGTGTGTGTGTGTGTGTGTGTTTGCACCAACATCACTCATGCGTGGTGAAGCTGAAACTCGATGACTCTGTAAACACAACCCATCACAAACACACACACACAAACATGAAACAACTACATGCAACAGTCACCTTATCGGCTTTTTGAAAAGCATACACACACGTGTGCACACACACACACACAGGAAGTGTTGTAGTGTGTCTTTGATGTGTTGGAGTGCGAGCACTTCGCTGCCCGCCTGGAAAAACGGAACGAATCAGAGGATTAGGGAGGCCGGGGAGACACTGCAGGGTGGGTGTGTGTTTGTTGTGTGTGTGTGTCATAGTGTGTGTTTGTGTTTGTTGTGTGTATGCATGTGAAGTCTGGGGGTCACGCTATGTTTGGAGCCCTGATTGCTGATCCACTCCCTCTTCATCAAAGAGACGAGGAGGAGGAGGAGTGACGCCACTGGAGCCTGAAGCCGGTCCGGGAATTGAGCGGGGAGGTCGAGATGTGACGCGTGATGAGAAGCGGGGGGTCGCGGTCACATTTTACCAATTAGATAGGAAGAGGGAGGGTCACTTCCTGTTGACACCGTGAAAAAGATGACATTAGGGATGAGAAAACAGCAGCAGAAACACAAAAACAAACTTTTTCCACACGACTCTTCAGGATTTCTTTTGGTTCTGTTAACTTCTTCTTCTGCAGTCCAGTTTGAGGTTGCGCTCGGCAGCCTCCAGGTGTGTCACCAGCCAGACGAGTGTGTAATCCTTCGGCGACAGGCATAAGGGTTTCACACGAGAGCAGCCGAGCTCTTCAAAACGAGTCCAAATACACAGAAAAGAGGCTTCGACAGGCAGATGGCTCTGATTGGAAATCTAGTCTGAAATGAAAATACATCTTACTGTGCAGTGATGCAGACAGTCCCTATCTTTGTCTGTCTTTTATAATCCCTGTGTGCAGAGTGTGCTGCTTACAACTCCCTGTCAATTTATTAGTAAAGTTTGAGTTTGAAGTTTTCCTGACATATGTCAGAAACAAGAAGAGAAGTCTGTGCTCTGGCTGCCATCATGCAATTCTCCTAATAATAGGAAGTAGAATTACTATAGTATTATTACTATTAACTACAGTAAAATAAAAATAAAATAGTCAAAATTAATATCAAAACAAAACCATAAATCTAACCTCAAAAATTAGAATGATTTGAATCAGCCTTGTCACCAGAATAAAATGTTGACATTTGACCACGGATATGTCACGTTTGTATGTTTCATAGAGATCATATCAACATGTCTATAATATGTCATATCACATTCACATAACATGTACGTAAGATGACTTTCCTGACTGGAGGTGGAGGGGATGAGGGTGGTGTGGCAACTAGTCGAGAGGCCTGCCGAACCAGAGACCGCTGGTCCAGACTGCATTTCAACATCTGAAGGCGTGAAACCACTGGATATTTTTAAGGAGACGTATATTGAGCCAACTGGAGCTAGAGGTGAAATGTACTTTACTTCATGAATGTAACGTAACAGAGAGGAGAAGGGAAGAAGAAGAGAGAGAACCAGAGTCTCTGCTGAGTGCTGAGTTTAGTCAGAGGTTGAATTCAAACTCAGACACATACAGCCATGGTGTGTGAGGTTTCTCTCTATCTTATGGCTGATGTTCAGTAAAGGAATCTGGCTGTTTGGGGAGAATAAACACTCCCGCCAGTGATATGAAAAAACACGAATGATCTTGCGGTAAAACCACCATTGCTGATGAAAATCTATCTGATGTGACTCGGGCAGAAATGCTCACAGACGAGGTAATGTTTACAAGCTTTATTCATGTTATGTTTAATTACATTCCCCGCCTTCCTTCCTCACTCTCTGCCGAAGCTTGAGCTCTGACTCCAACACCTTTGGGATGAACTGGAACACCAACTGTGAGTCCGACCTGATCAGCGTTGGACCTCACTGTCTGAGTGGGATCTGATCCCTGACACATCTGGTGGAAAGACTGAAACCTGAAGAGTGGAGGTTGATAGAGCAGCGCTTTAACAAACATGGCTTCAGAATGACGATCACATGTGGTGCGATGTTTGGGTGTCTTTGTGTTCTTCGATGGAACAACATTTTAAAATCAGTGTGAAAGTTTTTGGTCTGATGCTGGTCCTGGATGAAAGGTCAGAGGGTCACTGTACTTATTTAAATTCATCCTCTGGAGACCATGAATATTCACTTTCATGGCAGATAGTTTTAGAGATATTCAGCTGGACCAAAGTGCCGGAGCAACTTAATTCAGAACACAGCGGCTGTGAGTTCATGTGTGCGGCAGGAATACAGAGCAGAGCGTTCATTAGGCTGAAGCTAGCTCTGTCAGTTTGCTACAGGGCATGTTTAGCCTCACCAAACTGATCGTGTTTTGTCTGTCGCTGATGTTAAGCTGCTGTTGGTTTAATTAAATCAGAGCCTCTTCACACGATAGTGATGCACAAACACAACTATTTGAATTAAATAAGTGAAAGCATTTCCCATTCACTGTCCATCTCATCTCCACTGTAGATTACAGGAGAGCAGGTGAAGCTGCAGAAACGGACACACTGCCAGCAGCATACAGATCAGTGTGTGTGTGTGTGTGTGTGTGTGTGTGTGCGTGTGCGTGTGTGTGTGTGCATGTGTGTTGATTGTTGTCTCTAAGCCACTCTGGAGACAATTAAAGCCCCAGAGGAGAGTTTTGTGTGCACTGCATGTATTATCTTTTTATTTCTGTCATCTATCTGCTGCTGCTGTTTCTCACACTGATAATGAGTGCGAGTTGGAAAGCTTTGCTCAAAGGCACTGTGACTCAACGCACTCTGGATTACGGATGGATTACTGACAGACACAATGAGTCAACAGCTGAATTCTGATGCTATGTTTTGAGCGTGTAGATAAAAACCTCACGTCTAACCTGTTAGGATTAATAGGGCAGGTTTTTTCCTCCAGTGCTGGAATGATACTGATACAGAAACAATACTTTGATACCTGATTCTCTGAAAACCCTTTTCTCATATACATGTCGTTTGATCACGTAACAACTTTGTAAGGCTAAAATGTATCAGGGAGTGTGTTGTGAAGCTTCTCTGCCCTCTAATGGAGAAAAATCAATTACTGTGGCTTAAATTAAACACATGCAGGTATAAATATCAGCCAATCAGAGCGATGCATGAAATAAAAAAAATAAAAAAAACACAGAGCTCCTTTCACTTCTCCTGGGTGGAATAAAAAAAAGGTTTCCAGTGAGTGGTAACTGACACTTGGCTTGATCATGATTAACATGTGTTTCATATTTCACACAGCTTCTGGTGGAAAGAACGGGGGTGTTGATAGGACGGGCGCTAGAGCCGGTGTGCTTGTGTGTGTGTGTGTGTGTGTGTGTGTGTGTGTGTGTGTGTGTGTGTGTGTGTGTGTTATGAAGCCCAGAGATCAATGCAGCGTTTGATCTGCATGTATCTGAGTGAAGTGAGCTTCCAGAGGGCTTCCAGAGCTACCAGCCCAGGGGGAGGCTCGGTGTAACGGGCAACATCTCACTCCACTACACCACCAACCCCTAAAACACACACACACACACACACACACACACACACACACACACACACACCGCATACTCTCACACACACGCAGTGTTTCATCTGCTCTGCTGTTTCATCTCTTCCACACACACACACACACACACACACACACACACACACACAGCTCGCTGCAGTAGTATCACGTCCATCATGTTCCTGCAGGAACAAAGACTCTGGGCTGAGACTGAAAAGCATCTGAGGCTGAATCTCATTCAGAGATTCAGTCAGTCTGGAGGAGCAGTTCTTAATTAAAATGCAGTTTGATTGTGTAATGTACTCTTTTTTTTTATTATTTGATTATTTTTGATCATGTTGGTCTGATGGTGGAGCTACAGGAGTCTAAGGTCCGAGGGTTACCCACACTTTTAGTCACGTTTCAGATTTATTCAATTTTTTGCTTTGCTTTATTTTAAATTTGAGAGGAACTTTTCAAAGGCTGTCAATCACGTATCATCCATTCTAGTTCCTCATGTGATGCACATCAGCCCAGAAATCTCTAAAAAGGTGATTAGATGTGTTGCAAACTTCCCAAAATGACTCTTTGTCTCATCGGGATTTGATCACTTTGGTTCTATTATGTTGAGCAAGTCTCGATGAGCTGAATGATTACTTTATTTTATGTCAACCGGTTCCGTAAGGACGTCACTGAGCATGCTCAGGGTGAAAAAAAGTTTGGAAACGTGAGGAAGACTTTCTGTGCATGAATTCAATGAGAAACCTTCAGTTTGATTCAAGGTCAAAAATAAAACAACATTTAATCCATTATTTCATGTCACATCCGTCACATTTCATGTGTTTGGTATGTAATTAGTAAAAAATGATGAGATAGACTACATGGGGACATGTTGTACAAAAACATGTTTGAGTTACGATGATTAAAAGTAATTTTAGAATCTGCCTGAATCTGGGTTATTATTATTTCAGCATCGAATTAATAAAAGTGCTGTAGTGACAGAACAAGAAAGTAACGACAGATGTAGGCCGATGTATTTCAACCAAAGAAAATTAAAACAAAAATCAAAACTGTCCTGTTTTAAACAACCTCTGTAGCCATTCGAGTGTACATTACTGAGCGTATGAGGTGCACCTGAATGCACCACGAAGTCCCTTCATGTGTCAAATGCCGACACAGAGAAGTGTAGATGTATCTATTAAGAGAAGCAGCTCACCTCAAAATGACAATTGAACTTGGCAGAGACTCTCGACAGAGTTTTTTTATGTCATGACTATTTTGGTACAAACAGTTTCCTGCCGGTGTGGCGGAGAGCCTTACGAGATTTACGCGCCAAATAGGAAACACACCCACATTTGGCGCTCGGGTGACAAATACATTTACACTAGTTGTAGAAATTGTGTAGCAGACAAATGAGACACGTTATGTAGCTGTGACTTCAGAGCTGACAGCAAATTCTCCGATGTAACGTTAATGCAGCAACAACACACAACATGATGTCAACAACAGGCAAATAAGCCACATTACAACACATTCATCTGTGGGCACGTTTGATCTAAATGATCCGTCAGAAAATGTTCAGGATCAGTTTAAATCAAAGTCCAGTCAGTGGCTCTATAAACCTGAGGGTTCATCCTCTGTGGACCATGAACACCCAGCAGCAGCTCGGGCAGTTTTTGAAAACTGTTAGACAGAACGATCAACACAGCCAAACTCAAACCTTGGCCACAATACGCTGTTTGCTTTATATGGACACACTATCATTGAACGCTGAAAAAACAGACACACAAGTACACACATTTGCAGTACACACACACGTACACACAGTAACATGTACACACAGACAAACTGCACATGTATGAGTCCTGGAAACACGTGTCTGAAAGCAGCATGGATTCCTGTTGGACCGCCAAATATAGACTCTGAGTATGAAACACAGATCCAAGAGCAGCTTTCCACCTACACACACACACACACACACACACACACAAACACACACGCACGCACACACACAGTACACACATGTACAGCTGCACACACATATTCACACTACAACTGCACACTGAAGCAACATGAATCCCACAGAATCAAACACATATTCATGGACACACACACACACACACACACACAAACACACACAGGCCCCACGACTTGTGTGAAACATGCATTTGCTTACACACCATGCAACATGCACTCCTGCTGACATCCTGAATATTCACACAAACTATCAAACACACACACGCACCGGCACACACATACACACGTGCGTGCTCATCTCACAGTCTCCCAGCGCCGCTTGCAGCTTGTCAGCGCAGAGTCGGCGTCCCGCGATACGGACAGGTCCAGATGGCGCTGTCATGGCTGTCACCGAACCGCATCTCCCAGAATACACCTGTGACAGCTGAAACATGTGCGCCCAGTCAGCGCGGCGCCGCTACAGAGACTAATTATCACCAGCAGTCCAGCCGCTGCCGCGTACACGAGGCCGCGCCTTGCCATCACCTTACAAGGTTGCAAAGAGCGGGCGACAAATCAATGGTGTCGTTAGCGTGTGCAGCTGAGAAAGAGACGGAGACACACCGCCGCCACGCTGCGGCTAACTGCAGCTCAGCCGTATAACTGTACCTGAAGGTCGGTAACTGTTGTTACATCACAGAGGCTGTTTTCTTCAGTTTGTACACTAAAAAAAAAGGTAGCTGGAGTTACTGCTTACTGTAGATGTAATTATAAGACTACACTAAAAACAGCATTAGTGCATAAAATCACAGACTGAAGCTGGAAGTTTAAACCATCCAACATTATAAGAGTCATCACTAATTAAACAACATAGAATAGATCAAGCAGAAACAAAGTTGCTATTATTTAGATTGTAAGTACATTTTACCAACAATACACTAGTTATTCCTTCTTAAAGAGGTCATATCATACTTTTTGGCTTTTTACTTTTAGTGTTGTGAAGCATTTTTGTGCATGTTAAAGGTCTGCAAAGTGGATAAAGTCCACACCAAAGGGCGACACTCTCTCCCACAGAAAACACTCCTGCACTGCCTCAAACACCTGGTTCATAGTCAAGCGCTTACTACCCGTAACTTATGTGTGTCACTATGTAACAGGCATTATATAAATGTATACATTTTTTCAACATATTATAAAATATATACACTCCAGTCAGTCAGCAGACATACAGTTGCAACTGCTGTAGCTGCGTTATTTTAGATCACACTACGTTGCTCGGCATGACCTCCCCTACTCTGCCTCTGATTGGCTACATCCTGCCCGTTAATTAATGCGCATTTGCAACTCTTATCAAAGACTGAACAGAGGCAAGATGTCTCACTCTGTAGCTAAAATGGAGCGTTCAAGACACGTTGTGTAAAGGGAGGCTGCAGTGATGCACCATATGATAAAAATAATGTGTTTTTTGAAAATGAAAGTGCGTAAAGCTATTCTACTAGGACCCCCAAATAAAAGTATGAACCTGGAAATTAGTATAATCTGATCTCTTTAAGTAAAATTGTACAGTAGGCACAAAACAAGTTTGAAGCTGAGTATAATCTGTAAAATTTTTTTAGACATCAGGGATAAATATAACCATAATTCCAACAGGATTTTGCTACTATATTTAAATGTCAAGGACGTCTGAAATATATGAATACAATCATTTAAAATGCCAAGAGAGAAAACCTCAACTTTGTAAATACATTTTAAAGGTCCAGCCTGTATTCAACTCAAACTGTGAGCAGCTGAACAGACTAAGCATCGTTCAGGAGAAGAAACATCCTGTCTGAAGGTGGGTGAAGGTTGCGCTTCATCACTGTTCACTTTAAAGAAGAACATTAAAATAACCAAAGAAAAGTTTGTTGAAAAAGATGCAATAAAAACTTTCACAAAAATCGCACATTTTAAAAGCCATGCCACGGGCGAGTAGTACGATCAGAGTACACTTCCAAAGGATTCTTCATCAATAATCCTAAATATTAAACCTAGAAAAGACAAGTCTTTATAAAGCTGTTCTGGGATCAAATAGAATTATTTCACCACGATGGTTGAACATTTTGGTTAAAAGGGTATAAAAGCTCCAAAAAGAGACTAAAAATCTCTCAACTGTCACTCAGATGGACATTTTTTGCAGTGTCATGTACATTCATGCAAATGTGATCTCAGGAAATTAAACCCGAGTGTGGTGCATGATGGAAAAGACTCAAACAACCTGCTCACATTTTTCCAAACTTGTCTTCAGGCGATCAAGTCATTTTAAAGACTAAAAACAGTATCAGGTGTACAGATTTCACCAGGTTGTGATTTTTACAGTGTAGAAGCATCTCTAATGTGTTGCAGCAGAGAAGTGAAGGACCTGTCCATTAATTGCGACTCTAATTGATATTTCTTTCTCTGTCAAGGTCGACGAGGCAGTTTCCTCCCACAGAGGAGTTTTTCTCTCTTCTCTTTATCTGCAGGATGACTTGATTGTCACGCTGGGTTGGATGTGTTTTCTCTATTTTTTACCCTTCCTCTGTCTCCCATTAGCACGCTGTTTGAGGACGGCGTTGTCGTCGGCAGCGGCGAGGGGCAGATCCATCTCCACGCCGATGCATATGGTAATTGTTATAATAGATGCGGAGCAGTTGCTTAAGGGCTGATGTTTTGGGAAAGTGTTATTGAACTAATTACTCATTTGCATACTTTGTCTTCAGCGTTTAGCTCCAGATTTTTGTCTCTCTCTGGAGTCGCATTAAAAGTCGTTGAAAAGGGGGGAAACGTTGAGGAGCTTCGGCTGGCTGAGTGGCGTCTGTTCCCAGGCCTCAGCTCCCATCAGTCAGCCGCTCACAGTCACACGTTTACACACAAACAGTCACATAAATGATGAAATCTAGCTCCAAGTGCCAAACTTCAGAAATTCACAACTAAAAAAGTATTTGGAGCACAAGGGCCCATGAATCAGAATGTCTGCACTTTTTCATCCAGACTGTACGCTGGAATCATGCTTCTGTGAAGGAAGGTCTGAACATCCCAGCAGATGTTCACAGAGGACGGCTGTACATCACGTCAGGCGTCACAAAGTGCCTCCACTGAGGTGACTTCACCTGACTTTATCGTTAAATTAACTGTAACACATCCTCACACAACTGCCAGTGATTACCAAACCAACATATATCACTGTTCTATATATGTCACTCTTTTAACGACTTCACTTGACTTCCTGTTTTGCTTGAGGGTGCCACCTAAACAAATAATCTCATGAGGAGTTGTAATAAGCTGCTTGTACAGTCGACTTACATGGTCGTTTCTTTCTGATGAGGACGGCTTGGATTAAACATTTACCTCTTTATGTCACAGATGGGATTTTCTCATGAAAAATAGTTGTTGTCTCTTGGTTCTGATCCAGGTCATGTTCACACTGACATCACAAAGAAATCATTATTTCTAGAAACTGTTCTTTTAATGTTTTTCTACCACATTCAGTGTTTCCTTCCTTGTGACGTAAGACTTTCTGCAGGGAATCAATAAAGTCTGTCTCTCATTTCTTCTAATATTACTGGCCTGTTTCCAATGAAATGTGTTGTACATATTGATGGTCTCCAGAGAGAAAGTCTTAATTAATTTAACCACCCTCTGACCTTTCATCCAGCACCAGCCTCAGGACAAACTTTTTACTTGACTAGACTCATGGCTTTCTGCTGGGAAGCCTCTAAAAACACATAAACCAACAATATGTGCCTGGGACTTGGAATTTCTTCTGAAATGGAAAGACCTCTTCATCTTCTTTTAAAAAGAAAAATGACCTTTTCTGAATCAGTAATCAACAAAATGGCTTCACGCTGAGATTTTTTAATTGTAATTCAGTCGACTCTTGATGAACAGACGTCGCTGCTTCACCTCTCATACATTATTCTCTTGTGTCACACAGTATAACAGTGTATTGTGATCATGCTAACCGTCCCACCTGTGCACGCCTGTAATCCAAAGTTCAGACAGACACCTCCGGATGATTTGTTACACACATAATTACAGGCGAGTACATCGCTCGCGTTCACGCATCCTGAGGCTCGCTGCAGTTATGTTTTAATCTACTGAGCAGCTGACTGCCTGTAAACCTGAGTTATTATTTGTTTACCATGTATCAAGTGTACATTGATCATGAGCAGAGTGAGAGTGCAGGACAAACTGGCAGAAGAGCTCAGCTCAGCAGAAAGGGAGAAAGGGAGCGTCTCGTCCGAGCCGATCACGTCCCTCCTCCTTCTGTTTTGGTGACAAACTCCCCCGTCATTAACCTCTCTCTGCATTAATAGCTGCGTAATTAGTCCCTCATTCTCAATCCATAATGTTGAGTCAAGAAAGTGACGCTAATTTAGATCTAATTAGGGTTTTTGCAACGCCATTACACGGCTCCGATATGCCGAGGAGCTAACGACAGGCCGTGAGACGGGATCTGTCGGACGGCTGCCGGGCTGCTAAGCGACAGCAGAGTGACTGAAGCACAAAGGAAGCTTTAAGAGTTACAGTCTGAAGGCAAACTGCAAGTAAGCACTTCTGTCAGAGAGAGAAACAGTCAGTCTGTCAGAGAGAGGACGAGGAGAGACTGCAGGGATGTTCAAAATGCAAACACACAGGGAAAAAAGGAACATTTGGTGAGTTAATACAAAAATACATGTAAAATGAAAAGTAAAAAGATAATGAAAAGATAAATAAAAAGAGTTTAATAAAACATAAAAACATGCACCATAACGCCCCTGAGAGGTTGATAATCCTCTCTTTGTTAGTGTTCGGATGCATCAGGATGTTTTAGATGTTTTTGATGCGATGTGATGTAGCGTTTAGTTTTTTTTCTTATGTGTTTGAAGTGATAAAAGTTTTCTTGGTAAGAAATTGAAAACATTGTGATTGATTTTCATCAGAGCCTTCAGTGAAGTTCTCTGCTTTGATATGAATTTAATAAAACAAAAGATATTGATTAGGACTTCTCCTGCTGAAGGGCTAACATTGTTCAGATGAAACTTTTTGAACTTTTCATGATGTTTTCTCATTTATAAAAGCCTGGCGTCACTGAAACTGGTTGCCACTTGGCATTTTTTGCAGTCACAGGCTTGCCAGCCTCGTCGCCTGTAACTCCACCGCTGTCCCCTCCACCTCTCTATATGGAAGTCAAGTCGTAAACATGTAATGTGAAGGTGATTTGACATGTGTTACAGAAAATGTCAGTATGGCACGTAGCCTATGACACGTGCAAATCTGAATATCACTGGAAACGTTAAGTACTACCATTTTGTCCCGGAGACTGGGCTGTGACAAACTAAAGACAACTATTGGTCATAGTGACGTCTTGTTCGACCACAAGTCTCGCTGTATGTGCAAGAGATGAACAGCATTCTTACAACAGATTCCCTCGCTTGGTGTTTCGATGACATCTAGTTGGGTTCATCTATCTTCCATCTGTGTTCAGTTGATTTAAATGTGCTACAAGGAGTTTTTAACTGGTCATGAAACCCTCTTAATTTAAGACCGATGCCTCTGTATGACCTACATCAGCCTACAAGACCATCAGCCACAAGACTGTCTAGATTTCTATGTAATTATTATAGTTCTTCTTCTTAATGTCTCTCACCGGGCCGGATTCCAACTTATCTGGGTCAGATAAGTTGGTGGCACGCTGAGGATGAACTGAAGCTGCTCTGTATGAATCACATCATTTTCACAATCATCAAACTATCACATAAATCCTCTGTAAGGAAGCATCTTGTTGTGCTTCTACACTCATTCATTCAGGTTTGTCTCGTTATCCAGCGGTCTGTTGATTCAGGGTTGTGCAAGATTTTCTTTGGGCTCTCACTTTTCAGTCTAATAGTTGCTTTCAAATCCTCTTCTACCAAACAACACACAAATACACACCTTCCTCTCTTGAAAACTTGAACACATCCCCAGTGTGTTCAGCGTCCAGCAGCGGCTGTAGGTCTCTGTGAGCTCCTGATGTCCTGTTAGTGGTTTGTCTTTGTAAAAGTGTCTGTTAATGATGAGCTGCGGTGATGGGGTCGAACGCTCATCTGAATCAATACAGCCCGGTCCTTCCTGCGCTAATGATTAAAGCCGATCGGCCGCCACATCCAGAAAAACACAGAGCAGCACAATAACCAACAGAGTATCGAACGCTAAATCAAAGTGCTGTGATAGGGCGGAACCAACGGCCGATCCGCTCCGGTTAGCATTACATGCCGCCTAAAATCTTTCATTGTGAGTAAATGTGATTGAATGTGTTTTCTCCCTTTCAGAGGCCATTAGCAGGCCGATAGTGATCAGTGGGGTTTACATAACGTCGGGTTAGAGAGCGGTGGCTGCTGCTGCTTATCTAATGGCCCACAGGAAGAAGAAGCCATTAGCAAATTAGCAAGTCCATCCTCGTCAGGGCTGTTAGCCCGAGCCTTTATTTCACTGCTCACAAAGTTGGTGAGAAACACAAGATGACAACAGCTGTGAAACGATGATGGACTGGTCTTTATTCCCTCGATGGTTTGTCTGACAACATGTCTACAAAAGGTTCAACACATGATGTCATTCTGTTATCATCCCCTCTAATCCTTAAAGACATGAAGTGGACACCAGGATCAAAGATTTTTACCAAAAAACCCACCAGTCCCTGCTCATCACATGAACAACTCCTCTACTCTGCCCTCTTGAGAAGGATCTCTCACTGTGTAACAACCAGCCTCAACAGGAGCTTCACCATGTTAAAGTAAAGAGGCTCCTTTTAATACCTGCCAGCTAACTGCTGACATTTTAAAACAAGTCTGTGGAGTTTCTTAATGTCTGCACTGAACTGAGAGGAAGCGTAGGGTTCAGGTGACATCAGAAAGAAAGAAAAGAAAATCCACATAATGCTTTATACATAATATGAACAATCCTGCTTGTATAATTAAAATATGATCAGAACTGTCTGATATTTACTGACTATTTGTTTCTAGATGTAAATTCCAGATTCAGGTCACACATCTTTATAGTCCCAGTTCAGCCCCCTCAAACATTTTTATTATGAAATATATATAAACCAGTCATTATTTTCTCAATCTGAACCCTGACTGCGTTATCATGCATATGTCCACAGTTGAGAGGTAAAGAGTCAGAGGCAGCAGGTGAGGTTGAGGATAGTGAAGATAATATCATTCTTTTAAACTTGACAGGACAGAGGAAACTCCAGAGGAAACAGAATGAAGCTTTAGCTTCTGTAATTAATATTTTTAGACAACTCTGATGTATATTTAATTTTTAACATAATCAGTGCACAGTAGGATGCTTGTAGATCGTCGGCCTACGTTATTTTTATTTGCGAATGTATTCACTGTGATGGTCATTCTTTTCACGAGTGCGTGAACAGTACAGGCTTGTGCCAGCACTCTGAATATTAGCCTACTAATTTTGTTTCTGACATTGTGAGAGACATTTCATCCGAAACACTATTACAAATGCAAAGTTGTCTGACTGGTCTTTTTGAAAAACGCACTTTTTATTGTTGCGTTTTGAATGTATTTAGTTGTAGATATTATAATATAGATATTTTGCTGATTCTCATGACTTTATCTGGAAGTATTCATTTTTATACTACTATTTTCTTAGCACCCTGTGTTGGTCAAGCTCCACTTTCACACTGGCAGAGAAAGAAATCCTGGCGGCGTCCATATGCCAGGCTCCATCTGACAGTCATTACGTGAGGCAGTCATTATTAAAGCAACAAAATGTGACTTTGTGAGGAAAGATGGCTGTCGGACGCCGACCAAAAGTGTCACCAAAAGTTTGCTGCTGCTCGTTGTCTTAAAGTCCCAAATAACAGCGAAGCTCAGAGGTGAAGAAAAACCCTGTCAGAACTCATTTGTTCGTAAACTTTACTCTCCCTCCTCTGAAAGACTCCAGAGTGGCTAATAAGAGGCGAGGCACACCAGGTCATCACCTTCAGTCTGATCTGATTGGCTGAACTGTTGGGCCTCGCAGCAGGTGGCGGTGTGAGGGACACCATCCTGCTCTCGGGGGTCACAGTTAGTCGGCTGCACTTCCTGTTCTGCCCTTTGACTCTTCCTGTCATCTGTGTGTGTGTTAGACGACGACACAGCAGAGCAATTAGGAGCAGGAGGATTCCTGTCACCATTTTATTTTACCCGTCGATTTATCTCCACCGAGGCCACGCCAGGTCTTTTTAAGAGCCTGGAGCACGATTAAACAAAAAAAAACTGTCAATCAGTTCAGAAGCAGGTCGTAATCGTGGGTTTTAGATTTACAAATGAACTCCCAGTGGGTTTCTATTCCAGATTAAACAACTGCAGATGATTTTTTTTCTTTTGTAGTGTGGCTGTTATTGATTTATTTCTTTGCTTTTTGTTTCTTCGAGCCGTGCCACTGAGTCGGGGCTTTGAAGACGACACGTATTGGCATATGGTTGGGGATGGTTTAATTCAATTTGTGTGGTATCTTACAGGTCCCCTGATTACCACTGTTTGGGAGTTAATTGGTGTCGCTCGGTCCTCTGAGGAGAACAGAAGGCAAACTGACGCTGGCACGCACACACCTCCGGCTCTTTTTGTTTTATTGAGCAGAGAGATGCATTGTCTCTTCATTCATCAAACATGTCAGATCACATAAATTAAAATCCCTCTTTCTTTTCATCGGGAACTCCAACTACCTGTTTCCCGACGCTGATGCAGGAAAAATGTAGGCCAGATCAACTCGCCAACAGCAAACTGCCCAGAATGCTGTTTACTGCTTTTTCTCTCTCCTTTTTGACTCGTCTCCAGTTCGCCTCATCGGTGGCGCTGGGTTTATTTGAAACTGAATCGTGTTGGTTCACAGTCAAACTGGCAGAAGAGAGCGTGCGGCACTCGGCACTCGGCGCCCGACGATCAAAAAGTAAAAGATGGCACGACTCGTTCAACGCCACGTGGTGCTTCTTTGAACAAGGTGGTTGTCCAGGTCTGTACTCATCGCCAGCCCATTAGTGAAAGAGGACGATCAGCAGATCCAAGACTCCACTAATCACACGCTGAACGCAGCCAAGAGGAGAAACCTGATCAGAGTTTCTGCTCCCAAATATAAAAATATGATTGCTGTGAAAGCAGAAAACAAAAGTCTGAATCCTTGAAGAGGAAATTACACTGTGCAATATGTTAGTGTTGGATTACACAAACATACTGATGATTCTGCTAATACACAGACAAATATATGTTTATCTATCAGAGGAGAGGAGAGGAGATGCAGTGAACGCTGGTCCCTGATTCTACACTGCTCTGCTTTAAACACACATCAGATATTTGATGAATGAATTATTCAAGTTGAAAAGCTTTACTGATACACATTGTACAATTTGTTGAGAACAAAATGAGGTAACAAGGGTCAGTGGAAACCAAAATCATCAACCCACTGAGGGCTGGATTCAAACTCACACCAGTAATCAAAGTAAAACATTAAATCACAGCAGCTCATAGACAGATTCATATCTCTGAAGTTTAACTGACTCGGTGACGATTAAATGTTCCCTTAATTTCTTTTAGCAGTGTAATTAACAAACTTTAAATTTGTATTGCTGCATTTATTGAAATAGAATCAACCACTTTTCAAACCTTAGATATTTATTTTTTTAAACATGTCCTGAGGGTTACACCACGAGGAACTAATTAAAATCAGCCTTCAGCTTCAGCTGCACAATAATATGTATTTATCTGCAACTGATCAACTGTTTATGATTATCTCACAGAAATAAAATCCAAGTTCTTGTTATTTGGGAGATTTTAAAACGCATTTTTGAATGTTTATATATCATAATTCATGTTACATCTCATAAATAAATGAATGCCTGCATTCTCTTTCATTTTATCTCTGCATTAAAGGCATATTAATCTATTTATGTTTTATTTATTTATGTTTTTGTTGGTTTTGATTTTGGCAGGTTCAGTCCTCCATATTTGATCTCCATCAACAGTTTCTGATTCTCAAAGCTGGAGAGATCTGGCCGTCCTGCTGCAGACAGACTGTAGGAAGGACAGACAGTGGGACAGGCTGGTAGGCAGGCCTCAGTGCTGGCAGCTGCATCAACATGCAGAACGGCATTCTGGGAGGACGGGGGACGAGAGAAGGGAGGCTTCAAATTGAAAGTGGCAGCTGAAGCTGAACTCCGGAGCGGTTTCTTCCAACGGGAGGTCAGAGGTCAGCGGAGTCTGCAGGTCCTCCGCTCCTCGAGGTTTTTCTCCAAGCCGAACCTCGACGCAGTGACACTTCTCCGACGACGGGATTTTTCGCTGCATCCTTTCTCTTCCTCATCCCTACTGCCTTTAAGAAATCCATCTCATTATCCTCGAGTCCCGGCGGGATTTAGATAACTTCCTGTCGTGTAGAGTCAATCTCAAGCTCATCCGATGGCTCTGTCACTCGCCTACGTCGCTACATGTTTAATGCCGGTACAAGAGTTCTGCATTTACAGTGTTTGGCAGCACGCTGCGGCACCAGGCAGTTATTACCCAGCTCCCCCTGTGCCTCAGTGTGGCTGAAGTAAACATCCCATCATCTCCCAGGCCCGCTCAGACGTCAACGTTTGTTTCTGTAGCTGGATCTGTTGACGCAGAAACAATCGTTGGAGGTTCTACACTGTAAAAAAACAAAATGTTTCTACGACGTTCACAGACTCATAACGACCTTTGTTAATGATTTCCTGACTCTGGTTGATGGACAGAAAATCAATCGCCTACCATTTTGATAATTATCAATCGTTTGTTATTCCTCAAGCAAAAAACGTCAAACAGTCATTAGGTGAGGCCCCACCCTCCTGGGTTATTAAAGCAACAAAATGTGACTTTGTGGAGAAAAGATGGCTGTCGGACCGCAACCAAATGTGTTTCCAAAAGTTTGCTGTCGCTCGTTGTCTTAAAATCCTGAATAACAGCGAAGCTCAGAGGTGAAGAAGACCCTGTCAGCGGTGCTCATTTGTTCATAAACTTTACTCTCCCTCCTCTGAAAGACTCCAGAGTGGCTAATAAGAGGCGAGGCACACCAGGTCATCACCTTCAGTCTGATCTGATTGGCTGAACTGTTGGGCCTCGCAGCAGGTGGCGGTGTGAGGGACATCATCCTGCTCTCACAGCTTCGGCTACACTTCCGGCCCGCTCAGACGTCAACTGTTTCTGTAGCTGGATCTGTTGACGCAGAAACAATCGTTGGAGGTTCTACACTGTAAAAAAACAAATGTTTCATGTGCTTTCTACAACGTTCAAAGACTCATAACAACCTTTGTTAATGATTTCCTGTCTCTGGTTGATGGACAGAAAATCAATCGCCTGCTATTTTGATAATTATCAATCGTTTGTTGTTCCTCAAGCAAAAATTGTCAAACATCGTCTGGTTCCAGCTTCTTACTGTCTTCCTGACTGACTGTCAGCGTCGGATGTTGAGCGGTGGGAATTTTGAGAAATGGATATAACGGAGCAGAGTGAGTCTTTAATTAACACGGTGACGGCAGAATGTTTTGCTTCTCTTTCTTTTCTTTATGAAATCATTTCTCCATCTTTGTGTAAATAAGTGTGTGTCGGTAGACTTGAAAATGATTCACACTTCAGCTGGATCACCACAGCGAAAAGGTCACCGTGTAAAAATAAACCTGCGATGGATCAGCAGGGTTCAGCTCTCTGCAGGTAGACTTTATAGTGGACTAAAAATAAATGAAACCAAAAAAACACATTCAGCGATCTGTACCTCTGCTGTATTCTTTAGAAAATGGAGGACATTCGTATAAAGAGTTCTTCTGTCGGACTAAAACGAGCAGTGATACTTTTAAACACAGAGAGTTTCAGTCGACTGTAGCTGTGTTTTCTTTCTTCCCAACATAAGAACAAATCTAATGTGTGACTTTCTGATAATCACATTCAGATTGTGGATCCTCCTCTGCCTCCTCCCGACTCTGCGAGCCGACTTTCAGTTTCCAGCCGCAGCGATGATGAAGTGGAGCTGTGATAATTTTCCTGTCAGCGTTATAAACAGGGTCCACTGAGCCTGACCCGTGGCTCTACACACCGCCCATGAATCAGCCCAGCTCTGTAAACATTTGGGCAATAAATAACTATAATTAAAAAAATACTGGTTATTGCATAAATTAGGTAATCAATTAGGCCACATTTGGTATTCATGCGCTGCCTGCTCGGCCTGCAGTTTGACTTATTAGACTCTCTGAGGCTCCACTGTGGTTCACTGAGATTTGGGAGTTGGTATTTTTCTTATGTGGGAGTGTGTGTGTGTGTGTGTGTGTGTGTGTGTGTGTGTGTGTGTGTGTGTTTGTGTGTGTGTGTTACATGGAACGATAGTAATGGTGCCTCTGCTTCTAGTAGTTGAATTTACACTGCAAGAAATCCTCCAACTAACCAAATATTAACCCAATATTTTGGTTATTAATGAGTCCTGAGCCTCATTTTCTTTAGACAAAAAGGAATAATTTTGGTTAATATGTTGAGATAACTCTGATTATATTCAGTCTAGTTTACCTTTTTTTTAAAAAAAAAAACAACAACTCAGGAAGAGCCACAGAGGAGGGATCCCTCACCCAGGATGGACAGATATGCAACAGATGCTGTGTACAAATCCCTGAGATGACAGAGTATATGTGACAAGTAGATTATATAAAAATATTTGCCAAGAGTCTGGATGCAGGAGGACGACTGAGCAGTCGGAGGCATTGCCTCTCCACCGTGGTGACCTGGAGGAGGACAGGCCACACAAGATCACTGGTGAAAAAAAGAGATTGTGTTCAGATTGTGATATTTTAAAAGTGCAGATAAAAGAAGATTGTAGCATATAGATTACATGAGCACTTTGTTGAAGGTCGGGCTCGTATTTAAACTGGTCTTTAAACTGCTCTGGTTCTCTCTCCTCCACCATGCCGGCATGAAGATTCCAGCTCTCCACTTGTTTATTATTTGCTGATTCTTACTTTACCCTCCTGACACTGCTGATTTCCACATTTTGTTAACTTGCAGTTTGACCAAAGGTTTCACATGGGAATTTACACAATTTACGCTTCACATATTATACCATGAAAATGTTCCAAAAAACATGTTTCACTTGTGAAGTAATCACGTGTGACCACGCAGGTTTTTGCACACGGTGTTTTTCTGTAAGGTAAATGACCCATGAGGAGGCCCGTTGACTTTTACTTGAAGTTTCAGAGAAAATTACTTTAAATTAAGAAAAAAAAAACTCCTGTCCACCTTCCTGACAGTCCTGATTACATTACAGTTCATTTATCATGTTGTTCCAGCTCTTCATACAAGTGTTTCGATGTTTACATATTACTTTTTCATCACGCCATCAAAAAAAACCAAAAAAACTCTTCAGCCTCACAGCTGGACTTTTCTATCTTTGGAAACTATAATTAAATAAAGTTCTGTGGGTTTGCACAAAATGTGTGTTGAGTTGAGAGAGTTTCTCTGCTTCTATGAAGAATCAGGTCTGAAGGCTGAATACAGACTGAATTAGCATGTTGAAATAAACTCTTTATTTTTGCAGTGTTTTGCTTTTTACTTCCCCCAAAATGCATTGCAAACAGATTTTCCGGCGAGCGTCTCTCCCACACTCCTCTCCCTTAGTGCACCTCACTTAGAGAACATGAACAGTTGATGGGCTAAAGAACAACAATTGTTACTTAAGTCTTCATATAATATTTAAGGGACAAGCGCGGCAGGTCTGCAGCGGCGGCCTTGTAACCGAAAGCACTGAGGAGTTCCGTGCAATTAACTGCCGGGGGAAAACTGGAAACGAACAAAGAAATGTTTTTTTGGTAAAATACGAGAAATAAATATATTAATGCAAGTGTTCACACTGCCCCCTTTACCCCGTGAATTTAATTGCAGCTTCAGAGAGTTCTGCTGATATAAAACCGGAGTAGATGAGCGTGTGCAGAGCCGACAGATTGCCTCATATCCATGCAGCGGGCTCAGCCCACATTAAGAATGGCCTCGGCGTCTTCCTCCTCCCTCTGAAGGCTGCTGGAGCCTTGGCAGCAGCTGCTTTTGTTTATTCTGCACCTAACATGTCCTCCCCCAAAAGTTTACCCTTGATCAACAAGCATATTAGGTTATGCTAATATTAGTCGTCATTAGAAATCTGCTCACGGCGCTGGTTTCCTCTCCGTTCACTGACTCATTTGTTTTGATTACTCTGTGTTCCCTCCCAGTGCGTTAGAGGGTGGCGGCGGCTCCGCTGGGCAGCGTGGGCACGCTAACAGAGGTCAGGGGTTAAATTCTGCACATCTATATTATTCGTGTTAGCTTTCAGCTAATGTGCAACTCCCACCTCCAGCTCTTAAACATGACAGAGGTGCACTAATGGACAGCTGGAGGGCTTTAATGTACTGAAGAGCAGCGAGCGGCCGACAGCTCCGGCCTCCATCTCTGCAGCAGAACACACAGCAGCCATCTCTCCTCAGATTCAGCCTGAAACACTGACAAACAAACAGATCCAATACAACCCGTCGCTCAGGCTATTAGAGTCCTTTTAAATCAGGTTTTCTGTGAGCAGAGAAAAACTGTTGGGAAAAGAAAAAACACAAGGCAGCTCAGGAAAGAAAATGTTTCACTTCTAAAACAGTTATGAAACATTTGAATTAAGTTTGCAAAGTGCAGAACCAAAAAACACAAATTAAAATCAGTGACAGAATGAGTATAGATGAAGCTGTTAAAGGTTTTTCACCATGTGCAAATATTGTGTATGAACAGCAAAGAAAATACTGAATAAAGATTGAAAAAGGCCAAAAAGAGCCTGAAATCTACATGTATTGCACCACGTGGACAGAAGTATATGGACGTTCCTGTTCACTGTACTTTTGATCAGGGGGTGTTCGTCCTGGTAAGTTTAGGTGAAGGGAAATCTTAAAGGAACAGTTCAGCCAAAAATGGAATTTCAGTCATCATCTCCTCCCTGCATGCTGATGGAAAAACAAGTTTCGTAGTCAACAAAACATTTCTGGAGCTTCACAGTAGACCAGAGTTGAATTAGCTGGGGACTTAAAAACAATTGAAAAAAAACATCGAATGGCTCCATGCAGCTTCGGCGTGATGAGCTCGTACATCCATCCTCAGGACGAGGTGCACGCCAGCACTTTTAGCTTAGCAGCTACGGCTACATCTCAAATCACTTTGGGTTCTTGGGGCTTTTGGAGACTTGGATTACATGCTCCTCCTCACTTTCTGTCATATAGATAATGTTGTCATGTCAAATGTTCAGATGGAAACATGGCCACATTTTAAAATAATTAAGTAAATGTATGTAAAAGTAATCCCTGTGACCGAAACGCTCAGGTTTACAGAGCTCGTTTTCAAGGCTTTTTTTCTACTTTCACAACAATCAGACGACATTTCATCATCAGCCCGTTTATCGGTCTATTACTTTAGACACAGCATGCCAGCAAAGAACAACACGTAGAAGAGGTGATTAACAGCAGCCTCGACGAGGACTCCGATCTGGATCACATTTTATGGAGAAAATGTTTTCTGGTCCTTTGTTTGCTGATGCATGGAAAGCTTTAAATGTTACGTAGAGTAACTGTCAGTACTGCTAAATGTCACATTTGCTGTCATTAGCTAGCTAGCTCAGTTAGCCATGCAGTTAGCAGTCCTATCAGCTGACTCTCCCACTGACCCAGGCCTGAAGACCTCCTCCTCTGCTGCAGGTCTTATTACCTCTCCCAGTCTTATAAGAGCTAAAAGGCTAAACATGTAAACGGTAAATGGACTTGCATTTCTTTAGCGCCTTTCCAGTCTACTGACCGCTCAAAGCACTTTACAACACTTGTCACATTCACCCATTCACACACACATTCATACTGTGATGGTGGAGGCTGCCATGCGAGGAGTCAACTGCTCATCAGGAGCAATTTGGGGTTCAGTATCTTGCTCACGGATACTTCGACATGCAGCTGGGGGAGCCGGGGATTGGAGCCAGCGACCTGTGTCTGTGTTATTACAAACTTCAATCTGATTCTGAATCAGTTTCCTCTCCTCTGGAACTGTACATTGGTTTAAATTTGGCTCTCTGTCGGCATCAGCGTGGAGACGGAGCCACATTTATTTCTGCTCTATAACAGGCTAAATGAGATTTTGCCGTGAAATGCAGAAGTGAAGAAGTTTGCTGGTTGTGGCCTTGACAGCTCAGTTGTGGAGTGACGGAGCGAGAGCTGCTGGTTGACTCATCGTCTCCCTGCAGGCCTCTTCCTCTTCCTCCCTCTCTCTCGCTCTCTCTCTCGGTGAGATTTTCTCACAGTAAATCCTGAAAATCGCCGGCGAGCGGACACGGCAAAGACAGCGGACATCATCGATGTTCCGCTTCTCCCGCTAAGAACTAAATCCATCACACATTGTATTTGTCTCTCTCCTTCTCTCTCTCTCTGTGTGTTTCTCTCACTGTTTTATTTTTACTCCAGCACTCACACAAACTCGGGCAGATTGTCCGACCTTGTTCGGAGCTGTGAGGGATCAGCAGGTTTTCAGACGACCTGTTATCAGCTTTTGTCTTCTCGAGAGTATCTGATGGTGAACATAAGGACGGAGCTGTGTGTGATCATGCCCAAACACAAACACTCAACCACCTACAGCAGAGTGACAGCTTTGGGCTTAAACACATGTCTGCAGGGTGGTTAACTGCACTGCAAAAAAATCTCCTGATGTCATTTTGGTCTGTGAAAATATTTCACCCTGTTCCAACGTTAAATCTCCTTTTCTTTTTTTTCGCGTGATTCTTTGTTGTTTTTCTTATTTCTGCACAGCGGTCAGTCTTCTTTATTGTTTTGTCTTCTAAAAACTTCACTTTACTTACCTTAAAACTAGTGTTAAGTGTTAAATAAGTGTTCTTAGGGGTGAGTTAGACAATTATGACCTGATAAAGAATACTTAAAAAAAAATTATATAAGCACATTTTGTCGTGATGTTCGAACAATGTGAATGAGAGTCTACTGATATGTTAGCAGCTCTGTGAGGCTGCACTTAGACACAGTGGTGCTTTGAGCTAAATGCTAACAACAGCACGCGAACAATCTCAAAATGACTAAGCTAACTTTCATCAGTAGGTCAGTACAGTGTCATTAGTTTTACATGACTCTGTTTGACAACCTGTGAGTGTGGACCTGCAGCGATCATGTTTTTTGGCCAAAAAAAGGCTCAATGTTGCCACCATGCTCCACAGAACCGTGTCAGCTGTGGAAGCCATGGTTGTTCTGGTATCGAGGGACACCTATATCAGAAATGCCTCCGTTTCTGCCTAAAATGCTGGACTCTGTATCAGCGAGTACATGAGTCTGTGCACTGATATGATACCTTGTAATTTAGCTTTTAGAATCAAGACCCTGCTTCCCGCCAGCGTCCCCTCCTGTATGCAACTAACAGACTAACTGACCAGGTGTCTAGGATCCACTATCTTCCAGGACCGATGGGGCATCACAAACATCACAAAGGCTCGGCAAAGGATGTACTTCCTGTTTCAACTCAGGATGTTCAACCTGCCTCTGGTGCTGCTGAACCACAACCACAACCATCATCAGTCAGTTCCTGCTCAACCATCACTGTCTGGTTTGGGTCGGCCACCAAACAGAGCAGGAACAGACTACAACAGACGGTCAGGACGGCAGGGAAACTCATCTCAATCAATTTACATCTCCAGGGTCTGGAAACATCACTGGAGTGACCCATCAGACCCGGTTCCAACCCTTCTTGTACAGTAGGCGCTACAGAGCTCTGTACATCAAAACAACCAGAACAGATTCCTTCCACAGACCATCAGTCAGTAATGTCAGTAACCCTCTGACACCAGAGCATCCATTACCCGACACATGTTAGATGATGTATTTGGTCGTTTAAATTCAAACTGTACCTGAACATGTAGATAAATCTAAGCAGACTTCATACTCCATAAAACAAAATGTTTATGTGCATATCCTGTACATAACCAGCCACTTAATTTATGTAAATTAACCTCCATTACTCATTCAGTATTTATTCCAGCACTCTTTGCAATCTTTGTTTCCTTGTCGACAATTTAAAGAAACAGTTGACCTGTACACAGACCTCGTATGTTGTTAGTAATTACTGCTTTTTGCACAGCATTTATTTTCTCACCTTATTGTAAGAACACAGTGATTATATATTTATGGTCAGCATTGTTTTTCTGTTTAAGCGCTATTTCTTTTTCTCTTCTGTTCTGTACAGTGAGAGGAACTTCACACCGGAGTAAAGTTCCTCGTCTGTGTACACGTACATACATGTTACATGAGCACATCAGCTCGAGTTACACATATCTGCTGCACTGTTAATGTGCGCAGAAGAAGAACCCTTGGGCGGCTGGCGTGACACTGTCTTTATCTGAGAGGTCCACTTCCGGCGGAGTAGCTACAGGAAGCTTCGGCTCGACCTCCCAGATTAAAGCCTCTGTCGCTGCTCCGCGTCGCTCCACCTTCGGGGGAGAGAGAGTTGTTCACGCTCACAAATATTGATCGGTGTATCCGAGATCAGAGGCAGACAACATGCCGAAACACACACATGCACACACACACACATGCGAGCAGGGCGGCTTCTTGCTTTATCGGGGATTTTCTCCCTGACAAAAGAGCTCATGGCGAGCTCGTTAAGACAGCTTGTGGAATAAGGAGGACGGCTTCGCTCGTCCCCGAGATGGAAGATGAATCTGAGCCTAATGACCTTCACTGACAGCCGTAATTCTATCAGGACCCAATCAGCTTCAGCAATTAGGCGCTCTTTGTGAGTCGGGGAAAGGGTGTGTGGATCCTAACCGGGGTCAATTAGAGAGTATAGAGCTGCCGCTTGACTCCCACTACATCACTCTGTCTGTCACCGGCCGCCCAGCCTCCCCTTCCCCTTTAATCACATAATATAAATGTATCTCCCGCGCCCTCCCTTCATCTCACTTTCTCTTCCTCTCTGTCCCCAGGCAGCTCCATCTTGGTCAGCCATGTTTTTTTTTTCTCTTTTTATATCAGTCCAGGTCTTTACCTCCTTTTTTTCTCCTGGAAAAAGCTTCTTCCTGTCGTGGCCCGGAGGTTATCCACCGTGGCTGCAGCAGCATAGCGTCGCCTCTGAAGGGTCACATTCTGATTGTAGTTGATCTTTAATTTCATGTCTCTGTACATTAATACATGCTTTCTGTTCCAAGGGCACATTTGCATATCAATGTTAAGTCTTCATGGCGACTGCTGACCTCACGATGCTGCTGCTGTCCAGTCACTGTCTGTCGTTCATTTCTCATCAAGATTTGAACATGTTTGATTTTTACAAAGGAAACAGATCAAGATCACATCAAGTAGAAGTAGAAATGAAAGCCTTCTCTGCCCTGTACTGACATGAATGGATACCTTATCCGGATAAAGGAAAAAAACACATCAATGGAGGTTAGTTACACAAACAGCAGCATCACTCCCCCTGACCTGGACCACAAACATGTTTACTGACAGATCCACCACTTTAGCCTTCAATTTGTACATTTTAGGACAGAAAGGGGAAAACAAAAGCCACCTGCACTCAGTCAAGGCAAAGTGTGTAAAATACAAGAGTGATGATGGAGACCATGAACCAAGAGAGCAATAAATGTATTGAGACTGGACTTTGGACCAGGGCTGGTTCCACAAACACACACTGACTGTGTGATGTCAGACTTCAGATAAGGTTGCACAAAGCTGTTTTCAAAAAAAATAATGGCAATGTATGTTTCTGCTGCTTTTGTTGTGAAAACGTTGCATTACTTTGTGTTGCATTGTCACGTTTCCTTATGTTCAGTTTTTTAAATATATGCTGTGACAGCATTGTGCTTATGGTCTGTGAGGTTTATGCACAAAAAAACACTCAGGGCTGCAAAACATCTTTTTTTTGGATTAAAGTGGGATGTTTTTGTGGGCTGTCAGTATATAAACTATATACACTATATGTAACATACTGTGTATATAAACTATATATACTGTATGTAACATACTGTATGTCAGAATCATAAAGCAGCAGAGTTTGTTTTATACATGGTCATAAACGGTGAGCAAACTTTAAAACGGCACACTGAGCCGCAGGTGAGGATTATTTTCTAATCCAGTGAGAACAGTTTGAGGTCGGAGAAAATTCAAAGTGAATTCAACAATTTACTTCTGAAATTCAGTTTTCTGAATATGTGATTTCAACTTATTGGGAATTCATTTCTGTTTGAGGCTAAGCTTTTCTTCTTCAGTTGCTGTAGCTCATTTTTTCTCATGGTCACTCTATTGCATTTCATAACTTACTTTAAAAATATAATTTAATTTTCTTTGCTGTAATGTTATTAAAGGATAACCTGAGGAACTCTCATTGTTCACAAACACAGTTTGATGTTCACTTAGTGCTTCTCATTCAATTTAAGTTTATGTGCCCTAAAGGTCATTTTCTTCCTCATTTAACCTTTAAAAAACCTTCAAGTGTTGAAGCCTGCATTGTTTCGACTGACTTCTGTTTTTCACCTCTTTTAATGCAACACCACAAACTGTTACCGCCCTGTGCTGTCGACCAAAAAACACGTCTGAGCTCCACACTGCCACCGCTGCCACAACACTTGTCACCACTCGTGCCTTTGCATTTATACATCTGCTGAGAGCCCCAAATGATGATGCATTGTCCTGCCCGGAAGGACTGATGGTCCCTGAAGGCACCACGATGATGAGAGGCAAATAAATAAACTCAGTAACTCCAGTCGTCACCGAAGCTGCATCCCTCCTCAGATCTCCACGTCTTCCCTGTAGGACGCTCTTGTGCACGTCTCCATCTGCACCATCGGCGAGCTCATCACTCAGCTGGCTGCCTGAGAGCACTTCGGGAGGGGGAGGAGCCCATCAGGGACGCCACTACCCACCAACCACAATCACTGGCAGAGGAGCGTTCAGGGAATTCTGTCCTTCTTTTCTTTTCTTTTCTTTTCTTTTCTTTTCCTCCGCTCCTCAAAACGCATGTTCAACCCATCTGCTGCTGTCGAGCTCGGGGGGGGCGGGCACCTGACGTGTGACACCACCTGAAGTTTCTGACAGGAGGTGGTTTTACTCTCTGACACCTCGTGTGGTTGCATTCTGGGAAGTGTGCACGGTGATGGACTGCGTTTATGGAGGGTCGGGTCACGTCACATGAGAGACCTTCAGCCGGTTTATCTCCAGCACTACGCCGCTCAACTGAGGGATTTGAGCTGTGTGTGTGTGTGCGTGTGTGTGTTTGTGCGAGTGTGAACATGTTTTGTTTACCTGCAACCCTTCAAAAACAGCTAGCGTGTAGAGTGAGGTAAATACTAAAGAAGAGGTAATTGCACACAAGGGGACAAGTGTGTATGCATGTGTATTAGAGATGGAGTGCAAATGAGAGTGTGTGTGTGTGTGTGTGTGTGTGTGTGTGTGTGTGTGTGTGTGTGTTTATCAGTGTGCAGCAGTGTGTCGGGTGTGTGCAGAGAGCTGGGTGTTTCACGGCACCACAGAGTTGGCACAGGTGTCAAAAAAAATTCTGTAATTAGCAAACAAACAAACAAACAAACAAACAAAAGAGCGTGCGAGCGAGTGACGGGAGGAGGCGTGGAGGAGAGATGACTGTCGCCAGAGGAGGAATCACATGACTAAACACCGACAAGCATGAAGACGAGAGTGACGACTCAGATTTATTAAGAAAATCAAACTGTTTAAGCTGTTTGTGACGATCAAACAACCGGAGGAGGGACTGCAGTCACACGGGCCTGTGAGAGGGCTTTGTTGTTCAATGGAAGGTGTTATTTTGGATTTCCGAGTAAAATGAACATGTACAGTAATTTTAGAGCTGATTGACAGTTGGAGCTCTTCTAGTCTTGAATCATTGGTAAAAAAAAAACATATGAACAACTGTGTTTAAAAATATCTGGATCCAAGTTAAAAAGTCAAAATGTACATGAAGCCTGCGGACGTATGAACCGAAGGAGAGAACTCAACTCAGCGCCAGAAGAACAGAGCTAATGATTGTGTTGTGTGCTTCACTGACAGCGAGCTGAAGCTGAGGGTGGCGCTCTGTAGGAACATATAACATGTTACATTTCTGGGTCAGTTTTGGATCATTTCAACAACTGCAGTCGTTTTTTGACAAAGCAATCTGAGTTAGCTTTACATCCGCTGACAGAAACAAAGATTAAAAACCTCAAACTTATCACTTATACCTCTGGATCCAGCAGCTCCTCCATCTGAGCAAGTAGTGGGGCAATAAAGTCAGAAAAAACTGTCTAAGCATGTTAACATGCTGACAAAAAGGGAATTTATATACCAACATGGAGTCATACGTAACATTTTAGCATGCTAACATGCAAAAAAACCCTACAGTTAGCAAGTAAAATTCTAATATTGACAGTTTAACCTCCAGGTAAATCCACAAGATCAACAAAGTTGACATTTTGACCAGAAGGTGGCACTATAAGAACAGCCAAGAGGTCAAAGATATTAAAACAGTTACCCCAGTGTCAATGTGTTTAGCACGAGGCCATCATACTTCGAATGTATTTATGTATAAGTCGATGTCTTGACTAAGCGTTGGTGCTGGAAGAAAAGGTCAGGAAGTCAACAGAATCATCAGGAATCATCCTCTAGAGATCGTTGTCCATTTTGAATCTGAGATCTGTTGCTCTGGACTTTAACCTGAAGATCATCTGCAGATAAAAACACCAGACAACATCACCATCCCTGCTAATAGGAAATGAATCTTTCTTGGCATATTTTAGCATCAATTAGTCCTTCAGGTTTCCATGATAGCGAGCAGTTTGTGCTATCGGGTCGCTCTGGGTGTGTTTTACTGACTTCCTGTTTCTTGTGCTGTATGTATGAACAACCTGCAGCAGGTGGACAGGCTCCTTATTTATTACCTGTGTCTGCGCTGGCAGTAATTTGGCCTTTATAAGTGCGTTTGTGTTGCAGGCGTCGTTGCCAAATGATATGTCTGAGCGTGGGAACATGAAAACATCAAACATGAAGTCAAAGCAGCCCAAAGTCAGATTGCTCCAGAAATAACTGCTCCTGATCGCGTCCACTAGGCCCCGCCCACCTTCACTGCCCACACAAACTGGGTCAGCGAGGTTTGGCGAAAACTAATAGTGCATCATTTTTAATTGCCCCTGCATGCAATATCCTGACAGATGCAATCACCGCTAATTAGTTACTGACAGCATTATCAAGTCCCCGTCTCGTACGGAGGGGCCGATCCTTGACGCCACCGCCAAATTAAAGTGTTGTGAACTAACGAGCACGCGGAGGCGCCAATTAAAAGACGAAGAATGGCTCGTGCTCCGGCTCCGTCCCCGAGGCTTCACATGAAAAGCTCGGCTCTGCTCTCTGGAAGCAGGAAGAGGCTCTGAGACAAGAGGCGATGAGGGGCCGCTGGCAACTCAGGACAGTTTCTCACTCAGACATATTTCAACACTAATTGGTGCATATAAACAATATGTTTGAGACGAGGCCACGGACTCCACGTGACTTCACTGGAGCCGGATGAAGATATGTTTATGATATTTCACACATTCACTCCCCTGAGATGTAGTCGGCTTTGATCTGTTGATTGTTGTTGCGGGTTTTCTCTCTGGTCTGCAGTCGGTGATAAACAAGAGGTTATGGAGAGTTTTGTAATGAGTTTAACTTTAATATAGTTCACACTTTACTTTGCCAAAGCTTACTCCAACTCTTCAGATTGATTTCTTCCTTCAGGCGGCCTCTAGTTTTTATTTCTATGAAAGAGATTTGAAACTTGCTGCAGATTGATAACCGATGTTGACAGTTGACATTTGGACCCGTTTTTTAAAGACAAACTTAAAATACTAATACACGAATAAACTTCATATCGCATTGAAACAAGTAGTTATAAAAAACCTGTAATATCTGGCTGAAGTTTGCACCACATTTCAAGTGTGTTTTCTCAACTTGCTGTCACTCACACTGTGGGAAAATGAGACTATCATGTTTAAGAGAATATCATTTTCTTTAAGTTTAAGTATTCATTATTTTCCAGGTATAAGACAAAGCTAAAAAAACACCAGCTTCAGCCCACACACTGTCGCTCCAGAATCAGCAGTCACCCTGCTCAATTAGCTGCATTCAGAGACATGTTGCGCGCCTCCACAGCTTCTTTTGATACAACGATCTGTCTCTCAACCAATTTATTCAGCCAATTTTAATCAAGTTATGACACTAATTACTTGGAAATTAAAAACATTGCAGAGAAAACAAACTTTTAATTCCAGGCTTTTCCAGGACAAGACTGTCATAGCAGCGTGAGGGTGTGTGTCGGCGGGGGGTGTTTGGTTTCAGGTAAGAAACAGGTGAGAGCCAAGGTACAGTCCAGGAGAACAGTTATGAGTCACAGATTCGTGATTGTGAATGTTTATCAGATGCAACAACACCACACAAATATAAAACCGGCAGCTAATTAATCTTATGATCATGAGGCAAACAGCAGAAATACTCATCTAACTTTACAAAGTGATGCAGCAGGGAGAGATTAAAATTACTAGTTTAGGTTAATTGCTTGTTAATTCTTCTATCTTTTGTCTCCTATTATTTATATATATACGTATTGTTAGCCATCCACTGGCAATCCTTATATGTCTTGGGATCAGTCTGTGCACCAATCAGAGGCTGTGCTCCTGACTTGTTGACCAATCAGAGGCAGAATTGGGTGGGATCCATAATAACGCCTCTATGAAACCTTGCGCTCGTCCCTTAGCGCAATATGTTTCATAAAGGGATGAACATGGTCTCAGGTCTTCATTGTCAGACTTTGTGTCCATGTCTGTTTAATTTTTATTCGCTGTTTTCTTTTCTGCAAGTCAGTTAGTTTTCTGCTGTACTGCTGAGCCTGAGAAATTACAGCTTTGACTGACGAGGGTTGAGCCTAGTCTGAAAGTGTAGAGCAGAGTCTGACATGTTGAGTCTGAAATGTCCTAAAATGGCCACCGTACAGAGGATAAACCCGCTTCACTGGGTTTTCCTGTGTGTCGGGGAGCGCTAACATGGCTGCACACTTCTGAAAAGTCTCTGAAGTTGATGCATTCAAGGAAGCTGAGTCATCTGTTTAACGTTCATGTCATAAGTATTGATGAAAAAGGCTTTGACGTGTGTGGAAGTTCATCCCTCCCCACACACACACACACACACACCTGAGTCATTAATAAATCTGGCTTCCTCTGACGCTCTCTATAGTCACATAAACATCCACTGCTGCAGCATTCTTGTACTCACTGCTTTTATCACACCATTTTAATCACTCTGCTGTTTTATCACCGCGCAAATAGACTGAGCCCGAGTCGAACGAGGGGAACACAACGAGCCGGTGAATGCAGCAGTGAACACTAACGGGCCTCTCAGAGAGACCTTTAAATCTGAGGAAAAATACACGACTTCATCCATAAAATCATCCCTCACTCCTCTCAGCCGCAGCCATTAGTGGTAATTCAGCTCTCAGCTTCCCATCACAGCACACACTAACTGCACCTCCTGCCCCAGAGCCTGCGACTAAAACAAACATTCCCAGTTTACTGAGAAAAAAAGAAAAAAAAACCTAAAAGCAGTGTGGCCGTCAGTCGGAGTATTTTTGCATGATGTATGAGGCTGGGATGAGCGTGCACCTCACTGTGACTCTAAATAATTAAGGGAAAAAATGAAAGCTTCAAACGTTGTCTTTGCAGAGGTAGCGTGACTCGCCGGTTAATCAATGCTAACAGGGAGAGTCAGGGGACCAAACAGATCAATTCCCCCGACGGAGGGAGGGAAGCCAGCTTCAAGCGTGACACTGATAGACTGACAGTCAGCAGAGGGATGGAGGGATGGAGGGACGAGGCCACAGCTTCAGTGCAGGACAGATACAGGAGAGAGGATGCGTACGGATTGTCAACCTGCTACGACAAAACAAAAGCTGCATAATAACAACTGAATCAAAATAAAGAGGAGAAACAATAAAAGCTCTCAGGTTCAGGTGATTACTGTGTGTCTGAACTGATGTCTGGTTGTAGCTGCTGCACCACTGTATCATTATCCTCACACGTTGTTTTCATTTTGGACAGACACACCTGTTTCATTTAGAGAAGGCTAACATTATTTTGTGTTTTTCATTACTGCCAACAAATCACATAAAAAGACCTAAACGTGTCTCGCTGTGCTCTCTGGTTTCCTGCCTGTGGCTGTCAGCTTCAAGCCCATTGGTTCATACTGAAGATGTTTTAAAGACAACAACAGCAACTATATTGTTTCAGGAAGGACAAAATAGTGCATTTACTGGGGACGATCTTCAGCGGTTGATTAAATGCACAGTGTGTAATTTCTCTCTATCAAAACAAAACAAAAGACGTTGTGTGTTTTGGGGGCCGGACAGAGTTGCTGCTCAGATCGACCGGGTCTGGAGGAATAAACACCTGCAGCTGTTTATCCACGGGAGGAGAGCTCAGAGATCATTTTTCAACTTTTGGGATTAAAAAGTGGATTTATCTTCACTCCTGTTTATCAACCTGACTGCAGCAGCGATCCGGAGGTGACCTCCATTGTCAGGTGTTTCTGTTCTAAAGTTTTCTTCATGTTATGTTTCGTCTCGTTCTCCGACTTCCTTCCTCGCTCTCAGGCCCTCTCCTGGACGTTTTAGTGGCAGACGACCAAATGAAACACATCATTACCTTGAGTTAACTTGTGGATTTCTCTGGTTTCAACATTGTTTGAAACATTTGTGATAACATGCAGAACAAATGTCGAGTCGTTTTCACACATTTTAATGCAGAATTCTTACATATTTTATTTCTAATGCACAGTTTGTGACAACCGAGGACCAGTTAGAAAAAAAATGGTGCATGTTAAGCCTGATTCTGGCTCACAGTCATTTATGAGTCAATGAAGCCGTGTCCCTAAATCAAATGTTTGCTTGCTCGTCCATTGACAGCTGCACAGATGGGTGGAGGAGACAGAAGCAGACAGAAGTGCAGTTTTACTGACTGACTGTCGTACTCCGGAGAGCAGGTGTTGTTATGCATGACAATTATACAAGGCTGCGATTATTTATAGCATCTGTTAATTTATTCCATGTACCTGAAAACCATCAGCAGCGGGGTCAGGTATCTCAGTCATCATCGTTTTGAGATAATGAATGATTTAGATTATGGTGCTCGTATTGACACACACTACAGAGTGCATCACCACGAGAGATACAATCATGTGAGCACAAAAATAAAGTGATGCCACCAGTAAATAATCAATCACAGGAAAGTAATTATAAAAGTGTGTTAGACTAAAAAGATCCGATGTTTAGGCAATATGTTATTATTATAATGAGCAAGTCAGTCTGACCCAGAACCCGGGTCTATGTCACGTGTTCTGGCTACCAGATCCGGTCCATCTGCAAGTCTGTGTTTTTGTAATGACCAGTTTACCAGAACATGTGTGTTTTGTATGTAAGATATCCACAGGTATAGAAAAACTACTTAAAACCATGCAATTGTTTAAATTGTTTCAAACCATCATGATTTATACTTTAATTTAACGTCTCTCCCGTCCTGCTTTCTGACTAAGTTGAATTTTTCTCTCCACCACTCTGTCTCTAACATGTTCATCTCCACACGCGAAGCACGCCACCGGCGTACGTTCCCCCTCCGACATGCTTCCTCCGAGCCGTGAGAAACATCTTCTGAGCGGATCACCGGAGGGCTGCTGAGCTCGCCTCTTAATTCCTCCGACAGCGGCGTCGCTGTGATTCCTCTAAGAGCTGAATCCCCGTCTCTGTTCTCAAACCCGACAATCTCCACAGCACCCCGCGTCTGACTCGAATACCATCTGAGAGTTTAAAACGAGGCCGGAGAGAAAGAGAAGAGAAAGAATCAGAGGCGTGTGGTATTTGTTTGACAGGTACATGTCTCTATAGGCCAGTGCCTTTCCAATTTAAGAGGCCCTTAAGCTGGGAGCAGCAGCTTAACATTATTCTCTGTGAAGAGAAAAAAAAAAACACTGCTCTCTTTTTCCCCTCTCTCCTCGCTGCTTTCAGAACGGGCCCTGCCGACCCTTCAAGGACGCTTTGCTGCAAGTGTTTCATCATTTGGTTGAATTTTAATTATTTTCCAGGCTTGTTAAGTCCCGCAGCGGCAGCGTTGAGCATTCGCTGTGAAGGAAAAGGAAGTGAAGTGACAAAGGTATGAAGGGAAGACCAGGGGGACGACGCAGGATGACAAAATATTTCATTAGCCTCTGAAATGTTGGCTCACTCAAACATCCAGAGCTCATCACCCCTCAAGCGGCGGCGGTGTGTGAGGTTTGACCGAGGCCGCGGACCTCGGCTCGGCGCTCATTTGCAGGACAAATTTGTAGATAATGAGGAAGTCCCAGCTGTTAATAAAGGATCAAACTGGTGTTCTGCTTAATTAACTTTAAATCTCACTTCCTTTACAGTTCTGCAGATCTTTCATCTCTTTAGATTGACTTCCCGTCTTCCCGGCAACCATTGCTTAATTTCTTCCAGAAATCAACAGAGATTTGACATTTTCTGCAGATACATTATCCATCAAAGTCAACAGTCCAGTGTGTTATTCTGTCAAAGGGACGTTATCTGAGATCTGGTCTGTCTGTTGTTGGAAAGCAACACTTAAAATGCAGTAATATGTTTCGAAACAGTCCAAAAAGAATTCACAATGTACCTTCAGTTCTGCATCTCGATGAATTTGCTGCGACACGAGGAGTTTTTAACATTTAAACATATACGTAACTCTGTCACAGCCTAATATTGGCAGTTGTGTCCTCTTTACGGCAGCTATCTCACACTGACCAGACGTCATATTGATCAAATATTGACTCGGCTCATTGACGTAATATTTTTCACAATGAAACATACACATTGGTACTCAACGATGCCAATAACCAAGTGTTGACCACCTGTAGTAGACCCCCCTCGCTATCTGGGTGCTGACAGCATGTGGAAGAGGCCCTGGGGGTGTATGTGACCAGTAAGGGATGACCAACAGACAGGTATAGTTGTGTACCTGGTGCAGGAGGAGGACTCCTGTGGAAGCGAGTGCTCGCAGGATTGACTTCAAAACTCTAGCTGAAGCAAAATTTAAACGGCCATAAGGAGTCACCTGTCTGACGATCGCCTCTGCAGAGACCTCCCTTGGTGTGTATGCCTTGAAGCGAGCACTTCCATCAGGACTGGGAAGAAGGTTTGAGTTCAGGCTCGTCAGAACCGTCTAGTTCTGTAAACTGTAATTGTTCATATTTGCCCTTTTTAGGCAAAATGGCCGCCATGTTTTAAGGCCCTCCACTGTGACTGTGAGGAAAAAAAAAATCATCTGCTTCGTGTGGTTTGTCATTAATAATAGCCACACAGTTTTCCTCTCCGTGCTCTTATGAATGTAGTACTGCAAATGTATTGTGATCAAGATGCTTTTGAATATTAAATGCTTTTAAATTGACCCTCTCTCTATTAATTGTTTGATGGATAATAATAGATTATGGGGGAAAATTTACAACCCTGTCTGTCAAAATGATGATGACGAGAAAGTCCAGCTTTCAGGATATGTGGTTTCTCTGGGCAAACACATAACGCATCATAACCAGGACCGTTGTGTCCATGTGAACAGCTAAAACATCCAAAAACACAGAAATGACAGAAACGTCACTCGGACCTGACAGCGTCTTGTTGTTCTGATGATTCACTCCTCGTTTCCTCTTGAGCTGCTGCTCTTCCTCCTCCCTGGAGGGTGTTTCCTCTTAACCCTGCTAATTACCACTCTTTAATTGTCATTGTCAGTTTACCCATGAACACCCCCCATCCTCTTTATTACCAGTTCCACCACTACCACCAACTTAGCCACTCTGAAATTAAAACTCCTCCACCAGCAGAGATGGAGGGTTCCCCCCAGAGGACTCTCAGCTTAACTCCTTCAAGCCTCCAGAGTTTAATCCTCCTGAAATGAGCTGCGAGCTCTGATATTTCCCCCTGGGTGAGCCAATTGAGTGCCTCCCACAGCAGCGGCCGGCCTCTCCCATCAGGTGACATCAGCATCAGTGAGGCCTGCGGCAGTCCGGCCCGCCTCCGAGCTCTGAGACGCCGGTTTGAGCTGCCTTTTCTGCCTCATTAAGAGTCAGGTCACACCACAGGCCGGGCTGGACTCCGGCCATTAGCCCGACCGCGATTAATGGCTACTTAGCTGAAGCAATTGAACATTACAGGACAAGAGAGGAGGTGTTATGACTGCGGTGCATGAGTCTGTTATGTAGCAGTATGAGCCTTCCAGACATACTTTACAATTATTTGCTCCGCTGCAGGGGGGAGAAATCTATCTCCGACGATGAGTAATGCTAAATCAGCATTCTCCACACAGAACCTTATTTCATTTCTTCATTTTTTTTTTCATTTAAGGCCCCACATATCTATCTATCCATGCTGAGTAGACATCTCAAAATCTCCAAACCAATTTGGCATTATCTCCATCACGGGCGACCCCTTAAATTTGCATCAGTGGAGTGGGTTTGGCAAGCAATTACCCCGATGCAGGACATCGGTAATTTGACGAGAATCTGCTCTGACAAGTCTGGACGCAGCGGAGGAGGCGTCCCACCGGGGGGAGGGGGGGAGGGAGGGGAGGCGGAGAGGCGGCCTGCAGCTCTAAAGGAGAAAACATGAGGATTAATGCAGCAGGAAGGCCTAAAAAAATCTCCCCGAGTCATAGATACATGCAAACATACAGCAGATATGTCAAAACATACAGCGAGACGCCAGCTGAGCTCACTGAGGTTTACAAGGTCAGCTCTGCTCATGTTCTACATTATCAGCCTGCCTCCGTCACGCAAGTCCACTAATACAGAGAGCCTTCTGCAGACTCGCACAGACCCGACATGTCAGATCATTATGTTGGCAAAATGATAATGAATACAAGTGCGTTTTCAGTTATTCTTGCCTGTTTTTGTTGCCAAGAGATTTTTGATGAAGGTTGGTCCAAAGTCGAGCACCTTTTCATGGTTACAGTAAAAATACACTCGTTCTCACTCTGCCTTTTTACTTCCTGTCACTTTCAAACCGTCATAGTCACAAGGACGTTTCTATAATCCTGCTCATCCATCACAACATTTAAATGTATTCAGGAAAACTTCAGGAGGAGTATTTTGATTATGCATCTTATTTAAATATCATTTTTACTTTGCCAAAGTTGAACGGTTACACGACATGTTAAATCAACACATCCTCATCCTGCATAAACGTCTGAGCAGGTTGATTTCCAGTGACGCCCAAAACAACACGACTGTTACAGCGAACCAGTGACAGGGTCTGTACTGTGTTCTGTACTGCAGGCGAGCAGGTCTGTACTGTGTTCTGTACTGCAGGTGAGCAGGTCTGTACTGTGTTCTGTACTGCAGGTGAGCAGGTCTGTACTGTGTGTCGCTCAGCTCGTCCTCCTGCAGGCCAGCAGGTCTGTACTGTGTTCTGTACTGCAGGCGAGCAGGTCTGTACTGTGTTCTGTACTGCAGGTGAGCAGGTCTGTACTGTGTTCTGTACTGCAGGTGAGCAGGTCTGTACTGTGTGTCGCTCAGCTCGTCCTCCTGCAGGCCAGCAGGGTCTCGGCTGAGTCATAAACCTCTCAGCTGCTGCTCGCAGGAGGCCATTCAGCTTTGATGGACGTCACCTCTGATGAAGGTAAAGCTGCGCCGACGCATTTAAAGGACACTTCCATCATGATTACATTTACATTTAAAGGGTCAGTTCACAACATCTATTTTACCACCTACCCACAGTGGTGTCTATTCATGCAGACAGATCCAGTTTTATGTGTTGAGCAGTTCTGAACCTGCACAAACACAATGGAGGTGAATGGAAGCAGTAAATGCAAAGAGGTAAAACGTACATTTCTGTTTTTTTATTTTGCTACATTTCTATCATCTTTCTATTCAATATTTGTTGTCATTTTTATTTCACCCTTCCTTTGGCGAGAAGCAGTATGCCATAATGGAAATATTCGAGCGATGTGGCAGAGCTGTCTAACAGTAAACTGCAGTAAGACTTGGAGGGGGTGTTATAAAAACAGCAGTGAACAGAGGAGCTGAAGACGAGCTCTTTAACAGCTGGAGGTGACAGTAAAGGACCACATGAAGAAATGTATTCAGAGATGTTTCCAAGGTGACAAAAACATTAACGAACCTGTGAAGCTGCAGAAGGCCCGAGTCAAAGATGGCTCCCAGCTTGGCTTGTTTTTTTGTTCTTGTTTCCAACAAGCAGCAGCAGCAGCAGCTCATCCTCTCCTCTGTGTCTGGTTAACAGTTCTTTCCTCCAGAGTTCAGGTGCTCAGACAGGTAGAGAGTGGGATTCCTGCTGATAGCAGGTGCTGCTGTCCTCTCCTCTCCTCTCTGTTAAGTGCCTCCTCCTCTGCTCTTCCATTTTCATATTTCCACGCGTGGCTGCCTTGACATTTAGTACAGAGAAATTGACTGTTTTCAGGGACTCTCGGGGGAGCGCTGTATTACTTTGTCCTGTCAGAAAAAGATGTCATGAAAGGAAGGTGATGTCAGTTCCGCCGGGTTGTTTATTGAATTTACGGCGCCATTATTTCGCCACTCAGCATGATTGTATTCATATTATACCCCATCCCGCCAAGGTCGCCGGCACAACACTCGCCTGGTGACCTTGCGCTCGGGGCCCCTGAGGGGCCGGGTTTAACCAGAGAGACAGGGACCCTTCAGCTTTCAGCTTTGATGGACAGTCAAATAAAGCTGGGAGCTCAATGACACACCAATCAGCCCGTGTCAGAGCTGGAGGAGAGCGGCGGCGGCGACGAGATGAAAACAGCCGCTTTAGACCGCAACAGAGACCGACTGACTTATGCCCTCACACGGCGGCCATCGCAGAGGTCACTGGCGTGGAATTGAAGCATTGATCAGCAGCAAGGATGACAATGGGTGCGTTGTTGTTGTCTGACCACCAATCACAGATAAGAGGCTCCGTCCTGCAGAGAGATGGAGGTCTCCTCAGGGTGAGGTCATGGTTCCTGTTTGACTCTGCAGCCATGACACGTCAGCGTCCTGGTTATAAGTCTGGACCTGGTTTGGATCATATTCATTAGGATCTGATGTTTACATTGAACAAAGAGCCACCTGGTTATTCTTCAAGGTTAATGTGCTGAACTCAACAGCTTCTGTCACTTCTGGATCAACTCAGTTGTGTCGACGCTTCAGCTTGTTTTTAATCCATTTTCACATATTTTCAGTGGAAATGACACCTTAACATCAAACATATGAGAGCATGTTTCCTGGTGGTCATTTCTGCACCGTGTCAGTGTAATTCTGTTCTGGAAGATGGCTTGAATGATACAATTTTCCATTTACAGGTGGAAAAAAGATGAACTGTGAACTGTGAGTCTGCTGGAGAGCTGCATTTGAAAAGACATTATTTACACTCATTTTTCAGCTGAGATCTTCACTGTAGCTGCGAGCGAGCTGAGTGCACGAGCTCGACCACCTGTCAAGGGTGTAAATAACATCTTTTCAAATTAATTTGGGATACGGGGGTTCTGGAGACTTGGATTACACTGGTGCAGCTGTATTGAGCCATTTGATGTTGTTATTGGGGTCATTTTCAACTAATACTTCAGCTCAAGAAATGTTTTGTGGACTACGAAACTGGAGGTGACTAGATCATGACTGATATATCACTTTTAGGTAAAATGAATCTTTAAAGACTTTTTGTAAGGATCGGTCACATGAGCCTGGTTAAAGACATAAGCCCAAACATGTCAGGCTGGTAATAAAAGCTTTCTTTTCTAAAGTGTTAATGTGGTTTTAATCCTTTTTAGTGGAGTTGAAAATGAATAAGAGCTTCAAGATGCATGATGTTAAGTGTAGGAGGAGTTTGACGTGGACATCTTAACATCTGTGTCCCTTGTGGCTCCCCTAGCTTCACAGAAGTACAATATTTAGACATACTGCTTCAAAAAGAGTCCCAGTTACAGTCCTCACAGTTGTGATATTTTTGCAGTGAACAGCGTGCTCCTCCAGCTGATCCCAAATCATGAAAATCACCAAATTTGGAGAGAAATAGTTCCCACCTAACACCAGAGATATAAAGTACTCTCTCAAGCCTTAATGGTGTATTTTTTCCATCCAAACCTCTGTGATGAATTGCTGCTCTGCTCTGTTCCAGCCACACACACACACACACACACTCGTGGCCGTGCGCTCCCTGACAACCCAGCACAGACACATTATCAAATGGCAGCTATAGGCTGCAGTTATTTAAAGGTTGTCATGTAATTACGGCTCAGCAGCAGCCCTCATCTGAAGCCCTGGACGCTCTCAGGCTGCATTCGGGGTCAACGTGAGAAAGCGGCAGCTGATTTTAGCACCCGCTCTCGTTCCACTATCACACAGAAGCTAATGGGTTTTATGGAAGAGACCTCAGCGCTGCCACACAGCCACGAAGCTTCAAAGAGTTCCTCATCTAATGCACTCACCCGCAGAAAAATGGTAACATGCAATTATCGGTGCCAAAATGGATCCTCCATCCACGTCCATTTGTGGTTCACATCACAAGGAGGATACCATCTATGTTTTGTAATTAGTATAATTAGCATTTCTCCTTGGCAGGTTGCACCGTGTTGTGTTCAAAGTCGAGCTGACGTGTTGGTAATGATAATGGTGACGGATTTACCCCCTTGATGTTTCATCAATCACTCTTCAAAAAAACACAAATGTCCTTCCAAAATGGAGGTTTTATTTAGTGATAAACAAGCTCGTCACTGCCAAAAGTCTGCATTTATTTACATGCTGTGTCCCAAATTATATCAACTTAATCCCATACAACACAGTATTCCATAGTATCACTGTGAACTAACTTGGCAGTCTGTATACAAGAACTTACTGCTGCATTTTGTCTGAACAGGGAAATAAAACAAAAATCTGCTGATCAAAATGACACTTTGGAACAAAACTGTTGAAAACTTCACAAACAGACAACAAAAGGTTTTTTTCTTATTGACTGATGTCTTTGTTTTCTGAAATGTCTGCAAAGTTATCAGACCACCAAAGAACTGTAGACATCTCAGGGCTGGACTGTGAAAAGTGATGTTTTTCCTCAGCTGGTTTTCTTTCATCTGTTGAGCAACTCATTTTAGCTCTTTATTTAGCCTTTTCTCCGTGAGATCAGCGTCCTGATAGGGTCCAGGCGAGGCTGCTGTTTACTGGACTCCACCAAGTGAGCTGGAGTAGAGGCTCAAGTTTTATTCTTCCCATTGGCACAGTTTGCACGAACATTAATTTAAGATCTGGAAGAATTGTAATTATTGGAAGGAGTAATAACTCTAAATTTGGTCTTTAGATGACCTTTTGTTCATTTAGTCTCCCCCTCAACTGATGTTAATGGTAAATTCCAACAAGTATTTAACCACCAGAATTCAGGAACATGTTCAAAAATAAGACCATCGACAAGTAAACATCAGAGTTCTGTATCAGGAAACAGCAGCCGTGCTTCTGAAGTGCTGCTGTTGGTTTAAAACTGCATTTGAACTTCAAGTTTGAGTTCATGTGAGATGCAGACCGGCTGTCTAGTCCTCCCACATCGGATCAACAGTTGGATGCTTTACAGAAAATATAGTAAACCATCGGAAAAGCTGTGCCAAAGGTTATTAATGTGGTTATTCAGCACTTAAATATACCTCCAAAGCTTTGAAAAGTCAAAAAGAAATTGGAGGAAAATATGGTGAAGACATCTAAAATCCTGACGCAGTAATAGATTCAGTATCTCAGTGCAGATATTAGAGACTGTGGGATGTTGAAGAGTCAGTGAAGGACAATAGAAACCTTGGTTAATGTTGATAATAGATAAAAGTTGAGTGTTATTGAAGTGGCACAAAACAAAAAGTATTGTCAAGTCCCTTGACCTTTTACCTGTATTTGAGTCATGGCTTGTTGAAGCTATTATATGATTGAACCATGTTGAAAATGCGTTGGTCTATCCACTCGGCACTTTTTCTCAGAGAGCTGTGCCTGTCCTTCATACTCAAATCCATGATACTGAAGTTTTCATGATACCTTGAACCCAGAAAAACTGACAGCATGCACACACAGTGCTGCTAATGTTGGCTGGTCAGGCAGCGGAGATAAGGTTCTCGCACACTGTCACCACAAAAGAGAAGGTAAACATGACAGGAAAGAGGAAATTAAGATTGCAAATGAGACTAAAACGGAGAGAGATGAAGAGAGGGATGAAATGAAGAGGTAAAGAAGGAACGAGGACACAAAAAGGGATGAAGGAGACTAATGAAGGATACAACGAAGGAGGTATCGAGCCAGGTCGGAGCTCTGTTTATGAGCTTTAACTTTTTGTATTGATCATGAACTGTGTGGCGTCACGTTTCATGAGAATCTTAGGGATTGTATGAGTTGGATTTTAAGGAGCCAAACAAAGTGTATATCAGGGGCAGTCGGCACAACGCTGTTAGTCATCATTAGTTTCTGTACCTTTTTAATAACTTCAAATATGTGATGTGGGGCCCAAACACTTCCTCTGGATGAAAAAACAGAATGCACCCATCATTTTTTGTCATGTTACACCCAGATAATAGTGTCAAAGCACCAGAATACAGGAAATTACTTCTATCCTGTGGGGAGATAGTCCCCTGTTAGACCGTCCACATTTTAAATGCTTCCCACGCCCATGCAATAAACAGTTAAGTGTGCAATAACTGGAAAAAAGAAGAGAAAACTGTATCATGTGTGGCACAAACCCAGACAGCTGGGAAGTAACGTGAAAGGAAAGAAATCACTGCATTAATAGTGTATACCTCGGCCACCTGAGGAAAGACGTGTCACCTCCCTGCAGATAAATGGTTGGTTGATTGAAAATGAGGTTGACAGACATTTTTAAGGCTGATTGTGATTGATTTGACATGACAGGCAGAGATGGCTGCTCTCACAGCCCCTCTAAACTTTTAGTTTCGAGAAAATCAGATGCCAGGAGTCAATATTCTCAACGACTTGTAAAGACAGAGATTTGAGCCGAATTGTTGAATGGAAGCTGTGATGATTTGTAGAAAATCGTTTCCTTTTTTTGCTGATCTCTTATTTTCCCTGCAGGGTAGAAAACATTAAAGTGTCTCAGCGTCTGTTAACTCTTTCAGCTTCCTGATAATGTTTTAGAACTGCAGAGAAAATCGACTCTCTAATGCAAGCTTTCACAGTGCCACCAGTATGAATGAATGTTTCTTCATTAAGAAGTTAAAGCCTCCTTGGTATACATTATGTAAACCAGCACTCGATACACCTCAGGTGTGCACTTAATTCTGCTCTCCTCCAACCTCACCAATAGCGTCATTAAAACTCCATTACGCATAATAAAGGAAGGACAACTGGCTCTGAATCGCTGAGAGCCAAACTATGTGGCACCCTCCTCTGAAGTGCTGCTGGGGAGAAAGACAAATGCTGAGTCCAAATGAAAACAAATGAAGAGATGCAAATCAGAACATTGTATCAACACTGAGCAGAGTCACCTGGCTCAGCAGAGGGACTCACAAAACATGAGATGACAAAATGTGAATTGATGAAGAACATGAATATTGTGTGGAAATCAAATCAAACCTTCTGGTTTTCTGGCTGGATATGAATCATTTTTCATCTGGTGTTTTCTCTTTTTTTGTTTTTGTTTTCCATCACGTTGAATTTAAAAGTTGTGTGTTTTTTATTTTATTTTTTATAATGTGTAGCTCTGCCCAACTCCAAACATTGAATCCCTCGATTCGAACCAGTGATTACTCGCCAACTGTCCGAAAGTCTTTGGGGCCTGCTCACACCTGCATTTATAATGGTGGCATCTGAACAGTGCAATCATCAAGGACTCAACATACTGAGAAACATAGCAATGGGCTACAATCTCCTTTTGAATCGGTCTACAGTCTGTTGAACTGTTGCAGAGTTATATCACCATACCAAAAACATGACTTTTTGGAGCATACCACTGAGAGATGTACTGGACCTTTTGTCGTAAGTTTAAAACAACTCACTGTTGACCCGGGACATGAACAGTGGTCTCCTGGGTGAAAGTTCTGTGTTTGTTTAACCCACCTGTCCACCTCGACCTCCTCCCTATATGGACTTTTATACTACTTCTACTGACTTCCTCCTTTGCTGCTGTAAGAATAACTATGGCCACTAGAGGTCGCTGACTAACAGGAAAAGAAAATATGGGTCATAATAAGCCGCTTCCACAGTCGACAGATATGATAGTTTTTCTGATGAGGACGGGTTGCAAAATCCAAAGCAACCAACCAGGCAGCTGCTGCAGGTCCTCAGGCCTGGAGGGGCCCTAATAGCCTTATTTAAATGCAGATGTGTAATTTAAACTGGAATGATCAGGGCACTATAGAAGGTTCTGCATCCTTACCTAATCTTTAGGTCCAGCTTGGTCTCACTGAACGCTGTCTGAACAACAAGCCAATGTTTTAAGTCCTTTTGTGTGTTATCACCAGTGTTGGTGGTAACAGTAATATATTTCTTTTAGTGGTAACAGAGTAATATAATGTATAATATATAATAATAATAATAATAATAATAATAATAATAATAATATATCTTATATCATATCATATATATCAGCAATATATTGCCACAGTTATGCGTTTATTCTTTTTTAAAGAATCCATCCAAACACCACATGACCGCTACCTCCACCATGGGGAAATAAATCTCTGTGTGACCGAAATGATCCTAATGGTGAAGCCTGATCCTCCGAGTGCACTTTAATTTACATTCTTGAATCACACCATATGTTCACTGTTCTGCAGACTAAAATAAAAAGAAGAGATGTTTGTCTTGAATGTCATTATAGGCTACATTATAGAAGGTATAGGTCTGTTGTGTTTTATATGACTGAGCCTACAATTAAAAATATTTATTCCTATCTCATAATCTATCAGACTGTGATCCTCTGTCTGCCTGCTGATCCCTGAGTCCAAGGACCTTACTTTATTTAAAAAGAACCAGACTGTTTAATTGTTCTATAGAGGTTATTTGGGCATTTTGTTGAAGGTAACTAGAAAGTAGTGTAATAAGTAATATATTAAACTACGCAGACAGTAATATATTACTTTAAAAAGAAGTTAACTAGTAATATGTAATATATTGCATTTTGAAAGTAACTTGCCCAACACAAATGTAAGCAGACATAGTTTAAAGAGTGGAAAACCTATGCATATGGGGATGGATGTGTCAAAGACACGGCTACCCAGGTGAATAATCTTCTTGTCCCGTGTGACACCAAAGATGAACAGATGATGTATCAACCTTGCGTTCCAGAGTTATTTGAACCCACTCTAACTAACCAAACTGCAACCGTTTCACAATGGTGACCATGTGGCTATTTTTACCATGACAAGTCACCTGACTATTTATACCATGATGAGGAAAGTCACCTGATGAAGATCACCTGAGTTTGTCCTTTCTTGTAGTACGCAAAATGTGGACAATGTTAAATGACAAGCTTATAACTTGTGTCATGACACACAAAATGTCCTTTATATATACATGGTGTGTATTAAAGGATAACTACCGTTTTTTACAACCTGGACCTTATTTCTAGCAAAATATATGATCATTTACTCACCCAGATAACTTTGGTGTCATTTGAAGTTGTTCGGACGAAATTAGATCCGGTGTAGCGCCGATATATCCATATAATGCGAGTGACGGGGCATCGACACACAGCCTCTATATACATAGAGGCTGTGTGTCGGGGTCAAACTAGCAGTAGCAGCTACAGGTAAACAAGCCGGCTGTCGCGGGTGCGCGCGCAGCTCAGAGATGACATCTTCCAGGTCAGAGGTAGTAGGTCAACCTACAGACCCCGGATGTTGATAACAGACGAGCCCGGACTCAGAGGGGAATAGCACTAGTGTATAGTAACAAAATATTGGTGAAATGAACTAGTTTCTTGGCAGATAATGCGTTATATAGAGGCTGTGTGTCAATGCCCCGTCTCTCGCATTATATGGATATATCGGCGCTACACTGGATCTAATTTCGTCCGAACGACTTCAAATGACACCAAAGTTATCTGGGTGAGTAAATGATCATATATTTTGCTAGAAATAAGGTCCAGGTTGTAAAAAACGGTAGTTATCCTTTAATACTTCATCAAGAGTGAGTTCATGCTGTTGTTCCTGTATTGTGGCTGGTGATTCCTGCTGCATTTGTCTTCTATTTAAATGCTGTCTTTTTTCTATCCTACCTGCTGTTGAATGATTATAAATGTTATATCACCATCTGATAACATGACGGAGGTACAGCCAATAGAAGCAACCTCACCAACAAGACAGTTGGTTAAAACTGCTCTAAGCTTTACGTCTCAGCATTGGTCGTCATCAATCTGATCAACACGTTGACGACTAATGGCATTAACAAAACTATAGACGCTGATATCATTCCACAATCAGACCAGAAGGAGAAAACTTTCTTTGTTACATCAGCGACATGCAGAACTAATGTTCCAAACAAGAACAAAGATCGACACCATAACACATTAACTACCCATGTGTTTGATCTGGAGCAAGGTAATGTTCTTAAATCTAAGTACTGGTTGGTTTGAGGCTCTGGACAAACTGAACCAGCAGTCAGTGCAGTCCTCTTCAATTCAATTCAAAACACTTTATTTGTCCCCGGGGGGCAATCAAAGGCACAATGAGTAGTTGTACACAGACACAAACAAGTCAGCACGTTAAGTACACAGGCACAAAACAAATCAGATAGAATAAATAAACTAAATAAGATATTAACAATATGTACATGAGGTGCAAAGTAGCATTGATGTAGGTTGGGGTGTGCATGAAGAAGAATCTGAGTCTGTGTACTGTACTTAAAGGCAACAGAACACATATAGAGAGCTAGAGAACCAGGAGGAGCCCACAGCTCCAATTCACCCTGGGCCTCCGAGCAGGTTAATGAACACAGTAATATCTACACTGAACAAAGCCCAGAACTAAACATTTCCTCCGTCTGACCGCATGGATTAATAATTGTCCTGAACATTTGGGAGGAGGAACTAATTAACTGACAGTGATGGCATGTGAGATATTTTAAAAGGACAGAACATTTTGAGGTTGTTGCTTCCGTCAAACCTCATCGTCGGCCTATAAAACCTTTACGAGCTGCAGAAAACCTGCCAGGAAGCTTCACCCTGGTGACAGCGAGCTGCTCTGAGGGCTGTGGCGCCTTATGGAAGAGGAAAAAGTTGAATCAGGATGAAAAAGGATGTCCTTCACTTCCTTTCTTCCTACTGATAAAAAATAAATAACGCTTCAACTGCTCCGCTCAGAAAACATGACTTCCTGTATCGCCGGGCGTGACAGACATGACAGGCGGAGCAGTTAAGCTGACACTCAGCCATCCTCTCTGTCATGTCGAGAGCAGGAGGAGGTCAGGCGTCCTGACAGCCGCCGGACACGACGAGCCGCTCAGCCTGACGAGTCACCTTCCATCCACCTCGCCAAACTACCAACTTCCTGACATAACTTCCTGCCGCCGCCGAAGACGTCACCGCGGCGATCCGCAGACAGCCACTGTCAGGGAGGGGGGGGTGGGGGGGGGTTGACACATGAAGGGAGACGGAGTCAATTAAAACTAATAGGAAACAAGAGAGCGCTCAGGGTCAGGCAGACCGTGTGTGTGTGTGTGTTGTATCTTTTGTGAGGACCAATTAGAGTTTGAGAGTTAAAGACATTTTGTCTGCTGCTCACTTTCTGTTTGAGGGCTTCCTTTGTGGACCTGGCCAAAATGTATTAAAGACATTAGGGTGTAAAAACGTATAAATATAAATCAGAATCATGAGCATAGTTTGATATGCACACAAGCAGCACATGTAATCAGCCTAATTTAACAGCATCACGTGTCAACCTTTGCATTTGTCTTTCATTTAAATGTCCCTAAAACTTACCACCAACCCGATTCCACCCTCAGGTAGAGGGGTGGGGCCTATCCACCTTCCTAGCCCCCATGACATGTTGTATGAATTATGGGCGTGACTTCCCGTGCGTCCTGTCTCTTAACTGGATGTTTTCCATGGTAACAGGATGGTAGTCTTTGCTCTTAGAGTGCATCATTGATGAAGATCAAGGTTAGAGACTTTGTCTAGTGAATACTTACACTATATTATGGTTTAGACCTATTACTAACGCTGCCATAATCGTTTTCCCAGTGACCTTCCCAGTACAGGTGAGTGAACATTGAATAACCAACATGAGCAATAACTCATAACTCAGTAAATGACAAACAGTTATCCTGTGGTTTGGACTTCTGTGATCTACAAAAGGTAAATTTGACTGTTTGTGTGTTTGTGCTGCTGTTAGTTAATGTAAGTAAATGAGGTGACATACGTGGCGTATCTCACGTCACATAACACAAGTTATGTCATGCAAGTTAGCCCCAGATTTCACCGGGACTGTCTTGGCCGCGTTACGTTCTAGACGATGCTCGTGTTTCCACCAGCTGTGCCGTGACACATCTCAGCAGCATCCCAGAAGCGGAGACTCCATGCAGTGTCTGAGCGGACCGCAGCCGCATAAATCTGCACAGAGCAGATCAAGACAGTCAGGAAGTCAGATAGCGGAACGGCATAGTTCATCCGGTCAATTTTAAAACATCTGGTGCAGACTCGGGCTCTACAGCACAACAAAGTCAGAAATACTAACAATAAACACACTCAAAACAGACAAATAACAAAACTATTTAACTTTGAGACTACAACTACATCAGGCAGGCACGACGCTACGCTTCTGAAATGATCCCAATGGGATATGAAGTCATGTTGGAACAGGTAACAATATGTTTGTGTGTCTAGCATGAAGCTGCTACAACTTTTATTACATTGTGTATCTATACAGCTTGTACAGCTTGTGGCTGCTGCTCACTACTGTAACAGCACAGCAGTAGAGCACATACAGGTCCATTCTTAAAGCAGTGTAACTGCACTGGACAGAAAACAGGAACAGATATCTAATTTTGGAGCTCGTGTAAACACTGCAGATCTGCTGCAGATCCATTTGTCATTTCTCTTTTTCTCAACACTAGAAAGTGAGCCAATCAACATCTTCCAGCGGTGAAGTCCTCTCCTCGTCTCTGCAGCCACTTTAAAGCCTCTTCTTTGACTTTGAGACACGATCTGTTTTCTGATTGGCCCCCGCATATTTGAAAAATGTATTTGAGATGTAAATCCTGATGGTTTATTCTTCTATCAGACTCGACGTGAATCTGAATCTGCTTCTGTACCTGTTTCTGGTAGTGTTGTTTTTTATTGAACCCAGAGGGGAAATTGGTTTGTTAACAGCAGCAGTGAGGAGGAGTACAGATTACAGAGCAAACAGTGAGGAGGGAAAAAAAGAGGTAATGAAGGGTATGAATACAAATAAAATCATATTAAAGTGTGTGTCTTTATGATAGTAATAAAATATTAATGAAACATTGTAAAACCGTGGAAGAAAAGAATAAATTATTGATTATGACTCATAGATCTGCTGCTTAAAGTCTGACGGTGTGAAACTCTGTGAACTGGAGGAATGAATAAATAGAGCAGAGTTGCTCAGGGAAACAGGAAGAAGTTTCCTCTAAATGATCTTATTACCGCAGGTAGAAATCAATAGTGTGATTAACAAGATTCAAGGTTTGATTTGATATACTGTAATGCGGTGCAACGATTTCATTCACTTTCAATGTAGCAAGAACAAGAACAAGATGCCTTACATTTTACTGTAAGACTACGTCAACAGTCATGTGTATAGAAGCTGCTGTCCTCCAGGTTATCATCTGTCACTGCTGAGGTTTGGAAGAACGAACAGTGAAAATGTTGGTGTCGACAGTCATGTCAGTCAGTGATTGGTTGATTAGCACACTTCTTTTACACAAGGAGCAAATCAACATTAGTATAACTCGGCACAATTCATATAAAACCACATCCCACATATCTCAGCGACAATAATGAACTCCATACATTTGTTTCTGTTGTTAAAGGTGTGTGTTTGTGCTGACCTTGTTGTGTGTTCTGGGGAGTTTCTGTGCCTCATTTTTGGGAATTGTAATTGTTTTGTATTTGATTTTTTTAAGCACCATGACATTTTTTTCTTTTAGGTTTAATAGACACCGTTTGAACTAGTAGAAAATATGCCAGTTTTGAAGCATTCCAAGCCCCTGTGGTGAGAGGAAACACATATCAACAGGCGAACAGACTTTGACACAACACCCGAGCCTTCTCCATTGAGTGAATGCCTTTTCTTAATGATTTCCTTTGAGCTTCTCTGGCACTGTAGGCTCACACTAAAATACCAGCACGGTAGCAAACATTCATCCTCTGTCTAGGATCAATAGACTTGACAAACATGGCTGCGTATGTGTTTGATTCAACAACAAGGACTTTTTTTTCCTTTTTAAATAGAAATGAAATGAAAATATTTTGCACTGTACTAAAACACTGAAGTCTTCTTTTCCTTTCGATAAAAAGTGGACAGAGTCTGTAGCCTGTTTTTTGATTTGGTTGAAGTCAGGTGTGGAATCTGTCAGGATAATTATTCGTTTATTTTGAAATTTAGGCCTCAGCTCCAGTTGTGGTCCCCGTAACGTACGCAACTTTTAGGGTGAAGACTTGGTTGGTCCAGGAAATAAATGTACAGTAGGTGTAAGTAATGTCCCCAAAAGTGACGGACACACTGTTTTGTGTTTGCGTCCATGTTTTATAAAATAACATCAGTGTGTAAAACACTGCTGACTTTCTGTCAAGGGGTCTGCTCTCTCTCTCTGCCTCCATGTGTGCATTTTGGTGACCATTTACATCAAAATATAAGACACTACTTAGAAAAAGTGTGCTGAAATATAATCAAACAAACTTGAGTTTTTCCAAAATGCCGTCTCTGGCCCTGGGGAGGGAGGGTAAGCGGATCATTACAGCAGCCTCTCACATTTCTTTCACCACGCCACTGCATTCAACATCCCTCACCAACATGACTGCTGCATGTCATTATGCATCCTCATTTGTATCAAAGCAGTCGAAACCTGCTCACAACTGTGAGTGAGCTTTAATGTGATGACACCGGTGGAATAAAGATGAGAAAGTGGGAGAATCTGCAGCAGCAGCGGATGATGTGTGAGTTTCGGTAGCGACAGGTGTTTTCAAACCTTTGAAATCATCTGGATAGAAGAGGCATTGTGACACTATTTGCTATTCAGAGCTACGGCGCCAGCCTCATTGACTTCCATTCATTATAACAGTGACTCTCTCTGGCCCCAAACACAGCAGCCACATACATGCAAAAGGGAAAAAAAAGAGAGGCAGTCAGCCACCATACCTCCACAATACCCTCCTCATTGAAAAGCACCTTGGGATAATGATGGAGGTGCTCCTAAGTGGCTCGGTGGTCAAGAGGAAGCGGGGCTTATCACGGTTGCCACGGCAACCGGCGGAGGAGAACATCAGACGGACGCAGATGTCTTGTCTCGCTGTGTGTGGCTCGCGCCGGCCTCGTTAGGAAACAATCTGCAGCGGTTTTCATTTGAGAGGGAGGAGGAAGAAAAAAAGAGAGAGGAACATTGTGTCTGAGCTGATGATGGAGAAGAATATTTCTGCGTCGGGCTCGAGCTCAAGCAATTATTGGCAATTTCGTCATCTATGAATTCGTGAACTGTGCTGAAATCCATTTGTCCCGCTGCCACACAGGAGACAGAATAGGGTTTAATTGCCATCCCGCGTCACGAAAAGAACGAGCCTCATTCCTGTTCTGGGCTTAAAGGTGGGGAGGAAAACACAGAGAAAATAACCCAGAGTTCATTCTGCTTTTATTATTTCAATTTGTGAGCAAGACTGACAACATTTGAACCAGAGATGGTCGCCGTGAGGCACAGACACAGGGCCTGGTCCATTAGGGAACATTAGGGGGGCAATGCACACTGTGTCCCTTCAGTCTGGCATCCAGATACATCACACACTCTTTCTTTCAGTTTGAGCAGGAGCATTTTATTAGTTGCTCAGTGTGGAGTTACTGTCAGTGGTAGAAAAACACAGAAATTTAAGTCAAAGTATTGCAATAATGTTATTTTATAACGAAAGCACATCATTAGCGTCTGTAACATGTGTGACGTAACACTGAATATGCAGACAGGATATGATTTCAGGAGGGATCGGCTCAAACTGTTCAGGGATCCGATCGCTCAAGGTATTTATTTGTGTAGTTCATTTCATACATGACAGCAATTCAGTGCACTTAACAGAATAACAATGCAGCGAAAGGTGGAAAGATTTTGAAGACATTTCTCTGAATTTCCTCTCAACAGTGGACATGAAGTGGCCACAATGGTCTTGGTGTCTCTGGAGAACCACAGTGATACGGAGGACACCTCCACCCACAGCTCCGTCAAGCACCCCTCCCTGTTACCTGTGATACTTCTCACCCCACTCCACACATCTTCACATTGTTCTGCTGGCGTCTCCTCCTGCAGATGTCCTTGTCCTGCTTATTCCTCACCTCAAGTTTTTTTCTTAACCCCCTCACTGTCCCTATCTCTGAAGGCTCTCTTGTTCTCATATGAGGACCTTGATAGCTCAGGTGACTCAGGGTTTGTTGTTAGAAGATGGTGACGTCTCTTTTGAAACAAAATCATCCACAAAGATGTTGATGTACATTACTGAAGAACCTGTGAGATCATCAGTGTCCTCCAGGTAGATTACAGAGCACATCCTGTTTCCAGTGACGTGGTGTGAGTCACCAGATATAGCAATGTATGAGTTCGGATGCTGCATCTGTAGTCTCACAATGACTATGAGTGTGTATCAATTGGAACTGACTTGTTGGTCAAGGGAAGACTGTAAACAACCAGAACGATGGGAATGGCAATAATATGGACGTAAGGCTCACAGCGAGCAGTTCAGTGTCCGGACAACCCACGTTCTTTTGCCATGATGTGACAGGATTATACAATTTGTTGTGAATGAGAATATCAGGTCTCTCCCTGACAGTCCAGTCTGGAAGGCGTCTAAACTGCTGGTTCATCCGCCTTGTTAGCCACTGTGATGGACGGCAGGTAGATCCTTTTGTTTGCCGACATTGTCCTCCTGTCCTGCATCCCCTGTGCCTCCTCATCAACTCATCATGGTTTTCTGGTCACTCCCGTTAACCTGGTCGAAGTGACAACAGACCTCTTGTAAACTCCTGCTCTGTCATTGTTTAAGAATGTGTCCACATCTAACAACTTTCATTTAGTGACTAATCTGCCAATTATTTCTACAGTTTGTGGTTTAGTATATGAAATGCTAATCACACTTTCCCAGAGCCCAGAGAGACCAACAGTCCAAAACCCCAAACTCTTCATTAACTGTCATGAATATAAAAAACAAATCCTCACATTTAGGACCCAGACATTTTCCTCTAATAAACACATTTTTTTTTCATTCCACTAAATCAACTTATCGGCGCAGCTCTATACATGACTAAACTGAAAGTAAACAAATGAAGATAATTTAAGTAAAGGGCAGGAAAACAACATCTCCTGCTGCTGGCAGCCTCGTACAGAGATCAGGAGGATTGTTGTGGCCGTCACGGTAATTTAAATGACATTTCAACATTAATTCATTTGTCATTTTAGGGGTTGTACAAAGAAACAAAAAAACAATATATACAGCTGTACACATGCACTCGAGGTGAAACGGTAGAAAGACATCACAGCTCAGTTCATAATGCTCTCACCCGTTGACAAATGCTCCTGCCACAGTGTGACAGTCATATTCATCGTATGCACTGAACAATGACATCTGTACCCAGACGGTTAAGAGCGAATAAATGCCCCCGATATGTATATATACCTATACGCATGTAGACCCAGACAGCATGTAGAGTTTGTGTTATTTATGGTGCAGCGCGGAGGACGAGTTCAGTATTACAGCCTGAGGGAAGAAGCTGCTCTGTGCTCTGTGCTCAGCAGGGTGAACAGGCTGAGGGGAGACAGATGTACTGTATGTTTTTAGGATCCTTCGGGCTCCGTGCAGAAACCTCACCGATGCTGCTGGTGTTGGTTGTATATGTTGTTCGAAGCATAGCATGGTGGGATAAGACGTTAGAGTCACTGATAAGTGAAGGCAGAACGAAAGAGAAAATTAAATCATCATCTCATCCGACTCACATGTTCATCTTTTTATCTCTGCATTCAAATTAGAATCATAATTCACATATAATTAATAATTCAATCTATTTCTCATTAATGATTCATCCCTGGAGCCTGTTATGTGCTCAGACGTTTTATTTGTTTGTGTGGGACAAAACATTAAACTGGAAGTCTTTGCATTTGTGATTGTTAATAGGAATAAATCAAGACATCAGATGTGAATTCTTGAGAGCACATGGAGCTTTGGCATTGGAGGCAGTGATGTGGAAGTGATTATCCTGAAGACAATCAGACTGTCAGACGACTGGCAGCTCGCGCTCTGAGGTTTGAATTTTAAAAACCGACCTGACCTGCTCTCGAAAGTGCCGCGGTCGCTACCACTCTTTGTGATCGTCGTTACCGTCGTATCATCACCTCCTGTCAGGCTCTGATCTGAGAGCAGCCTCTGACTCACACTGTCATCTTAAAGAATGAAAAGGAAGGTAAAAAAGCATCGCTCTCAGCTCTCTAATGGGCCCAGACGACTGCTCACCTTTGAGCCTAACGCAGCCTGAGAGCGGCAGGTACATTTCTCTCTCTACCTCCTTTTTCATTTTCTTTCTCTTTTTTTACTCTCGCCGTCAGACAAACCTGCGAGCTGATAATGGCTTCTCCCATCGAGGATTCATCCCTCGTTCTATAACTTTCCCCCCTAAATGCAAATACACTCCGTCACATCTTTTTGACTCCCCCTCCTCCCTCCATCTCTCTCCGCTCCGCTTTTTCTTTTTTTCCCCACAGAAGCATAGCAGAGGATTAGCAGCCATGCGTGACTGATGGGGAGAAGATACGCCATCAGAATAAGTTAGAGGACGAAGATCTCTCCTCCTCCTCTCCCCTCTTGATTTCTTTGTGCATGAAAGAGAGAGAGAGAGAGAGAGAGAGGAAAAGGGAGAGGAGGGGAGATGCTCACTCTCTCTGAAGTGTCATCCTCTCTGCTCGTCTTATGAAACAGGAATAAGTGGCTGGTTGAAGTGGAAGGAGACTCTGTTGGGGTGAATCTAATCCGATACATGTTTCTGTGGCTGGATGTGACGCCACATCACCTGCACTGTAGCCCGAGGCCCTCATTACTGTCACCGACTGACTCACTCTGAGTCTGAGTGTGTGTGTGTGTGTGTGTGTGTGTGTGGTTTTATGCCAACATGTGGAAATGAAATGGTTATAAATTCCTCCAACACCTGTGCTCACAAAGAACCTTTCAATCTGAACACTTCACACGTTTTTAAGCAAATGTCCAAAACATTGTCAAAAAAGAAAATGTGTCCCCGCCTTTGTCCATCAGTGATCCAGACACGCACAGTCGTCTGTGTTCTGGCAGCTTTGGGTCGGTGTCAGCAGCCCCGAATAATGGGTAAAGGATAAAAAAGAAGAAAAGTTGTATTTTGTTGAACAAATACTCAGGAGAGAGCGGTTGCTGGTATTTTTCGCTGACTTTTTATGAAGAAATCCAGAGACAACTCCTAACACCACCGTGATGATGAAAGATGGCCGCAAGCGTCTGTCAGACGAAGAGCGTCTCATTCATCTGAAATGCATATTTGATGCTTTCACATGTCATTAATAGAGACACTTTCACTGACATTAGGACACAGACTGAAGACAACGACAGCTTGAGTTGAACCAACAGTAGAAGGTCAGGCCCGTTCACACGCAGAACAATAACTATAACAATAAATACAAATTGTTTTAAAGATCTTTCCAACCCAAGTGGCAGGCAGAGTCTACTCCACAACTACAATGACAACGTGGGGGGAACGATATTGTTGGGATCACTTTCAGAGCCCTTCAATGGATGGTAGAAATACTGACGACCAATTTACAGACAGACATACATCAGCTTTTGTCCGACAAATAATGTTGCAGGAGTGATTCAAATTTCGGTGTCTAACTGTAGCCGACCTTTTTATTTAGCCAAAGCTAAGTAATGTCATTTAGGAGACACTTTCTAGTAACTCAATCTTTGATATTTATCCAACTTATTACAAGCCAGAGCATTTATCCCCTATACCAGAATGAGAATTAGTGTAGACCTTTCTCCAGCACACTGACACAGCGAAGTGACCATTGTTGTTGTTCGTGCAATGTCATGCTGATTTGGTCTAGAACTGTCCTGCCATCGTCTGATTTCAGACAGACGTCGACAAACGGAAGCTCATTTCTAGCAGCAAGTTATCGTCTGAAATGACAGCTGTGATGACAGGTGATCAGTGGTAGGTAGCTTGATGTGTTGGTTAAAGTCACTATCACAAGCTGACTTTTAATGTTTCCACTGAACTCCTGTTCAAACAAAAACCCTGTAAAATATTTTTAAATGTGCACTTGATGGCTGAATACATGATATAGAGGCCGAGGCTTAAGATGCACCTGATACAAATTCTTACCATCTGATCCCTGTAGAGCTGTTTACGCTGAGTGAGGTCAAATGCTCTTTTAATATGTAGCAATCCTAATTTTATTTTGTAATCCAGAAATGGCACCTGGTGCAGGAAGGCAGTCATTTAAGGGAACTTGCATCAGAATATAATTCTGCTTCTTAACACAACAACAACTGTCTGCGTTCAGCCTGTAAGTCCCATAATTAAGTTTCAAGAAAGGCTGGGCACCACTGCACCCAGCATGCTCTTGTTTTGCAGCGTACCTCTTGCTTCAGTTTCCATCATATCATCTGGAGGCCTGTCACGACTGATAATAAATGTACCGCACCCTCATTACCCCAAAGCCCCTCTGTCAACCAGGACACTCGCAGCGTCTTCCCTCTCTTCTTGTTTTTTAAGATTAATTGCCCCTGTTGGGTGTTGGGTTTTCCTTTCTCTTCATGGCCTGAGCCGGGCTGAATAACGACATTTGATTGGTCGGCTGCTCTGGGATTGGGCCTCGCTGTCACATGACCTGCTGAGTCAGCGGCATTTTTACACACACACACAGCACTGATGACCACTCCAGAGACGAGCCTGACCACAGTACAACACATCTCTCTCTCTCTCTCTCTCTCTCTCTCTCTCTCTCTTTCTCTCTCTAATCTAATGTATTGTAATGAGTGCTGGTCAACAGCTTGACTTTATCCTGGTGTCTGTTTGCAGGTCAGGGTTAGAGTTCAAATAATATTCACCAGAAATAACCAACAGACAGCAGCCTTCAGTGATTCAACAATAAACAACAAACGATAGAAAGTCAGTTTTTGGTACAGAGTGAAACCTCTTCACCAACTAATCAATAAAGGATCTCTGAAAAAACATTAAACCCAACATCACCAAGTTTCCTCCGGTACCACCAGGATAACCACCAGGTTTGTCTCGGTCACGTTACAGCCGTGACATGGTCGCTGGACCTCGTTGTGACCGTTCTAGACAATGCTCGTGTTTCCACCAACTGCACCACCACATGCTTCAGCAGTGTCCAACAAGCGGCTCTGCGCTCTGCTCCGCAGAGAATACACGCCGAGTCTATTTATGATGAAAATGGACCAAATCTACGTCAATCGAGCCAGACAGGAAGTCAGACAGAAGACAGGCATCATGCATCCAGTCAATTTTTGAAATAAAACACCCATCTACAGAACAACAAAGTCAGAAATATTAACAAAAAACACATTTAAAACAGACAAATAACAAAAAGTTTTGACTACATTGCTGCTTGGAGGACAGAACCAAACAACATCATGGAATCAAAGGGTAACGGCTGATGATAAGACAGTGGATTTGTGCAAGTAGGAGGGTGGAGAACCACTAACTTTGCTTTTTTTTTTTTTGCAAGTGAAGAGAGCCTTTCATATCGTCACTTTTCTTTTTCTGATATTGACATATTGTGAACGTGCTGAGTTGGAACTCAGCAGGAGGCTCATATGAGACGAGACCTTCGACCTGCAGTTTGGACTCTTTCTAACCGTCTGTTCCAGCTAACAGCAGTTGTCTCTCAGAAGCTGGACCTCAGTCCAACACGTTCAGTAACACTCGTATTAAAAAAATGCCACCTGGCTCATGACAGCCGCTGAAGTGTGCTCACTTTAAAGGCGCTGCCAGCTATGAGTGTATCAAAGCTTCACTGGCCGGGATTTGGCGACCGAAGCGCTGACAACGACACCGCCACCGCCACCACCCCGGGAGAAATCAGTGGCTGGAAGCGGCCCCTGTAATTACCGGCCGCTCTGCTGCACGCTGATTGATGCCTCTTGATGAAGTAGTTCAGTGATTGAAGAGTAACGACGCTCCGGGAAAATCTATAAGAGGCCTTTAACTGCTGCTGTAGAGGAGCGCCAGGATTGGCCATCCTCCATTCTGCTGGTTAATCAGACAGCCGTTTGGCCCCATCACATGGCAGGTGAACGATCATCCCGGCTCATCAATCAGATCGATCAATCACCTGATAGAAGGAGCACAAACAGGCGGGTTCAGAGCTCCTCACCTGCTGTGATTTCACTCTCATCTGCCTCTCGGTTCTCTGACGACCTGAATTTGTTCAACACTGTTAATGCCGAGTGCTGCCCCTTATACTTTTCCATTTCACCAGCACAGTGTGGGGAAAGTGCAGTTTTATACAGAGGGCTGAGGGCTGCTGTTACACGGAGCTCAGGGTCAAAACAAGCAAGTAACCGCATTACAGCTCCGTCAGCTTAAAAAAAAATAGGAGATTGAAGGTAAACAGGATCTGTCAACAAAACTGCATCTTTGGACAAATGTGTTCATCGTAATACTCTAAACATCAACTTTAATTAATGTTAACGAGATCCCAGCCTTTTGTGCACATGGCCTCATGTTTACAGTCACGACCCTGGACTCATTTGAAAGGTAACTCAGAACTGTTCTCACAGAGGCGCAAAGGTTTTTGCTTTTTGCTTGCCTAACTTTAATCTTTTAGTTAGAGATGTAAATGTGCCAGGTCAACCCTGAAACACAGCGGAGCAAAAGCCACAAGTGGACAATTACTGTTCAAAGTTTAGTGAAGAAAACACTAAAAATTGAGCTTCCTGCATTGTTTTTCCAGGCGGACACCAGAATGGCCATCTGGAGAGTCTATAAAGGCACTTAGTGACTAAATTATATTTGTTCTAATTGGACCCATGAAATACTATATTTTGATACAACATAACTAAGTACAAAGGTGATAGAACAAGTGAAGTGGGACAGTTTGCTTTTTCAGAGACCTCTTGCAGTTTCCCATCATCATCTGAGGACAGTGACTCGGAGCCAAACGCATAAAAATATAAATGGAAGAAATTTACATTTAAAATGTGATGGAGATACTGTACTTTTAGGCATCATAAGTTTTCTAATCAGCTGCCTGAAGTTTGAGTCAATATCCCACCAAAATATAGAATAAGGTGGACGTAGCCACAGTATCCTGGACCCGGGAGGATGTAACAGAAGCACGTCTGATTCCTCTTCTTACTTTTTATGACCCAATTTACACCATCTGCATAAAGACTGGTTCCCTATAATTTTCACTATGCCATTAGCTTCTGCCACCAGGCTGGATTTTCCTGAGTTTCAGCACAAAGGAAGCGCTTCTGCCATTGTTCATCCAAAAGAAGCAGAGGTATTGATTTCCCCGGTCACTAACCCCAGTTAACGGTGGAACAACTGGAATAACTGTGGAAACTGTACACTGCAAAAGATAAAGAAGCTGCTGATGGAGGAGGCGAAGAAGGTGAAGAGGGAGAGCGATAGAAACCGAGGTAAAACAGGATTGAACGGACGGTCGTTCACTGGATGGAGTGCGCTTCGGTGTTGTGTCAAGGTCTGATATGTGCTTCCTCTCACCACCTTCAAAACCAACATTCTTTCTACGAAATCAGTAAGAAACAAAACCTGCCTACTTCTTCATACAACCGGCTGCTTCACTCTGACTTTTCACAGCGCTGAGATCAGAGTTTCTAGATCAAACTGGGAGCAGTAGGAGGAAGGTTGTCTGTCTCTGCCTTACTCTTTTACTTTAGTCCTGTTCACGTAAAGGGCCACCATAATAATCAGGCTTCATCCTCTGGAGACGGTGGATGTCTGCAATGAGGCCAACAGTTACTCAAGTGATCAACTCCCTTATTCAACTGTCTCTCGTTATTTCTTTGGCCCGTTGAGTGACCCAACAAACAAAAAAGCTGTTTCAGATTTCTGAATGCTGAACACCAAATGAGTTGGAATTTCTTTGACATAAAGCGGCTCAGGTAGTGGAAGCGTCCTGTGTCACTGTCAGATAAACGCTTTGGGTTATTTTTCCGTAGTATTTCACAGGGAGCTCCGGGAGGATTCGTGCCTGTGCCGAGCGTCACCGCGGCCTCCCGCCTCCTCTCAGCCTCGGCTCCCTTAATCAACATGGCAGCTGTGTTCCCTCTGCTCCCACCTCCCTTCTTCTCCTCTCGTTGTCATAATCACACGCAAGACTGCCATGACAGGTAGGTATTTGCACGAGATTAGGGCTGTAATATTTTGGCATTAAGGTGAATTAATACGGAATAATAATACAGAGTAATTACCAACTCTGAGGCGCTCTGAGACATTTTAGGGACATGTCAGAGGATTTTCTCTTCTTGCTGTCTTCTTTACCCTCCTCCCAAATGCCACCATGTTTTTTTCCTCCCCTGCTGTTTCCTTCTTCTTCTCTGTTAATAGCGGAGTGACCCCCGCGCTCACAGAGAGCGAGCGTATGACTGGTTGAAAGCATTGATTATCACGGAGCAGTCCTTGATGGAGCTGTTGGGCTTGATGCGTGTAATTGTGGTGTAATTAAACATTGACACAGGGGCTTTAACGGAGGCCTGTCAAACTCTGACCTTCTCAGCGGCTGCGAGAGGTGAGCACACCATTTATTCCCGCTGGAAGGACACAAAAGAGGTTTGCTCTCTCTGTTGGTTACACAGCCGAGTCTTTATGATGTGGAGTGTGTTCGGCTCATGAACAGTCTCTGATCGTGTGTCGTCAAGCTGGATACACTCATTTTTTCACATGCAACCCTTTTCATGTCACTGTAGCTGAAGTTTGGTCGCCACTGATGCTGAAAATGTGAAAACACCAGCACGTGCACGCCCAGTGCTCGTGGTCAGTCATGTGGTCCGTGTTTTCAGGTGTGTTAGTATGGCTGGAGATTATTTCTGAAACGTTCTCTGGACAGAGATGATTTATGTTTTAAAACCCTGTGTGCGTGTGGACGAGGCCTTAGTCTTTCTGTTTTTAACTGCAGAACGAACACCATTTCCCAAAAGCCTCGCAGCACTGAGCTTGTGGGAAGGCTTCTGGACAGACTGAGGCTGGTCGAGTGGTGAGCTACAGAATGAGAAGTTACGGAGAACGCAAAAGGGCACGGATATTACTTCGAGTTGGAAAGATGACATAATGGCAAAAGAGAAACCTCTTTAATGTTGACAATCACTCTCAATTTTAGCTGCTAATCTAGATTAAAATATTTTTAGTACACCACCTAAACTTTTTCAGAAGGGAGTGCAAACAAACCATCCAACTTCATAAGTGGAGGTGTACTTTGGTTTCCACGTCTGGTTCGCCCTCGTCCTCCATCACCACGATCATATCTGTCCCATCTGTTATTTTTGTCCGCTGTGGTTTAGCACTGTGAGCATCACCTGAGATGGAAGTAAAATCTAAAATGTAAATGCATTTTCTTTCCAGTCGAGTGTGTGTGTGTGCGTGTGTGCGTGTGTGGCTGCAGCTCAGTGTGTTTTGCAGCGTAGGAGCAAACACATCAGGAGGTAAAAAGGGCCACAACGCCTCGCTGTAGCTGCAGAATCATTTCCTTGTGCATTTACATGCAAATTCGCCCCTCTGCTGCCTCTCTGCAGCCACAATGGAGCTCAGCAAATCATTGTCTCATCACAGAGAGATGGATTTCATCCCCAGGCCTCGTGGATGTGGATGGAAACTGGGCTGAATTCATATGCTGAGCTCTCTGCGGCTGCCGCAGAGCCAGGCTCCTCGTCCTCCATCATGGAGGAAGGCAAACAGCCCGGGCCCTTTAGCATTTGTGCAAATGTCAGGGAAAAGGACAGATCTCAGGAATTAACAGCAGCAGAGGTGGAGAAAGCAAAAAAAAAAACTTCTCCAGAAGAAATGGATGGAGCTGTGGTGCCAGCCGCTGGCTCGTCCTCCACACAGAGAAATTAATCAGAGGAGGCTCAGAGCCCGAAGTTAAACAGAGTCATGATGAGACTCGCAGCTAAATATCCAGTCCATACTGCATTCAACACCAGGACCGAGCTCCATATGTGTGAACTGCACACATATGTCACTGAATATGTGGGCTTGATTGAGCTGCCAGAACAACTTAAATCAAATCCTTTAAATGTGTTTCTCTCACTCATAAGGAGGCGAAATGCTTTTTTTTTTTTTTAGACAGGGTTCAAGATGAGTCATCAAAAATAAGTCAAATGGGAAACGATGGAAAAACTGCTCAAACAGATTTGACACATGAAATGAGATGATTGTACAACATTATATTTACTTCCCTGTGTCTTCATAAGAGTGAATATTTACGGCACAAAATGTCTCAGATTTGTGCAGAATAGAGCTAAATAACACCTTAAGAGCTGTAAAGCTTAACAGAAGTTTATGTTAATCCCACTGTTAATACTTTCAGAGAATAACTAACTCAAACATTTGTAAAAGTATGTCCTGTAACTTTTTCCTTTAGCCTTAGCATTAGCCTGCACTCTGATGTATCAGAGTCGGGGGCCGGTATCCAAAAATGTTTCAGTCCGGAACAACTCTACAACCTGATATAATGACATGCTAAACCTGTGCCTCAGATCAAGCCTCCAGGAACAGCCTATTTCCCTTTAAGCTCACTTTGTGAAAGAAGCGGCTTTAAAGCGAGCATCAATTTTTGGAGTGTCACAACCCCACGAAATGACTCGTCTCACTGTCAGAGTTCGATCTATTCTGTCTGACAACATTTGGAAAGTCTGGAGTTTTATATCCATTCAGGTTAACCGAGGGTCGAACTAGAAGACAGCTGCTACGCTTGTGTGCATGTTGTATGGGGCACAATGTGGAACGTCCAGGTGATTTTACACCTGCATGGTGAAATTATTGGCCTGGAAGTGACACTGGGGTTACTGCCAAATATTATATAAAAGAACTAGATAATGAACCCAAAGATCCCATTCAGTTAAACGAGAATCGCTCCCCTGATGCATATGCCAGAACAGTTTTCCAGCTTCCAGGTTTACTTCCTGGTGAAGCAGCCAGCTAAATATGTGCAGTCCTTTTTCTCCCAAAGTTCCTTTTCTGCCGGTAAATGATGATGATGTCACAGCTTTACTCGGCTCAGGGAAGTTTAACATATCTAAAACCCTCACCGATCAAAATATGAAAGTAAGAGTCATAATTGAGCAGGTTGGAGGTGTCCTGTCAACAGTATAACAGACGTCTCTTTGGTGGCCATATTGGAAGCAAGGCTGAGCGACACCACTGCATCAGGTCTTTTAATATGTTCATGATTAATACTGAAGGTGATAAGCTACTTAGCATCAATGCTAATTTTGGAAAAACTAATGTCACAGCAGACAAAAACAATTCATTCCTTATATTTTGCTCTTTTGTTGTTAGTTGTGCAAATATCATTAAAACTACACAACCATCCAAACACTAAAGCGCTTCATCATGTGAACAAATGTATGTTCGATGGACCTGCTGCAGAGTTATGGTCTCAGCTGGGCTGGGGAAGGGTCAGTAGTCTTGTTTGTCTGCCCTCTGTTTCCTCTCTTACCTAAAATGTCTTGTTAAATCCCTCAAATGCACTGAACTATTACATTACATATTACATTTTCATTATATAATATTCACATTAACTCCCTGAATTTGAGCAAACTAAGATAAAACACTTGCTACTTTTTCAACCCCATGCCAAAGTTTTTTTTTTCTCCTTTTTAAACTAAAATTATTTTTAATCAGATTCCTTCAGATGTGTTCCAACTTCAGCAGCAACTACTCTGCACTCTAACCTCCGTATCAGCAGCTACTTTATCACAGCTGTTATCAGTTTCTTCAGATGGACTAAACTCCTCCAGCAACAGTTTGTATCAGAACGCAGCTTTAACTTCAGTTCAGTTGTTACGTCGGAACAGGAGGTCAGCAGTGATGTCACATTTCACACTCCCACATGCAGGAACTGAGAAACCTTCAGAGGGTTAAAGTTGAACCTGAATGGAAGTTAGCCAGGTGCATCGTGGGGGAAACCAGCAGAGTAAACTCCAGTGAGAAGTCTGCTGCCAAGTTCCTGACAGACTGTGAAGCTGATAACTGCTGCCAGTGTTTCTCAGCCCGTTTCTGGATTTTTCTGAACAGAATCTCTGGTGGTGCTGTTCGGAGAGCAGCGGCCTCTCTAATCTTTGGTGACTTCAATGTTATCTTCAGCCGGGCGGTTGGGGTTTTTCGGCGGCCTTGGGGGGGGGCGTCTCCAGCCGGGAAAATCTCATTTTCTATTCAGTTCTGCTCTATTCAGAGTGGAAATGTCTTCTCATTAGGCAGACCGTCCACAGAACATCAAATCATCACATATCAATTGGATTATGTTATCATCCCAATTGGATTTTTGTTTGGTGAGTCTCCAAAACTAAAGAGGGTGAGAGTTTGAACCAGTGGTGACGCGCAGCGAGCGGCAGGTCCCAGATTGGATCTCAAGTTACAGAACGTTTCTGTTTGGACCGATGACTGACGGGTCGTCCTAATTACTCTCCCTCTCTGGCTCTTTTGTCTCCAGCCTTGACTGTTGACTCATGAGGGTCCGTGTTTGCCCTTCAGTCAGTCACCTCCTTTTAATTCACTTTTTCATTAAAGTTGAAAAATAAAAAAGGAAAAATTGCTGAAAAGAAGTCAAATGAAGCTAAGATAACTCAGACACTAAAAAAGCAACTAAATTGGATTTATCATTATCGGAACAAAAAACTGGACTGTCAAAATAGAGCAGAATATAATAGTTACATAAAGAGCTGTGCTGGAGTTTGAAAGAACAGATTCACTTGCATGTAAAAGGTTATTTTCGTTCAAATCTCAGACAATTGATAGATGTTTTATCTTGGCCTTAACCAGTGTGCATCAATTTGAACCGTCCTTGTCGGAAATTAAGCTGCAACAGCTCGCTTCAATTTAGTGTCCTGCTGAGGGAAATTGGACAGAAACTAGTTGGACATTAAAATGTCAAGATAAGCAGAAAACAGCTGTAAGTTTCCTGGAAATGTATTAAAGAAAAGACCAGATACTTATTGACTGCTTATTGGAAAATAGCAGAATATTGTTAGATAATGTTGGGGTGATTTTCAGTAAATATTGAGGTAATTATTGTGGTAAATATCAAATGTATCACTTGGTAATTACCACCTACTTACCATCATATTTCCACACCTGTGAAATTAAGTGCTATACAGATTTATTTTCTTGGGTGCCTGTTTTTAAGTCCTGCAGTGATAAAGAATATTTTGTCAAACAAACACACAGTGTGATACTGTCATAAAATATATATTTTGATGATGTTTGTGTCAACACCAGTAATCCTAAACATTCAGATCAGTGGCATGTGACGGCACGCAGCTTCATTAAGAACATTTCTAATTCACTTAATCTGAACCTCTCCGTCTAATTCACTCATCCAATTTCAAGATTCAAAGTTTTATTAAGTCAAGATTAAAAGCTTTGCACAAAGTCCACACAGCTTGTGTGCTGAAAGCAGCACGTTAGAAGCAGCTTCAGCCCCCATCTGCGTCTACACATGATGCGTTCAGGGACAGTGTTGAGTGTAGGTCACGGCAGCAGTCCAACACACACTTAGTTTTACCATTATAGACTTAAAGTGTAAAAATGCACATGGTTCACTCATGTTATGAGTCGTCACATGTCCTGTGTCGACAGACAGATGATTTAAAGTGACGACGAGGAACTTTCAGTTTTTGTTGATTCTAGCACCCCCTTTGGACAAGAGTGGTACGACACCAGCGCCTGCTGTTGGAAAGATCTTTGCTAGCACGTGGTGGCGGCGCATAACTGTTTTGGAAGTGAGTGACAGAGAGACGGCAGGATGGATTGCGATGAGGTAATTTATTTATATGTGAAATTATATGTGATATATGTGATCAGACCTGAGCGCAGGCGTTAATAATAACTATATAAAAAAAACAGTCTTTTTCGTTTGTTTGCTGTTACAGGTCTTTATAATCATCAGAGGAATCAGGGACTGTTTCATAAACACTTAAAAGTTCAGATGTGGGACGCAGCTGAAACAGCTGCTGCAGAGAAAAGCCTGTATTAGGTTAACAGTTTTATTGTCATACACGTAGAAAACATGTTACACTGTAAAATGATGTTTTAGCATGACGTTCTCTCTGATGTAACAGCTCCTTAGTGTCTGAATCATAATTTCAGTGTTAAACACCTGTATGAGATACAACCTAACTGAAGTATTCAGATACTTTCTCTATTAAAAGTAGTTTGGTACTTTTACTTAAGTCAAAGTATTGAAATATTAGCAGCAAAATGTGCTGAAGATATCAAATGTTTCTGTTCTGCAATAAAATGTCCTCTGTGACAAATATTTATCAGCACAGTTACAGTTCTGATTCTCAAAATTGTATTTAATCCTCTGGACTTTTCTGTAATCTTTGCTTTATTGTGAAATATAGAAATACATGAACAGACAGTTCATCATACTGTACATCTTCCCTCAGAACTGACAGCTGATATACATCTGAAACATCACGGGGTCATAACTGGACACAGTTTTGTGTCAGAGGTCACATGACAAAGAGCCTGACACAAGACTCACACTATTTAATTTAATTCAACTCTGAAAGAAGAGGGGACTCTTCTGGAGAAATAGGACAAAACAAAATGATTGAAAGGCAGCTGATTTATGAGTCTTATTCCCAGATCATCAAACACTTTATGTTGGTGGCTTCATGGTCTGAGCCACTGTTGATTTTTCAATCTCATTCCCAAATCATCCGAGGCTCAGTAAGAAACTATCTTTCTCCAGAATCACTTGACACTCCTCTAATCTGAAAAGTAACTAGTAACTACAGCAGTTGAATAAGTGTAGTGGAGTAAAAATAGAATAATAGAACAATATTTAATCTGAAATGCAGCAGAGGTATGAATTGGCACAAAATGGAAATACTCACAAACAATTTTGAGGTTTTGGTACTTTAACTCAAGTGCCGTACTTAAGTAAAGTGCTTAATTACTTTCCCACAATGGATTCTAACGTACATTGAACATTTAATGAGCAGTAATATTGAATTGAGCTGAAACTATCAAATATGAAAACTTTCATTCATGGTCATTTATTTAACGATTGCTAAAATCATGTATTCAAATACTTTGACAACAATTGTATTTGGTTTGTTACTATTTTTGTTATATTACAAATATTTGATGTCTGTTTTTAGATTAATTTACAAATGATTCAACTGTCTACTCTCCTTTAAACTGTTTCACATGTAATAATAATAGTAGTAGTAACATAATAAAAAAAACACATTTATTCAGTCCTTCTCACACAAGTTAGAAAGTACTGGGCTGTTTTATGTATTTAATTGCATTTATCGTGTCATTATCTGATTTCTTTCCGCCGTTCACTTTATGTACACTTTGTTTTGCATCATATTAATAAACAGCAATCAAAAGTGTTATTATTCAGACATACCTAACAGCTGTATCATCTGTATTTGCTGTAGAAACAGTAGAAATGGAAAAACAAATTTAAGGTGTTTTTTAGCAGGAGCTGGTTTTAAACTCCACATTGGAAAATTGCCTTCAGTGAAAATAACTGTTATTATATTTTTATCTCCCTGGTCTATTTGTCACTTTGTTATTTGTTGTTGCTCGTGATAATTTCTTGTATTTTTGTATTAAAGTGCAGAAGCTTCAGACACAACATGAACCTGCAGTCCAAACCGTCCAGTCTGACCCGCTGAGACTCAACTTTAATATTCATTCAAGACGACCCGGTGGGACCGGCTTTGACGTCTCTGGGGCTTCAAAGCAGACAGGGGAGGAGGAGGAGAGGATGAAGAGTGTGAAGGAAGAAGACAGGCACCAGTCAAGGTGTTGGGAGGTGTGAAGGGTACATCTCGCAGAGGAGGGGAGGAGGAAGGAGACAAGAGACAAGAGGAGGAGGGAACAAAGGCAGAAGAAATCAGTCTTGTATTTTACTTTTTTTAAAGAACAAAAATAACAAATGAAACCGGAAACAGGAGAGGAAGAGCAGGATAAATGAGGCAGAGAGAGAAGGTAGAAGCTTAGATCTCAGACATTAAAAGGAAGAACAGGATGGAACGAGGATGGAAGGAAACGAGGAGAGGAGGTGATGATGGAGAAGACAGAGGTGGAGACGGGGTGAAGAAAAAGAATTAAGGAGTGGGAGGTGAGAAAGGAAAAACATGAAGGAGAAATTTTAAAAAGGAGGGAGGCAAGAAAGTAAAGTAGTGAAGGCGATTAGGAGATGAAGCCACAATCTGTAAAATGATGCTCAGTTTTTTTTTTTTTTTCAATTAAGAGCAGAGTAAATGTAAGATGGCAGGTGGAGCAGAAGCAGGAAGCAGTAATCCAGTTTTAGGTGTAGCTGCAGTAACACTGGCCGGATCCCTGCGAGCTAATCTGGGACAAATCAGTCGGAAGAATTCAATATAACCGGACCTGGCAAACATCGGGTCTCTGACAGCTTTATTTTATCTGTATTCACCTCCTGAACTTCATCTCTCCTCTTCCTGTCAATATCCCTTTTATAAATCTGACCCGATTGGAGCAGCAGAACAACCGTCTTCTGCTCTGGATTAAAGCATCTTGCTGTCAATCGACGCATGAATGTGCTTATGAACAGAATGATCAATAATCTTTGGTTGTAACCTCCCGATGTGTTTCACCTTTGACCCATATGAAGTCTCAAAGGAGGAGGTGGAGGAGGTTGTTGGAGGGTTTTTTGTTGCTCTTTCATCTGCCCTCAGCTCAAAGCTGCAGTTTATCATATCTGACACAATTCTAATAAATGTGTTTTGTAACTGAAAGTCAAGCTAATAAACTGATTAGACTTTCAGAGAAGCGTAACTATTAAATGTTGTTGAAAAAGGTGACCTGAAATCCTCAAAGATCTCCACACATGAAGGAAATCATACAAACAACAGTTATTTAGTGTGTCCAGCATTGTTTCTGCAGAGAAAGTACAATTACTACACTACAATCCACAAAGTATCACCTGTGTTTTTTTAGAATATATGAATATGCAAATATTCTTCATGTCACAAGTTTAACTGCAGGACACAAGATGTCTCCTACGTCACTGTGAAGTCCATTCTGAGTGTTTGTGCGCCACATCTCACTTGTGATGTCACAAACTGGCCTTTTAAAATCAGATTTTCAGCTCGGAAAGAGAAAATGTACTCTGCACAGACATGATTCTACACAGTGACGCTCAAACATTCAACTGGAGGAACAAGAAGAAACCCACAGTTCTGACTGCAGGGGGACTTTAACATCCGACCGATCTGACATTTATTTTTGCTTGTTTTCATGCGTTGTGGTCTCCTGATCATTCTGATGAGCCTGATCAGCTCCTCTGATGGGATCCTCCCCTCAGTCACAGATTTCCCTCGGGGCCTTTAAGCTGTGAATAATCGTCACAATGTTCAATGTTTCAACCGTCTCTTTCTTTCTCTTTCACATATTTTTGTTTTTACTTTGAGACTGTGCATCAGTTTGCGACATCGTTTAGAAAAGTGCTGAATAGTTTACTTACAGTAATAGTCAGAGCTCTTCTTTTTTTCTTTTTCAACTCCTCCTTCATCTCTCCCTTGATTTGTCAAAATAAAGTGACTTAATCCGACTTAATTTACGTCTGTTCCTTCTTCCTTCCTCTCCTTCTCTTTCTCCACTTCCTCCTCTCTCTCTCTCTCTCTCTCTTTGTGGTGGAGGAGGAGGAGTGCATGATGATGATGATGGAGGAGGCGGAGGAGGACGGACAGGCCAACATGCTGCCAGTCGTCAGCCATTAGAGCGCTGCTCCGTCTTGGTCCTGCAGATCAATGGGGGGCCTAATGAAAGCCAAATGCTGCCTTACTGTGACACACTGAGAGGAGGGGAGAGAGGATAACACCCAGCCAATGAGGGGACAGCATTGGTCTGGTCCTGTGTATGAAGCTCATAATGCAGCTCATCAACACCTAATGCTGATAATATTCACCTGATTGACTCAAAGTTTGAGCAATTGATGAGTTCATCAATAAAAGACTGCAGGAGCTGATCAACCTGAACGGATTCTAATCAAACACTCTGATCAGATGCTTTATAATGATCATGTTTCAGTGGAGGAATGTATTTATAATCTCAGGTGGGCTTCAGTTTGAAGATTTTATTGATGCAAAATGTTGTCGACTTTTAGAGGAATTAGCCTCTAAAAATCAATCAAATCCTTGTTGGCAGTTTACAGAAGTCTGCGGTGGAAGACGCAACAGTCAGACTCTTAACTGAAGTCAAACTGGCCAAACCACAGTGGAAAAATACTAATTATGAGATTTAAATCTTGCTTACTGAAGAAACAGTAAAGAAGAATTGGCAGTAAAATGTGTAAGTGCTGACTGTAAATATTATTTATCAAACGTTTACTAGATTTTTCTTCATCACAAGAAAGAGTTCAAGAAATTGGTCTTTTCTCTTTAACTTTGAAGATTATTTCTTGAAGTTGGGACATAAATACATGAATATCTACAAATACATAATAATACAATATACATAATACATAATACAAATAACATGCAAAATTAAATTCAATCATAGTGGATTTAACAAAGTACTTTTTATATCTGTTGCTCATTGTTTGAGGAAGCTTAAGCATTTCTTCCATTTGTTTGTGGTCTTAAATGCATAACCTTGATTCAGAACAGATGGCATGTTTTTACAAATCAGTACAGAAAATGACCCCAGCTGTTCAACATGGTTAAAAACAATGGATTTTCTTCCACAGTATTATCTCCCAGGTGATTTTTGTTGTTTATTGTTGTTTTGTTGATTTAGACCAGTTTCTCCTTAAGAAGGCTCTGGTGTCTACTTGACCCCCAGCAGCCTCAACTTTCAAAGGAAAGGTTCCCAAGTTAATACTTTTCTATATATGGATAGTTTAAGAGAAGTAGGTATTTAAAAGAAAAAAGGATTCTGCACTTACTTTTACTTATAGCTCTAAACAGTGAGGAAATATAGCTAATTCCAGTTGTGAATAAACAGAAAAATACAACCGCACACCATCTGAATTCAAGACTCTCTTTTTTGCTGAACTAAAACGAGCTTAATCGCCTCGTTATCTCATTGTAAAATACACTTCATTTAAACTGGACATCAACACAGTGTCGGTTTGTCTCCACAGTCACCTCTAGTTTAGTCCAAATAAATCCTCAGTTCCCAGAGCAAGATGTGAAAATATTCCAACTCTATACGCTGATGATGTCTGACTCTCTCTCTCTCTATCCTCTCTTGCTTCATGCCTCTCCTGTCCACGCCTGCTGTGTCTTCTCGTCCCCAGACACTTCTGTTGCTCTCAGAGGCTGTGTTCAGTCCTAGTCTGTCATCCAGCCATGTTTACTGGGAGGCTGCTGAGCCTGGTTGATTGCGGTGACTCCCCCAGTGATGTGAAGTCACAGTCCAGGCAGCTAATGGGCCACTTAGCCCCACAGCTAACTGAGCTACCTGCTCACAGCAGCTAATCACTCCAGTCAAAGATAGCTACAAGCAAAGACGATAATTAGCAGCAGTTAGCGATTATGCTGCCCTCTATCATTTTGGAGCTACCTTTCGACTTCTGGCCATTTCTTAGAAATTATTGCAAACCCTGCAAGCAGAGGCTTATTGTCATTAAATGTCGAATTCATTTAGTTTCAGATAAATGTGACTTGGCTGACAGTTGAAGCTCTTTAAGTCTTGGATGGACGTGAAACTCTCCTGGTTGAATCAGTCGTACAGAACATAAACAGCCTTGTTCAAAAATATCTCATTCTTAGATAAAAACAGAGTTTTAAACTCTGGGCATGGTGCACAGTGTTATACAATGTGATTGTCTGAATATGACCAAAACGATCCTTTATTCCAATAAAACCTCTTTCAGAAAAGCTGAACCTGGAGCCAAACATTCATTCTGGTTTCGGAATGAGTCTTAATGTCTTTATCCTGCATGAGACCAAACCAGGACACAGTAACAGAAACTTTCCGACTCTCCTCACTCTGTCTCTGTAACATTAACACCTTTCTTCCCTGAACCTTCCAGCAGCAGCAGCAGTTTAATTTTTCCAAACAGTTCCTGTGGGGACGAAGCAGCAGCAGCAGTAAAGCAGGAAGGCCATAAAACCTGGGAAAGGACATTTCTGTAATTCACTGGAACGTTATGAATCCCAGCTGAGTGTGAAGAAGTTCTGTTTAACTGCAGGCTGCTCAGGTGTCTCCACCATCTGATTTACTCCTGCTCATTTATTCTGTTTGTCTTTGAATGTAAATCCAATAAATGGAACCAGTTTGATGGTGGAAATACCGAAACCACACAGCTGAAGCCCCTGCAGCAACATTTAATCTGAAACTTCACTCAAGTTGTAGCTGGTTGCTGTTGCTATGGCAACCTATACTGACAAAGTGCCATGACAGTTGTAGTTTCCTCCGTTGGATTATTGATACGCTAACTGTCTAAAGTTAATGTGTTGGTAAAACAACATTCTAGGCAAATGTTGATTTACCTTTGAACTACCCAAGAGTTTCCCGGTGAGGTCACTGGGGAAACGATTATGGGTGAAACTACCAGCAATCAGCTACGTCGTACCAATCACTCCAAGAAAGAGGATTAGCGTTACCTTGGAAAATGCCAGCTCTGGTTACGTGACAGGACGCACTGGAAGTCATCCTCATAATTTGTGCAAGGTAGGTAGGTATGAGGTGGATAAAGCTCTTTGAAGCCAAGAAGACCTGCTGATCATGTAACAACACCCGGGTGGACATGTCAATTTTTGCTCCTTGTCAGATACTATGCTAACAGGTGTTGAAGTTCAGGACACTGGCTTGTTAATACTTTTCCATCCGTCTCAGTTTATGCAGCTCTGAAACATCCCTCGGTTGGCTCTGGGTTTGAAAGAGAAACTGAAGTAGAAGATATTAAAAGAGATAACACCATTACTGGCTCCTGTGTCACTACCAGAGCCTTGTTAGCTGCCTGATCGGTACTGCACATGTGCAACTCTCAACAGAGATGAGAAATAAGGGAGATGTCTCACTCCTTAGCTACTTCCATCATCAGCTCCAGAAAACATGTTTCTAAATCAGAATGATGTGGAGGGAGACTTTTTGGATGCAGTCTGTTAAGGGAAAACCTTCTTCTCTCTGTTCCTTGTATGACCAGCGCATTAGTGATGACGAACGTGATTAAAAACAAAACAGAAAGGCAAACTGAGTGCCAATTTTTAGCAGGTTAACCTTTGGTTTATAAAACCTGCATCATTTTGGAGTAAACATTTCGTAAAAAAAAGACCTATTCAGCCACTATGAAAAAAAAAAAAATGATAAACAAAGTGTGTGAATATTAAGTTGAGGAGCTTGCTAGTAAGCTAACTAGCAAGCTAATAAGCTAATGGACAAAATGAGTGAAGGTTTTCAGGGTTACATGCTGCTAGTCCGACATGCCGCTATTTAGACAGTGACCTCTAATTGTCGGAACAGCGGCATTAAAGTTATTTTTCAAGCGTCCCACTATTTCGACATTGTTTTTTGTCATTGTCAGAGACGTGTCGGAATAGCGGCATGTCTGAATAGAGGCATGTCGGAATAGCGGGATGTCGGAATAGCGGGTGAACCCCGGTTTTCAGCAGCTCAACATTTATTTATTTTTTCACCAGGTGTGTAAATATTAAGTTTTCAGCTAATAACTGCCAGCTCAGTCTGTATTAATGGATTACTGCAAGATGTCTTTTCAAAGGGTCAGTTAGGGTGTTTAAATCACAAGGAACAAGACGATGCCAGCTATAATTATGAACCTCATGTTTACAACATGTGGTGACGCACTGACTGTAGTTTGCAGTGAGCTCAGTAAATCAACCTGTTAAACACTGTTTAAATGACACTGGATGTGACCCATCTGTTGAACAGACTGAGAGGAGCTGAATGGGACTGAACTGAGCTTCGGGTGGATTTCACCTTCAACGTCTCGAAATACCGCCCGTCTTTAAGTTCTTTAAGCTAATGTTTATCCACATTTACAGACACACTCCACCTTCAAACTCAGGTACATTTATCCAGAATTACATCTGTTCAGACAGATTTGACCTCACTGCTGCTGAATAGAGGTCACTACGGTTTCTTTCACAGCATCTTAAAGAGATTTTGTGGTGTAAATAATGAAAAAGGTTGAAGGAAAGTGGAGCAGAGATGTGACCTGTAGAAAGTAGATGAGCTGAAAGGCCTGTTTCTGTCTCTTCTATAAAAGGAGTTCAGTAAAGAGAAGTATGTTTAGTGTATTGCTGGAGCTCATTTACTGCATCTGTGATTATTTTCCAGCTACTGTAAGAAAAAAAAAAAACGCCTTTCTCTTCTTTCAAAAGCAGTTTTCTTCTCTCCGGCAGCAGCCGAGTGTCCTTGCAGAGCAGAGGACGCCTCGCTGTTCAGCTCCTCCATAAATCTTCAGGTGCGACGGAGCTCAATTAGCTACGATGACGGCAACACCACACTCTGAAATGTCATCGTCTTTTGTTGCCGCCAAGACAATTACTGTTAAATATCTTTTATTGTTGTTTGTGTGCGTGAGAGCCAATTCTCATTTAGGATTCAAAGGCAAAAGTGCAGACGGTGTCATTAACGAGAGCTGAAGTAATTAGCCGTCTACCTGCTGCTCACTTATCTCAACACCAAAGAGTGTTTTAGAAACTCTGACATTTGACCCCTCCCTCCCGCCGTCTGTCCAGTTCTTTGTAAAAGATGGAGCCCACTTGACGTGCAGCAGTCTCATTTAGTCATAGATAATGACAATAAAGGGTGTTTAATAAAGCTGAGGAAATAGAAATAATAAAACTATGCAGAATTCATAAGTAATTTCAAGTGGAAGCAGACAACTCTCTCCTCCTGTTGAAACTTGTTGGCTTTCCGTTTCCTCAGAGAAACAACTACTACCCACAGAGTTTATACATTCATTTAGTCTATAATGGAGACAGAAATGGTGCCAGTCTGCCTTCATTTTCACTTTTTTGACATAATATCAAAACTGTTTTTACTTCAAATTCTGCACCTTCAACAGATCCCCGACCGTCACCTCCCTGAACACGTCTGGGATGAATTCAAACACTGACTGTGAGTCATCAGAGCTGAACCTCACTCTAGCTCTTGAATCATTCGTGGAAGGTCTGCCATTGAAGGTCCATCAGCATTATTCTGAAACATTTAATTCACATCAGTCTGCACCATCTAAAAATATATTTAAAGCATCAACATGCACTCTCCTTTCAGCTCTGGTTTGGTCTCCACCAACTCCTGAGAAAAAACATTTCTCCTTCTCTTTAGGTCTGAGGTCAGACAACACAAAGAAAGCCACTGTTCAGATGCTGTGACAGAGCAGCAGACAGCAGCAGGTATCTGCTCCTGGTCGACATGAATTCACAAACACTACAAAGACACATTTTAGGAAATGCAGATGAATATAGATGTGCGACACCTTCTGTTGCTCGCCGGCTCGTCCATTTGTCTCCATTAGAGTCAGCAGGGGGAATTAAGCTGTGCATCTGTTGCAGGTCATGTCTGGATGTGTCAGCAACACGCAGCATCACTCAGCACAGAGGGACGTATGGAGGCTCATCAACGACTAAACTATAGAAACCTTCAGTTCATTTTATACAGCAAGACGCAGGCCGGTTAAATATTAGCACTCAGTAACCTGATTCTCACTGCTCTGCTTGATTTAAGTCTGGAAGTTTGATCCAGATTCATGGCTTTCCTCATCAATAAGGACTATATCAATAGAAATACTACAAAACCTGACCTGCAATGCATTAATGAGTTTTCCCTCCCACATCCACACCTGCCAGTAACTGACTGGTCTGTTTGTCTCAACTTTTCCAACAGTTTAACGCACAAAACAAGAGTTTTGTTTTGAATTGCGCTCATCTAATTGATTATTGCAAAGCTAACGCTTCATCAGATGTGGTGGTGGAGTTACAGGCACCAGGCTGTGTTCAAGGTGACCGCAGTTCAAGATGGTGTTCTAACATTTGGGTGTGAGAAACCACTGGAGAGGTTGGTTTTTGTTTCGGCGACCCAAAACAGATGTTTTTGACGGATAGGGTTAGGAAAAGATGTTTCAAAACATGGCTGAAGATGTGCCGACTCCACAAGTGGTTTTTGTATTTAAAAAAAAGTATCATATTTATGAAATCAAAGGTCACATCTGGCGTGCAGAAACAGACGCTCCTCTCGAACGTACAGACACAATTTGTCTTGTAAACTGAACACATGTTAATAAATGCTGTCCTCACTTTAACTATTTCAGAGCTCATCTTTATTTAATCTTCAATTGACAATAGTTTGCCCTAACCTTATCTCTGAAAACATTCATCTAAACCCTGTTGAATTGAGTTGCAGCATTTTTCTTATATGACAAAAAAACAATTCTGTCAGTTTTCTGAGAATATGATTGTGTGAATATTTGTTTGCTTTTCGCAGAGATACGCAAACCAGTGTTCATGAGGCTCTCATTTCCAGATCGATTACAGCTCGTCTTGGTGCTCGTTCAATACTTTTAGTCATCAATAAGCCTCCATATGGATTTGTCAGATAGCTGTGGATGGATAGAGAGGGTAATGCTATGAACTCTAGCACTGAGTCTCTTTGCTCAGCAGAGGCTGTCAGAGCAGAGAGAGAGAGAGAGAGAGAGAGAGAGAGAGAGTCGTTCTGCTTCAGCGACGGGAAAATGCCACCGAGCTGCTCCGCTTCCCCGCTCATAAATACTCTCAAGGACCGCGGCTTTACAACAAGTCAATAGCTTCTGTTAGCAACGCACACACACACACAAGCTGGGAAATACACACATACAACCAGCAGTCTGCACGTATACACACAAATAAAAAACACACATCAGCAAAATACGCAGATGCATGCTGTCAAAATATAAATCAACAATCACAGCACTACATAAACACAAGTGCCAGGCCAGCAGAAAGGGCTGCTGGGAGAAATGTGGGGGCCGTGGCTGACGGAGCGGGAGGTAAATCTGTCTGGAAGGATGGAGGGAAGGAAGGAAGGAAGGAAGGATGGATAGAGGGGAGATTAAAACACATATCTTCATTTAAGAGGTTCGTTTCCTCACAGTGTTGGAGAGAAAGTTGAAACTTTTCTGTCCCGACTTCCTCAAACGTCCCGTCAGCAGAGAAGACAAACTGATACAACTGAGGCTGTAATAATAATCCAAACAAGAAAACTGAATACTTTTACACTGACGTCTTTTATTTTAGCCTCAGCAGCAGCTTCAGGATGTCAGAGTCTGTTTGTTTGTATAGAGCAACACCGTCAAACTGAAAGTGTCCTCATCATGCTGCAGATCGCTCCCAGTAAACGCCAGGACGGCGTTCATGTCTGTGTAGCCTCGGTCCGCCCAGACCCACTTCTGTACATCTGGTGGACGTATGTTTACATATAAAACAGGTTTAGTATCTACACATCTAGCTAGGACCCCTCTTGGACGTCTCTTTACGTATAAAACAAGTTCACTATCTGAATGTCCGTGAACGTGCGAGAAAAGCAGAATATTTTGACGTCCAGCCAGGAACCTTTTGGTGGTCTGCAGACATCGAACACATTGTCTGAGGTAAACTACTTGTACATCTGTCCTTGGTGGTTAAATGGATTCTAGTCCTGATTTTCAATCTCATTGACAGTGTGGACAGACAGGAAACGAAGACACAGAGAGAGAGAGACGTGTGAGATGACATAGGTGTCCTCAACTATAAATGAATGCCCCGAGTATCAGCTGTTTCCAGAGTTTTGCAAAGTTGGGTTCTGAAAACAAGTGATGGAATGTAACTAAGTACATTTACTGAAGTACTGGTATTTTCAGGTACTTGTGATACTTAACTACATTTATTGCCAGAAAATGAAGTTATGTGTTACTTAATTAAACTTTAGACTTTCACTGTTACCAAAGTAATATTTTGATACCTTATCTTTACTTTTACTCAAGTTTGACCTTTTGGTACTTTGTACAACAATGCTGATAACCAGCTGACCTTTAGACCAAGCTCCTGATTGAATACCTGCATTAACTCACACTAATATTTTCTGTTTTTCAGATCTCAACTGTATCTTTAAACTTTAGTGACTTACAGATGTTGAAGCTGGACAGAAGTCGATTTGATGATGGATTCATTAAAATCAACCGTAGTGTTGGGGTTTGATCCTGCGGTGTGTTCATGTTGTGGTTTTGGTGTCTTTATATAAAAAAAACAATAATCGTTTTAACGAGTGAGCGATCTGCACATGCTCCGTCACTTCCTGAGGAGGAAAGTTGCCGCTTGATGGCAGTGGAAGCAGGATTATCAGTTTCATCCCTCGTCAGTGTCCTTCGGCTCGTCACCAGAAGCAGAGACACGTCCTTGGAGGAACAAAACGCCGCTGGTTCGATTCCCTCAGCCCGGCTAATGGCCTCCATATTCATTTTATTTACAGCTCGGTCCGTCCCAGCGGTGTGGAGCTGCTGATGGGTGGAGGAGGAAGATGACAAAGAGAAAAGAAAACCACTGCCTGACTCTGGATTCTGGGTGGCTGTTATTTTTAGCCAAAGCAGCCATAATTACCCGGGCAACGTCTAACAAAATTGTTCAGGCTCGGCTGGGCAATTAGGCCAGGCGGAGCAGCTAATGGAGAGAGAATTACACAGACCTTTCCCCCATTAGCCCCCATTTACAGCAGGAAATTTACTGGGAGTGTATGGACCAGCCGTGACTTCCAAACCAGATTACTGCTCTGAAACCACTCTCCCTCCATCCCTTTATCCCTCCCTCCCTCCCTCCCTCTCATCCTCATCTGCACACAATGGAAATCCATTCATACAAGTAAAGAGGAAATTTAACGGAAGTAGAATTAAGACCTCCTACTTTATCTTCTGCGGGAGCAACAGTGTCATTTCAGAGAGAGTCAGGAAATGAGTTTACACTGTATTAGTAAAGTGTTTAAATCTGAATGGTCGCCATAAGAGCCTGCTAATAGATAATCACTTTATCTGCATTTAATGGTGTTCTCTAGTGACATTATGCAACTTTTTCCCCGCTGACTACGATATATATATGAATTTGGTTCATAAAGATGCTGGTGCCCCTGGAAGGGATGGGAAATAAATAAAACATGAACTTCATACTGCAGTGTAACCCCTCTAGACCCCAGCAGATTTTTAGTGTTAGGTTTAACATTTTCCTACTCAGTTTAAACAGAAATGGTGTAAAAGTTGTAATTTATTAAATATAGCCTAAATTCGAAGGTAGCCCCATAACCCCCCAAAAAACATAAGGGGCAGCCTATCACCAAAGGAAATTCCAGAGTTCTAGACAGTTTCAACATCAAGTGTTTTTTTGTACGAGCGACACCAAATCTGTGGCGACCAAAAAAAAAAAACGTCTGTGGCTAGAAGTCAGGACATCGCCAGCTGTGGAAACAAAACTGGATATTTGGGCGGGAAGTTTGGACATGTCCAGCCATGTTTGAAGCAACGTAAAACTGATATTTTTGACAGGAAGACGGGACAAAACAGGTGTTTTTAATGAGAACCAGGAACAATTTCCAGCCATGTTTGTGCAACCAAGACAGGTCTTTTAAGCCAAAACATGATCTTTCCCCAAAACCCTAACCAAGTAGTTTTTGTATATTACATAACTACACCATAAACGCAGCATTGTCAAATCATACAATTAAGAATCGGACCTAAAAAAAGTTGCATTATGTAGAAATTATGCAGTTTTTGTGGAAAACTGATGTTGCCAACATTCATTCTGCTGATTGCGTTGTGTCTTCTGGAAGTTTGATTATTTGAAATCACTAAAAATCTTGTTGTACACTGTAACATTAAGACCACCTTGATTGGATTGACTGGGTCAAGGACTAAAGAACACAACTACAGTATCTGTATATAATAAGCATCATATTTTATATTCTCAGGATTAAATATATTCCTCTGAAATGTCGACATGTATGAAAGAGAAAATAGAGAATTATCCTTACCACCACTGTGTTCTGTGTGTGTGTGTGTGTGTGTGACGGGGTCAGTAGCTCCAGGCTGCTACCTGTGGATCTACAGAGCTGCTGCATTAATTATGAACTGTACCAGATTAGAAATGGAGGTGAGGTGAAGAGGAGGCTGCTTCTCCACAGGTGGAGAGGATGAATATGAAACACCAGCATGTGGATCTACTGACACACACACACACGCACACACACACACACACACACACACACACACACACACACACACACACACACTCTCTCTCTCTCTCTCTCTCTCTCTTCATCCTCCCGCCCTTCTTCCACCTCTTCCTCTTCCTCTTCTCTTCACAGCTGAGGCTTAACAAAATATCAAAGGCAAAAAAAAAGAAAGTATTAACAAGGCAAAAGTTCTTGATCCCTTTTATGAGATGAAAAAAAAGCAAAGCAAAGCAGTGAGGAGATTTCCATTCCAACATTAATTCCAGCGCTGGTGAATTTCCAATGTCGGCAGCCATTAAGGCCTGTCAAATCAAATGTGACACCAGGGGAAGGAGAGAGAAATATTCAAATCATCTTTCAAATCTTTTTCCAGCGCTGCCTCTCTGAGCTGTTGCTCTCGTCGCTGACAGTTCTGACAATTAATTTATGTCTTACAGATTATTCCTCGAACCACTGCTGACCCTGGGGGACGTGCACGAGCACACAAACACAGCCAGGAAACTGATGCGCACGCATTTCTGCAAGTACCTGCCAGAGGGGGCGGGACACCTGCCCTCCAAGTGTCAATCATTCGTAGAAATTCCTCAGATATGAAGGTAGCAGCTCAAATACACAGAGAGAGAGCAGATAATGTTTAACAAGGGAAATCAAAGGTTCTGTCTACTGATTAAAGTTCTGGCGCTGCCGTTCTGAAAAATAAAATAAAACACTTTAAACTATATTACACTCCCATGTTTCTAGACATGTTGAATCTCCATGTGTGGTGGTTCAATCCCTCTAACAGCACGGACAGACTGCAATAGATGTTGCATGCACAGAACAGAACAACAAAATCACAGTTTGCAAGTTGCATTGACAGAATATCTGATACAAATTATAATATATGTGAAGTGTGTGAATCCAGGAGACGACTGAGCAGGATGAGGCATCGCCAAGTGGTGCCCGAGCCACAGAGCGCAGGCCACACAAGATAATTAGCAGTAAAACAGAGAAGATCAGAGTGAAGAGGCATCACATTTTACAGAAATACAGATATAAGGAGATAGAAAGTAGACTGTTTGTTTCTCACACTGCTACTTAACCTGGCAGTTTAACTGTACACTTCGACAATGTTGAAATGTAACTGACCCAAACAGCAGAATAAATTCTAAATCATGGATGGATGGACGTTTCTTTGGGTTTGATTTTTGTGACAATGCTGTGCTTATCTTCTGGTAAGTTGAAGGCACACAAATACTCCATTAGGGTTCATAAAAGATCATTGAAAAATATCCAGTGGTTCACTCTTACAAATGTTGAAACACAGTCTTGAACAGTGGTCTCTGGCTGCATTGCAATTAAAAATGGTACATTGTATTTTGACCACAGACAGTTATTATCAAAGTTACTCCATATTTCTATATGAAATATGTGAATTGTTTTCAGTGAACCATATAGACCTGTTCAGTTGCACTCAGCATAATTAATACTAACTAACACGTTTGGTTGGCACAAAGGTCTGTAGTTATTTAACAGCAGTCTGGTGTTGGTGCATCATCACTCCAACTGGAGACTCCTCATACGTTAATGACGCTGTCTACCAGCAACCCTGAAACAACACGACCACTGCAGCGTTCCAGCGACAGGCGGACCGGTCCTTCATCTTACACTTGCAATTTGGTTTGGTTTGGTGAAATATTGTAGTTTGGGTTGAAGTCACCATGTTACAGTACTTACAACATAAGAACGTAGGCACATCACAGTCGTAACTCAAGTTATGTCATGTACGTGATGTAACGTCCTCCTTTGCTGTCGTAATAATTACTAGAGGTCGCCACCTAACAAGAAAGGTAAATATGGGTCACAATAAGCTGCTTTCACAGTCGACCTATCTGGTTCTCTTTCTGGTAAGGACCGGCTGAGGAAGAGTCACGTTTTGACATTTCACAAATTTTTCTTCAGGATTCTGCATCATTTGTCTGGCAGGATGGGACAGATTCATTTTAATTTCAGCAACTGAGTTGAGTTGACTTAAATATTTGGATGTAAAACAGATATAAAAACGGCATTTTCAGATATATATATTAATTCAGTTTGTGAATCCTTGCAGAATTATAGAGGCCCACAGAACATTTTAAAGATAGAAATCAAATCACATGACTTCAGTTTCTCAGAGTAAAATATTTTGATGTGATAAATAATCTAAAGTTGTGTGTAGTAGTGATAAAATTAACTCATAAATATTCAGTTTTAGATTCAGAAGTCTTGACGGTGGGTCGTTGCTTCCTCCTCCACTGACGGCAGTTAATTTTTGTCAGATTTGTTTTTTGAGCTTCATTAACCGGTGCCAGATTAGTCCTCTGTGGGACGGCGGCAGCAGGGGGGGGGCGACGTGAGCTCCTCGCCTCCGACCTGCCGAGGTGCAAGCAATTAAGGAACGGGAAGACGGAGTCTGTCAAGAGCGCCGACGCAAAAGCTCAAGACACCTAACCCACTTAGACGCTTTCAGCTCTTTAATAAAGAAACTTCTGTAAACTGTCAAAATGATAATAGCTCGGGCCACCGCTGGTAATTGCAATTAGAGGAGGTGAAGTAGGATAGTGCTGCACACACACACACACACACACACACACCTCCTGAAAAACCTTAACCCAGTTTTTTAGCCTCTGACATCACTCAGTGGAAAACACCTTCAGAACAAAAACTGTAAAAACAATGAGAAAATCTTTAACATGTTACAGGTCAGTTAATCTGATCTGAGACAAGCATCAAACTTTGTAACACATCAGCAAAAGTGGTTTAAGTCCTTCAAAGAGGATGCTCCTTATCATCCTGCACAATTTTAAAATCCATTTTCACACATTTTCAAAAGTATCGAAATCTATTTTCACATATTTACACTTTTAACAACACTCACGCTTCAACTAGACCTTTAATAATATCCCATTTAAATAAATTGCCAAACAGCTATGTAACTTTGCCAAAGAGGAAATTCAGCAGTCGACCTTTTGTTCATTTTTTTTCGTGCCATAAGAAAAATCAAATATAAACATCTGTTCAGTGAAACACTCTCCAAAAGAGGACGATAAAGTTCTGAGTGAGTAAGAGATGGAAGGATCGAAAGAAAGTGGAGTGAAACGAAGAAGAAAAGATAAAAGATGAAAGAGAAGAAAGGAAGGAAAAGGTGAGATATAAAATATCAGTGAAAGAGGGAAAGAAACCGGAGAAACACTAAAAGAAAAAATAAAGGACAGAATTATTAAATACATAAACTGTAGGAAGGAAGAGCAGAGAAGAAAAGGAAGGAAGAGGTGAAAGTTGAGCATACACAGTCAAGTAGAGAAAAGAAAAGAAGAAAGGAAAGAAGTAAGACTGAAGAAAGAATGACTTTAAAGAAAAGGAAACACTGTAGGAAGGAAAACAAAGACAGAAATACGGAGAGAGAGGATGAGTGAGGAAGCAGCGAGAGGCGACAGAACCAGAAACATGGACACAAAACAGCAAATCAAGGAACGAGCGTCAGAACCAGAATGTCCAGAATCTAAAACACCTCTTTGGGACGACACAATCTGAATTCAAGGCACCGGGAACTGTTTACGACTTGCTAGTGTACCAGTTTTGCTGAGCTGTCACCACATGACCCAACGATCTGACAGCATGTGATCAATCTTCACGTGACCCCTGGATTCTACATTCAGATTATTACCCAGCATGCAGCAGCCATACGAACCTCTTGTTGAATGTAAATCTACACATTTACTCCAGCTGTCAGATAAATATGAGCGATGGGAACGTTTTCCAAAATATGCGAATCCTCAAGTAGAATCTTAAACTAGCTGAAGAGCAGAAGATCCATTTACTTTAAAAATAAAGCGCCTCTCTTTTTCATAAGTCACATCAGCTGCGTGTTCATTTGACACCTCTGACTTCCTGCTTCGTCTCTCAGCTGGTGGATCTGTCTGAATCCTCTCGCTTCACAATATCGAGCGCCGTCGACTTCCACATGTTAATGTAGCGGCAGTCAAATATCCCACATTCATATTCATACTCAGCTGTATCTGATAGATTACAACCATCAGCTGTGAGGATCAACGCTGACTCCATAAGACGAGAGGGAGGAAGGAGCCGCCGTCTTTGATGTCTTATCTGTTGCTTCGACTGGATATTGATCAGCAGATCGGCGGTTATTTCCAGGTGTCATCTTCATTTTCTTTCACACACGCACAAACAGACAGCAGTGATTTCTCCTCTTGTCATCTCAGGCTCGACTAATCGATTTCAAATCAGACGTTGTCCTTTGAAGCTCGCGCTCGACACTCCCTGCCAAACACACGCCTGTTTAATGAGCAGGAAGTCATCAGGCGAATGTTGGAACCGTCGGTGAAGTGACCGGATCAGCCCGGAGGTTCGTTCGGCTTTTGTGTTTCATAAATTCAATGAGGCTTTTACTGCCTGGCATAAAAGGCCACAAAGACAATAAATGAAGACGGAGTTTTATTTGCATCTCCTCCTGCGGGGCTAAATTTAAAGGATCAGTGAATCAAATCATTAAAATAAAAACCCCTCTCTGCCAAGCGTGAAGGAAGGAGTTAATTACTCAGATTTAGTGGTTTTGGGGCGATTTTCAGTTTCCTATAGACGGTGAAAGCGGAGCTCTTCTTCCGCACTGAAGGATCCATGGCTTGTTTGTGCATGGATTAACAGCAAAGGAAAGGCAAATCAAATAAAATTAAGTATTAATATGCAATATGCATAATTGACAAGCCATCGCTTGGAGTGCTGTTCAAAAACTTGCAACAAGGTAATAAAGTAAACAAGCAGAGGGATGAAATTCAGCTCGCAGACTCCCCACCGCCTGAACGTGGAGAGAACAACACGTCTGATGTAGCGAGCAGCTCTATATTTTTATTTTCATTGAATTTTTTTATCTCCGCTCGACGTTTTTCAGCATCTGTGCTCATGAATATGTAAAGCTGCAGGCGTGAGGTTTACCTGTCGACAGGTTCCTGTTCAGCAGCCTCAGTCAATTTTTCGGATTTTGTATCTTTTTTTTTTTTTCATTTTTTCAGAAGAATTATCATCCATGCATATGAATCATTCCACAATGGAGGAGCTGACAAACAGGTGTTGCATTTAGAGATTTTAACACATCAGGGCGGAGGGAGTTTTACAGCTGCTTCATGCCAAACTTCAGCTGCCATTTTCATGACTTTCTGAGCTGACAGAGAGATTGAAGGCCGGAAGGTCTGCACCTAAACTTCATCGACCTCACAGTTTACCAGACAGCTTCACCGACATTGAAACATTTTCTGCTGTAAATTCCAAAAACAACTCGCCAGTCTAAAAGCACCCACAGTCCAAGGTACTGAGGAGGAAATCACACCAGTCACACCAACCTGACGCCAGAGTAAATGTTGGCAGTGTCCATATCTGCCTACCAAAGTTTACACTACACAGTTCTTTATGTTGTCTGTTTCTTTAAGTTACATTTTTTTAATATTGTGTTATTTTATGTTGTGACATCACAGACTTCCTGTCAAAAATATCCAGCTTCGTCACTACAAGCTGACTTACTCGCTCTTGAACAGCGGTCTCCGACTTGTTGGCCTTCTCGCCTAACTCCACCACCATCGCCTCCACCGCCAGATATGAAAGTCACGTCATAAACATTAAGTGCCTCAAATGTCAGATTTCTCACCTGCACTTAAAACCCACTAATCTTACCTCTGATCTCAGGGTGACCATGCCGTTGCCAGTAAGGTCACAAAGAACAACTTCCTTGAGGGGATCAGAGAAATACAGCTTGGCATTTTGAAAAATGGGACTGAGCCTTTATTCCTTCTCCACCACTAATGAAAACACTCACAGACAGATCGAGATGTAAAAGTGATGTTAAAACTACAAACAATCTGAGCAGCCAATCAGTCCATCTCTGGATCCAACAAACGTAGATGTTTCTTAATTTAATAAACAAAAGAAAAGACAGAACCACATTTTTAATATGAAACAACTCGTATTGATCAGTCTTTACAACCTGCTGTATTTGCTCTTGTTTCTTGTTCAGTGATGTTCCTTAAAGATTGTGATACAACGTTTTCAAATCTTCCTACATCAATTTCGCAAAGAGCAAGAGCCAGTTTTTTTTGCTAGCTTGAGGGGAAATAAAGGATGTGTGGAAGGCTAGGGCACAAAGACACACCTGTTTGTGAACTACAGACCTGCAACCTCCTGGTTTCTCCTCTACACCTGCTGTACTTCACCTCCACCCCTCTGCAGGCCCCTCCTCCTCCTCCTCCTCCTCCTCCTCACTGAGACTCCATTAGCTCTGCTCTCCATCAGCGAGCTGTGATGTGAGATTAGACGGCGGCGCAGGAACCGCAGAGGTCACTCCGCTCTCCTCTCTGAAGTTTGTGTCTCCTGACCTGCTGCTGCTGCCTCGCTCAGATAGACGGAGGACTGAAACTAGTCGAACAAAGAGACTTCAGATACACATCGTCTGAGTTCTGACCCGTCTACATGTGCACTATCTTCAGTAGGACTCATTCACTGTGTGTTAAGAGTAAATTAAGACCAACTGTGCTGCAGCTCTGCTCACTCCTGCAGGAAACTGGTTCCTTCTGGAACAATTTCACTTTGGCTGCTCATAGATGAAGACAAGATAAATCCTGGAACAGGTTGATTTGTACTGGAAACGGGTGAAATATTCCAGCCAACTGACATGTTTCATTAAAAAATTGTTCCATTACAAAGAATGAAAAATGTGACTGAAATGTGTGTTTCTACTGGACGTGGCCACAATGTTCACTGAAAGTGGATGAGTGTTTGAATCATGAGAATAAAATGTTGGCATTGTACATATCAACAAAATCAGTGTCAAATCATGATCAGAATACATGCATGTGAGCTGACCACTATATATTTTTAACAAGACGTCAGGATACTTCCAGCCGTGTCTGGTTTTGATGAGATGTCAGGAAACATTGAGATATTTCCAGCCATGTTTGTGCTGAAAAAACAGATATTTTTTAACAAGATGCAGGTACATTTCCAACATGATCTTTTCCCAACCCTAACTGTGACGACCCCTGAGCCAGCACCTCCCTCCTGGGGCCTGGTGGGCAGAGTAGAGTCGTTAGTGAGAGTCAGCACAACACCATGTAAGCTGGTGGCAGTCAGCCAGTCACTCTCTCCCTTTCTACAGCTGGCATCCACCCTACAGCTGTGTCTTTAGGTTGTCTGATTGCTTGTTTTAACCTTTTTTAGATAAAATAACTCTTGTTAAGATAAATTAACTTTTATTTGCAACTGGGCTGAACATTTTTAAGTAGCCTGAATCTCAGCAGCCAAGTTTTGTTCATTTCTGTATGTTTTAAATAACATTTTAAAAATAAATGTTTCTTTCTCTCTCCTGCACTTTTCTCTTTCTCACCTGAACATTATAGGAAATAATTTGGTACTTCCATTTTCTCAGAATAAAAGTGCAAAGAACAACAACTTGACTGCTTAGTTTATATTCCACAAGCTATATAAAACAAAGTACTGACAGCTCAGGATGTCAGTGGTTTCCCTTTTAGCAAGGGGCTGCTAGAGGCATGTCAGCTCATTACAAAGGGTTCATCCAGCGCTCATAAAAGGTTAAGAAGCAGTGTTGTAGCTGTAGCTGTGAGGAGAAACTTACTGTTAATAATGAAAAAAAACATGTGGACCTCTTCAAGCCACAGTCACAGCTTCATAAAATGATATATAAAAAAGAAATTTGGTGGTGCACCTGGAGAATTTTCCAGTTAATGTGTGAGCTTTGTGATATTTTATTCTGTTAAAGACGATAAACCCGGTGTGCGAGCGAGCTGTCTTCCCCCTAAGCCTCCCGTCAGCCTCGTGTGGCTGAAGGAGTCACAGAGGAACAAGTTCCTGTCGTTGGTTTTGACTGTAGCGGAGCCACCTGTCACCCCCGTCTCACCTCCACCCTCCACCCACCGCCCACCTCTCCCCAGTGAGACGCCTTCACTCTGATGCAGCGAGGACGGATCTATGAGCCGCGCTGGTGGTAAAGCAGGCATGCTAAATTTTGCATGGATTCTCTTTGAAGTGTCAGGAGATAAAAAGGGAAGCTCGCCCGTGTTTTCATGTGTTCATTGTGAAGAAGATGAGGCCACATATAGCTGGGCCGGGTTATGATATTAGACGAGTACAGAGCAGATAGAGCTGTACAATGAAAAGAAAAGCCCATTTTATTTTCAAGCAGATTTTCTTGACTGACAAAAAAATCAAAAAACATTAACCTGAGATCAGACGAGAGAAACTTCAAATGCAAATGAATCCTCTTTAATAAATTGTCCTTTACTCTGGTTCCCGCCGTCCTCTTGGACTGGTTTAGCTCTCCGGTGACAGCGTACATGCAGGTACAGGCATGTAACTAAGTAAATTTATTTAAATACTTTACTTTTGCAGGAAATTGAGGTACTTGTACTTTACTTGAGCCTTTTCTTCTCATGTAGCCCTCATTAAAAAAAGACCATAGAGGTTGACTGTGAAAGTAGCTTATTACGACCCGCTTTTACATTTCATGTTAGGCAATGACCTCTAGTGGCAATAATCATTATTACAGCTGTAAAGGAGGAAGTCATGTGAAGTAGTATAACTGCAGCATTCATGTGCTCCTCTAATGGTCCCATTTCCCGACTTCCTGAAAGTCGTTTTTTCCGACCTGTGGGTTCATGTGTGTCGTTTTGGAATGTTGGATTAACATGGACACCAAAAAGAAGTCGTTTAGCATTTTAGCGCTCGAAGTGTTTAAACAACATGTTGACAGCTGTTTCCAGTGTTTGAGTGACAAGGAAGAGCAAAGGAAACAGTATAATGAGTACACAACACATGACTTTGGTAAAAATCAACCCTTTCGACCACCATGTTTCAGCGTCACATGACGTCAACTTCGCACCTCGTGTACCAAAAGTGTTGTTTTGACTTGAGTGTTACTGTAGCAGGCTAGCATAATCTTTTAAAGGTATTTAAGATTATTTAATTAATCGCCTGATGAACAAAATGTCACCTATACATGTCACTAATGGAGGGTAAGACTTACTGTGATAACATTAATCTTACAATAATTGCTCCACGTCTGATAAACATCTTGGTCCACTGCACGACTGCATCTGTGTCTGATCTCAGACAGGGGAAGTCTTTGTGAAGTAAAGGCTTGTGTATTTCTTATTCTGTAGTTCATCATGATTGTTGGAGCAGCAGAGAACTGTACAGGTACGGGGTAAAGTTACATAGAAAGTAAAGGTTAAAGTAGAAAACTCATTCCTGCATTCAAACACACAGATGTTGTAGGCAGACACCACCGCAGTGATCACGACTTGTTTATTTTTAAGGGAAAAACAAAATCACCAGACACAAACAGCAAATAAAATGCAGACAAAATTAAATGATATGCCAAGAAAATGAGTCTCTATTGGACCATATTTATTGAGAAATTTTAAAGAAAATAAGGTGTTCAAATGTTGCAGTAAAGGACGAAGACACAACTCCTCTACACTGCAGTCTCCCTCCTTGATCATCGCTCTCTGCCTCAGAGACATTTCTGCAGGAAGAGGAAGTGACAACGACGTCAAAAGGCCTCCAAGCAGAGTGACACCCTAACACCCCCTCCCCTGAAATAAAAGAGAAAAACTCCTCCCCTCCCCAAACCAAAGCTCCCCACCTGAGCTCACCGAGGGTTTGCATTCCAGTTGCTGGATCGTTAGCCGGGGGTATTAGGCATCTTGCCTGGGCCTTGCATCATCGCCTCCCCGTCTCAAAGTTTTGACGCGCCGTCTTTCCCCGTCTCTCCCTTTTCTCTCACTGGCATGTAGATTATTCTCATCAGCTTCCCCTCGACATCCTCTGGAAGAAAACAAAAGGAAAGATGGTGGGAGAACACCGGAGCCCGTTCCTATTGAAGTGCAAGGTGACCCTGATGAAGATCCAATCATACATGACGCCGTCACAGAGCTCCTTGACCCAAAAGGATGCAAACAGAGAGGATTATGGGTGAATTACCCAAGAGCATGAAAAGAAAAAGTTATTTCTGTCGAGCGTAGGTAACATAAAAGAACATCATAATTGAGTGCAGGATGGTGGAGAGCAGCTGTACGTCAGCTCAGAGCGGCAGACACAAGGTCACACAGAGGTCAGCTTAATGAACTGACTCTGTTCATATATGTCTTATTTACATATGTGATGTTGCTCCCACAGAATATATCACCATCAGACATATAATGTTTTCTTGTCAAAAGGAATAATTAGACCCTGAACGCAGCACTGAACCTCAGACATGGGAAATCCAAAGTCAACCATCACTAGTACATCTTGTCCTGCCAACAGCTGACAAAAGAACAATTTTGAATACAACAACAATATAAGAAGCCATTGTCCATTCCTTGACCTCCTCGAAGACGAAGTGAAAAGCAAAGAAGTGCATTTTCTTTCTTCAGTCCAAGGGCGAGCCAAACAAAACTGGAGCTTCTCTAACTCGATGTTGCCCTAACAAAACTGAGTTTATTGGAGTGAATGAGAACTGTCAACAATGGTTCCCAACATGAAACCCATAAAAGGGCCAAGAGATGATAGGCTGGAGAACAGAAAGCATATCAAACATATTTCTGTTTACATTTTTTATGTATATTACTGGATAGTTGTACTAATTGAGCACAATTTCCAACAGATGTAGACAAAATCAGCTTCACATTTTTAAATAGAAACTGTCACTTTAGCCAGCTGAAATGGTAAATGTTGGCCAGAGAGTGCTAGATTATTAATTTATACTCTGTGTAGTTTGTTGGAAACTCTGTGAGACTTAGGTGTCTGTACGATATGACCAGAATTTGAGTTTGAAACATAAAAAAAATGAACTTACTTTATCAAAACAGTGTGTTGATGTCTATGTTCTGTGTTACAGAGATGTCTACTGAAGTTAGCATGCTAACCAGCTAGCCCAGGCTCGTCCTGTCTCCTAACACCACTGTATAGCTCAGAGATGATAGTCTGATAGCCCTGTAGTTTCAGCTGGGAGATGTAAAAGCAGCCAGTTCACTACTGAGTCTAATAAGTCAACAAAATAAACTCACAAAATGTCAAGAAAGGAAATATTTTGACACCTATTTTCCTTACTTAGAAGAAAAATACAATCGTACACCGCCTTGTTAACTCATCATAGTCACCAGAACAGTGTTGGTTTGTCTCCACAGTCACCTCTGGTTTGGTCCAAACAAATCCTCAGTTCACAGAGTAAGATGTGAAAATATTCCGGCTATATACGCTGATGATGTCCGACTCTCCCTTTCTGCTCTTCTGTCCCTGCCTGCCATGTCTTCCCGTCCCCGGAGTCATAGTCCTGGTCAGAGCCGCTGTAAATCACCTCCGTACTGTATCCCCTGTCTTCACACTGACCTTTGTCTCTCTGGGAGTTCAGTCCCTGTCTGCTGTCCAGACCCATTCACTGGGAGACTGCTGATCCCTGTTGACCATGGTGACTCCCCCTGCCATCTGGGGTCGTGGTCCCGGCAGACTCCCATCAGCTAGGGCCACTAGGGCTACTAGTCTTAGTCTTGATTTAAACATTCAGTCTGTCTCCACTTCAGCTCCATTCAGCTACACGTCACCCTCTTTGTTTAGTCATAAACGTTTATTAGCCGTGTTTGAACGTCCTGAGTTGTGACCAACTGACCACGACTGGATCAAACACAGCAGCCATGGTGTTGTGACTTTATTCTGATAGATATGATCTGTTTGGATTGAGCAGGCATGAATCATTTCTTGTGTACTGTACTGTAAGTTAGAGCATCTCTGTGAGCTGATCCTTGAGCATTTATTGTGGAAGAATAAAGCGGCTGTGAGCTTTCTGTGCAGCTTTCTGGAGCAGGGTGAGATAAAGGTTTCCTTTGATACGATGACAGTCGTGACTCTGTGGCTGCAGCGCTGCTTTGGGTCGTGCATCTGCTGGGAAAAGCTCTGCCTTCTCTTTAATATCATTTCTAAAGAAATCACTCTCGGCTCCCGGCGGCTTCGCATATTTTGAGCGCTCAGGGCGCAGAGCACCAGAGGTTAAATATATTTCAACTTTTTAAATGAAGAGTGTTGCTCCTAGAAAGTCTTTCCAGTAGTCACTCAGAGACAACAGCAGCTGTGACCGGCGCTGTACTCAGCGCTGTCTGACGGCGTCAGCAGACAGCAAGGGCCTTCAGTGGAACACGACACTGGTTTGATTGACAGGTGACCGACACTGAAAAGCGTCCAGGCGGATTCGTACCTGCAACCTCTGTCACCTCCTGTCAGTCAGCTGCTGAAGAGCCGAGTTACTCAGAACATAACTGTGCTATATTAAGTCGTTTGATTATACAGCGGAGGTTTAACAGAAGCAGCAGGCAGTTATTATTATGTGATCTTCTCATATTGAAATTTTCTACATAAGTATAACAAACAATCGTCAACCTCCAAACAGCTGGAAGGGTTTTTTTTTGTTGAAAGGATGAATCAACAGGTATCTATTATATAGACATAACTAGAAAAGAGACATTTACATCAAATTCTTCAAATGTAATGTATGGATACTATATATATTCAAATATATATTTTGTCTCTAGTTTCTTAAAGGTGTGATTTTTAGAATATGGCCAGAATTGGAAGGTAGCTCAAAAAACACAGGGGGCAGCACTAGAGTAACCGACAACCGCTGCTCTTTGCTAGGTATCCTCGGCTTTAGCTACCGCTAGATAATTAGCTCATGGCTCAGTAAGTGGTGGAGCCAGTGGCTGTAGAGTTCGTCTGGAGCAGGACTTCTCAGTATGGAGCGTTGAAGCTGTTTTGGATTAACTAGCGACCCTGTTAGCGTTCATCGGCTGTCAGCTGATGGAGCTGGAGTCGAGGAGAGCACACAGTTTGTTTTTTAAACTTTTGGGATTGGAAAGTGGATTTATCTTCATTCTCGCTTATCAACCTCAACAGCAGTGTGGAGCTGCCGAAATTGCCTGTAATGTACTTTAATTCTCTCATATTTGACTGCTGAATGGAGGAAAATGTACTTCACTTCATGAACGCACAGAGAGGGGATGGGGAAAAGAAAAGTCACTTCGGGATAACAGAAGGAAACTCTGAACTCTTACTTCGGTCTAAAGTACATTAAGAGTATTCTGTCTTTTTGTGGCGCACCTCCAAGGAATAGCAAAGGAACAATGTGTCTCTTTATGTGTGAACACTGACAGCTTGGTAGCATTAGTTAGCTTGGTAGCGTCCAGCTAGGTGGGCTTGTTTAACTAACTGGGCTCGGTTCAACCCCACCCATGCTCCACCTCTTTGTCCATTTTGGATTAGCCTGTAGTTAGGCAGAGTCAGGTGTTGCCAAGATGGCGACGACCGTTACTGCACACTTTCAGCTTCATTCTGGCTCTCCAGAAACCTGTAAGTGATGTCACCGTGGCTCTGTTCACTATTTTTACAGTCAATGGCTGAGTTGCAAGAGCAGAAGTTAACCAACACAACCAGGCTGTACAAACAACCTGACAGGAAAACTCAACCAAACCACATCTTCTGAAGGTTGAAGTCTCAGCAGGTTTTAGATTTGATGTCCACGGACTTATTGATTATGTGACTAAACACAACACAAACAGTAAAATGGTTCCTGTTATATAATAGACGTGCTATTGTTTCTCAGTGGGTGAAGAGGGTGAGCCGTGGAAACAAACAACTGCTGCGGCTCAAATTAATAAGTGATGACTTATTAATGTGAAACAGCACACACAAACTAATGTTAATATTTTACTAAACATTTTGCAGAGATGAAACGAGATGCTGGTCCGATACTTTTTTTGGGCTGAGGGGAAATCTTTTCTCTCCTCCCCGCTGAGTCCAGGAGAAACTGATGAACGGACACAAGAGTAAAATGAGTGAACAAAGAAAGCTCTGAGCGACGCCGAGGCGGCTCGAAGGATCACAGACAACACTACCGCACCAAACCAAACACCGGCGGCTCGCACTCCACACCAAGATCTCCCCAACTTCTTCAAAGATGGCTGATAAAAAATGGATGTTAAACAGTTGCTTTCAAGTGCAGTGGAACCCGTAAGATAGAGCAACAGTGAGGTGTTTGATGTTAATTCTACTGTTAGTCTTTGAAAAAAGTGTTTGCAAGTTGTGTGAGAAGAGCCACACACACACACACACACACACACACACAGACACATTAAAACAACTTTGAACTGCTAAATTGTTCTAAGCAACATGGCCGCAGGAAATTTTCTGCATTTGAAAGCCGCTCAGGCCCGAGCAGAGATAAACAGCGGCGATGTTGAATTCATGTCTTGTTTTACTTTGAAAGGGAACAGCATCAAAGGCACGAGGCAGAGCATCCCGCAGCAGAGAGAAAATGAATGAAGAAGAACGTGTCTTTAAGTGTTTCCGTTTAGAAGCATTCAGAGTGAAGACAGTGTCCGTGTTCAAGAGCCAGTTATAAACTGAAATAAGAAAAGACTTCCTTCACCTTTTTCACTGCTTTTATTGCCATGACATTTAATTTATGTTAAAAAATTACATTACACTACATTAGCGTGTGTTGACAGGTCTTGTGCATATGTGAAAACAAGTAGTAAAAGACTCCAGAGGAAGCTGTATGTAATCTGATAAATTACCTCCAGAGATGTCACTCAGTGGCTGAGTTGCATTGTGGGTAATGTAGGCACCAGGTTTTGAAAGGGATGAAGAATGTGTGGGGGAAAAACAGGCGATATCTCTGGTTCTGTTGTAAAGATTTTGATTTTTTGTTTTCCAACAGTGTTGTAGGAGTGCACCGCCCGACCAGTGGACGGCTTTATACTACTTTTCTCACATGTGCAGTACTAGATCCCAAGACACACCTTAATGAGTTAGTTAATGAGTTACCCCTTTAATTTTTAAACAAATGTTTCATTTCTTTGTCCTCTGAAGGAAAGCTATGAACTATTTTTTTTAAAAACTGAATTATTAAAATAATGAAATAATATTTCATTATTTTAATCTTGCAGCTTTCCTGCATATATTATATGCAGTTCTGTGACCAAACTGACTGACTGTGTCAGTTTTTAGCAAGTTAGCAATAATTAATATGCAACATTCAATTAGACTTTCAAAATAAAGCTGAAAACATTGCAGTTTGGTCAGGTTTGGGAAAAGATCATACTTTAGTGTAACTATGGTCAGTCACAATAACAATAATTACTAAAAATTTAACATTAATTCAATTACGTACACTACGTTAACTAACTTAACCCAAAATAAGATAAAAAACAAATCAATCTTGAGTCTGAGTCACACATGGGACATGAACCCTGGTCTCCGGAGGGACAGTCCAGCTGACCACCCCTAACTAGGACTTTTCAGAGAACATGGTGTAGGCACAAAAACTACTTGGTTATGGTTAGAAAAAAAAAAAAAAAAAAATTGGGAGCTATGTTAGTAATGTAAAAGATACATATGTGATATAGGTTAAGTATGTTACGTAAGTTAAAAGAACTTATTTGTTACAACCACCATCCCCGTCCTCCTTCTTGCTATTTTTACTAAGTCACCTGACTTCCTCCTTTGCTCCCTACATAATTAATACTTTTGTTCTGATACTTCTGCACTAAGCTGCTCGCTCAGACAACATATGCAGCTGTTTTTTGATTGTTGCAGTACCCAGGTCCAGGTCTCATCATGTCTTGGAAGAACTTAAAATAAACCCAGACTCTGTTCAGACATTTTCGCTTCGTGCCGCCACTGGCCACCAGCTCTTTAAACATTCAGCTCTTTAAACATTCATCCCAGAATAAATTATATGAATGTCTGAGTGACTGAAATGTCCAGGTTCAGTCGGAGTCATCCAGGTCCATGATATGTTGTATGATTATACACCATGGGCTCCAGAATAGCTGGAACTAGCTAGGTTAGGCTAGGTTGTTCCATGTTGTGGTGCGCAAAACACCAGGTCCTCTAGGGGGTGCTATTGAAGCTGTCTTTCATTTACATTCTTGCTTCTTATACAATACAATCATAGAAAATATTTGTTTTCCACATTACACAGTTCATATGGAAGCTGGTACCACGTAGAAAAAAACCAGGTCATTTCTGGATACCGTTGGCTGTATGCGCTGCTGTATTTCCATGTGGCTGCTCGACTCCTGCCGGAGAATTACTGCTCCTGCTCCTCTGCCGCCCCTCAGCCCACACAATGCATCCATTTAGACGTTTCTGCCACGGCCTCCTTTAATATTAACGACGGCAGGGGGAAAGCATGTAAAAACAAAAGCTGCATTATTCCAGTGGAAATTCATAACATGAAATATTTAGTGTTGTTTTATTTGACAGAAATGCTGAAAGAAAAGAAACATGCAGCACAAATGCACACATGCTTTTTTTTCTCTCCCATGATTCCACTGGGGTCTCCTGCCAGGCGTTCTCCTTTCAGCCTGTAGCACATGGCCTGTCTGTGATAAAGGGATGTGGAGAGCAGAAGAAAAAAAAAAGCTTTTAAAGTTGTATTTGGCGTCTCGGCGCTCCCCTGTCAGCAGGCAGCAGACTTCTTATGAGATTAGACGTTTTTAGGCAGCCAGTCAGTCGACTTCTCCGTCTCCTCTGCCTCCGTCTCCGTCTCCACTCAGGCTAAGTTTGGCCGCCACGACCCTGCGGGGTTTCAGAGCCCTCGGTCCTTCTCGCTATCTGCTGCCGCCGCTCTGAAGGCCGGCCAAAATGGTCTCAGCGGTGGTGGAGTGGTAACTGAAGAAGAGGGTCAATAGGAATATCTGCTGCTTTAAAAACTCACAGAGACCTAAAGATAATACTGCAGTAAAGTTGTTTTCTAAGGTTGTTGAGCCAAATGTGAAGGAATATTAAAGTGGCTGTAATATTTATTTTATTTATTATTATTTTTACATTAACATCGGACTGTATGAATACTTTCATACGTATATGAAAGGATTTGCTTATGTTGATGGAGGAAGCTAAGGAGAAATGCAAAGTCGGATCTTAATCTCTCAGCTCATTGTTTTAAGCAGTCTGGTCATGAACTTTACTGTTTTGGTTCACTGCAGGCAGAAAAAGCTCTTTAAACAGCCTGCTGTTTACTACCTGCTTAGCAGCCAGCAGCACACTGTTGGACACTACCTGATGAAGAAAGTGGAGCATTAGCAGCTAAAAAGCCAGACAAAAGAACAAAAGAAAGGATGGTGAATGTTGGACTTGACTGAAGAGCCTGTAGATGGTCGTCACAGCTCCATTTCCCCCCACTGTATAAAAATGAAGCTAAGATATCCTGAAAACCAGATTCTAACCCATGCAGCTAATTAAAAAACAAAAAGCTGAAAACACTTTGTGTCCTTTACTTTGAGTTTGACCCATGTGCCGTCTGCTAACATGGAGGGGGCGGGGTTTATGACCTGTACTGTAGCCAACCACATCATGTCGTCCATCTTTAATGGTTGAGACCAAAACAGAGCTAAAAGGACAGGACATGTTGGTTTAAATTCACAACCTGATCACCAGAATATTGTAGTTTCCCTTCTCCAAATGTTAAAACACTGTCTCGAACCAGCAGCTTTGTTGCCTGTATCCCTATCCAATCCATTTTCAGGTCATAAACATGTAATGTTGAATTTCTATATGATACGTAACCTATGACATAATGAAACCTTTGGTGCCAACATTTTATCCAGGCGACTGGGCTGTGAGGGGGACACAAACGCAAAATGTGTGAGTAAACAGCTATTTGATACAAGTTCAACATATCATCCTATAAAGTGGTGAAATAACCGGTGTTGCATTTACAGCTTGTTTCTGCTGGCCAAAAAACAGGACCTAACAGTCCAAGATCCTGTCCTGGAGTGGCTTCGTTGTTCATTATTACCACAACATTAAAATATTGGACAGGACAAACAATATTTAGCTTTTCTTTTAACCTCACCGGAAGTAACCACAAGTGTAAATTTGTCCTGAGAGGAAAGATCTGCTGCTCTTTAAAATCTAGAAGGTTCAGCACGATCGCGATCAGGATATTTCACGACCATCTTCACATTAGATTTGGATATTGTTTGAGCACAAGAATACATTTTGTCTGGATTTTGACAGAGAAAGGTCGCTGAAGTTCTTCCTCTGGTGACGATGAATATCCACAACAAGCTTCAGTATAATATGACCAGGAGTTGTTCATTGCAAGAGCTAATTACCATCCTCAGGCCCTTCTGCAAGTGGTAAGAAATAAAGAAATAAAACCTTGTTACAGAAAGTCTTTTGGCAGAAACTAAAGCTCATTTAGGTTATTAGTTACCTCAGGTGTAAGTAATCTCATTCTAAACAGAAAACCGTGCAGGGAGCCTTCAGGTAGTCCATTAGTACAGCGCTGAGGAGGAAAATGGGAAGAATTATGTAAGAAAAAGTCCAACTTGTGTGGATTTGAATAATAAGCTTTTATTATAGAGGCAAGGAAACAGCCCCTACATGCATCTGAATTCATCTTCATTTACTCTGCTCTCAAATTTCTACAATTTCCAAAGAGTAATGAGCCTCATTTCATGAAACCTACAGTTAAGATAAAAGTACATTGCTTTATTTTTTAAACAGTTCTTCGTATTAGTGACCTGGATGTAAAAACACAGAGCTCAGCACTACCTGGACCTGAAAGTTAATGTCATTAAAACCTCATTAACTGTGTGCTCGTTGTTGCCGCCTGCTGCTGTCGGCTCTCGGTGCACAGCGATGGCGCTCTGCTCACCATCCCACCTCTCTCCGACCTCTCTGATTGGCCGGCCTTGCTTTGAAGCCTCACCAATTAAATTCATTGTCCTGGCGGCGAGGGCACTCCCCCCTGTAGGTTAATTATGTCATTACCCGCTTGTTGGTGAGATTGTTTGATGAAATATGAGTGTAATAAAAATACATGGCCAAAGGCGATATTAAAATGAGGCCCAGAGCTCGGAGAGATCACATCGGCTCCTCTACACTGTCAGCTTCATCATTCACATCACGAGGTAAATGTTCGCACTGATACAGGCGGGCAGGAACACAAATAAGATGCTTGGAGCTCTCAGACAGACACAGATTGGGACCGGAGGGGACCGCTCATTCATCCCAAAATGTTATTTCTATGCAAATGAAAGGGGCAGGAATTAGAGACAGGAAAGTCGAGATGGCCACGAGTCGCACCGGTTGCCATGGGGACTGAAATCTCATATCATCAGAGTCAAGTGGGGCATGAAGCAGATGAGTCGAGAGCCAAGAGGGCAGAAGAAGAGATGGGGTAGTTTGAAAGGAAATAACATCCCTCACTGTGGGGACCGTCTGAACTGAAGTGGCAGAAAGTTAAAAACTGTGAAGTGACTTTTGAATGTGACATCAGACGACACATCGAAGGTTTACAGGAAGGAACATATTACTTAACACATTGTTCTGGTATTCTTCTGTGTTCTTTCACTTTCTTTCTCACTTCTGAATAGATTGAAACATTGCATGCTTCTCATTTGAATAGATGAATTATTTTTTATTCTGTTATTAATTATTTAAACTTGCAATAGAAGTATGAAGCAAACGTTGATCCAAGTACTTGTGTCATGGCCCGTCCCTTTTCAGGTGACGTCACTGTAAAAACTAATCACATCGCTGTGGTGAAGCAGAACCGCTGCCTCTATTTTGATATCTGTTTATAGAGGAGCAGATACAGAGATCAGGTTGTTTTAGCTCCACCTCCAATGTTACTATATGCTGTTTATAGGGTTCATTATTAGCTCAATTTATGAGGATTATTAATGTTTAAATACCCTCTGCTTCCGGCGGTCTTTAGAGAAGACTGTTAAATCAATCGATTTTAAAAGCAGGTGTTTTATGGTTGGCTCGTCCCTCATTCGTCATTCGTCTGCAGACGGACTGAAGTCACAGATCTCTTCTTTTACCGTCCTTCGTTCTTTGGGGAAGTAAAGAAAATTGTCAACTTTTTATTGTTTGATGTGTAAGATGCAACTCAGTGGCTTTTAGGTGTGGTGCTGCAAGTTTTTTTCAGTTTTGGCACTTTTACAGAGCTTGTTTTCACCCAAAAGGGGGCGTGGTTGTTCTAGCGACAGGAAGGTGATGCACGCCTGTTCTCATCTATATCAAGAACTGTCTCCATCAGTAATACGATTTCCATATATACAGAGAGTAAATCTAGAGTCTGTAATCTTGGATCTCTTGGTTGTTAGTCTCATGGTCCAGGTTGCTGAGTTCCTCCTTCACTGAGCACTGGCGGTTTTTGGATATTTTGGTACAAATGCAGCGGAGGTGTTAAATCGGATCTAGCAGCTGGGTGCCGCCATGTCGAATCCCAGTCTCACCTCCATGTTCTCTTGATCTCAGCGTCCTTGTCCTCTCTGTTTTCTTCTTGTTTTTCCACGTGTAAAAACAGACTCTCACATGTAAGAGGGCACGTTGAGAGTGAAAATGGAAAATGGCACGTTTCAATACGAGACAATCAACATGAGGAGAAGTCAGGATTCATGTTTTTTTACTTCTGTTACTGCTGCTCTGATTACAGAAGATGGGAAAAATGGGGTGAAACAGTAAACCATCGGCCAATCACAAAGCTCAAATTGGCGCAAACTCCACCAAAACAACACTAAGTGATGTATTACACAGCATCGTAATACTGGACTGATGGATTACATTGTGTTAGCTTTGGTTTGGTCTGCCTAATAAACTGTGAACTAATTGTATGTTTAAGTTTCTTTCTACAGTTTTGTGCTGTATATGTTGTCTATACTCCATGTTACTCAGGTAAATGAACGTCTGAATCATTCCTCCACTTTAGAAACTGAATGATTACATAAAGAACTGTGTTGGTGGCCGTGGCCCTGATCTGTGTGAATCTGTTGTGTAACCTTGTGTAAGTCGTCCTCCACTCAGAGAAAAAAGCCTTTTCACTTCTCACCTCTTCACCCCGCATCATCATCCCGGTGACATCAGCACATTCGCCGAGTATCTCTGCGAAACCGTCTGAACGCAGCTATTAAAATCATGAAACATTAACGGTGCTGAGAGCAATTACGTCTCTCTATAGCCAGAGGGCTTCACTCATTTATTATGCATCTGTTGCTTCCCCCCCACGTCCGGCTTTCAAACTGTGGGGCAGGTTAGAGCCCGAGTGTTGCCGGCTGAGATCTTGCCACTATTAAGAGAATTAAATCCAGCTAAGAGGGGCTCTCAGAGAGAACATAAATTCTCCATTATCTCCCCTTCTTGGTGGCCTCCTCCATCCCTCTTCTCCAGCAGCGGCACAAGCTGATTTTTACTGCCGTGCTCTCATTTACCCTCAGAACTCGTCTGCTGGAGACTCTTAAAGCTCCGCCGGATAAAAATAAGATGTGTTGAACGAGTGCTTCAGTCTGCTTTCTTTTTTTTCTTCCTTTAATGTTTTGTTTGTGACACACAAGCATTAATATAAAAGCCTGCTGTGACTGCAGAGGTCGATGATGCTGCAGCTGTGGGAAGTGATGTGCTGACAGATTGTATGGCTTTATATTTCCTATTTTTTTATGTTTTTATGGCTTTTGAACTGAAGCGTCTCTATATGAGAGCAGGGTCGATCTGTGTAAAGTGGCTTGAAACTTAAAGTTTATGGTAACGCTCTGAAGCCCATAAACACTGACATAATGTATCAGATATGCCTTCACAATGCATTATGTCATATAACAATAAGGCCTGCAGGTATGATTTGTATTGTATGAAGTCGGATTTAAAGGATTCACATATTACTGGATCCATTTTGCATTAGAAGTTTAAAAAATGTATGATAAGGTGCAGACTGGAGCTAAAAATGGTGCAACCATTATGCTCACGACATCCTACAACGTACACACACAGTCATAAATACAGATTCTGTGTCACATTTATAAAGCTGTGTGCCATGAATGGATGTAGACACGCCCTACAGACTCATTCATGCTCGGTGTTAGATACAGATACAGATGGAGCCCTCGGTCCGTTCACTGCGTTCATTTCATCCACGTTTCTGAAAGCACACAGGCGCAGAACGGAGCAGTGCCACCGGAAACTGTGGGGGGCAGTGTAGCCGATAGTTCACGCCAGACGACGACAGGACACAATGAAGAAGTTTGAACAATGGTGGACATCAGAATACTGGAAATGATGTTAGTCAGCTGAAGTCAGTGTGTCTCATCGGTAATAATAGTGAAAGAATTCTCCGTCAACATGTCACAATGTATTTAATGACCTCACAGACCACAGTAGTCTTTCATTATCACAACCTCCTCCAACATCACCATCTTTGCTGTTGTCAGAAGCTCTTGACTCAAGCGGATGTTTTACTAAACGTCTATGCTGACGTTAAGGACACGTGAAAGTATGTGAGCAGCTACAGTTACATTGTTTGAGATGGACTTATCTATGTTTGCATGTAACATGAGGCCTAAATGAGCCTCATCTCGCCACAGTTTATCTTGGGCAGCATCTGTCACCACCGGTGCAAAAAGCTGCACTTGAACACACCACAAAGATTACAAGTGAAGGCCAACCAGCTTGTTCCGCGCCTGCATGACAGGAAAGAACATCCTCCATACCACCAGGTGGCAGTCATCTGCGTTCATCATTTCAAAAAGGAAAACTGAAGACTCAGGACTGCGGATATAATAATGACATGATGATAAAGTAAAGATAATATTTTCACTTACAATCGAGAACAGCACCTCAAGCAACTCTCTTTCTTTTCCTGTTTATCTTTCCATGCACTGATTTGCTTTAGCTGAACAGCCAGTTAGAGAAGTTTCTGGCAATTCTTACGTGCCAGACAGCGGCGACCAGGTACAACTTGCGCAAACGGTGCAGGACACACTGCAACAACCACAGCGACAGACCCTCACTAAAGGTGTGTCCAGTGTTGCCAACTTAGGGACTTTGTCACTATATTTAGCGAGTTTTCAGACCCCTCTAGTGAGTCTTTTTCAAAAAAGCGACTAGCGACAAATCTGGCGACTTTTTCTGGTGTTATTGGAGACTCCGACGTGAGAGCACTTATCGTTTTTAGTCTTCTCAACGAGCAGCGGGTCTGCGTCCAGACTGCAAATGAGTCGCGCATGTGCGAAGCCGCCACTGGCTGATCCCGCCCTGACGTAAGTGTAAAATTGTATTTGTCTAAAATAAGTTCATTTGTAGTTCTAAACATATCAAGGGTGTTTTTTTACTACTTTTTGTCTCTCCCATGATGTTATTCCTCTCTCAGACTGCATCCATTACAATTACATGTACATGGCCGGCCATGCAAATTAGGGGATGACGTCATTTAGGAATTTCTAGTGACTTTTAGTACAGCCAATAACGACTTTCCTTACTGAGGAGTTAGCAAAAGTGGGTGTGTCATGGTCCTTACACCTTTAAAGGTGCGATACGTAAGAACTGGCCACCTTGATTCAATGGGGCATCATATCACCGGAGTAACCACAAACGGCTGCTGACTGTATTCTTTCTATGCATCCACATCATCTATACTGTAGTCACAGTTTGTTAGCTCAGTTAGCCGGACTACAAAGGGAGTGTTGGTGTTTGCACCCCTGGAAGAAAGAGGTTTTCAGGTCTGGTGCTAGCTGGTGTCATCACAATACATGTCTTTGTCTTTGACATAAGGTCGAAACTGTTCTTCACATTTTGTTGACAATGTTAGTTAATTTTTACTGTTTAAACTAAACTTCTTACTTATTGCACCTTTTTAAATGAATAGATCTGCACCAATAAAGTGCAGTTTCACTGATTGTCTCTCATCAGCGAGCTATTGATAGCACCTTTATAATCATTAATTCATCTTGTGGCTGTAAACCATCATCTGCAGGGATATCAGTCATCTTCATCAATATGAAACAGATAATTAATTATTTACTTTGTAGCACTCACCATATCAAGAGTTATTATAAAGAGCTTCAACAATGAAAGAAAATGACGTCTCTGAAATATAATTCATAAAACTAAACACAGTAATTAATCAGACAAAGTTATAAATGCACCTCTGATTGGCATCGTACGGATCACTGTGTCGACTGCAAACAGTCAAACACAATGAGTGAAATTAGCCAGCAAATTAAACAAATCATGCTTTGTCTTTTTAATTCTATCACATGTTTCTGCTTCATCTGCACGCTCCACAAAACCATGTGCACATTCTCATTTTCTTTTTTTAATAATAGCAGTAAGGAGACAGCGTGTGCCATCATTTAGAGATCTGGCCCAGGATCCGTTTATAATCTGACTTATGTGTGTGCTAATGTGTTCGGATGGAGATGCATAATGGGCTTTAGAAAAATAATGTTCTCCAGAGGTCAATCACGTTCCTCCATGTTGTGTATTAAATGAGCGATAATAGACTCCTGATGTCTGAAAGCAACGAGCCTCGGTTCTTTTGTATATTAAAGATTTATTAAATGTGATATTTAAACAAGTTTTCTGACTCCTGGAACAAAACCTGGTGCTGTTACTTTGTCTCCATATTAAAATCACACAGAGTACCATAATGTTCATAACACCTTATATCTGTCACACAAAATGGATTGAGCAATCATGAGCTACAGTAATAAGGGACCCTTTCATGTGCCATAATAATCAAACTCACATATGACTACTGCTAAGACATCAGTATTCATTATTAAGAACCTCGTTTGGTACATTATGCATGTGCTGTAATGTCTTTTACAGGTATCACTATATATAGTGCGTAGCTACAAGTATGTGGACACCCTGCAGTTAAAACCTGGTGGAAAGCCTGAAATCATGAATAATAGAGTCAGCTCATGAATGTGGCTATAAGAACTGCTACAGCATGTTCAGGGGACTATAAATATTACTATGTTGTTAATAAAAGTTGGTCTATAACACACATATTTACTCTGAGGAAATTAATTAAACTGTAAATTAGGTAAAGCGAAGTGTTGTGTTCAGGGACTGAATGTAAAAACACAGAAAACCAGGACGACAGCAGTTACTTCCATACTGACAAGACCAGAAGAACACAATCAAACTAAACCACAGACGAGATAATTAACAAACAGAGACCCAGTCGAGTCAAGTTGTGAAAATGAAGTGTAGAGTGGTGAGAAGAAAAAGGGGAAATCTAATAAGGAAATGCTACTTTTAGTTTAACACTTGCCGATTCTTATGATTCTATCAACATCTCACTCATCAACACTGTGAAAGTATGTGTTACACCTGGCGTACCTGTTGAGGAGGAGACATTGCGTCAATCCTCCTGTGGGCATGTTTGCCCGATCTCTCTCTCTTCCTGTCTCTCGAGGTGGAGGCTTTCTTCTTGCTGGTCAGGACACAAAAGTTCAGCAAAGCTTCATGCATCAAGTCCAACGCTGCAGCCTGACATGCAGCAGGCATGCATCTTACAGGCCCTGCTGCTGGGGTCAAAAGAGCATTAACACCATTAACTCTAAATTCTTCATTAAGAATTATTAAAGTCTGTTAAGAGCTTGAGCTTATAGATTTAAAAGTGTGGCAGTCTTTGTGTATGAATAATAACCAAACACACAGTATATAAATGAACAGGATCAAGTGATAAACATGATTAATCCAAGTATGGCAGTCCTGTTATCGAATATATACACGTGTCCATGGATGTTTTTATGTGCACATTAAAAGTGATAGCATGATTTTCCTGATGTCATACCCTTCTGTGACTTTCAGCCATGTCATCAGATCCTGAATCCTCCACCCTGAAAAAGAAAAAAGAAACAATTGGCCATTTTGCCCCCAGTTATCTTGGGACTTATCAAGTCCAGATTACACATTAGGAGACATGTCCATATCATTTTCATCAGGAAATGTATACTGTGTGTATATATCTATGCATTATTTATATATTAAAAACATCAGTCCAACAACGAGCTGATGCTCTGGAGGCTTCAGGCCTGCTCAAGCAGCGGGTGGCAGGGAGGAGTTTTTTTTTTTCAAGGAACTGATAATTGATTCATTACTTCTCTTTACCCCTCTCAGCCCTGACGCCGTCACCCCTCCTCCCTGCTGTCCCTCCTCCTGCAGGCCTGTACCAGCTCTAATATGATATGAGAACAGATGAAGCAACCAGTGCTGCTGCTGCTGCTGCTGCTGCTGCTGCTGCTGCAGATGGAGACGGAGCCGGGCTGTTTAAGGCGATTATGTTGGAAGTGATTTTCTTTTTCTCCCTCCTCTCTCTCTCTCTCTCTCTCTCTTCCTTCTCCCGGCTTTCGGCGGTTTTCTCATAACCCCGGCCGTCAGCCGGCAGAGCCAGGCAGCCAAGCAGGCGGCGGGGGGAGACGGGAGGTTACAGGAAACATGAAGGGGCACAATGCTGATGATTAAGGATCAGCTGATTAGGCACTTGCTGTGTAATCTTAAATAAAAAAAGGATATGAAATCACTTGCTTTACAGCCGTGGAAGTGATTTTCCTCACAATGGGGGCTACCTTCCGCTAATCAGCTTTGTGCCACAGAAAAGCCACTGAATATATTTGGCCCTTTGTACTGTGGTGATAATGTGAGCGAGGCGAAGCTCCAGATCCTTTTGAACGCATCCTCTCCCCCTGCCTCCCTCCCTCCCTCCCTGTCTCTCCCCTCAGTTATCGGCTTCCTAAACAATTTCTCTTTTTTTTTACCTCTATCTGCAGCGGTGGAAACCCTGCTTTTAATTTGTCCAGGGGTAATTTGACTGCGAGGTGTACCGGAGAGGATTGATCGAGTCAAATCAAGACTATTGACTCCCCCTGTGCCAAAACACATTCATTCACCAGCGCTGCTGACTCCTTCCTTCCTCTGCCAGGCAGCAGACACTAACTGACACATCGGCGGCGGCCGCGAGGAGGAGAAGGAGGAGGAGCCGGGGTCAGGGCGGTCGCTGTCCTGCGGTCCAATGGATCGGTCAGAGCGCCGTGTTTCTCTCTGATGTGAGCTGCACCAGCAGAAATCTGAGCACCGACAATTAATGAACTGTTGGGCAGTTCAGATGATCTACACTACCGACCTGGCCGGGACCAAAGACCATTTTGTTGCTGCCAAAGCCCCGACTGCAGAGTTTCCACTATACAGATTTATTTGTGCCTGCGATGGCAGAGGTTCAGATCCTGGAGTTAAAGTAGTGGAGACGCATTAAATAAAGGAAAGTTATGCGTTCTGAGTTTAAGTTAAAACTGTAAAAAGTCCAAATTAAAAACAGTAAAAAAAAGGCAGACGTTTCATTTTTCTGTTGGTTTAAAGCTTCATATACAGTGTGTGGATCTGTTGAAGAAGATATTTAAGGAAAGTAAGAAGGGAAATAAGCAAAAGAAAGTACAACTTGCACCCCTTTAACACTGGACAAAAACCCACTGACACCTGCTAACATCTGGATTGTGCCTTCAGTGGGGAGGGTACAGTACAGTCGGCATTTGTTCCCACGTTTTGCCCCTTCTCTACGCCATGCATTGAAGTTCAGGCTTATACATAGTTTTCTATCCATCAAACATCGTTCATTCCGTGTTGAGTTTGAAAGAGAGACTGAAGTAAAAGATATAAAACAAAGGGGACCAACGTTACGTTGTCACCTGATCAGCACTGAGCATGTGTGTTTAAAAAAACCTGCACATATGAACTCATCTTGGTGTGACAATGGTTGAATAGAGTGCCGACAGTGGAGCAGAAGACCGATGGCTGCAGAGGAAACAAGCATTCAGGGATGCTGTAACTCTTTACATCAGGATAAATAATGAAAAACACCCTGCGAGGAGTGAGATGACACAGATGGTGCGGTTGCAGCTGTGATAAACTCTCCCAGCATGCATCTGTTCTGTTTAAACTTTATCGCTGCTGCTGAGCAGAGTAGAGCGGCAACAGGCACTCAGATCCTTCAACCTACAAAACCGGCGCTGGCTCCCTCATGTTGTGTTCGTAAAGCTTTATTTAGACCAACAGAAGGTTATTTTGAAGTCTAGTGGAGTTTACACAGTTGAGGACGCAGGTTTTGTGGGAATTCAAGAGCAAAACTATCAGTATATGATGGAGAAATACTTTATTTCAACAGTATACACAGGAGAATTTAGAGGTGTAGTCATGTTTATACAGATATCCACTTCTGTTGAGGGGGTTTACTGCGTACATACTTAAAGATTAACAGGTATGTATCTGTGCAAGCAAGTCTTTGTTCCCTGACTTTAGTCTGCAAGGCTGTGCCTGTGACTCACCCTTAGACAGCCCCAGGGGAGAAGTGCTGTCTGCTGGGTAAACTCGAAGGTGTTGGGATTGTAACCCGCCAGCTATTAGCACTGCACAATTTCAAATATGTAGAAACCAAGTCGCCAGAATAAATGTTTGCATGTTATGTTACACAAACCTCGGATATGTTTAATTTTGCAGACCATACTGAGGTTTTTACACTAGTTTTAGTAACACATTGAGACGTTAGATGTATATGAGCTCACTTTCCTGTCAGGAGGTCGAGGGGATGGTGGTGGTGCTTTGACTGACTGCTTCCAAGCCAGAGACCACTGTTCAGGACTGCTGTTCTACATTTGTAAGCATGAAATAACCGGATATACTCAAGGAGATGTTGGAGCATTTTCTAGCAGTGTTTGTGGTGATAAAACCAGGTTATCCAAAACATTTTGTCTTCTCAACCTTAACAAAGACAGTAAGCGCAACATAGAATGGAAAATTGAACATATAGAAACGTATCACGAAAGCATTGTTTGGTTTCACATGGAACATAAACGACGGTCTTGTGCTTGTTAAACCAGACTGTCCACCCGTCCTCCTCCTCATGTGGACTCCTCCTTTGCTGCTGTAACAATTACTGCAGCCACTAGAGGTCGCCGCCTATCAAGAAAAATATATATGGGTCTAAAAACGTGCTTTCACAGTCGACCTATATGGTTGTTTTTCTGATGAGGACGGGCTGGTTTTGCGTATTGCGTATTTAAATGAGGCAGTTCAAGGTGCTGTTGGTCACAAAAATATCTAATAAAAAAATAAATCTAACACATAAGAAAAGAAAACGGTAACAAAAAGGGAAAAAGAAAGAACTTGTCTGGCCTCAGTGATGATCCATGATCACGAGCTGGAGGGAGAAGTTTCTCCATAAGAAGGCGCAGCATTAATTAACGTCAATAATTATTTTGCAGAGTAGAAGCAGTAAGGACGTGGAGCAGAACTAATGTTAAAGAGTAAATACAGCAGCTACAAATCTGTGCTGAGATTCATTTACACAAACACACAAACTGTTTATGTTCATGAACATACAGAACACACTTTTTTTCCCCATTTTTTTTATTTTGCCTTGAAAGAAAAAGAAGAAATGTGACATACAACTCCTTAACAGAGGTATGGACAAACAACAACCAACAATAAATAAATACATTAAAGAAGAATGAATAAATAAAACATAGTAAAAGAACACACTTCATGTTCTGCAGCATGGAAGCAACTTTAGAAATAATTCAGAGGATGCACAGTTTACCTTTGTGTTATTTTAGTCTAAAGGAAACTGATACAACTGTTAACAGTGAGGTTGCATTGGATGTAAGAATGATCTTATTCAAAATAATAAAATTAGTCTATTTATAAAACCCCCAAATCACAAGTTTTCTCTCAAGGCAAGAGGAAAAAACATCCCCTTTATCTTTAATGTTTAAGATTTCTTTCACACTGTCATTAAAAACAGATCTGGTCTCAGGAGAAATAATTAGATTTGGGTCGTTTTTGCCTGCAGGGTGAAGATACAGAGGAATTGAGTTACTGATGAGAAAATGATAATTATTTCCTTGTTTTATGTGGAACCCGGTCCAGCTGCTCTGTGCAGTAAAGTTCTCCAGTCCAGGGCTGAAGTATCGGCGCGGCGCTGTGCTGCTGCAGGAACACGTCTTTCTGCACGCTCATTAGAACATTGGCACACGAGAAGCCCTTGGGCCTCTGGGTAATGAAGGACCCCACGGACTTGTGGGTAATTGGGCAGCTCGAGTGGAGTACAGGTGAACGCTGCCTTGTCTGAGAGTTCTGGTTGGCCAATCAGCTGGTGCCTCCGCTTTAGCCAAGTGAACAGCGGGCTGGGGGCCTCCAGGGACCGAGAAGTATGCAAGAAAGTTTTTGAAAGCACTGAAGCCGAACTGCTGAAAATAAAAGTATCCATACCTGTCGTGTTTACTACTGCTTTTTTTTTTTTTTTTTTCTAACTAAACGCCCTTGTGCTGCGCTCCCATAACAATAGAAAGTCTTACAGATGGTTGTTTTGTGAGAGTACAAGACTGACAGTGTTGCTGCCTCGCTGGTAGCTGCTACTGCTGCTGCTGCTTTGGTCACGAGCCAGTTTCTGATGTTGTTGTGGAAAGCCATAGCTGGCTAGCGCCGCAGTTTGTTTAGCCTCGAGGGAACAGGCAGGGGTGAAACCAACCAGGAGCGCTCTGGGACTGAATACTCAATTAAGGCAGGCTTGTCTAAAGAAATTGCTGCAGAGATCCCAACTGCTGACAAACTGGCCTCCCCACGGTGACAGCTTAATCATAGTTGTGCAGAAACTGTCCAACACTCTGCGTTAGTTCAGATTTGGAGAGAGAGGGCTGTGGCGTGCTGGGAGTTTGTTGTGATTTGTCATCCTGCTGCTGCCGGTGTTTGGAGCTCGCTCTAATGACCACGCGAGCCCCCGTGACAGCAGCCCCCGTTTGAGCCGGGGCCGGGGATCCATCATTCTCTTCTTTGTGGCTCATTGGCTCGCTGCCCCCCGTCCAGGACGAACTCCCCCGCCACCACCGCTGTCGCCGAAAGGAGCAAATAAACGTGACAGCAGGTTTACGGGAGGCCAGGTCGCCCGGGAGGAGAGCTGACGGTAACGGACAACACGGAGCCTCGGGTGCAGTTTGTCTCCGCACAACACCTGCAGCTGCAGTAGTGACGGTTTGATGACCCCGCTTAGACGCACCGTCACCTCCGTCACACTGATCTACTGAGGAGGTGAAGGGCTTTCAACTGCCCAGGTTAAACATATGATCAGGTGAGGCCTGCAGGAAGTCGAGTCTGTTTGTACTCATGGTGCAGGAGCACATACAGTGAGGGATCTGTTGCATAATGATACAGTCAGGTCAGTTTGTACACAAGATCATTAATAAAAGGCACATTTATACTTACAAATGATTAGTACATGGACAGACACACACATGCTTACACACACATGCTTACACACATATGACACTTGTGTATGTATGTATGTATTTAGTGTAGCTGTAAAGTTATAAAACAGACTATATAATAGATGAAATAGATGAAAATGAAGGATCAAAGATCACTGAATGATCAGAGGGGTCATATAAAATTGATTCCATTACAAGGAATATGAAATCACACACACAGTCAGTACACTCCTACACTCATAAAGGAGCTATATCTGCTCGCCTTCAGATCATAGAGGACGGTTTTAAAAGTGTGCGAGGAGATGCAATAACTTCTTATAGTTTATTGTCAGATCCAAGTTCAGGCGCTGCAGCAGCAGCTTCACGAATGAAAAGAGGGTGAAAGTTGCAGCATTAACAAAAAAACTTCCCATGAATCAACCCTGCTCTTCATCTGCAGATCATTTGCCTTTTCATTCATGAATCTGTTGATGGTTATTAAAATTCATCCTGAAGGGAACATGGACACAACTGAATGGAAATCTACCCTAAAGACTTCATGTTTTTTGTACTTATGTCTAATAGTTGTTAACAACAACTTATAACAATTTTTAGATTCTTAATTATTTGGGTCCGTCACAATGTTGGGATTAATTTATTGCTTCCTGTTTTATTTTGTAAGGTTCTTCCTCATGTGTCATGTTGTGTTACTTCCTGTCTTGTCTTGCTTTCCCTCCTTTGAGATTGTCCTGATTAGTTTCACCTGTCCCTGATTGCCCTCCTGTGTATTGAGCCCTTGTGTGTTTTACAGCTGTCAGTCCGTCTGTGTCAGTCCGTCTGGTTCTGTGTTTGTTCCCTGAGCTGTATTCGGTTCTAACATTGAGTCCGTTTGTTCCAGGGACGGACGTGTTTATTTGCATTAACAGCAGGAGAGTGACATCCGATTACAAGTGGCCAAGATAATGATGAGACGCAGGTTTAATAGCAGAGATAAACAGCCTCAGAGTTTACAGTTATGCAGCGCAGTGAGGATACAGATGTCTCAGTGCAGGTCTGCCTGTTTGTCACTGCTCACAGAGACTCCAGTCTGCAGTACAGTTCATACAGTCGACTGATAAGCCAACATTAGGCTTCATGATCAAAGATAGTTTTTGTATCCTGTGGACTCTTCTGTTCATATACCCACACACTCATTGGTCTTTATAATGCCTTGTTTTACAGCATGCTGCAGCCCCATCAGGAGATCTACTACTGCATCCATGAGTTACGCTGTGAACGTCTGTCAGGTCGACCCATCAGCTGGTTGTTCAGACATTTTTGTCGATGGACCAACACTGAAGTTAATAGAGGCCGGTAACAAGCTGATCATTGAAAATTACAGCACAGAAGTTGAACCTTGTATTCACTTCACTGATTTATTGTTTTACTTCATATTTATTGCCGATTTACAGAATTGACTGAATGAATACAAGCGTAGGATTTCCAAGGTTCCCTCAGGAAACTGTTCAGCTGATTTGATAAGGTTCAGATCCTGACCCACTTTTGTTTTGTGATTGTGTTTGTTAGAGGTCGATGGCCTTAACAACCGCTACACTCTTTAAAAATGTATTAGTTGTGTAAAACAGAACCTCTGCTCCTTTTCTCTGAAGGTTCCATTGAAGTGTAGTCATTCTTTTATTTGTCAATGGAGGCGATATGTGTTTTCAGGCGAGGTGAACCAATCCAGCTCTAGAAAAACCCTGAATTCATCATTCAGAGAAAAGTTGAATCTGAAAATTGCTTTAAAAGGTTTTGAATGAGATGAGTTTACATGTTAATACTTCTCCCTCCCTCCGTCATCCCTCTCGTCTGTGGAAGATAATTATTCTGTCATTTCAGCCCCACTCTCCATCCAAAAAGGGATTTGGATCTCAAGAGACCACTCTGGATGAATAAAAGGTCAAAACTGACCAAAGACCGTTCACACGAGGCCAGATGGCAGGATTATCCGCCTCCTCGCATGTGCAGATTTTTTTTCCATCTGAATATGGAGTGAAGGATTGTGGGGAGAGAAGCTGTAAATACGACGAGGTAATTCCTGAGAAAGCAAAAATGATAAGTCACCACGGAGGGAGAGAAAGAGATGGAGTGGCTAACAAAGCAGTAAAATATGGACAATGAGGAGGACCTGCGAGCTGCACCACATCCAGATATGCATGAGCCATAAATCAATATTTATTGCACATAAAGGAGCAATTTTTCCACCATGAATGATTAAACTTCTCAAAGACGGCTGCAGTCGGGCAGTATTATCGCGTTCTTATTCAAACTGATAAATAAGGAATTACAGGAGCGGCTGTGTGGATGTGAATGCAGCGTCGTACCTGAGCGGATGTTTACAAACTGCAGGTTATTATTATCGTCATATCATATTTCCCCAATCGTAGTTTGACTCTGAATATTTCATGTTTGAGGAAAAGCACGCCTGATGTGACGGAGGGAATGAGAGAGCGTGGTTCTTTCACTCTGGAGGGTTTTTTTTTGTCGAGCAGAATTTAAAGCTGATTTTTCCCGAAATTATAAATCGCTCACAGCCGAAGCATGTTGACTCGTTTATTCAGTCGCAGATCATGAATCAGTTTTTTTATTGTTTCGACTTCCTGCTGGAGGAAAACAGTTAAAAACATGATGGATGGAGCTCAAACGGAGGGACATGCTGGATTTTCTGCTCAGGAATAAATAAACTACTGGCCGCAGATTTTTGTCAACAGTAAGTTTTGATGAGTTCAGTGAATTGAGTTCATCTTTTGAGTCTGTGTGACTGAACAACCTCATGCTTCTAAGAGGAATCAGGACTTTTTGCTCTTGAATACATGAGAAATACTGTAATTACACACACAACAAGACAAGAGGACGGATGTTTACACTGACAGTATTTTTGATATTTAGAAGGTTGTCATGTCTTTAATACAGATTATGGAAAAGCTGATTTTCAAAACAAAGAGAAAACAGGATCAAGTAGGTTTTGTTGAAGGACATTAAAGGATAAGTGCACCTAAAAATGAAAATGCAGTCATTATCTACTCACCCCCATAAGCTAAGCTAGCAGAATGCTGCAACTCTGTTTTACTCTGAAGCTCCAGAAATGTTTTGTGGACTTCGAGACCTCACCTGACTTTATATCAGCATGGAGGGAGGAGATTTTACTTTTTGGGTGAACTGTTCCTTTAAGTCAGAATTGATGTTTAAGAGTTTTTATCACATTTGTTTTGCTCCATATCTCGTGTGCATCCTAATTTTTGAAACTGAGATTGTTGCTTAAACAACCACTAACTGCTGCTTAATGACGTTAGCTTGGTTTGCCAACAGGCTAAGTTAGCAGGCCTATGCGTTGAGTCTTCCCCGGGTTGTCAGGAGCTGAACTCGGCAAGAAAACCACCTCGGTACTGTATTCCCCCGTCGTCTTCTTGAACCTGTGTTGATCGGTTCCGACCACATTCACTGGGAGCTGCAGGTCCGGCCGGAGTCGACGGACGTTACACACATTCAATGCAATTGGCTACTCTAAATGCCAATCAAGTCCATCCTGAGCTGTCTGTTTTTAAGGAAAGAGCAGTCCATGAGCTGTTTCATTTGTCTGGACCTCTTCACGAGGATGAGTGATTTTTGAAACAGAGGATCATTTATTGAGGCTCAGCTCTCGGTGGTTGTAGATCACCACATTTATCGAAATGGAAGTGTAACTGTTCTTTGAGACGGACGACTTAAATCACTTCAGACAACGGTGTGCTCAGTCCATGTTCATGTATTCAAATAGTGTGAGAGAGTTATTAAGTGAACTGACAGGCAGAGCAGCAGTGTTTGAACGAGGCCACATGGATGTAAAAAAAAAAAAAAAAAAAAGCCTGATGGTGTGCTTAATTCCCCTTTGGGAAAAAAAAATTCCCTAATGATGCAATCATCCAGGAGTCTGCCTCCCGCCAATCACCTGTCAAATTATGAAAAGCGCTGTTTGTGGTTTTAATCTCGCTGAATGCCATTCAACAATTTTCTATGCAGAACATTAGAGCGTAACATGAATTAATCAGAGGGAGAAGAAATCAATCGAGCCCTGACATTTCGAACCGCGCAGCACGACTTCTCAAACACACACTCACACACACTCACACACACACACACACACACACACTGCCAGGCCCCGTTCATTCTGGCTGATTTGATTACAATCCTACAGACTGGAGATGCAGAGCTTGCAGGACTTTTGCTGAAGTGAGGTGGGCGATGCAGTATGAGACGACCAGAAACAACCGTGTGTCGGACAGTTGGCGCACTTCAAGGCTTAAAACGACATGAAACTCTTCTGGCTGAATCATTGGGACAAAAGGTGAACAACTGGAAAATGTCTGGTTCTTTGATAAAAAGTCAAAAGGTCTGTGGACATCTGAAAAGATCGGATTCACATATCTTCTCCATCTTCTCCAGGGGTATTGTAGTATTTTAGAGTCAAAATAAACCTTCATGTATTATGGTTTAATTGTCCACATTGACTATTTTTCATTGACTTTTTCTTTACACAAGTAAATTATTTATTATTTGTTTAAATTAAATTGCCCCTCAGGGGACAAATAAAGTATTTTGAATTGAATTGAATTGAATAAAGTCCAGTATACACTGAACTATTTCAGGCTCATAAAGACTTAAAGAAAGTTGGCGATATCCAAGATTGTTGTCGCGCTGTGAGAGAGGTTGGGAGATGGAAGAACAACCAAAGATAGTTTAGAACAAAATTCTGACACATTCAGACATTTAGGATGTGACCTGTGCCACGAACTGCGCCTACTAACCAACCAACCAATAGAGAGCTGCAGGGATGACACATTTTTGTCAGCTAAAAAAACTGAAACTATTACTAAATATTATCAGTCTGTATTAGCTTAATTGTTAGCGACAGCCGTTACCCTCAGTATTTGTTTACGTTGATGCAGCATGCAGACGGAAGATAACTGATCTCCTGCCTTTAGTCTTCCTGAGTGCGTCCCTGATGGATGTGTGTACATGCATTCAGCAGCGTATGAGTTTTGAATCATGATGGATGGCAGGGTGAAGAGCAAAGAGCACAAGTCTGTGTACACCAGGACTCGGTACATCTCCATCCATCTCCTGTTAATGCAGCAGCCGCACCACTGAGGCTCTGGGACACTTTGTTGACGTCCCAATGAATCCTGGGTGATTTATCATGTCGAGTCACAGAGTTCAAGCCCCGCATGTATGCCATACACAACTCCATCTTCATTTTTTATTAGCTTTTATCTGCTGGTCTTTTGTTTCCTTCTCTTTATTCCTTTTATTTTCCCCTCTATTTCTTCTTTGTTTAACCATCATCCTTTTCTGTTTTCCTTCATCTGCATCTTTTCTCTTTTCCTCTTTGCCCTTCTGTTTATTACCTTATTACTTTCTGTCTCTTAAGACCTTCCTCAATCTGCCTTCTTGTCTGTTCTTAAGAGACGTCATCTGTCATGTTCCGATTTATATTCCACATACAGGCAACAACAGTTCAAGTATCCCAGCCCTCATTTTCATTTTGAATATTAGTGTCACTAAATAACTATGGTTATCAAGTGGCTCTGTTTCCACCATTGACTGTATAAAATATGGACAGAGCTGATGAGTCCACTGGTTTAGTATGTAAGCTTATGAGAAAGTGACTCTACTTATTTTATTACATCACTAAACAGTTTCCTTATGAGTTCATGGTCTTAATTGTGCTTCCTGTTTTATTTTGTAGGCTTCATCCTCATGTGTCTTGTTGTCACTTTCCATTTCCTGTCTTTGTTTTTTTCCCTACCTTTTTCTGTACACCTGTGTTTCATTTGTTCATCAGCACTCGTCTTTTCCCATCTCTCATCCCATCTGTCCGTTGTGTTCCTGGTGTCACTGTGTCTGCTCCTTGTGTTTTCTCTCCCTCTTTTATGTAGTTTTGTGTTTTTCCTTAGTTTCTGGGATTTCTGTCTGTTTTGTTGCTTCCCTTTGGACTACAGTTTCTCATCATTAAAGCTCACCTTTTTCCCCCTACCTGCCTGCCTCTGTGTGTCTTGTGTTTGGGTCCCTTTTTGATAAACCACAACACTGCAGGGTCTAAAAAACTAAGATGGCGACGGCCATAACACCAAACCTGAGGCTTGGAAATGGTCCCTGAACTATCACGTTGGGTTTACACTTGGTTTCTGTAGCGTTTTAAACATAACACACAATTACTATTGGACAATAAACGTTGGTTGTAGAGTTAAAGTCTACCACGGTAGTTTGTCTGAAGGTAAAGTTAATGATCATGTGTTTATTGGATGTACAACAGTGTTCCTGTGTCCACACACACACTTCGCACTACATCACCTTCACCAGCCCAGCCCTGTTACCAGCCTATCAGCTCCTAACCTGCTGTCTTGTGTCGTCCACTCGTTCCCCTCACCTGTGTTGCTGTGCCTCTCTCCACCTGCACCTCATCCCCTCGTTAGTTCAGTTGGGATTTCAGTCCAGTCTTAAGTTAAGTCTTTGTGGAGTCATCTGTTGAGTTGACTTGATCCTGCTGTGGTGTTTTCCTGTTCCTGAAGTTCTGTTCTTGTTCCTTGTGTTGCCGTGATCCTAAATAAAACTTCATCCATTGCACTTCCCGCCTGCCATCACCTGCAGTTGGGTCCAACTTCTCCGCTCCGGCGTGACAAATGTTTCATGTGTAGTCAGTCTGTTTGGCCTCAAAACACACCATAATGAGCTCAGCCTCACATTATGGGTAGTTTGTTTAAAGTAAATGTGTTTTTTTTATCTGTAAATTTGGTCAAAGCAGCCAGATTCTGTCTGAATGAGGTCTTTCATGTACATGACATGCAGCATTTAAGTATAGATAAATAAAAATATATAATTGAATTTGAACTCACTCTCAAGTTGGACTACCAAAGGGTACAAATTCAACTTCTTAGTCTTCCTCACATTCCTGTCTTCCCCTTTTTTTCTTGTATTTTCTTGTTCTGGTTCTGTGAATCACTTCAGTCTGCCCTCGCCCCCCCGTCATACTTTATTTGCTTCTTGCTTCGTACTGTATTCCTTCTTTATTTGCCCCCCTTGTTCCATCTTCCCTTCATTTCCCTTCCACCTGTCATCTGATTGTCTTTTTCTTTCTTTCAAGCTTCTTACAGTCAGTCAGCTCTTCCTGCCCACACTCTCCTTTTTTAAGTAGCATTCACTTTCTGCTCTTAGCCATCACGAACATTTCCATATATAAAAATGACCTTTTCTTGGCTTTATGAGACAGAAATGCAGCTCTGAAGTTTCTGCCTTGATGTACAAAGCAAAGAAACCCCCTTTCCCCCTCTCCGACAGTACAGTCTGTACCATCCATCAGTGGCATCAACATGCCGCCACCATGCAGACAGACTTTGAGCATGCATGCACATTTAATGCCACAGCACATAAATTATTTCCATTTTGGAGATTTTGGCGACGCTGGATGAGACGCAGAACTGAGGCTTGATGAAAAGAGTTGGAGTAAAAACCAGGCAGCAGTAAACATGTCCCCCCCCCCCCCGTCTGGGCCAATCACTGACAAATATGACTTCTTGTTTTGAGCTTGTAGCTGGTGTCCCCCACTGGGCCAATCAGAGTCATTTTAGACGCTGGGATGAAGCTAAAATGAGATACATCAACTCCATGAATTTGTCAAAATCAGATCTCTGGAACACTGTAAGAAATGTGTATTTTACTGGATCATATTCCTTCATCTCAACATGGCAATTTGTCCAATATAGAGCCTGAAAAATCGTATTTTCTTGAACAAGTGAAAAAACCTGCTCATGGAGTGAAATTATTTCAACCTGTTCCCAATTCAAGTCGACTTGTTACCACACATCTCCTAAAGAAAAGTGTCAGCATCAGGAGACAGGACAGAATAAGATTACTGCACCAGAATGAAGAGAAATGAATGTGTTAATCCATTCAGTGTGCCTGAGATATTGCGTGTGACAGATGGACAAACAAGCGTAAATTTGTTGTCTTTCAACCAATTTCATCATGACACAGAAACCCACAGAGGCTCTCCTGCGTATTTCAACCAGCTTCATCTGTGGCTGAAGGAGAGGATGCAGTTACACAGCGAGAGGTGAGAAACGAGGGGAGAAAGTGGGGATGTAAAGATCAGATGAAGGTCCCTGGCCACAGCCCTGTGATTGGTGGTCAGTGTTTTGAACCCTTTGGCTAGGAGGGCGCCCTTAGTGGCCTGATTTTTAGCTGAATTGAAAAAAGCTAACCAAAGGTATTCTGCTTGTTTGTGTAATTATTATAGAAATACTGACACATGGAGTTATTTTTAAAAGAAAGAAGTGAGGTGTGATGGCAACAATTTTCAAAGCATCTGTAAGAACTGTAAAAGTTTCTGCTCTGTTGATGCTCAGGTCAGGATGTCTGAGTCTGAGCTAATCGAGTCTCGTCACGTCATCAAAGGTCACGTCTCGGGAAACTCCACCTGTTGCTTAAGTTTGCAGCGCGAAAGGAAGTGGAGAGGACGTTCTCGTTAACGACAGCCGGCTAAAGTGGTGCAATTAGGGCTAATCAAATGGCATTCTCCTTTAAACAAATGATGGGAAAGGTCAGCGAGCCGGCGGATGTAATTGATCAGATGGCAGTTTCCCCTCAGCGTGAAGGTTAGCTGATGCTGACATTTGTTAGGATCATTTTCAGCTGTGGATTAAAGCTGTACAGTGACATTTTACATTTGTCTGAGTTATTTCACTCTGACATGCTCTGAATACACAACAGGAGGAACGGTCCAGGAAGTCTCTGTGCCAATTTATCAATCCACTGTGGGGAAGTTTTACCTGCCGTTCATGGCAGAAATGTGTTTAATCCCAGTTGATGATTGTGGAAATAAATGGGCTGAATTAGCTAGTAACAATATTGTATTCTCTTATTTAGCAAACAGCTGTCTACTTCTACATCCAAAAGATTAAGCGACATGATCATCCTATCAGAATATTGTCTGTGTCCAACAGATGAATGTAAATCCATCGTTCACTCTCCTTTTAGCTCTGGTTTGGTCTCCACCAGCTCCTCACTAAATGTCTAGCTCTGCTACGTGACGTTCAAGGTCCCCAAAGGATGAATCCTGATGACTGACTGAGGTTTTACATTTTTGCCCTTGATATAAAGCATCTATGGGAACTTTAACATTTAGTTGATTCGTGCTAACGAGTGCATTTGTTTTGAAAGTGAGTGAAAGAAAGACACAACATCTTTTTAAAGTTTTTTTTAAAACACAGCTGTTTGCAGGATGCATGTTGATGAGCTAGTGTTTCTATTTATGTCTAAGATTAACTACATTGATATGACGATGGTGACGTTACTGTTCATACCCCCAAGTTACTCGTTAGCTACAGCCAACAGAACTGGTTACTCAGGTATAGAAATGTTGCGCTAAAATTGAAGTTATCAACATTCCCTGGTAATGTTATGTCGTCGTCATAATAATAAGATACAGCTCAGTAAGGCCAACATGAAATGTTACTTCATACGCCAGTTGTTTTGCTGCAATCTGGCAAGAGATACAGAAGTAGCTGCTGCCGTACCACCAGATTATAGAGCATCCTCAGCACAAATATTACATTTTCAGAATCCAACAGGCATTAAGAATAAATATAATAATATATATGTCTCCTGGGTGAAAGTCTTGTGTTTGTTTAACCCAACCTTCCACCCTGACCCCCTCCTTATATAAACTCTTTATACTGCATCACCTGACTTCCTCCTTTGCTGACGTAGTAATTAGTACAGCCACTAGAGGTCACCGCCTCACAACAAACATTAATGTGGGTCATAACAACATGCTTTCACAGTCAACCTATATTGTTTTTTTTCTGAAGACGACGGGCTGGCATTACTAATGACATTCCCATCAGCTTTAGCTGTACTTGGTGCTAATTAGCAAATATTTGCATGCTAACACCAAGATGGAGACCATGATGAAATCAATTCATTGGTGAGTACAGCATCACTGAGCTGTTAGCAGGACTATCATATTTATAAAATACAGTGTCATTTTACTTCTTGGGAACTCAAAATTCAAACGAAACAGTTTGAGAAATTCACTTCAAGCAAACTGGTTACATCTCTTCCATTTGCACCCTGTGATGGGGAGCTGTTCACATTGCTTCATGTTAAGCCATCACAGGCACAGAGGTTTTGGGAACCACTGGTTTACAATATGGACAGAAAAGTCTGTATTATGTTTAAGCTTTCCAGCAGGCCTGTCTTTCATCAAAGTGGAAAAGAAGCCAGCTAAACGTGGGGGAAGGATCCTGGCTGTGTATAAATGCTGGAACACAACGCAGCAACACAGAAAAATGTATTTTTCACTATCTGGGACTTTTAAAACCTGCTGGTGATGAAAGGGAACAGAGCAGCGGCGGTATCTTCCCTCCTGCCCACCGACACCAGCGGCGCGGGGGTGTTTCTGCATGATGAACTGCATGTGTCCGTCTCTGCAGGGAGGAGGAGGAGGAGGAAGAGGGGTGTTCTTCTCATCCAGAAATAATCCAATTCCACGGGAGGATGAACCAAACCTCCACCCTGCCGCTCTCAACTTCACCACCATGAAAAGAGCTTTAGAGTCAGAGGTTGCTGAGGAAAGACCCCAGAGACTGACTGTGTGTGTGTCTGTCTGTGTGTGTGTGAGTGTGTGTGTGTGTGTGTGTGTGTGTGTGTGTGTGTGTGTGCTCGTGTGTGAGAGAGAGTGTGTGTTATTACATGATGCCGAAAGCAGGAAATCCCCCTCCCCACCCCCTACTGTGTGAATTTACCCCATAGCCTTGTTTTTAAAAGGGAACACGGGATGCTGGGACAGTTTGTGTTTTCCAATTGATATTCTCACACACACACACAGTCACATACACACACACACACACAGTCACACACACACACACACATACAGATAAGCAACCTGATGCAACAGCTTGTTATGACTCAATAAAACTGGAGGTAGTTTTATTCTGAAATACCAGAAAAAAACAATAATTTCACGTCTTGCGTCTGCTCTCAGTTTCTGCTCTGAGAAACAGAAAACTGGAGATTTTTTTTTTCCTGCAGTGTGTTCACACATTATATCTTAATTACTGAAGAGGCTAAACACTTCCTGCTACAATTAGTCACAAATGATCACATAAATCAGCAATTTTCACCTCTGTCATTTTCCTAAATTGTTCTTGGAGAAAGTGTGGAATAGGGAGAGAGAAAACACCTGAAGCTCCTCCATCAGCTAGATTTTTTTTTTTTTTACATGTACTCGTCTAGTTACCATAACCTATATCCAGGAGACATCCACACTGATACGTTTTCAATCTATGTCCATGCTAACATGCCTGAAGGCACACGATCATTCAGATACACTTGGCTCGTGTGTGCCAGTAGAAACAGGAAGAAGATTGCTCACTCTATGGTAGTTTGAATAGTATTTGTTTAACAGCAGAATCACCTTTCCCTTAATGTGTGATTACTGCTCCGATTAACAATACCTTTGTAACAAGCTGCACTGCTAAATGCTAACAAGGACAGAAACCAAGTATTTCCCCATCACTAACTGTAACACTGTTTGTATTAAAGGAGATTATTTCCATTATCTACAGTCCTGCTTATAAAACCATCCACAAAGTTCCAAAAAGTCACAGTGAGCCTGACTCCCCGCGGGTCACCTTAGCAGTTTTTCCAAGGTGGTGAAGTGCAGGTTATAAAGTTAAAAGCGGCACAACAAACAGTCATCGTTACTGCAGCTAATTAGGAGGATCCCCTAAAAAAAGGCTCATATTGAATGAGACGAATTGCTGCCTGCGGGTGTGTCGTCGGGGTGATGGATGGATGACACCGACTCCCTGTGGCAATGGCAGACAGTGAGCTGAGCTGAGCTGAGCTAAGCTGAGAGCAGGGGGGGGGTCGGTGTCATCCTGAGGACAGCAGCGTGGTAAACAGGTCTGTAGGACGCCGATGGCCTCTGGTTCTGCTGCTGTAAGTCCCTGCTGAGTCGGGTATATGGAGCACAGAGCTTCACCTCTGTGGATCCTCCACCGCCGCCTGGGAGCAACTGTGGTGCTTTTATAGTCTTTACCAGGGGGCTGAGTTTGTGTTTGAAGGTACAATGAGAAAGTACAATGAGAAAGACATCTTAATGACTGCAGATCATAAAGTATTACTGTAAATGTTTTATTACAAAATAATGTGTAGTAAAAAAAAAAAAGAACTGCTGCAGAGAAAACTATTTAAACGTGATAATCAAGGTTTTTTCATCATTATACAGAACAGTGTGACATTTGGTCCACGTTAGCCGTTCTTAAACGTGTCCCACCATAAACAAACTACAGCACGGTCACATGACTTCAACGTCACCACCGCTAAGCGTCTTACTACACAATTACTATACAGGTTTTCTATAAACTGATCAATGTTCAAGTTGTAAAGTCAGAGTTAGAATAGTTTGTAACTAAAGTGGGCCTGTAAAGACGGACTAGTGAGTAGATGAGTCTCCGTGTTCGCTGTGATGACATTTAATGTCCCCAACAACCTCTGTAGTCTCATTTAGACACTTGTTAGCAATTGCTAACAAGTGTCACTTTTTTAACGGTAAACACTTCCTCTTCCTCGCCTTTGTTTATGCATTGCAAAATTTCTTGCCACACAACTTCCACGATCTGTTGATTAGTGAGATAGTGTGAAACCAATAATGTGTATTTTTGCGCTTGCATGCCTGGATATGTGAATGTGCAGGCTTGTGTGTGCGCCTGATACAAAAATACAACACATGCTCAAACCTAAATGACTGTATGCATTAATTACAAGTGGTTCCCAAAATAACGTGACCATTGCAGCGCGACCTTAATTGTATGCTCAGTTAGCTTAAGTTTAGGAAAACATTGTAGTTTGGCTTTAAATAACTACATTGCTTATGTACTTAATTACGTTCGAAACGTACCTCAAAATAACTCACTGTTGGTTTCAAACTGGAGAGGAACCGTGGACTCTGGATGAAAGTACTGTGCTTGTTGAACCACAGTCCACCCCGACCTCCTCCTTATGCGGGCTTTGATGCTCTTTACATCCGCTGACTTCCTCCTTTGCTGCCGTAGCAATTACTATGGCCACTGCAGGTCTAACAAGAAACATCAGTTTGGCTCACAGTTTGTGGTCGTTTAATGATCAGAACAAGGCTGTTTAAATATCCCTGCTGCTGCCACATTAATTGGTAAAGTCGGACAAAGAAAACTGACATCCACATTCCCCGTCCGACCTGTGCAGCACTGATTGGATTGACGTGTTTACGAACTAAGAAAACAGCCATCAAGAAGCACAAATGACCTACACTACTGGAGCTGCGACGGAGGACATTTTATATCCACGATGGATGTCATAGCACTTTGTCCGATGCTTGGATCAACTGACCTCACTTTCCTCAGGACCCACAGTGACCAGAACAAACACTTCAGGTCGTGTCAACACTGACATCCACACTGTGTGAGACGGATAAGACCACTGTGGTAACATAACACAGAGGGGGTCCCAAAGCAGCAACGCATCCACCCAACCAGCAATCAGTGCATGCAATCAAATACAAGAGAGGCTTCCTATAGAATGCCTCCAGGAAGTGTGTATTCTACTGTTTGCCTTTAATCTCATGGATCTATAACTTAAACCTGCCTTCCTGAACTGTATTTCCTCTTCTTATCAGCTCTAGAAGCAGCAGCCCACACCAACTCTGCGGCTTGCGTTTTTGTAAATGCAACACCATTTTCTGCCTTTTCATCCTATTTAGATCAAATCCTTTAAAAAACTGCGTGCTCTTTGTTACAAATGTGAAAAGAACAAAGACATCAAGCTGATTCCTGCTTGAAATCTGCAGTTGAACAGCTTCTCTGTGATCGCTGCACCGACCAAATAAAAACCTAAAACAAAGCGTATGTTTGTGGTTTAAGTCTTCTTCTTTGTTGGTATGAGCAGGTCATGTAAATGTGCTGCATTTGCACATCAATTCAGCCAAAAACTCATTTACCTCCTCTCCCACTTCTTCCAGTTGATTATGTAGCACTCTCACTTCAACAGACAGGCCTAATTTGCTCTCTTTCACAGCCAATCGAGAGGGTATTTGTTTAGTTTGCAGAGTGAGACTCTTCACTCCTCTCTGCTGCATCAAAGTCGTCTGCATTTTCCACGGCGGGAGCACATCGTAGACAGCCGCGACGGCGGTGGCGACTTGGATTACCCCTCCGCTCAGGAAACACGGCGGGTCTCGTTTCCCCCCAGCACCAGGGCCACCGAGGCCCCTTTTGAAGTGCAGCAGAGGAAGAGCCTTTAAAAGTGATTGCTTTTATGCTAAAGGACTCTAAACGGTGTGATGGGCAAGCGGTGATCGTCTGCTCTGGTCTGAAGCTCAGGGCAAGGCATCAATAAACAATGAGGGCTGGATGTGAAGAAGAGAGCGACTGGAGGAGCTCTTCATTAGCTGTCGCTGCAGCAGCCTCCACTTCCCTCTTTTATCTCAGATGAGTCACTCTCCATCTCTGGGTGTTTCAATCCGACGGGTCGGCCGAGTCATCCCCCTCCTCCCCTCCCCCTCTCCCATCCTTTCATGTTTTAAATCCACACTCTTGTTCTCTATGTGTCACCTCCAGTCATTCTCCGGCTTTTTTCAACCAACTCTCCCTCTCAATTAAGCCTCCTCCTCCTCCTCCTCCCCTTCTTCTTCTTCGTCTTCTTCTTCTTCTCCAGGCCCCGGCACAAAATCAAATGAGCAAAAAGTGTAGGAGAATTAAATCCAAATGTGTCTCGCATATTATCCCAGACACATGAGAGCCGAGCGGAGATGACCTGCTGGAGCCAATTAAAAGGCAAAGAGTCGTCTCCCTTGATGTGCACTATCACTGATGTGCCATCTTACCTCCAGGCTGTGTGATATTGGCTGTTTGATGGGACAATTGAGTTGATCCCTGCTCATCTTGGTCATGTTGGAGGTAAGATGTGATGAGTCCAAGAAAGCAGAGCACATATTTTACAGGAATGTTCTCCAAAAATGTAAAAAGATCTTTGTGGGTTTTGTTTATCTCACCCTCTACTCTCTAATAACCCACTTATATGATATGCTGGGATTACTACATGTTTAAAGAAGAGTCTAAAGCAGTATTTTGACTTTTGGTCCCAGACTTGTTGACCCCGCTGCACTGTTTATCACTGCAATGAAATGTAAACAGGAAAATATTTCAACATAATTTGATCACAGTGAACTGGATCAGATGTAAATGTGTGGAGATTGGCCTCAGCTGACTTTAGATTCCCGAGCTGAATTATTATCCCAGTCCGACCCTGAGATTTTGAGCTGTCCAAGGTGATCTGATTACACCAGACACATCTTAGTCCCCCTTGTGAACGCATCCACTCTGCATGAACTCGGTGAAGATGAGCTAGTTTGATGAGCTGGTTTTCTTCTCACGGTGGTAAAATGGAAATAGAAACAAAATTTGAATGAAAACAAAAATGCAGGAAAGGAAACATGCAGACAAAGTAGAAAAACAACTAAAGAGGTCAAAAATCTTCTCTGACTTGAGGAGCAATCATACATTCAGCAGCTCACATGATTAAATTATGAACGCTTGTACTTGTAGGTGGGCATGTTCAAAGCTATTTCATCACTTTACTTTTTAAATTTTGCTGCCCTGGGTAATCACACAAACATAAAACCAGAGCATTGCAAAGAAAAATAGATCAAAGATGGTTTGGACTCAATCCCCCAACTGTATAATTCATGTACCTGCAACTTTTTAATCACCATCTTCATCTGTTATTAATTCCATACCCATAAAAAATCATGGTCATTATCATTACTGTCGCCGTGTCAGAGCAGCCTTAACATTCACGACCAACTGCACGCCGCTGCCGCTGTTGCCAATAAAGCAGCGAGACATCAGGACGGGGGGCTTGTATCTGTGAAGACATGGACATCTGGCTCAGTTTCAGAGCGCGTCCTCGGCAGCAGAGCCGGGGAGGGGAAGTCTCCTGTGACAATACATCAGTGGAAGATCCTCTGCAGCCATATGCTGCCTTTAAAAGCTGCCTCTTTTCCCCACTTTGCATCACGATGGGGATGTTTAAAGAGGGCTGGCAGGGTACTTAAAGTGCTCATTAACAGAGGCACGTCCAACATGTTTGGGAAGGACCTGCCTTCCACACCGGGACCTTAAATTACTGCAACCCCTCCTCTTCTCCTCCTCCCTCCTCCTCTTCCCAAACTGCTGACCGCAGGCTCCCTCGCCATTTTTCTTCTCTCTGACATTTTGAAGAGTTTGTCGTCGCCGTTTACTGGCCGCCGCTTTATGACAACGGGGGAGAGAAGACGCTACATCTGCAGAAAAAAAAACGACAAGAGCCAATCCTCATTAGTGTCTGGACGGCTGCCAACGTTAAATGAAAGGAGGAGTAGGAGGACGGCAGGGAGGGCAAAGCAATCAGATGGCACCTTTTTTCCTGATGGTGATGGATGGTGAGGGAGAGGCGGCGTTCCAGTAACACTCGTCCCCTCGGGGGTTTCCCCTCCGCGGCTGCTGATGTAAAAGTTTGACTGCACTTCAGAGATGTTGAGGACTCATGTTGGGGAAGATGTGCGTGGTGGTGACAGATGCTGACAAGTGGAGTGATGTTCCTTCAGGGCCCACAGCTGAGCTCGGTCACGTGACCCAACTGCTGAGCTGCTTGTAGCAAGGCCTAAGGATAGTGATGTCAGTCGGTCCGTCCGGAGAAACATAACCTCCACAACTTCTGACCAGACTGACATGAAGCATTGTTTGGGTATCTGTGCTCATCAGATGTTTCCTAACACATTACCATCAATTTCAAATTTCCACTTCACCAGCTTGTCCATGATAAGATAAGTTTAATGAAAAGATTTTTATGAAATTCTCCATATTTTTTAATGAGCCCCCTGAACTTTTCAGTCTAGTGCTAGAAGCCAACATTTCTAGTTGTGCAAAGACACAGAAAGTATTCAGCAAGCAGCCTGTAATGCTGAGTGTTGACCTGAAGAGAGCTAAAAGTCAGCGCCAAAATTTGACTCATAATCATGTTTACTTCTGTGATCAGATGGTTCCTGACCTGCATATAAAGTTAAATTTGGACTGTTTCAGTTTTGAAAACTAAATGTTTACACAATCATCTGTCTAAGACAACGTTTAACATCCGAGAACATTGGATTCCTCATGTATTTATAGTCTCAAAGTCCATGTAAAATATTGAAAAAGTAGAGTTTTGGTATCAGCATTGGTAGAATCAACAATTTCAATCAGATATACAATCAGAGGATGACACTTTCCTCTTATACCACCTTCAGGTCAAAACACAAGATGGCAGGATCTAAAACATCCACAAAATTCACTGACCAGTTATCATTTATGATAGCATGATCAAGAACACGGCTCACAAAGCTCATTTCATTTCCTATAGATCCTGAAACAGCTGAAAGTGAAAATGCTGAAACAGTAAAAGCAGATAAATGTGCAAACAGGGACGCAGGAGAGAACTAAAGATATTCAGTTAGAAGTTACAAAAGTACTGAGAGCTGAACACACAGACGCTTTTTAAGAACTAAGTCGGGAACCGCAAAAGGCTTTGGCCCCGCTCCACAGAAGTTCCATCCCCAAATCTCAGTTTGGTTTGAACCCCAGCTACCCAAATTCCCCATCCCAGTCAGACATTACAGATAACAAACCACAAGATCTATCTGGATCATTACGAGTATAACCCCAATAAAAATGAAACAGGGTTCAAACCACTTAGGCTCAGTTCAACCGTGACGCCCCCTCCTCCCCCCAGTGGCTGAGATGCAACCCTAAACATCTGCAGCCTCCTGTTTTCTATTAATGGGCCAAAAAGGGGATTTATATTTGTGCGTTAGGGGGTTAGAGTGTTGTGCTATAGCTGATGTGTACGTGTAAGTAAATGCCAGGGCTAAAGCAGCTTCAGAGATACCGTTCAGAGATGTGTTCTCTGATGTTGGTGGAAATTGTTGATAATGAAGGCCTCATCAAGCAAAATAAAGCCTCATTAGTCTTCTCTTCCCTCCTCACACACATCCACACTGCAAACCCAGTGTGTACCTTGATTGGCACCCTCTCACAGTGATTGTACGACTACAACCTTCCTCTCAGTGAGGAGAGAAACCTTCCCTTATGTCACAACCTGAATGAAAGCATAGAAATCATAGCTGGGAGACAGCAGGATACGGCCTGATCACGTACAAGACATTCATGCAGTATTGCTATGGGGATGTCAGTGGGCGAGACAATAAATTGAAATCTATGGTAGGTGCCATTGTTAACCTGTATGTGGCTTTACACCCGACTGAGATCCACGACGATTTTGAATGAAATGCATGTCCATTAAAATGTATCGGCCCCTTTCCAGATAAGAGATACCGATACAGATGCTAATAACCAGTGTGAAGGATGCACGAATAGTTTCTCACCTGATAAGAAGCTGCCGTGAAGAGGTTAAACTTCAGGACCTTCCTGTTGCTTTTTTAAGAGCTTTAACTGGCGACCTTTTGACCTGAACACGATGTTATCAATGGGAGCGAACACTGACGGGTTCATTTTAATGACTTCATCCCGATAAACCCAGTGGATCTACCAAAAATCACGTCATATTAGGCTCAAAGGAGCGGTGGCAGGGATTTAATGGAAGCCAAACAGAGTTCAGCTCATCATTTTAATGCTGAGCTCTATTGCCTTTTGTAGTAAAAAAGGATTTAAGTACCGCGGTTCAATACGCTGGTGCAAAACTGTGCAATTTCTCATGAAAAATGAATTCCCAGTACTCCACTGAAGTCTTTTCAGTTTCCATTCGACTTTGTCCGTCTCTCTCTGTGGTAAATAGTCTGCCCCGATGCTTTCTGGACCAAAACACTTTGCTCGCCCATCGACTTGGCCTCTTCTCTTTTCTCCTCCAATTCTACAACCCCCCCCTCGCTCCCCCTACCTCTCTCCTCTCTCGTTCCCATCCTCTCCATCCCATCAATTGGAAATCTCTCTGCATCACACCTCAGACACCCAATCCCGGGCAGACAACTCCACCGAGTATTAAACAAACATAAGCAGAGAATGGAGTGGCTGCTGGAGAGGTAGATGGTCGGGGTGATAGGATTGCCAGACAGAAGGAGCAGAGAATCACAAGTGCCCTGAATTGTAGGTCTGGAGCAGCAAAAAAAAAGACCTTAACATGATGACACTGAAGCAGTGAGACATCTTGGAGTGTGAACAAAATAAAGGCAGCAGAAATAGAAAAACAAAAAAAGTGAGAGAAGGGGAAAAGAAAGGAGGAAGGACAGGAGAGCGCCTCTGATCCATGTAAGTTCAGTGAAATTGGAATTACTAAATCATGGAAAGAATTAATTGAAAACATTCCCCCACTGTTGCCGGATGATGAAAATGTTTCAGTGACTTGACATCATCGCGTTAAGCCGGTGTCGTTCCCCCGCGATTCGGCGGGTTTACCTTCAGACGGGCTCTGCTGGGCGATCGACACGCGAGAATTTCTGCAGAGGCCCGAGATATCAAAGGCGTTCCGGGTGTAAATAATGGAGATTTAAAAGTCGAAAAATGTTCTCCGCCTGCGCTCGCTGCATACTGCTCCTTCATTACCCGGCTCGAATTTATTTTCCGAGAGGTCTTGTTGAGTTTCTGTTGATGAAATTGTTCTCACAAGAGGGCAAACTGAGGCAGACATGCTGCTTTTAACCACATGCTGCTAACCTCCCACCCAGGGAATTTCTCCCCGAGTGCTCTGCTGAATTTCTTTTCTTGTGCATTTGAGCAAAGGCTTTAAAAAGACAGACAAACTGAGTTTCTGAGCCTTCAGATGTGTTTTGTCCTCTCGCTGTTTAGTTTGTGTTTGCAGCTGTTCACTTTGACATTTATCTGGATCGCAACTCAGCGGTCAGGTTAACTGGACTCAAAATGATAACGATAAGTGATGATAATCTTATTTTTAGCTTCATTTGTGTTTAAAGATTTAATTTAAATGTTCAGTTCCTGACTTTTAAAGGCAGCATTACATCTTTTGAAGGTTTTAACAACCCTTTCGCCAGAATAAGTGCAAAACCATGGAAATATTGAAACATTTCTTTATGTTCATTTTAAAATGTGTTGCTGTACTAATGATCTGGTCAGGTTTTGGCACAAAGCCACTTTATTAGTGTTAGAAAAAAGATATGTTTAGGCTTAAAATAGCTGTTTTGGCCACCAACATGGACGGAGATGTCCTGGTCTTGAACGATCACTGGTTTGCCCCTCCACCTCCAGACATGATGCACTAATGTGAACGTGACATGACACCTTTTGTTAAAATGTCAATATGGTACGTAGCCTTTGACATGTATGAATGTGAATGTATCAGTGGTTCACAGAAACGTTAGGTATCCTGGAGACTGTATTGTGTTTTGCCTCCTTGTGTATCGACATGTGGCGTCAGACTGGACAAAAAAAGCTGCTGATTTTTCCAAATTTAGGATTTTACATCCAAACTTCACTATGTTGTTGTTATTGAAGTCCCTAAACATTGGAAGCAGCCACTTACATGAATAATTGAATGAGCTGAGTAGATTTACTAAATTAAAAGCACGATTATTGTTTATGTAGTTTAGACTTGATTTTCTCTGATGAAGGTCGGCTGTGCTTAAATCCTCCTCGGCGTTTTAAAGTGTTTTTGTGGTCAGTTTAACATCATTGTTATATTAGTTTCATCAGTCATTTAACTGCTAACAGACCCTGCAGCACCAGCGCTGTTGCTATGGTTACCTGCAGTTGAGCACTGATTTAGAAAAGTGGTTTAACTGTTGATTAGGTTTGAAGGTGTAAGCATATGATTTTTACAGACACCTGCCTGCTTATGAGAAACCAGCGTTTTCAGAGGACGCTCAGAGGTCTTGCTCTGCAGCCTCCTCATACCTCCGGCCATCTGCTCCAAGCTTATACGTCCAAAACCCTGTCCACAGTGTGTCCACAGAACGCACCGAGACATAAGTGATAGTGTTTCGTTTTATTAGACAGAAAAGAAAAGTGACTCTTTCACATATTCAGTGTAAAATGATCATTTTACTAATCGTAAAGCTAAAGGTAAAGCTAGGCGTGACGGCTGCCAAGCCAGTGACCACTGTTCATGGCTGCTGAGATATCTGACGAGATGTCAGGACGGGTCAGATGTCAGATGCTGTTTTTGTGGTGACAGAACTAAAAATGTTCTGCTGTTTTTAATGCCAGAAAACCAGATGCTTTTGATTAGTTGTCCTGGGATACTTTCGACAAGACATCAGGACATTTCCAGACAGGTTTGTGCCAACAAAACAGGACATTTTTGAAGAGATGTTAGGACACCTTGTCAAAAATATCAGTTTTTCTTGCATTACACTGATAGAAAAGTCCTGATAGTGTGTTTTTAAATGTTGGGACATATCCGCCCTTGTTTGTGGCTACAAAATGAGAAGTCGGGACACTTACAGTCATAAAAACAAAACCAGATATTTTTGATAAGATGTCTTGACACTTGCTGCGCTCGTGGTTGTTCATGATGCTTGTTGCTATTCTGTGAAATTCAGCATCCTTTCAGTGGCTCCTTAACATTTCTCAGTCCAGCAATGTGTGAACCTGAAGAGGAAATTCCACTGAAGTCCAGAGGTTTCTGAGAATGTCTAAGAATATTTGTATCTGATGCAGCCACAGTTCAACATCATACTGCATTACTGAAGACCTGGCACACAACACGTATGAGCTACTGCGACAATTTGGAGATGAATATTTTAGAGGTTACAGGACACAATAAACTAAAATCCTACAAGAATAAACTTTAATGTCGTTGTGTTTCTATCTCTGTTGGCTGTGGATGAAAAAAGTGCAGGAATCTGTCCTCCCTATATTGTAGAGCTCCACCGAGGCTGACTGGGAGAAATGACAGTGAGAGCCTGCTGGGAGATTTTCCGGGCGTATGGGTCCATTTTCTGGTTCAGATCAGGTTAGCGCTGTTGTAAAATTGAGTTTATTTGGGCGTAAAAACTCCAAACATGAGCCTATGATGGCAGCACATCCCTCTGCTTGTATATCGAGCGCCTCTTGCCGGGAGCGTCCCGTCTTCTACTCCAGCTTTTTGTGGTTTCTTTAGATTTCACTCGTGTTCGGAGATATTGATTAAGAAGCCCTCAGCCAGGAGGATATCGAGAATTCGCATAAACGGAGCAGCAAATGTCTTTAAGGTTTTCTGTGTTAATTCATCCACACTTTCACCGCGGGTTCACACGGGGCCACGTTTTCGTTCTCATTATCTCTTGCTGTGTGTACGGTTCTAAATACTTTCTTAGTGCAATCTGAGGCAGTCTCTTAAATGTTTTATGAGTTAAACCTCTCTGTAGTTCCCATCTCTGCTCTGGCTGATATGCATTTGTGCAGAGCTGTCAGAGTCGGGGCACTTAGCTCTCAGTCAGCCTCCTACTAACATGGCGGTATCTCTCTCTGCTTTAGATACTGCAAATAATGAAAGGGGGAGCCCCGGCCGTCTTTCAAAGAGCACTTCAGAACATTTTTTTCTCGCAAAATAGCTCTCTCTAACTGAATACAATTGCTTCTGGGGGTACAATGAAAATGTTCTTTCCTCTGCGGCGCTGACCTCGCTCGCATCCTCGTTCCAAAGTCACAGCTCATCACTGAGAGAGAGATAGAGGAGCCCAGAAACTTCTACTGCTTCTACTGCAGTCAGAGTTTTTCAGACTTTCTGAAATGGACAGATGCACACTGCAAGAAGTGAAGCACACATTCAGGCTCAGTTTTGGACTTTAACATGGACTTTGAAGAAACATGACTGAAGGAAAATACATTCAGTTTGGAAAAACAAGAGCTGTGATTGATTATTTGGTTGATTTTGTTTCTGTGGGTCTACCTATCTCCTGAAAGGTCCATCTTTATCACCACAAACCGTCCAGCAAAACGTCATCATACTTCTGCAATTGAACTGCATTACCACGCAACAAGTAACTGAAGGAAATGAATGTAAACTTTATGATAATTGTACGCATGTATTTGAATGCTTCAGTTAAATCCTGTACTCCATTCTCCTTGTTTGAGCATTTTGCTGAGACTTGTACACACAGAATACAAATGAAAACTTGAAACGCTCTGTAAAACATGAGCTGTACACTAACGTTGTCTGTCAGGATAAAATGTTGGCACTTAACGTTTCAGCGAACCACAGATAGACTCATATTTTTATCGTCAGAGGTGTGTCACATGTACCGTATTGACGTTTCAACACAAAATGTCATATCACGTCGACATTACATGTTTATGTCTGGAGGTGGAGAGGATGGTGGTGGAGTTACAGGCAACAAGGCTGGCAAACCAGTGACTGCGGCTGGTTGCGTTTTAACATTTGTAAGCGTGAGAGACAAAAACCTGATACTTTAATGGGGAACATGATGTTTTACTGACCCTAACCAAGAACCTACAGAAACATCTTTCCAAACTAAGAGATTTTTTTTTTTTTTGATAGAATAATAGAAGACTAGTTTAAGATTAGTACATTTTCCACGTTGATAACGTGGTGCCTTCAGGGCCCCTGAGGGTGAATCATTTCAGTGAACCTGTTTGTTTGTGCAGCAGCGTCTCTGACAGCTGTGAGTCTTGACGCTGGCTCACAGGTGAACAGTTTGAAGCCTTACAGTATATCTGACATGTTACATCTGAAGCACATCAATTATAGATTATTGAAAACAAGCCGATTTGGAGCAGGTGAAACAATCTGGGCTGATTGGCTGATTCCTTCACTTGTTTAAAGAAAATAAGATATTGAGGACTTCATAACAGAATAAATGACTTGGAGATTTTTTGGATTGTGCTGACACTCAGCTGTCAGCTCCTCCATCCACCTCCTCCTCTTCTTCTATCCATCATCCTCCATCAGTGAGCCGAGACTTGCACAGATCACAAAAAAGGGGACCCACCGCTGTCTAATTTCAACCCGCGATCAATCTCCAATCAACAGCACTATATAGGTAATCACCAGAATCTTCTGGAGGAGAAGAAAGCCAATTTTCATGGGCTATATATCAGTGTGCGGGATCCCCTCATTGATTGGTGTGTGAATACGGGCCTGAAGCAGCAGCATGGCGAGGCGAGGCGAGGCGAGGCAAAGGCAGACTGTGTTTGTTTATGAGGATCAGGTATTTTCTGCAGCAGACGGCAGCCAGAGGGGCTCAATTTCACATCAGGCCGAGCGCTCAGAGCCGTCGTGTCCAGACGAAGGTGTCCAACTGTACATCATCATCAGTTTCGATACATCAGAGCTGTTCGCCACACACTTTGGTTTCCCAATCGTGTACAAATGTCTAATTAAAGGAGAGAGCTGACATTTTGGGAAATGCTGTTGTTTGTCAGATGAGAAGATCAATATTAGTTTCATCTCTGTGTGTCCAGTACAGAGATGGCTTTATTGTTCTGTTACTACAGAAAAAAATCAAAGCATGCAGTTAATTTGTCTCCACTTAAGCCGATACCTGCATTCATGTGACTGCGAATTTACTAACTTACTTTCTAAAATGTCTCTCACTACATATTCTACGCTCTATCTGCTTTAAAATATAATGTATGCTGACTAAAAACATCCATACAGGATTGTTCTGATGACAATACTGCCTGAAATGCTGGATCAGTTATAGGCAAGTGCTGATATTTGTGGTCTTTTTCAGTTATGATTGACTATCAAACTATAAAAAAATAAAGTTGTATGGATTTCCTTCTCTGCGTATGTTTATTCACATTTTACAAAATGTTTAACCTGAGGCCAATCATACAACAGTCATAGAAATCAATCCGAACCAAGCTGGCAGTACGCAGCTGTTAAAAAGTGACGATACAGACATTACTTTTTAAAAAACACAAAACATCTGTAAATAATAAACAAGTAAATGTCTCATGATTAAAATCTGCCCTGGCTCCTGGCGCATTTCCAAAAAGCGGCAAAATATTTTGACAGTGGCGCTACACGTGTCAGGTACAAAAATACTCCAAGCAGCAAGTTTTTCCAAGCACTACGATTAATTATAAGTGCAAACCCTGAAGGATGCTTCATTAAAATTACTACGAATTAAATTAACCAAAACTGTCCTGCAAATTGAGTCCCTGTCAGACGGAGCTGTGTTTGTTCCGACTGCTTAGAAATCACCAAATATTCCCAATAATAATCAGAATATGAAGGAAAAAAAAAACAAAAAAAAAAAAACCAGGAGATGAGAAACGTGAATGTTTTCGCTCCAAAGAACCACACGGTCAGAATGGAGATGACAATACACATCGTTTACTTAGAAATGAGATATAAGAGAATAAATGAGTTTCTCCTGGAAGCTCGCAGTGGCTCGTACTCTGGCTGTCTCTCTGAGTCTGACTCATTAACCCAACTGAAACGGAAAGCACGAAATCAACCAGCGAGCTCCCTTTGAAACCCGTCCCAAACACACAACAGTGCACAGACAGTATTCTCCCCTCCATGAATTAGAAATGGGCTTATGAACTTATAATGTGAACAGTGACAGCCGAGCCCCACGGATGGTGTTTCTCTTCGTTAATGAGGGGGTTGAATCAGGACTTGGCCGTGTACTACAGCGCTGACACCATGCTGCAACACAAAGTCTGTAGGAAGAATTGTGTTGGAGGCAAGAAAAAAAAAAAGAGAGAAAGAAAGTAACAACAACAACTGTTGTTAACTGCTAAAAGTTAGTGTGGAGTGAAGTGTCACAGAGGGCTGCGGTATTTAAAATTCTGGCTCGGTGCAGTCGCGAGTGGCCCACTTCAGTCAGGTCAGACTGAGGGCAGAACAAGTTCTCCTCACATTTTAAATACAGTTTGGAGCCTCGTTAGCAGATTTAGTGATGACATTGTCAATTCAACACTTCAGTCCAGGCAGGAAGACCTCAACAACTCTCAGATGGACTGACAGAGATAACTCTGGTGATCGTCTACAAGACTTTCACCGGGTTAAAGTTTCCACTCTTCCAAACCCAACACATCCCGGCCCAGGCTCCGAGGTATAATGTTAGCAGCTAAAGTTTCTGCAAACCACAGATGCATCCAAACGTAGCATATCACACATTATATGCCTATTAGCAGACCTTCAGCTCAGAGGGTGGAGGGGATGGAGGGGGGTGTTACAAGCCAACAAGGCTCGCAAATGGGCATTCACACTTTGAGTCTGTGGGGACATTTCAAGCCCTTTTCGTGGCGACCAAATCCGGCTATTTTTGGTGTTTGCTGTGGCGACCAGAACCAGGTGCTTTTCACAGGATTTTGGACCATCTCCACATTTTTGTGACAGCCAAACCAGTTACTTTAGGCCAAACAATGATGATTTCTAACCCTAACCAAGTGGTTTTTGAGCCTCAACCTAACCAGAGCATAAGTGATGTGACAGGACAGAGAGAACTGAACCTAAACAAACGTGAAGCTGCAGAAATCTGTGATTTTCTAGAAGCGTACTTAGCTGACATTTATTCTGGCCATTGTGTTGCACATCCTCGTACCAAAACGACTTGATAGGTTGATGGCCAGTGACCATGTACCACAGTTTCCTGAACAACATGACCCTGGCAGAAATTGACCTGCACTAGGTCACCGTCTCACGACAAACATAAATACGGATCATGATAAGCTGCTTTCATTTTCAACCTTTATGGTTGTTTTCTAACGTCGACGGGCACATCTCTCATTCACCCATAATATGAATTCAAAGTGAAAATGGACTGCATCTGTTTCTCATCTGAAGATTCTGATCCCTCCAGCGAAAAGATCAGCAGGAAGCACTTATTTTATGAAATGTGTGTTTACTATATCCGAGCAGTGACAGTGATGACGGTCTGGGTATTGTTACACTTTAGTAATGAGTTTGGCCTCATAGTGTCACCAAAATAAGAGGATGTACCACTAAACCAGTGAGGAAAGTCAAAGTGCAGACGATATGAGGAGCCAATCAGGGAAGTGAGTCATGAAAAATGATTGTTGTTTTCCTGATGGGCGTCAAAGCTGGGAAACAGAGGTGGTGTTTATTTGGACATTAATCTAAATGTAGATACAGACGACTGTTCAGATTCAAGTGCAGCCTTGGTAGATGTTCTCTGGACGACTTATAAAACCTTTTTTGTCTTCAGGATGTTTAGAGGTGCACTGATGGCTGCGGCTCACCAGGTTTCTGTTTGACTGACTGCAGCCATCCTCCTGCAGCACCACTCATCAGCGATGTGTTTCAGCCCAGAGGACTCTCACCGGTCAGATGCTTTTTGTTTGTCACATTATTTTCTGTCGGTAAGCCTCAGGCGCCGCTGTGCCGTGAAAAGCCCCGGCGGGCGGCAGCTGCTGCAGAGATACAAGCCAACAGCAACAACGTGAAGACTTTTCTGTCTCATCCAATAATAAATACAGTAGAGATGTATTCAGGATCTAAACAGAACGTTAAGATGCTGAAAGCCATAAAAACTGTTGACCTGTTGAAAGAGGTGTTGGGAGTAAAGGAAGGTGTCTTTACACATATTTTGTATTGTTGTTCATTCTCACATCCACTAACTTCTATTATATCAGCAAACCTGCAGTAGGTGACACTGTGTGGGGGTTTTAATTTGTTTTATTTTGCGTTTCCTTCGTCCATCTTGAGGGCAACAACTTGCACCAACCTCACATCCTTTGTGGCAAGCGCACTTTTAAGTTCACTCGTTGAAGGTCCTCTGTGTCTGTAGAGGGAGCTCTCATGCCAGAGAAAAATAACCCTGATGATGTCATCAGGGTTATTTTATCTTAAGCTTAAAGATGATATATTTATAATTAGAGAAAGACTGAGCGGCAACACTAGGGAGTGGAGTTTGACGTCTGCATCAGCGCTAACAACTGAAAATCGACCTCACACCTGAACTTTTCTCTTGTATATATTTTGTCTCTTTCCATTTTTCATTGCGATGTTTTATGGATCATTTTAAAGAGACTTCACTGTTTGACTCGACAGTAAGAGATTACTTATACACTAAAAACATTTGCATGGAAATACATAATTCATTTATTCTCTTCAATGTACATCAGCAGAATGTTTTAAAAAATCATTTTCAAGGTTTTGTTTTAATTTTCATGTTGTTTTCGGGGCCACACTGATGTCTGCGGGGCCCGACGGCGTGTATACTCTGCTCATGCCTTTGGCCATCTCTGCATAAATCAGTAAAAAGTGAAATAAATAAATGCGTGTGTGTGTGTTTGTGTGTTCACTGAAATTCAAATGTTGAACTATCTCTGTAAAGTTCCCTCTGTGAATCTGATAACAGCCTCCGATCTCTGTTTGTCCTTTCCAGAGCCGCCCGGCGAAATGTCAGGCCGGCCAGATTGGATTGCTTTTATTTAAACCATAAAATTTATGTTTTTCACTTTCAGACATCCAGGTATTTTTTCTCTCCTCGGTGTCAGGTGGACACTCGGGGGGAAAGTGCTGTTGCGAAAGCTGAAAGAATCTGCGGCCTTGAGCCAGAGAGTCGTGGCAACAACAGCATCTGATTGGCTGACAGCCCCCCCGTTCTCCAGCCACCGTGCTTATCCATGCTCATGAAGGGAGGAAAACATCCCCCCCCCTCACCCCTCCGACGCCGCGCTGTGACAGGCTTAACGGTGATATGAGGGGATGTGTTATCTGCTGACTTCCAAATTCATAAATCTTTGAGATCAGACGAAATTGAAGCGGCTTGAAAAGCTCGGAGGGGAGATTGACACGTCTGAGTGGCTCTGTGGGCGCGGCGCTGCAAACTGCATGCTAATGCGCCATCATGCATATGTTAGTATGTACTCAGTGTGCGTGTGTGGGTTCATAACTTGTATGCATTGTGTTTCATACTACCTACGTACGCATGTATATGTATGAGGGTCGAGTCTCCACTTGTACACACACAGACACACTGCAGAGAAATCTCAATTCTCACCGGTTAGTCTGTCACTGAGAATAAGGTTTTGTTTTGGGGTTTTATGGATGTTTTTAACCATTTAGAGGGAAATTGTGCACCGACAGAATGATTTCTTCTGTCCTTGGTGAGCCAGTGAGAAGGACACTAAAGAGAACTGATTAAGAGTTCATTTAACTGTCGTTTTACAACACAGGGTTGTAATACCAAATGTAAGTTGTACTACCTTTACGCGACACAATACAGAGAGGATGTTGAGGATGAGTTGAGGAGTCTGGTACCAATCTACAGAGCATCAGTGATGATTTCCCATCCATCCAGTGATGTTCCGGGCCGTACATGAACCATGCCAGTTTGTGTATTTACACTCAGGATGCTCGTCTGTAAAAGTTGACGAGAACTTGACACCAAAATTCATTTGAGAACAAAGCTGCATGATTTTATGTTCTCGGCTACATGAGTGTAATTTTTTGGTGTTTAAACAGCATCATGTGTTTTAAAGCTCAGCATCGTTTCACATTTTTTGGTGTTGGTGTATTGTGAGTGTAATAATGGAGTTTAGTACCAACGATACGCCTGCTGTGGAATATAAAACACATTTTTTTTTCCTATTTGACAAGATGAACCAAATTTCTTGTTTGAATCTGTATGTTTTAGATGAAGGCTCCCTGTGGAGTTTTTACCTCGAGGCTCACGATTGAGCAGTTTTTCCTCTGTTGTTGTTGTTGTTGTTGTGTTTTGTTGTGAGCGGGTCTCTGTGCTGTTCATCATGGATGATGCAAGAAGACACAATCCTGCAAATAGTGTCCCACCATTCCTCAGGTCCACAGTTAGTGGAACAGGCTGATATTTGCTGCAATGTGCCAGCAAAGGCCGGAAAGAAGATGACTGCAAACTAGTGGATTAGATGTAAACAAAGCTGAGTTAAAGTACGCGAAAGGAAGTAAATGCACTTGAAACATTTGTTGGACTTCACAGAGTCACACAAGTTCTGGTGAGTAACACTGAATGTAAATATGACTTTCACTGTTTACAAGGAAACTCCATAGAGCCCCTTTAAAGAATAATTAAGCCCCCAAACCACTTTTCTTCAGTGGAAAACCAGTGTATTCAGTTGTGATGTGAACTGATTTAGTATAGAAGTATTTAAATTGTACATATTGTTAGAAATATGCATCGTTTAAATATTTGGTGGCAGCTTTCGTCACCATCCCATCCTCCCCACCAACGTCTCCCAACTCGACAGACTGTGGAGAGGAGTATCAGAAAATGGGTAGCAAAAAAAAATTTATTTAGTGATTCAATCCATTCAGAGACGTCCCTGTCCTCTCCTGTCCCTCCACGTCCTCTTATGTCCTCTCCATGTACTCAGCCGGCTGATTCAGCCCCGGCTGTCTGTGGCAACAGCTCGAACTGGTACCGCCCCGGCCCGCCATGTTCTTGGCTGACTGGAAACTCAAGAGGTGAAAAGTTCTCTACTTCAAATTACATTTCTGACGCAAAACTGTTTGTGTTGCTACATGAATTGCAAAAAACCTCGCTTATCTGCCAGTTAATATCACATGTTGGTGTGCATTTCTGTGGGCTGGGGGATGTTTTTGGACGGTTCTTTTTAAGATTTATTTTTAATTATGTGCAATGCATGTAATGTACTATCTTAGTCTGACTGGCTTTTTATTTATGATTTTACATATTGTATTAATTATTACTAACTCACTTTGGCCAGGACATAAATCCTTTTACCATCACAATCAAAATTAAATGTTTCAGTTGGTATTCTGGTGTCTTTACCCAAACTTAATGCTGTAGTTTTTTCCCATATTCTTACTAAAGAGACTGTATATTGTCCAAAAACATCTGCTGGATCACAGGATTGTCTTTAACAGATATGCTTTCACACAACATCCACTAATTTATTTATTATTTAATGCCAATTTATGTCAAGATATCCTAATAATCCAGAAGAAGAATAACGTTTAAATTAGAGGAAAAACTTCAGTCGGGAGGTCTCGCAGTGTGTGTGTGTGTGTGTGTGTGTGTGTGTGTGTGTGCGCACCGAGGCAGAGACGTGTTGGGTGTAGATTGAGTCTGAGATGGAGTGTGAGATGTGAGCGCTCTGCCTCCAGATAACTCTCTCTCCCTCTCTCTCTCTCTCTTTCTCTCTCCCCCCTCTCCCCCCCCTCTAATTCATTTTCCCTCCTCTGATTTATCTTGTTTTCCTCCGTCTTGTCTGCTCATGCCCAGATAAAATCCCCCAAATTGCATCACCCGCCCTTCTGTAACTCTGTTGCTGCTGTTTCAAGCTACAGCGTAGTGCAACAAAAAAAAAAAATAATACATCTGGTATCTCTTAGATTTGAGTTATAACACCATTCATACAGCCGACAAGGCCTTTGATGTAATTATTTGGTGTCTGTGTCGAGCGTCCGGAGATGATACAAATATCACGGAGGGCTTCAGCCTCGTGCTCTTCCGACAACGCAGCAGTTGTAAAAAGTGTGTAAAGTTCTCAAACTTAATCTCCTACTGTACCGAGAACAGTGGCCCAGTGTTACTTTTTGGTTTCCGTCCAATTAAAAGTTGAGCAATCGTTGAATTTTTTTTGCTCTCACGGTTGTTCATGAAAGTCAGAGGTCTGAGGGAGGATTTAAATTATGCTGTCTTGACATGTTACACTTCTGTCTCTTCATGTCTGAGTGTGACTCCTGTTTAAAAAGAAAAAAATATTAATGAATACAAAACAAAAAAGTCATATGCTCAGACAGATGAATTTCTTTTCTTTCAGATGTTTAGTACTAACAGTTAGATACTATACATGTTTAAACAGGTCAACCACAAATGATCTAATAATGGACGTTCATCATGACTATTGGACAAGTGAGTGTAACATTGTCTTTTTGTGAGTCGGATGAGGTCTGAATTTGTTTTAACGGACCAGCAGTGACTGACGTACCTGTCACTGTTGGTATCCCTCTCTTCACTGTTGATTTATCCCTATGTGTTGACCTACAGCAGCCTCTACAGCTCATCCACATGTGTTTGTGGCTCTGGTGGAGGAGCATGTATCCCTGCTCCTCCTTCAGTGTTTGTGTCTGACGTTTTTCCAACCAGACCAGAGTCAGTGAAGCGCTGAAAAACATCTGAGTGAGAGTGAAAGCTGTCCGTGTGGTTTTACAAAAAGAAGCAAAACTCTCAGGTTCTCGCTGTGTGTTTTGTTCATAAATCCAGATTATTTAAACAAAGACACAGTAACACGACAATAGCAGGCTGGTTCTCATTTGTCTTTTCTTACTTTAAATTGTTCAGATAACAAAAAGGATTACTGACTGGACGTTTCCTCTCACATGTCCTCAGCCAGCCGACCATCACCTGTACTTGTACTGACAGCACAAATCATCTGATCGTCTTCTCCTGGTAATACTCGTCAGTGGATCTTCGGCTGCTCAGCGCTGTAATCAAATCTTCAAATGCGGCTCGGTTCATCCTGATCAAACCGTTCATTAAACTAAACAACTTGTGTTTTACATGAGAGGAAGGAAATTGTACTTTTCTGAGCGATCCTTTAAAAATCTCTTTTGTGAAGAGCCATCGTGGCGAGGCGAGGCGTTGCTTGATTGACACATCCAAATGAATGAACAGTCTATTGAGAGGTCCGGGGTATATCTTTTTCACATCATTACTGTGAACATCAGTAATTTCCATCATGAATACTGCAGCGTCCCCTGACAGGCTCTCATCGCGCTCCGACATCCATCGGGGGAAATGATGGTATTAGACGGGAGGCAGACTCTCGGGGTGAGGCTCCGTGATGAGAGGGGGGAGGAAGGGAGGGAGCTAATTACCCTTTTATTACCAGGGACCGAACCCCCGTCCCAGGAGGCCTCGCCTGGCCCTGTTTGAGACGAGGAGGATCCGGCACGCCACATTACCTCACTCTCCGTGCTGTAATGCCTGTCGCATTAGGAGCTGCTTGTACACACCGAGTGTCTGTTTCTATCAGAGCTGCATTTTAATGCGCACGTTTCATTTAGGAGCCTCCTGTTCACCTGCGGGCAGCCATTTTGTCGTCTTATCAAACAGGTCGGCAGCTGTGAGATTGAGCGATAGTTTATTTTCAAGTCATGTGAGTGCACGGCCCAAATAAACAGAAACAAAGGTGGAACAAAAGCACTTGGTATGAACAAAAAAAAAAGAGGAACATATCAGTGAACGCCTCAGTCTAGAAGTGAGTTAGTAAAACTTAATACATGTGTTCATAGACACGATACGCAAATCAAATCAAAATGAAGCAAACAAAACAAAAATAAATACATAAATGAAAAAAACAAACCAAAAAAAGCTGTAAAGCTGTAATAAAGTAAACTTTAAGCTGAATTTGACATGTAAAATTGGTGGAACGGTCCTTTAAACTTGTATAAAACTGAACTGTAGATGTTATTCTGAATCCACTGTCGTAAAAATAAACTGTGGACAGTTTGAATTCCTCTCATGGAGTATTTGTAAAGTGGTTTAGTTATCTATTGTATTGTCTTTTTTATTCTAAGATCGTTACATCCATTTACTGTTTTTCTTTTATTTCTCTGCTTCATGTTCTCGTTCACACCTTGATTTTTTGGATCTTCATGGATGTGAGTGTTCTTGCGAGCAGTGCTTGATGGAGACAGTAAAATACAAAGTTAAAAGTTGTTCTCTTTCTTTGTCCCCCTCAGAGTTGAAGCTTTGTGTTAACTGTCTCTTGAAATAAACGCACGTCGAGCCGTCTGTGAGGACTGCCGTCTCACTGACAGACGCTTGAATCCTTCACCTGCTGCAGCTCTCAGACTGTCCACATCAACGTCTGTCTCCGGAGGGGACACTTCACCTCTTTTTCAAGGTCCTTCAGCTAAGAGTTGAGTCTTCGTTTGAATATCCAGCTGTCGGTGTCCCGTCTACAGTATCTGTGTCTGATCGCTGCTGTCTGTCGACTGACTCTCACTCAGGAGGTTTCATGGTTTCATCTGCTCTGCAGCCCGACACACTCCCTGTACATCAGCTGGAAGCAGCCTGGACGTTCAGCACTCACACAGATGAAATATGGTCCAACAACAAAATTGTTACCTGGAGGAGTTTTTGGTCAGATTTCAGTTTAATGACTTTGAACACCTTTACTTTTCCTTTCAGCACAGTCATGTTTCTTGTGGTATTTTATCTTTCTCCAGATGACAACTTCGTAAATGTAGTTCCTATCAAGCTCAAATAACTAGCAGTGGTGTACTCCAGAAGTTGAAAAGGAAAATTGTGTCGTTGAGAACTTTGTAACTTAACTGTTCTTGTGAATTACCAACAAGAAAGTGGCACCATGAAGTTCATTTGCAGTCCTCACAAAGTAAAGGTGGTGCTGAAACTTTGTGGATAGCCGACTACAAAGGTGAGCTGGTTACCGTGGCTGACAAGCTAACTGTAGGGGTGTCATGATGCTCCAATGGACAATTCGATTGGATTTCTTGAGTTAAACATTATTTCTTTCAGCACTTACGGCTGAGGGTATTTTTACAACAACAGCTCGACTTTTTTTCCTGGTGACTTTGTGCAAGTTATAACTAAAGGTTAATCTGAAAAAGAAAATATACCCAACACCTCCGACGCTGTCAGAGTTTCCTCTGGTACCAGCTGATCACACAGGATATGTGTCTGGAAGGGCAGCTGCTGGCTAATGCTAAGCTAATTGTGTTTTTTTTCTTAGGACGTACACAAGCATGCGGGGTGAAGAGTAAAAACTGGGGGAGTCAGCAATCTTGATTTTAATTATCTGAATTGAAAACTCATTTCAATAGATTTTCAGTCTAGAATCGAAATTGTGACATCCCTCGCTAATTAGTGACATACTAGCTAGCTGCTGCAAATGTTCACTGACATGTCGTCATGTCTTAAAACTAGCGAGCTTGTTAGCACACAGTGGCTGTGTATGTAATCTCTGGCTCTCTCAGCTGCTACATGCTCCATTTTCTTCACCTCATCGAGGTGTTTGGAGGTGGGCAGGTGGTGTACAGCTGCCTGCGGTGGCTGAAAACCACCATGTAAGAGCTATGAGAGCGAACCAAAACAAAACAAAGGCGTGCCAAGAGACCGAAGCATTAAATGCTAAAAGACGGCACCGGTGAGAACCGCAGCCCGGCTCTGTAGTTTCTGTAGGCCACTACGAGGGACATCATCACATGCAAGGTCACAGGTAATGTGCTGGGTAACGTGACGTGTTCACACTACACACCACACAAACAGCAGAGAGCTCCACTCTGCTTCTGTATACTTTTCCACCAAGGCCCATCATGCACTGCTGTGAAAATACAACCTCTTCACCCGATCACAAAAAGGAAAACTCAAGGTTTTCTCTCTGGTGTTGACACACTCGATATAACAAACAGCCGTCTGATAGTGAAGGAGAAGTGTGAGGAGTGAAGTGAAGAAAACAGAGATTGTCAGAGCCTCTGAGCCACATGCAGGTATATAACATCGAGCGTGAGCGTTCGTCACTCCGGAGTTTACCCTCGCTGCTCTGACTGATGTTTCGACAGAAAGACGCTCCGCTCTACAATGGCTGTTGACAAAGCAGCTGTTTGACCGGCCTATGTTTTGACAGCGCTCAGTGCTTTCAAAGAACAGCGGTTCCTCTTTTTTTCCTCTTTTTGTGGTGAGGTAGATCTGTTTCTGCAGTGTCCTTCACCTTGTCTCATCTTCCCCTCAGGTTTCCTTTGATTCCTGCGGCAGCAAGTGTTCGGATTACAGCTCCTCTACACGTCCATGGCCCAGAGCGAACGTCCTGTTGTCTACTGTACCTGTGAAACTCGGAGAAACAGGCAGGTCCGGCCAGACCACAGCATTAAATATATATATCCTGAGAGGTTCAAGGGGAGTTCAGGCCAAGACAAGACTGTTCAAACATTTCCACATTGAAAAATATATGATTGTTTACCTCGAGAAAAGTTATTATTGCCCATTTTATGGCCCCGAGTAAAAAAGGTCACAGAGTTATCACAACATGCTTTTTACCTCCATTTCCGCAGGGAGACTCTTTGTCAGAGCAGTTTCACTCTATTAGCTCACACAAAGCAGAGGCTGATACCTGCTGTTTCACACACGCACAAAGTAATCGGACAAAAGACAATAACCAGATAATAACCACATTTTTTACTGTCAACAAATCCCCCCAAAAACAAAACCAACAGTGAGCTGATCCTAATAAAAAGTGCTGCCTGTGTAGCCGGAGTCTGATGTTGCTGATTTCTCTGTGATTATACTGTAGAGGTGCAATCAGCCTGACTGAATTAGTTTTAGCAAGGAGTGCTTACCATGTCAAAGCAGCGACACGGTGGCTGTAGTGAGAGCGACACTCGATATCTCCAGAATTTGCAGGGTTGCATGTTTTTTTTTAACCTTCCCAAAAAACCAAAAGGTTTCAGTATAAAAAGCAGCCCGGGTAACAACCTTCCTGTCATCGAGCGTTACTCCAAAGGCAAAAGGAGTTAGCATTTCATTAGCTAGCTTAGAAATGAATAAGATTAAAGATATTGACAGGCAAAGCAATTCAGTCCCACGGAGCAATGCTGGGATTTAAACATAGTGGCCACAAGGGGTATTGCAGCTCTGCACACTGACCCAAAATCACTAATATTAGAAAAGTAGCTTCTGTAAAATGATCAATACATTTTAAAGTGTCACAAACACCCTAAAATAAAGGGTCAGGGTTAGGGTTGATCCAGTCTGATTAAACGTGGTACTTTAAAATGAACTGACTGAATTACATTGGTGTTTGATGACATTAGCACGCCTCATACAGAGAGTGAGAGAGTTGAAACCTCCTGCAGGAACGACGAGGCATCGACAACTTCTTGGACATCTTTATGTAATCAATGATGTAGTTGGAGAAGTTGTTGTTGTTGAAGATAACTGGGCTTCTCTCGATGTCTCGGTTAACTTTAGCTTAGCATCTTTGGTAGCATTTTAGCATCTGAGATTCCTTACCAACATGCTGTTTAGTGCACTAAAATGATATGTGAGGTGTTTTAGTATTTCTAAAACTTCAGTATGAAATCAGTAGTACAGTATGTGAATGTATTACTGTTTACCAGGAAATTACAGTATGTGCTGCATACTGGCTGATTAGATGCTACCACGGCGTATTGCTGCCCACTACAGTTTGTTATTAATGATCCTTTTCATAATTATTTATTTTTTCAATAAAGTCCAACACTGCTCATATTCCATCAGATATCTCATTTGAATCGGGGTATCCAGGCTGAGTGAAGTGCACAGAGTAAACAGAGATTTGTGATCTCAATGACTTACAATTGTAACAACATTCGTGTTATTACAGATAGAGTAAGTAAGAATAAAGTTACCGTTGGTTACCAGTACCAGTATCAGTGCAAATGTGAAGGGTACCCGACAATAACAGCATGCTCCACGGCGCCAACTTTGAATGTGGCATCCTCATTTACTTATACATCCATGGTAGCAACAGTAAGTAATTATGAGCAGCTTAGAGGGTAGAAATGTTCTGTTGAGACAGAGAAGTGGCAACAATAACAATATGTATATATATATATATATATATACACATATATCTAGAAATATATATATATATATATATATATATATATATAAACTGTACCTGTTTTATTGTAAACTATTCTTGTCACAGTGAACGAGTGAGAGACTTCAGACACAGACGAGGACACAGGAAGTATCATGTGAAGGGCGGCCTGTTGTTTGTTGCTTCAGCTAATGGCTCCACTGCTGAATAATTACAGTCAGACCCTGCTCTGCTAATGGACACTCACGTGACACACACACACACACACACACACACTTTAGAAAACACATGCATGTGTTTACACACAAACAGGCGCATGCAATTACAATAAGACACGACGCAAATGAGTCGTCTGCGACACACACACACACACACACACACACACACACACATCACAGGAGTAAATAAACAAACACGCACAATTACAATAAGACAGGACGTAAATGAGCTCCAGGCACACACACAAACACACACACATATGTATATAGATGCAGGCACACACATCTCAATAAAAGGGAGGCTTAAATGAGATTCCTCTCTCTCTCCATCTTGGTCACACACACACACACACACACACACACACACACACACACACACACACACACACTCTTCCTGTCGGTGAGTGAAGTGTCAGGTTAAGCAGAATGAATGGACTCGCTCTGAAAACACAAATTGCAAAGTAAACAGATTAGAGTGAAAACAGACTCCTCCACTCCTCCACCCCCTCAAACCACTCCATCTCTCCATCATCCATCCTCCTTGTCTCTCTCTGCATCTCTCTCTCCCTCTCTCACTGAGTTTACTGTCACAGCATTTATAACAGCAAGATTTCAGATAGCAATCAATTTATTTAGAATGATTTGAATGCAATCAGTGGATTCACTGGCGGAGGTGAGGCAAAATTTGCAAAGAGCTCTTGCAGCGTTCAGCTCGGGGGGAAACTTTCACACATACAAGGTTGTGCTGTTTACCTGCAGCTTTTCTAAATGTACTGGAGGATTAACCGGTCCACAAAGAGCTGCAGCTTCGTCTGCAGTCAGTCGTCAGCTAATGGTTAATGGTACACACACGTCTGGTGGGTGAAAGGTTAACTTATTACCGACTAACTGACAGAAAGCTTCAGCTCAGTTGCCAGAATAAAATGTTGGCATTTTACACTGATTTGTTCATTGACATCTGTGAAATGCATCATAACATTAACAGTACATGTATATGAGTTGACTTTCATGACGGGAGGTGGAGGTGATGGTGGTGATGTAATACCCACAGACAGGAAGGCCGTCATGCCATAGACCACTGTGTTTCGACATTTGTACGTGTGAAACAACTGTATATTTTTAACAACATGTCAGAACGTTTTCCAGGTGTGTTTGTAGCGACAGAACCAGGTATTCCCAAACATGATCTTTTCCTCACCCTAACCAAGTGGTTTTTATGCCTAAACCTAACCAGGTTGCGACATATCCATCATTTGCAGAAACATACATTGCCAATATTTATTCTGCCGATTGGGTTGCACACTTGAAATGTCTGCAGTGGTCCAGGGACAGAGCATCAATCAACATTTCAGATATTGTTGTTGAGTTGTTTTACTGACATTTTCAGTGTTTTCATTGCAGTTTGAGAACTTGTTTGCAGTTTATTAAGATGCTGTAACAGATGAACAGATGATTAAATAGACATTCCTACACATTAACATGTGAATTTCACAGAACAAGTTCACCACAGTCCGTAAAGATGGATGAGGAAAGCGAAGAGGAGAGCCCTGATGGCGATGCTCTGCTGACTGTCGTCTCTATGTCTCTCTGAACTCCAATTTTCTGTCTGCTGCTCACTCTCACTCTCTTTTTTGGCTCGTCATCAAAACTGGCAGCACGCTCTAACCCCAATGCACACACACACACACACACACACACACCTCTACCCACTTCTACACACATGCTAGTAAACATACACTCACAAACACGCACAGATTGCAATCAATACGCAATTTCCCCTCCGTGTATAAAGGATGGACCTACTTGGAGGCCGTCCCGCCGCTTTTGAGTAACGATGCGTCTACATGAAGTGCTGCTATAATTCTCATAACTGCCCCGCTCGGCCCCTAAATTGTGATAAAAAGGATTTCATCTTGTGGGCAGATGCAGACACATACGGCCGAGGGAACGAGTGCAGATTTGTCACCCACTTCCTGCTCATCTCTTCTCCCTCCACCGCGAAAAACATGAAAGGAGAGATTATTTAATGTGGGGGCTTTTTACAGAAAGATAGTGGCTGCCCCTGATGCTTTAGAGACACCAGAGCTGCTTCGTGGAACAAAGAACCCTACCCCTGCTTTCCCATCTCATCTCAAATTAAGGTTTTGAAGTGAAGACTTTGGGGTTTGACGATACAGAAGAGACTCAGTCTGGCTGCTTTTCATTAGTCTCAATGTCTGAATTCAGGCGGGAGAGGAGCTGATCTGATGCTCCACTCATTTTATACTTTTAAAATAGACGTTAAAAAGAAATAAAGATGAAGTCATGTTCTGTGGGAAATGTAGAGTTGTGATGGCAGGTTAGGACTGAAGCCTAAATAAACATGTTGGAAGCTTTTTCTACCTCGTAAAAAATGTGCTCGCTGTGTTAGCATCTGATCTTCTTCTCCTCTTTTACTGCCGCATCATGACTCTTTATGGGACCAGCTGTCAATATGTGGAACAGGTTGTACAGCTGTTATTGACCCTGTAATTGAACAGATGTTTGGCTGTCTTACCAGAAAATTTGGCACTTTGACCTCCCAGTGTTTCTGGCCAAAGAATGGCCCAATAAACCAAGACTAACTAGAATTATTGAGCACTTTAATGTAATTGGCCTCAAACAAGCTACATTAAACCTACTGTACAGCAACAGAAAGACACTCAAGTCCATGGTACACCAAATGAACATCCACCTACACAATCTGATATTGGCATGTGTCACACTGATCAAACATATTCAGAGAAACTGAACAGGTCAAACAGTTGACTTCAAAAATGACCTCAAAATGGAGAGTGGCAAGGATATCTACTGTAACTCTGAACACATGTGGAGTTGGACATTTGGACTATTGTCTTTGGAAGTGTTGTAAAAACGTCTTCAAACATTAAAGAAATATCGGAAATACTGAAAATCAGAAGCAAGCAGCGGCTATTAAAACAAACAAAACACAAGAGAGTTCATCTTTTGAAATGAAGACAGACATCTAATTCTGTGATCATCTCTGGAGTCACACCAGAGCAGTAATTAGAGGGTAGCGGGGTAATTGTCCATTTGGAAACAAAGCCAACTGTCCAAACTTCATCAAACATGGACAAACACAGATTGGACATGTTGAATCCGACCAAACATCCTCCAACAATTGCAAACAAGGACAGACCGCCATGACCCACCAAACAAATACTGTGTTTGTTGGAGAATGTTTGACTGGTGCACCATGAGCTTTAGAGACTGACGGGTGAAGAAAGAGAAACATCTACCAGCTAAAGAGACAGATATTTTCTCCAGGAGCTGGTGGAGACCAAACTGGAGCTAAAAACTGTGAAAATGTGAGGTCAGGTGGACCTTTGTTGTACCATCAAGGTTTGGTTTGGTTCAGGCAACAAAAGATAATGATTTGGGTTAGTTTCATCATGTATAAGACATAGCACCGTCCTCCTCCCTACGTGGATTTTCAAATCAAATCAAATCAAATCAAATTTTATTTGTATAGCCCAAATTCACAAATCACAGTTTGCCTCAGAGGGCTTTACAATCTGTACAGAGACGACACCCTCTGTCCTTCGACCCTCGATTCGAGTGAGGAAAAACTTGCCCCCAAAAAAAGCCCTTTTAACAGGGAAAAAAAAATGCGGAAGAAACCTCAGGAAGAGCCACAGAGGAGGGATCCCTCTCCCAGGACGGACAGACGTGCAAAAGATGTTGCATGTACAGAGCAGATTTTGTCGTCCTTTATAATATTTTGCCTGACGTCCTCCTTTGCTGCCCTCAGAATTACTGCAGCCACTCTCGCCACCTGACGAGAAACACAAATACGGGTCATAAGAAGCTGCTTGCACAGTCGCCCCATATGGTCATTTTTCGACTGGGGACAGGCTCGAAAAATCACTTGGTTATGGTTGACGGATTGTGGTCATGATCAGAAGAAGCCAACGTTGACTCATATGACACAGGATGCATTAAGAACTATGACTTTGTTGGACAAAATTACATTTTTTTATTGTATTTTTTTATCCAGGATTTTGCTGCCAAGATGGGCAACAATAACGAGTTAGAGACAAAGACCATGAAACAAATATGCGAGAGAATGACGAGTGTAAATATGAAATTCTGAGTGGTATTTATGAACAACATAGTGTTGGTTTCACTAATCATAGAGCCTTACATGTTGTGGAGCTGCAGCAGAGACAAAGAAATAAAACTCAGTAAATTGAAAATCGTCCAGGAAACAGGAATGTGTTCAGTGGAAGTGAGTGTATCACATTATGTCTTTTGTAGTTTCTGATTTGCATTTCTCTACTGCAGAATTATTTTTATTTAGCAGTTTAGATACTTCTTCAGCCTCCTGGTGTGACAGTCAAGACATTGTAGAGTTTACAAATCCCTTAATTCATTTAGTAATGACTAATTATCCCGTAACCTGTGGGGAGAGTGTGCAGAAGGTGCAGAACAGGTTTTGGATGTGAGAGTAACTTGTGAAGTCAAGTCTCTCGGCAGCAGAATCCAAACCCGTCGAAGCTTTTAAATGAGACAATTGAAACGACAGCAAAGCTTGCTCATTTATGAGCCGCCAACAGGCAACAATTCAATTAAACCACACAGCCGGACGCACAGCGGCCCCGTGCTTCCTGGCACCACTCGTCTCCGCGATTTAGAGACGTCCTGCCTGACTGGACGTGCCTCCGGGGCCGAGCTTTACGAGCCCAAAAGTCCAGTACATTACATAATGGACCCGGCCACGGGGAATGGTCCATTCTCATCTCCCAGGCAACAGGTGAAATTCAACAATGCACATTTGAGAGGCTCACAGATTTTCTGGAATACAATGCCCCCTCCTGCTGCCAAGCGTTTATGGTAATGCTCCATTCAGTGGAAGAATGGCGGATTAGTGCAGCGATGGAGCTGGACGAGCTCCGAGTCCGTCCTGCTGCTGCAGGAGCCGTCGGGCCCCGAAGAGCCGCTGCCAAATGATGGCCCGAGGCCGAACCTGAGCGTGATGGGAGGGGTCACCGGGTCATGTGGTGGTTTAAGTTTTTTGATGCCTTTTCAGTGTTTTAATTAACACACATTTCTGCTTACTGGGTTGAAAACAGACACATTTTCCCAGAACACCTCTGGTGAGCGCTCAAACTGTCTCCTGCAGGTTCTGATTTAATGGGTTTGCCTGTCATACGCTGTGTGGTTGATTTGAGAAAACCGCAGAAATTGCCATCAGCAGAGTGCCAGTCAACACTTAATCTACTGGACTTAATCCATGTTGCATTCATGATAAGAAAAGACAGAACTTTATTCATCCAGAGGAAAACTTTTTGCATTGTTTAAATCTCTGCGTGAAACAATCTGGCCTCGTGAACTGTCTTTGAGTATAAAACGTGGAAAATAAAAGGCCCACATGACTTGCCTTTTTTTGTTTAGTGAAGATTTCAGCTAAAGATCGAGGCGTATTTTAGGTTGAATCAGAATTAGTTTCATTTGTTTGCTTCTCAGTGTTTACAGAGTCGACAGAAATATGATAATAAAGACATAAAACAAGTCAGACCTACGAAACAACAGAGAGAAAAAACTAATTAAAGAAACACGTAAACAAGAACATGAAAGCTGTGATTTTTATATTTTGGAGGCCATCAATTAACTTCAGAGAGTTAACATTTAGATTTCCTTTAGTGACAGAATGACAGGTGAGTTCAGCGCAAAGTTCAGCAGATTCATATTTACAACCACTCATGTAAAGTTAATTAAAGACACATTTTTAACAAAATAGAAGGGAAACAACAACACGACAGAATAAACATGGGATAAACTGAAGGAACATCAGTGTCTGTGATGATTGAATGATCGGTAATTGATTCATGGACCAAACAAACAGACATGAGTTGAGTATTGATTCCAGGTGGAGATGGGGGTTTGTTACAGGTTGGCTGCAGTTGCGAGACGTCACCACGTCACGTCAACTCAGCGCAGTAATACTGGTGATGGAAAAGCAAATCAGCGCGGCTTGGTTTGACTCGGTGTGGCCAAAAGTACTAGTGGAAAAATGGCATTAGACATGGATACAGCGGCACCACTCAGCTTTGCTTCCAACGTTGCCCAGTGGCCACATGTGGTATTGCAGCTAAAAAATCCCCAACAGCCCAAAAATAATTTTCCCCGTCAAGCATCGTTACAAAACAGGTTTACAGACCTAGAGCTGCACACTGGATCATGAATGTTTGATCCGTGGAAGTTGTATATGTTTTTATATTGAAAGAGCATTTTACAATGACTCTAATGTAAAGTCTGTGGGCTGCATAACTGGGAAGAAAGCCCGAGCTAGAAAGATTTTATTTGGCATATGCATGCGAGCAATTCTCATTGGACAAAACAGGCGCCATCTTTGGGTTTACTATCTGGTTCTGTTATAAATCTACGAGACCAGACAATAACGGTTTATTGGAGAGTTGTTTTGTTTGAAAATCAGCATAGCAGATTTATATAAGTGTGATACAGATTATATAAGAACATCTATTTCAAGCTCTCTGCCTCAAAGGTCAGCACTGTCAAGACTCCTCTAGTCCTTGATGCGGCTGCTCAACTGCACACGTTTCTGTGTCAAACTTCACCAAAGTTCAACTCTGGTGCAGATTTACTTTGCCTCTGTGAATGAAACCACTGGTTTGTGCTGATTCTGGTGAAATCAACCGATTTTGGGTTGTGTCCAGCAATAGATTTCTACATCTTCAAGCACAGTTTTGTCAGAATAGTTAAACATTTCATCTTTGTAGGTGTTTTTATGTATTTTTGAATGATGAAAATAATTGGAAACATAAAGGGAAATCAGTAAACTTACTGGGTATGATCAGACGGTAAACAGTTAAGACTATGTACACATGTACTCAAAGTAGAACTGTGGTCCAGAAGCAGTCGAACATCCAGAAGCGTTTTTGTTTAGGAACACTAAAAGAAAGTTAAACTTCTGCCATCTTCTCTGCAGCTTTCGTTTTCCATTCTGTCATTTTGCAGTGCCCTTGGTATTTACTGTAGATGGATTTTGTCTATCAGAGCGGCTGAGTGATGGCCGAGACTTTTAACAAGTTGGTTTTCTGCTGTTATTGCTGCCAGGCGGGCGGCACAGTCCTGGGAGAGTTGAGGCTGGCTATCTGGAGTGCTGCGTAAGTCTGGAAATCAGACAGAAAAAAAAAAGATTTTAGATCTGATTTATTGTCTCAGTTCTTCATCCTGACTGAGGAGAAGATGGAGCAGGCAGGAGGTGATTGACATCATCGGCTCATCATCCTCATCCCTGTGTGATGGACTGCTGTCTGAAACATATATTAGGGCTAACACACCTGTCTGTCACGACACCTGATGATGAGTCATCCCTTAGACAGTAACGCAGAGTCCCAATATCCCAGACCTCATATCATGAGGAGTTTCTGAACCTGCAGTGACAAAATGCAAACTCAAAGTAAATCCACTTGATTTTTGGTCAGCTGTTGATGGACAATGTTGCTTCTCACTGCATTTCACAAGGAATACGGAGAAGCTGCTCATAGTTGGAACACTTTAAAATCAATTTAAATGATAAATGGACTGCACATTCACACACATTCATACAGATAGCTGAGGCTGCCATGTAAGGTGCCAACCCAAAGCTTCCCCACAATATGCTCAGTCATTCACATCCACACACCAGCCACCAGGAGAAATTTAGGTCCAGTATCTTGGACAAGGACACTTTGACATGTAGCTGTGGATCGAACCACAGCCTTCCAGTAAGTGGACAACATATCCTTCCTCCTGAACTCGACCAGCACGGGGAATAAAACATTAGATCTGCCTGCATTTATCTTTGCCATGTGACTGCCTGTCGTACCTTTCCTCCCACTGCTGAACAAACTTTTATTTATTCTCAAGTTTTTTTTTTTTCCTTCTGTAACAAAGCATCATCATTGGAAAGAAATCATTGGCAAAACATTTTTCTTTCCACTACTTTACGTCTGTCAGAGGTGATTCAGTGTACTTTTCCAATGCAAGTGTTGCATCAGTTCCTGCCGGAAAAAAAGAAAAAAAAAATTGGGGGAAAATTCAAGTCACATCTCACCAAGGTCGACAAATGGGAGTCAGCTATCTAGACAGAGTTTGTCGACAAATCCAAGTCTTAAGTATACCAACTTCGGAGTCCATCTCAAGTCGATTTGACACGCCAAGCATCACTCCGCAAATCTGTGACCAGGTGGGAAGTCTGAAGTCAGTCGACAAGTCTCAGTCTCATCAAGTCTCACTCTGTTTCAAGTCCGTTGAGCGAGTATGATCAAGTCAAAATGAAGTCTCAACAGAGACCATGACTTTGTCACTATGTGTTTTTGCTGTCAAGTCCTCATATCTCACTTCAGTTTAACTTTAAAGCGCCTGTTGGTGAGATACTGAACACTGACACTTTGGGATTATCGGTCTGGTCGGCGCCGTCTGAAGTGTCAATATCTGACGGGTCGAGACTCAAAAATCACGATCTCATCAACAGGAGCTTTAAAGGATAAGTACCGTTTTTTACAACCTGGACCTTATTTCTGGCAAAACATATGGTCATTTACTCATCCAGATAACTTTGGTGTCATTCGGCGTCGTTCGGACGAAATTAGATCCAGTGTAGCGGCGATATATCCATATAATGGGAGAGACGGGGCAGCGACACACAGCCTCTATATAACGCATTATCTGCCACGAAACTAGTTCATTTCATCAATATTTTGTTACGATATGCTAGCGCTATTAGCCTCTGAGTCCGGGCTCGTCCGTTATCAACATCCGGGGTCAAACTAGCAGTAGCAGCTACAGGTAAACAAGCCGGCTGTCGCGGGTGCGCGCGCAGCTCAGAGACGACATCTTCCAGGTCAGAGGTAGTAGATCAGCCTACAGACCCCGGATGTTGACAATAGACGAGCCCGGACTCAGAGGCTAATAGCGCTAGCATTTCATAACAAAATATTGATGAAATGAACTAGTTTCGTGGCAGATAATGTGTTATATAGAGGCTGTGTGTCGATGCCCCGTTACTCCCATTATATGGATATATCGCCGCTACACTGGATCTAATTTCGTCCGAACGACGCCGAATGACACCAAAGTTATCTGGGTGAGTAAATGATCATATCTTTTGCCAGAAATAAGGTCCAGGTTGTAAAAAACGGTAGTTATCCTTTAAGTCGAGTGTGACGTTGTGAAGTCAGCCAGTGAGCATTTTTCTGTTTGAAAGACGTTAAAAACTGAGAATTAAATATTTGAAAACATTGATTTAACATTCATATTATGACCATAACTCACCAGGATTCAGGTCAAGGATCAGACAATCAACTTGTGACTGAAGGACGGCCACAACATTCATATATTATCATATAGACCGAAGCTTGTATTTATTTCTTTAGTCTGCAAACTTTCTCCTGATGCCAAAATACTTGACTGCTCCTACCGAATATCAAACACCACCTGAATTACTAATGAGGAAGGTTTGATGTACTCTGTCATTTCTATAGTTAAAATGTATGATACCTAACTTTTACGGACTCACTCTGCTCTGTCAGGAGTGGGCTTCCCCCGTATTATATGTGGAAACACACAGGCCATCTTTAGACAGCACCACAGTGTCAGCAGTGAGGATGCCGAGGCCGTCGCTGCTCTGAGTTGAGCGTCTCGACGAGCCTGGCAGCACAATATCTTTGTTTCCTCCTTTTTCTTCGGAGAAGCTGCCGGCTGTCAGCACTGCAGACCGCTCAGCTCTGCTGGCTGTCACCTACGTTCTGTACAGGAAACTATCACTGACAGCTGTCAAACCACTCCTCCTCCTCCTCCTCCTCCTCCTCCTCCTCCTCCTCCTGCTGGCATCGCTCCTGCCAGCTGACACTGCCCTGACACCGGCCACGATGCCAGCTCGGTTTCGTCTCATCCATAAGGCATCACGCTGCTGTTTATTGCATGCTAAAAGTGCGATGACAATGTTTTATTTTTTACCTCGATGATGCCCGGAGATTGTGTTCATGGAGTGTATAAAATGGTGAAAAAAAGTGCAGATTCAGGAGAGGGAGAGTGGTTTCTCCATGTCAGCAGTGATAAGGAGGTGTCATTGCTTCAGGGCTGTGGTGTCACCTGCAGGGAGAAACTCTCTCTGCTGTCACCTGCTGCCAACCACCTCCCCACACCCTTCACTGGGTTGTGTCTCCACCGGCAGTGATGGCGGCAGGGGGTGAGGCAGGAGGCCGTGGGTGATAGCTTTATCACAGCAGGACGTGCCCAGAGGGAAGTTTGGATGCTGGAGTCACACGGACCAACTGGTCAGAGCTCGAGTCAGGCTACTGGATGATACGGTGGCTAAAGCCGAGCACGACTGTGTCTAAAGTGTTGAAGACCTTGGGCTAGATCTTCTTTTGGGCCCCATGTTGAGTTTCAGATATACTTTAAGTCAGCATGGAAAAAACTGAACTGAAAACAGAGTTCATTGAATAACCTTGATGCTTCTGCTCTGGGTGTGACAATATTAATGGAATATGAATGTTGTTTTCATTGGCTGCCTTTTGATGAACTTTACATCTGGTTATTTATAGTTTTAGTGGAAAAGCAGCATCTCAATGTAATGAATGAGCCCAAAATATAACTTATCATCTATTGTGGGTTGTAATGAGGTCAAGTGGTTTGTGTTGTGCAGGATTCATACCTAATGTAACCATATCTGTAAATGTGTGTTGTCGGTAACCTTTAACTATGTCTGCATTGAGCTCCCTTAATTTCTAAACGCCATTTTTGACTGAAATTGTCTCCACATGTGGAAATTATAATCCTAACATGAAAGAGAGGGAAATCACACATGCAATTCACATGTGAAAAAGAAACATTTCTTATGTGGAAAATCTCATGAATATGTGAAAAAGTCAATTATCTGTGTAAAATGTCCAGGCCATTAATCAAATGTATTTATTGGGAGTCGTCTTAACCTTACCGTTCAGGGTGGGAGAATAAAAAATGCAGTAACCGTAACCAATATAGGCTACTTCTTGGAGAAAGTCCCCAGACTCCATTCAAAAATCGCTCAATTTAGTGAGCTGTTGAGTTAGGAGAAACTTTATAAACTTTGTGAAACTCTGTCTCTGACTAATTCTAAATCATTGTCTCCTTCTTGTAAATTCAGCATTAAATGAAAACATGAAGTTGTTTGTCTCCTTGTAAAAAGTGTCAGTTTGTGGCAGCATGGCTGTACCAGCCTGTCTGCTTCTGTGTCTAAAGTGCTAAAGTCTGTTTGAACACACTGTTTACACTGATTTCACCATTTACACTCCATTTATGAAAGAAGAAACATTTTATTGATGCTGAACATGTCACATTTTACACATACCAATACAGGCTACTTCTTTGTCCCCGTGGAGAAAGTCCCCAGACTCACAATTGCACAATTGTATATTTTGTTGAGGTAAAAGAGCTGTGATATGCTGTCTCACACAAATTCTTTATTTTTCAGGCTTTCTTGTTCTTTTGGCAAATGTTCTATATGAAGTTCATGCACAACATTCATTTGTCCGTTTGTCCCAGCGATGTACGTTTTTATTTGCATATCGAGCAGAGAAGTGAGATCCGGTCATACTTGGTCACTCAGGTGCGTGTTAATGTCAGGTGTGAGCTGACGGACTTATAGAGCTTAAAACAGGTGTTAACACCAGGCTGATCAGGGCCTCAGGCTTGTCCCAAATCAGAATGAGTTGAAGAAAGTTTCAGGCAGGGGGCAGCAGCCTCTTCTGCCTGTAGGAGCTGCTGGCGTTGGTCCCAGGTGTCCTGAACACATTTGTAACCTGCCTGGAGTTCCTGTTCGCCGTCTGCAGGTTTACCACTGTCACTAAATCATAACACGTCATAAATAAGCGCCGCGGGGTCATTTGTTCCGAACGAAGCGGTGCAAACGGTTACTGCATGAGACATGTCATGTTTATGACAGCATTACAGAGACTTTATGATGGTAGGAGTGGGGGTGGAGGTGGGTGGGTGGAGGTGGGAGTTGTTCCTCAGCGTCTTGGTTTATTTACCAGGGATAACAGACACATCTCAGACGCCGCTCCTCTGGGATAACACATTCATGGATGACACACTCGGCTCATTTCACGGGAGAGTCGGATAGATTGCTGCTCTCCCTTCTAACTATCCAATCGCTCTTTGTTAAACAAGGCACAAACCCAATTACAAAGTGCCACACGCTGACAGTTTATTAACATCATCGCCGCTAGAGAGAGAGAGGCCGGGGCGGCTCGGCTGCGGCGGTGGGGGTGTACTCTGCTCTTCCTGTTTGAAGTGCAGGGATGAAGGATTGTCCTCTTATTCAGAAGAGAAGGCTTGTGTTTGGAGAGGCCGGACAGGTAATCAGTTATACTTCATATTCATCTTCGGTGTTTTTGAGAGACCGTGAGAGAAAACAAGCTGGATGCCTCGGGTCAGTGTTTCCTGTTTTGCAGAAAGCTCGGAAAGGCTAATGGAGTAATATTTCTGGGCTGCGTCTGATCTCAGCCTCTGATCACTTCATTAAACTGATGTTGATGAATGCACAAAGCAGCCGGGGCGCGAGCAGACGCAGCAGATGCATCTTAATCAAGGAGAACAGGAGAGGAAGGTGGGATGCATGTAATCGCTCACTCACTTCCTCCCCTCCTTTCCGCCTTCATCCCCACTGTAATGAACTCATTCATGACTGAGCAGATCTGCCACTTGGCGAAAAATGAAGAGGAACAGGGAGCAGACCTGAGCAGAGACCACCGCCGAAAACACTAACTACTGCCACCGCTGATTCACTGAACATACAGGGCTTCCTGCGCATTCAACCAGGGACCCGTGACTAAACCAGACACCCAATTTACAGCTTCTTTGCTTTACTGTGCACTGAGACTGGAACAACATGTATAGGTTGATGTCCATGAAGGATAACAGGGCTGCTGTGGTTCACTGTCCAAAAAATAGTCCAAGGAATGAAACTTACAATAGGAAATGAAAAGGCAGAGGCTGTCTGCGAGTCATGTGAGAGTCTTAACCAAGTGAAAAGTCGTTCTGGGACTGAAGATGGTAACCTTTGTCTCTGGTTGAGTCCTAAAGCTCTTGTTTTATTATTTCAAACTCAAATTGGTCATTTTTGCTCTCAAGTGTTCAAGTCAAATCGTTGTTCAAAGGTGTAACTTATAAGATATGGCCACCTGTCGAGGGTAGCTTCAAAACTATAAAAGGTAGCTTCACCGCTGAGTGCTGCTTATTACACTCTTTGCTGTAGCTATATTTAGCTGTAGCGACTAGCTGCCGTTAGCAAGGTCACTCAGTTAGCCATGCAGCGAGGAAAAACCAACACTGTTCTGGTGACTTTGGTTCAGCTTGTGTCCAGTTTGAATGAAGTGTGTCTGATGATGAGTGTACGGTTGTATTTTCTGTTTATAAGGAAAATAGGTGTCAAAATATTTCCTTTCTTGACATTTTGAGTTAATTTTGTTGACTTATTAGACTAAGTAGTGAACTGGCTGCTTTAACATCTCCCAGCTGAAACTACGGGGCTGTCAGACTATCATCTCTGAGGTACAAACTCATATTAGGAGACAGGATGGGCTGGGGCTAGCTGGTTAGCATGCTAACGTCAGTAGACGTCTCTGCGAAACATAACAGAGACATCTTTGACATAACGACAACACTGTTGTTTCTTTACAGTCTGTTGATAATATATCACATACAGTAATAATATATATAATCTTTTTTTTTTTACATTTTTAACTAAAATTGTGACCATATATTGCACATATAATTGGGCTTTAAAAACGATAACAGCTATTTAACTCGTATGTTTGATAATGCTCTAAAGTTTTTTGTAATCTAACATGAGGATTGATCAAACCTGACCAACAAGAGATTAATGGCTGTGAGATGCAGTGACAAGACGAGCTGGCCTTTATGTCTTCTTAATTTATGTTGCATGACTTTGTGATGTCAGTTACACTACATCATCACAAAGTTAGTGTTCTCTGTTTTTAGACAAGTTTGGAAGTCTTCATTGCATTATTTAACCTTCAAAAAAACATCAACGAAAATTGACATCCATATTCTGAATATTGATACTACTCGCATCTAGTGCTCTTACTGTATAAATGGTCCTGTGGTTGTAGCAGCATCAAGGCCTGGGTTTGAACAATCTTTTCTAATTGCCAGTTTTTCCAGGGCAAGTACTCGCCTGGAGGAGAGAGGATTTGGGTTGCCCAGGAACTGAAACTCCCGGTTCCTCCATCCAAACACTTCATAAAACAGTTGGCACAGTTGTGGGTCTTTGTTGTACTTCTACATCTTCAATGTGTTTGACTGTACAAGGTTTTTCTGTATGTGAGGTAAACAGGAAATAAAAATCAATTTGCAGTGTTTATGTTTGAAAGCTCGGAAGTGGTTTGTAGGCTTCGAGGGCCATTTAATGGGTCCAAGGTCGCCCACAAGTGAGAGTGAAAGTGGGCCTCGAGAGAGACATCTGCTGCTTATAGGTTAGATTTTATAGATTGAGGAGTATAGACACTCACAGATATTGTAAACACTGTCATACTTGCTGTCAGCCTCAGTAAAATGTGCTCTTAAAGTGCTGCAGGAAAATTAAAGCCAGAGATCGTGCTGATACAAGACCTGTTCCTCTCAGACTTGGTGTACGTATGTTTGCGTGCACAGACCTGGCGTTCCTCCTCGCTTCGGCCTGCGGTGGACATCTTATTGAGGAGACTTGGCCGTGGCCGGAGCTCCCGCCGCTTTCTGCAGCAATGGGCAGAAACAAATGTGAGACATAAATCTAGCATACGCCTGGGGCCGTCGGCAGGTTTACAGCCACTCTGGGGGGGCTGCAGGCGGCATGGGAGGCAGGGGGGGGCACTTCATGGGCTGGTCCAGCCATTAAAATGGGCCACATGCCATTAGAGTGGACACACTATGGCATAATGTTGTATAATTTCCCTCTACTTTAGACCGATTTATTATTCATTTTCTCTCCCACAGGAGACGAGTCCTGGCCGCGTTCACCAGGGAGAACAGACAGGAAGAAGCCTAATAGTTAGTCCGTGTGTGTGTGTGTGTGTGTGTGCACTTTAGTTACATATACACATGGTCTAAGTAGAAAACCACTTATATGTAAAACAGAATAATCAAAACACCGTCCGTTTAGAGTTCAGGGAACTCGTGACAAGAGCAACTTTCAGTTTAATCACTGCTTTTTTGCTGCTTATTCCAAGTTTTTATCATGTTTTTACAACCTGCAATGAGTTCATTTCACAATTTAATTGATTTCAAGCTCACAGTTTGTCCCAGTAAAGAACAATTTAAAGCTTAAACTGAACAAATGTGACTTTAATTAGTGTGTAATGTATGGACAAAAATCTGAAACTCACAGATGAACTACTTTTTGTTTTGAAAGAGAGCAATTCACAGACGGACATCAGCATGAAATTCAAAATGTTAAAGTTTGTCTGTCTGCTGTATATTTAGGTGACGTACAGTCAGCTTTGTTTATTATATCAAAATCAGGATCATCTGGTCGAAGCCTTAGTTTACACTATCCTGTCTGATCTTATTCTTGTGAAAGTAATCTAGTAGATTACTTTGAACAAAATTCAAGTAAATTAAAACTGAAGTTCAATCCAACGTCACCTCCTACTCCACTACATATTCCCTGTTTGCATCTTGGCACACACGCTTTGGGACTGTGTTTTTAAATGCTAATAAAACCAGAATGTAATCATTTCAAAGTAGATAGTTTTCTGAGGGATCCCTGAACCGTCATATCCATCAAATTGAGATTGCAGATGCTTCTTTGTGCTTTTATCTGTCAAGAAACTCCACTTTTTGAAAGCAAAACACAATTAAACTGCAATGAAGAGTTACCTAAGATGGCTGCCAACATCTTAACTGTTGATTGACACCTCATTTGACCAGTTAGGAGCTTCTATGCCCGCCCTGTGGCCCGCAACAGCCAAGGAGTGATTGAGTGAGACCCTCTCCTTGTTCCATCCCCTCTCATCTGAGCTGCTTACACTTGTAATATTGATAGGAAAAAATAAAAACTTTAAAAAGAGATGTAACAGAAATGCTCCTTTAGTGTCCAAGCCTCTAAACCGCCAGGCAACCAAATTCAGCCGATGGCCTGTTAGCTTACAAGAAAAGGACAGAAACTTTTCAAAAACAGCCTCACACATTTGTGTTTTTTTGGCAGATCACCACAGTGAAATGTTTGGTGTCCTGGCAGCCTGTTGATCCCTCTGGGAGGTCAGAGAGTCCTGCTCAAGGACACTTCAGCAGGTCGGAGGGCAGCCAGCTGCCATCAGCTCGCAGCTGTTTGTGTCTCTGGCAGCTGGGGAGAATCTTTTTTTATTTTTAAGAAAATGTTGGCAGTTTGCCTTCATTAATCAGCTTCTGATGAAGAGGGACAGAAAATAAATATGAGACAGAGAAACACTGAGGACAGTGAGTGTCAGATCCATCAAACAAAACAGGATGCAGACCTCACAGAAGGCATGCACAGTCTTGTTTTCTTTATTTGTTCCTTCAGTTTTATTGTGCTCTGTAAAGCTTTTCCATACCTCTTACTGTTATACAGTCATAAATTATGAGTTAATATGTTCAGACTGCAGAGTGAGTGAATGGTTACGTTCGTGCTGGTGTGACTGAATAGATATGTCTGCTCCTGTGGTAATGGGAGGCCTCAATCTTATCACAGTAATATATATGTCCTGTTGGGCATCAGACGGTTTGAAAACTCGATCCACTTCATTCATCTACTGTGAGAAGAAGAGAAGAGATTTACAGTGAATGTTTAATCTTGTCAGTTTGAACTGTCTTGAGTAGCAATACCTTATAAACAAAGTGAAGGGTTTAAATATATACATATTTTATACCTGGACTGTACGTTCATCATAATATGAGAGCTTTTCAAAGCAGGGCTAGGCCAGCACCTGCAACAGGGTCCAGAACCAGCTAATATCAGATGGTAAATGGAGTTATGATTTTTGTTATGATGGTGGCCAGCTGGATGGCCCCAGGGAGGAAGAGTCATGCTAATCCAGTTTGGTTTTAAGACCGCCTATTGCTAATATCCGATCGCAGGAAAAGGAAAAGGACCAATAAAAGGACTCAGGCCGGCAAAACAAAGTGAAATCAGAGACTGTTGTGTCCACATCGTGTCACTCGGCAGGGGACTGTGTTCCAGGCCCACAAAGCACAGGACTTTAGTGGGACGAGGAGAGGTGGACTCTGTGTTTATAACATCGATGCTTGGTGCTAACACACAGTCCAAGTTGGAGCAATGGAGCTTCTACATACGAATTACCTGCCGTGAAACTCGCTCATTTCACCTACATTTTGTCATGAATGGCCAGTGTTATCATCATGTCAGCTCAGCTACCTTGTTGTCGTCAACCCTGTTTCTCCTTTATTTCTCCTGCGTAATAGCTTCAGTCTGTGGTCTGTATTCTACACAAGCCATTACTATAAAGTACAGATATCCAAATTCGCCAAGTTATTTACTTATAAAGCAAACAAATTCATGGAAAATAGAACCTTTATGCATGTATAGACTACTTACTCAATCGAAAGTTGGCCGCTCGGTCCTGCTGGCTTTGGCTGGGTCTTCCAATTTACTTTCGGGACATGGAAAAAAGTCTCTACCACAGCCCGGTTTATAATTGCCGAGAAATCCTCCAGAGTAGTCAGACATATATTTATGGAGACATCAATACGTGTATCCCCTGGTCTCAAGTCCCACTCTGAGCAGCAAATACATTCCTCTTCTGTTGCCATCGGTGAGCAGCGTCCACAAGAGCACCACCAGTTAGCAGCTATTCGTGGACGTGCAGCAGTTTCTTGTTCTTGAGCCAGCTGTTCGGCTCTCTGCCTCCACGTCCTCCTTTCATGGAGCTCATCAGTGTATTCTGGCTCAAAACGGTAAGGACACCCATCATACTCAAAGTCGTCGTCCGACACCTCTACATCAGATAAATATTCTGCCATGTTGCACAGAAATAGCCGACCAAAACAAAGTGAAACAACTGAGTTTTTGCGGCGCATGCCATGACGTCATCAAAAGTTTGTTTGGGTGACGACGACAACAAGGTAGCTGAGCTGACATGATGATAACACTGGCCATTCATGACAAAATGTAGGTGAAATGAGCGAGTTTCGCGGCAGATAATTCCTGTGTAAAAGCTCCATTGCCGTGGCCCCCCGTGCGCTGCGGTCATGACCGGCTGGATCTAACTAACGTCCGAAGGACTCCGAGCTGCACTACAATTGTCTGTGTGAGTATACGAGCATAATTACACCTATAAATAAGGTCCAGGTGTCAAAAAACCGGAGTTCCCCTTTAACTCAACTTTTGATGTGAAGATGCCGACCATGTTTTTGTTGGCCGCAGCAACGTCACAATTGTGTAAATACAGTCATGAAACTACAGGTGTATAAGTGCGATCAAAATGAAGAGTTTGAAGATGGGGTGGTCGGATGTCATAATTTAGTATTGACAACTGAGTAGTCACGGTTCAGAGAGCGAACGTGTTGTTGGGCATCACAGCTGGTGTGATCACATCACAAGATGGGCTCAAGTCTTGTTTTTTCTAAGATCATCGCTTGTCTTCCAAAGACATCCGAGGACAAATTAATTTTCAGTAACTTTAGGTTGTTGAAGTATTTTGGTTTGAGATGCTGGAGCCATCTGAAGGTCCAACAGTTTTAAAGAAGTTTCAAATAGTTGTAAAGTGAGAAAATTCTAGGTTCAATAAGAAATCTTAAATGTTATTCGTCAGTTTAGGGACTTGAAGGCCTGAGACTCTGCAGCTCTCTATCAAAAGGCTTTTCTTCTCACTTGGAAGGTAAGAGGAGGAAAATAAGTCCTGAGAGAAGTGATTGTCTGCCACATCGCCATCCAATCTCCAGCGCCGCAGAGAGCGATCTGCCGCCGCTTTAAACCTGTAAGACGTTCAGCGTTCCTCCTTTAATCCTCCTGAGAAGACGGCCTGAGAGGGGAGGAATGTGCCCGATCAAACGACCCCTCTCCTCCTCCCCCTGCCTCCCACCTGAGGACCAGAACAAGGACGCTCTGTTTTCAGGGGGATTCACAGGTAACCAGAGCCCAGACACTCCTCCCCCCCCCCGCTGGATCACTTTCCCCACCTGAAGCCGGGCCTTGTCCCGCACTAAACGACCGCGATGTAATTAGTCTGCGGGACACAAAGACTTCAACAGCCCCTCCTCGGCCTGCGTAGAGGGGACAGACGTCTCAATGACTCATTAGGAGACAACAGATTAGATAGCGGCAGTCTAGGATGTCCTCCGCCCCACCGTCCACCTGCCGACAGGTGAGCTGGATGCGAGCTCCGCCCCCCCCCCCCCCCACTTCTCTACAACTCTCATTACCTGTCCAGAGCAGAGGTCGGGATCCCTCCCACAGGACCTGCTAATGGATCTAACGACAGGGGCGGCGGGTTGTTTGGTGGCAGCGTCGAGTTTCGGAGGCGAAGAGGGCGAGCGGCCCGCCGACCTCGAGTCCTGAGAGAGGAAGGAAGGAAAGAAGAAGAAACACGCTCGGATGAAAGAGGAGATGAGAGATGTAATTGGATGGTGATGGATGTCGACCACACACACACACACACACACACACACACACACACACACACACACACACACACACAGTCTGACCCCTTCTAATAGTCACTGGTGTATAAATGATAGTTGATCCAGGATATGAGATTGTGGATACAATTCCTAAACTATATTTGTGGTGGGTGGTAATCATGTGTGTGTGTGTGTGTGTGTGTGTGTGTGTGTGTGTGTGTGTTCTGTTGGTGATGTATGATATACTGTACATAGTGAACACATACTAAAACCTTAGGTTTTCTGTCCCTGAAAAGGTAAAGAGAGGTTTGGCCTTCACACTCAAAGCTGCTTTGTCATGTTTTGAAAACACTTCATAATAAAATAACGATCAGTTATGAAGCAGAAACATTGTAGAAGATGAGCTGCAGGTCAGAATCTAAGAGATTTGTGTCAAATGAAAATTATCTTGAAGATTTTATTTGGAGCACAAAAGTCTTCTGTTTCTCAAAGGCTGCATCAGTTGCACGCTGTGTTTTATGTTTTTGATTAAGCTGCAAACATTATACTATGTGCACGTTATGACTACAGTATAGTTTTTATATGTGTTAATGCACAACAGAATATCAATAAAATCAGGTGATTAGAAAAACTTTTGGGGTTTTATCCACCACCATCCCTTTCTGTTTTCATGTGTATTAACAACACATCCTCATACTCTGACCACAGATGAGGTCGACGCCACTGACTCCCAAAACAACAACTCCAAAAATGGGAGTTGCAGTTAAAAAAAACTTGCCAATGACTTTTTGACAGTAGTGTCCTGGATGAAAGTCCTGTGCTCACTTAACACAACCATTCACCCCAACGTCCTCCCTCTGCAGATTTTATCACCTCACCTGACTTCCTCTTTGTCCCGCACCAAACGACCACGATGTAATTAGTCTGCGGGACACAAAGACTTCAACAGCCCCTCCTCAGCCCGCGTAGAGGGGACAGACGTCTCAATGACTCATTAGGAGACAACAGATTAGATAGCGGCGGTCTACGATGTCCTCCGCCCCACCGTCCACCTGCCGACAGGTGAGCTGGATGCGAGCTCCCCCCCCCCGACTTCTCTACAACTCTCATTACCTGTCCAGAGCAGAGGTCGGGATCCCTCCCACGGGACCTGCTAATGGATCTAACGACAGGGGCGGCGGGTTGTTTGGTGGCAGCGTCACTTCAGTTACGAATGTACCGACGTTACGTATGAAACTGTATGTCACTTCACTTAAAGTTAACAAAAACTTGCCAATGACTTTTTGGTCTCCTAGATGTAACTCCATCCATTCACCAAACCAGTCACCCCAACCTCCTCAACATGTGGACTTTATCGGTCTTTACTTCACCTGACTTCCTCCCTTGCCGTTGTAGTGATTACTACAGCCACTAGAGGTCGATGTCTACGTAGCAACATAAATATGGGTCGTGATAAGCAGCTTTAACAGTCGACCTATGGACTTAAGTTCTTACTTTCAGTGGTGGCTCTGTAGTCCATTACCTTTTTACTTTTGAAGTAAAAGTTTGAAGTCACAGCCCTGCCGATGCCTTATGTAAGAGATGCAGGCGCAGATTATTTCTTCGTAGGTAATTAGAGGGTTTGTGAGTTTGTCAAAATGTTCTAAATAAAGACTGAAAATATCGGCTTGAAAGAAATCATCCTGATATTCACTGTCTCAGGTTTGTTTGGTAGCCTGACAACCTAAAACACTTGGCTGAGGTTGTTAATATTGAATAAAATAATTCATTAAAAATAATGTGTTTCTTTCTTCATTCTGTTTCTACATAACTGAACATCTCCTCTCTAATGGGTAGATCTGCCTTCTGGGTGATGCTATCGAACACTTAAAATCTGCCAGAATATTTTAGTGTTTTGCTCTGATTTGTCAGTCTCGCACACAGTGATTTGTTGTGAATGCTTTTGTTGTTTTTACTGTATTTTCTGCCTTTATTGGTGAGACTAAAAGAGTCTCTTTTTCTGGTGAGACAATAAACAGCCTTTCATCCTCAAGGCTGGACCGGAGTGCGACTTTGCTTTCCAGACATTTTAGGTGGTTTAGAATAAAGTTGAAATAATGAAATTCATTGAAAATGCAAGAAAATATCAATGTAAGGTGTAGTAAAGTTTAACAAGCCTTCATTCAAACATGACTGACAGCCACCTGGTACCAAATTGACACTTGCATGGCAGGAACCTTCAACACGCCGACACGAGAGACAGCGGAGAAATTAAACTCAGAGGGCCTCGGACTGTTTCTATAACTGTATTTGAAAGTAAAAACTAAAGTGGGCACAGATAAGTTTTGTTTCCTTAAATGACCTCCTCTTCACTAACACTGGCACTTTAGGCCCACATAATATATGTTAATGTATGTAAACTGAATCAATTCTTTCCATCAGCATAAAAAAGAAAATTTGGGTTGGCTTTTACCCTCCACTGCGTCTGTGATACGAGGGCCCGCTGATGGCTCTGCAGTTAAAATATGGAGTCTAATCCGTCTCCACAACGCCGTCCAGGTCGACGAGCTCATTTAAAATTGCCTGACGGACGGGACTGACAGCTGATCCTCCGAATAAATGGAGCGGCTCGTCAGAAAGGAGAGTGTCAGGGAGGGCGAAGACTGCAGTGGCCGCGACTCTGAACCCCTCAGTCTATCTGTGGCCGCAGGCTGTGAAGCTCAGAGTGAAGGAAGTGATGATAAAATGAGTTTTGGAATATGGAGTGAGTCCTTTTTAAACCTAATTCCTCCTGGTCTTAACCCAGAAATACAGATCTGACATGTTGTAGGGAGACAGAAGAGAATCAAGGGCAATCCAATCAGGTCCTGTCAGAGAGGAGGAGGGCGGGGCCGTGACAGAAAGATGTGGCCTGGTCCCTAATCTTCAGCTTTCTCCGTTTCATTTGTTAATTAGCATCGACTAATGTGTTGCAGTGTTTGCCTGACACCATTGGAGCGTTAAAAAAAAAATCAATGTGCTCTCTGATTGAGTCAGCAGGCGGCTCACTATGTGGTGGCCACAGAGTCTCTGATATCAACGCAGCGTCTGCCAACACTGTCGAACTGTTCACTTCCTGTCTGATGTCAGGAGGAGCTGCTGAGTGGTCGTTATCAAACTGAAACAGGCCGTAACAAGCTTCAGCTTTGGTCCAACTCAACCAACGGAAAGACTCCAGAAGGTTTTAAAGGATAGTTCTGGTGTTTCTAACTTTTTTAAAATATTCACTTTAGTTTGCTGTGACAATCAACTGGCAGAGTCTCCAGGATGAAATGTGGCACTTACCATATCTGTAAACGACAAATGTACCAAATTATCATTTCAACAAAACTTGTCATATCACATCACCTTACATGTTTATGACCCATCTTTCACGTCTGGAGGTGGAGTCACAGGCGACAAGGCCTCCAAGCTAGTGAGCACAGCTAGAGACTACGTTGCAACAGCTGTTAGTGTGAAACCACTGGATTTTTTAAATAAATAAATTATGACAGGTAAGTTTTATAGAAAAAAATATTTGTGCTGTATTAGTTGCTTGAAGACATGCAATGAAATAAAATGTAAACAGAAATAAACATATAAGTACAGCAATCAGTGTCTTCAGTCTCTTTGAAATAAAAATCACTCACTGGGTTATATCAAATGGTCTTTATAACATGTTTAACCCTTTTTAAAGCTATTTTAAACCATTTAAATGTTCATTTGACCATGCTAGATTTTGGACCTACTTGAAGCTAATTTTTAAACCAAATTCATATCTGTTTTAACCTATTTTAATCTTATTCTAATCTGTTTTTAGATCACCTTTTAAACCTACTTCAACTTATTAAAGCACTGAATTTATCATGTAAGCTAATATTAGATCTTATTTATCATACACTGTGGTCCCTTTAATGAACTAACTCTTTTGTGAGTTTGCGACACACCTTAAGACCTTAAATCAAATCAAAATCACCTTTAACACTCTTAAAGTGAAATGGACTCTTTAAATTACAGCATCCTTTAACAGGTTAACAAAAGATTTTTCTGAACACCTTAAACAATAATCAGGTTTTACAGTTTTCTTTGTCAGTCCAGTGATAAAAAAAAAAAACAATTAAAAGAAATAGTCCATACTAGGTGTCCTTTAACACTGGCAATTATCAGTCCTACCAGATTCCAGAAGAAAGTCACAGTTCAATTCAAATCAGGATCGTTTCATCCACTTGGCTTAGCTCGCCACCACTGCTGAACTGTATCACCACAGCCGCAGTGAGGAGTACAGCAGAAGACATCCGTTCCTTAACTCCAAAACACAGAAGGCAGAACCAAAAGAAAAGACTCGGCCTTAAAGCCAAAAGAAAATAAAGAATTATACATTTTCTGAACATGTCTCTAAGTTAAGATAATAAACATTATAAATCATTTTATGACTCCTTACTTTGTCTGTTAACTCTTAAATGAACCATAAAAACTCAAATTACCAAAATACCTTAACATTTATCTTCTTATACATTCAAATACTGAAATATGAATTAGTTGCTCTGAACCAAAATCTGCTTCTTCTCATTCAATTTAACCGCGCCATGTTTTATCTTTACAGAAAAAATTAAAACATTCCGTTTTTTCAGGAAAATTAACAGCACAATGTCGACGCTGCTCCTTCTCATGTCCATCTGCTAGCTACCATGGCAGACTTTTTTTCCTCTCCTTTATTTCCGATCACACCGCAAGGCTGAATCCTGATTGGCTTGTTGCATCTATCATGTGCGTCTCACATGAACTAAAGGCCTATTTCACTCAAATGTCACCTGGAAGTCTGCAAAAATGGAAAAGAACCACATCACATCCAGTAGATTGAAAATAATGAACCATTAATATATCAATATAACAACTATATGTCTTCTCTCTTATTTATTGAACCACAGTGACCTATTTTATCTCAATGCCTCCTATTTAATAAACTACAGTTAACCCTTAGTTTTTATTATTATTATTATTATTATTATTATTATTATTATTATTATTATTATTATATATTTCATCTTTTTATTTATTATCTTTTTTTTTCAATCTCATGTTTAGGGCCTAGTAACCTGGGTTACATTTACATGAAGGCTTTTAATATGAAGTGTTTTGTTTGTAGCTTAACAGCAATCAGGAGTACAACAAGAAGAAAGGAAAGTCTGGCACGATTTAAAAGTATGAAAACATCATTTCTGTTAAAAGAGCAAGTCAGAGCCACTTGAACTAGTGGCTGGCCTTTATATGTCCAAACTGGCCCTCAGCCATTAGTTTCATATTATTTGTATATGAAGATGTATGGAAGTCATTCACTCACTTCTCTTAATGCAGCCCCACTGTACATCACATATGTTTGCCTTTAGACCTGCAAATCAACCAATCGGTGTCTTCTGGGATTCTGTCCAGACTTTTTGATTTTTCTTCTATGCGAGGCCAAATGAGTCAATTCGTCTCTCTGGCAACATCAAGACGACTTCAAAGACTCGAAACTTGTTTAATCGACTGGAGACCTGACTTGCTGTCCAATCTTAAAAAACTCGCACAGCTCTGGCAGCGACTCAGAAAGAGAGAGCTGCTGTGGTCGTGTCTTTAGATCCCAAAATGAGTTTCCTGCTCTGCCAACTTCTCAACAAAATCCAGTGTATTAAACTGCAGAAGTAAGAAGCCATGTATGATAAAATCATTAATGTTCCTGCACTCAGTCTTCTTCCTCTCTATCCCTCCCTCTCTATTCCACTTTGCATTAAATCCACCATTAGATTCGCTTGGTACCACCAGAGCTTGTAGGCAATAAAACACATTGTTAAAGTGACATGTAATTACCCAGCCTCTCTTTTGACTAATTAAGTCAGTGCTGCCTATTATGTGGAAATGTATAAGGAAGTCAGGTGATCAATAACAGTGAAGGGAAGAGACAAGCTAATTTCTCAGCGCTCGGATTGCTGAATCCTGCAATATCTCGTGTTTATTATGGCTCCGGGCGGCCGCCGCTCTGACATCATCGTGCATGCCATTCCACGCCACGCGGCTCGGAGACGAACGTGCGGATCAGAGAGTGATGTTCCTCTGCAATAAAACGAGATCCTTTTAATTTCATGCTGCCATAAACTGCCAGTCATGTTGATGATGGGAGCAGGCTTAGCTCAATATACAGTGTTAGCCAATATACAGTATTTCATGGTTTCATGGCTGACACAGGCGAGCTTTAGAGCAGCACAATTGATGGTTTAGATAATATCGGGGGGGAACATATGAAACTGATAGATGGATGTGTCCAAGATGAGGGGATATGAAGTGACTCCGCCCCTCTGGTGCTCCCAGCAGATTGCTAACCTGAGAGAGATGCACGTGGTTAATAGAGTCCAGAGGCTTGAATCTGTACAAAAATCTGTACAACAAAACTATCTCAAAAATCTTAAAGGAACAGTTCACCCAGAAATGAACATTCAGTCTTTATCTCCTCACTGGCATGCTGATGGAAAGTCAGCAATCTCCTAAACAACTGAAGTAGCTGGGGACTTGTTTTAAAACCTAAAAACATACATACAGCTCTTAAAGCGTCATCCAATTTTCTGGAAGCCCAGAGATCGCAAATTGATTTCAAAAGATGTTTTTTTACGTCCCTCAAAGTGCACAAATCCGTGCACCCACCTCAGACGGGGTGCATGCTAACGCTTAAGCTTAGCTGCAAGATTTTGGTTTACAAAAGGGAGTTAATAACATCTTTTTCATGAAATTGGGGATCTCATGGAGACTTGTGGCGTGTTTCCATTTACCTCAGAAGTCAGAGCTCAGAGTGACGTCATAATGGAGTTGAATGCAGCAGAAAACACTTCCAGGCAACTTAGCAATTGTTAGCATTTGTTAGCAATACCATTCAATAACAACACCAAAGCAACATGTCCACAGACAGAAGTTGGACAGTACTGTGTGTAAGAGTGATTCAATGAGACAGAAAGTTCTAATAAACACTATATTTGATGCACAGAGCAGCCATCTTGGATCTTTAGGTCGAGGTTGGTAAGGTGCATCCGACTCTCTGAACTGGAAATGATGTTCCAGTTGAAGTGCCGACTGGGAACTCAGAAATCTCCACATCATCTAATTACAACGGTCAAGCCATTTCAGCTTTTTCTGATGAGTCTTTTTTGGGTCAACTGTTCCTATAAGTTCAACAAAGAACACACATAGTTAAATGTAGATTTAAAACTCGCTTTGACACTGTCAACAACAATTCAGAGGGGTAGAAAACTTAGACTTCCCTCTGAGATTTAGTGTCAGAAAGGTACAAACTTTCCTAAATGTAAATAATCAAGTATCAATAATTCTGTGCTTTAGGACCTGAATAAAAAATGCAAGTAGATGCTTTGAAACCTGGTGGTTTTCTTTGTCCAACGCTCAGAAACAGGCTCGTTTGGAGATGACAACATGTCTGAGAGACTTTCAATATAATGTAGGGATGTCACATTATAAATTAGTGATGTTATTAAAAACACGTTAGTAATGTAACACAGGAAGAGTTTTTCTTGTCTGTCTGTAGAAGTCTGAACGAGGTCAGAACATCCTGTTCCTTCCTCAGCAGAGAATCAGGAACACTGTCTGCCTGATCAGGATCTTCTCAGTTTCTTCTCTTTCCAACGAACTCGCACAACCAACGGCCACCGACTGCCGAGAGTCCTTCTTTTTTTCTCTTTCTTTAAACCTCCGTCAGGAGGAAAATGGAGCTCCTGTCCGAGCTGGACTGAGAGGAGATAATTCACAGGAGGAGATAGAGGAGAGAACGGCCTGAAATGAAGTGAAGAAAAGAGAAAGGAAAATTGATGGGAGGAAGGCGGCATAAACACGACGGGTGCTCCTGGTCCATCTCAAATGAAAATCCAATTTCAAAAAGGGCTTGTGGAGTTTATGGGAGGAGAAGAAGGAGGAGGGGAAAGAAAGCAAACAAAAAGAGGACCAAAAAATTGTCTGGTGAAGATGAGCTGTGGCGAGAGGCATTGCAAATCCTGAGGGCCCGAGGAGAGACAATGATCTTCAATTACCAGCTGTTCTGTTCTCAATTTTAGACAAGAGCAAAGGAAATGAAGAAAAGGAAGAAGAAGGGGTGGGAGGAGAAGAGGGAGGATGTAGGGGGAGATATTACTGAAGAGGGGAGGGAAAAAAACAAATGGGGAAACAAAAGGGGTCATATCACACGGGAGCAGCTCGGAAGGAGAGAAGAAGAAGAGATAAAGGGAGGAACAGAGCCCGGCAGAGGACGGACGTTATAATTTTTATTCATCTTATCCCACTGGAGCAGACACTTCTTCTTCTTCGTGGACTCCATCTCGTCCTGAGAGCTCCGCAGCCGACGCTCCATTTGCAGATCATATCGTTTGTAAACACGCTTTCTTCGCGGCGTGTTACACCCGTCTGGCAGAGGGGGAGTTTTGTCATCAACCACCCCCCTTCTCCCCCAATTGCTCCCTCGGCGTCGTTTGCAATTCAAAACGCCTTTTTCCTCGGCAGATTTGTGTACACAGGACTGAGCGGAGACAGTAGCAGAGTCGAGCTGAGTCGAGGGGAAACAGACACGAGGCCTGATTCAACATCCTGTTTGTCAGCGGCGAGCGTTGACACGACGTCAGGAGAACAGACATGAAATGGATCGCTGAGTTCACCACCTTCAGTCACAGTCCATCAGATAAACAAAAACACTGGGTTCATTCTGCTCATATTTGATGCACTTAAAGGGAAATACCAGCAAGTTATAAATTATTTTATTTTTGTTATGGATGTTCCTTTGACTGACCCCTAAATTCCACCAGATCTGTGTTCGGTCCGTCTCCGATCCGCCACGGCAGCAGAGCAAGGTTTCACTCTAGCCTATGTGTTTACTTCCACAGGCGCCGCTGCGTTGTGTATCTGCTCCGTTGCAGCTCCAGCAGTCCGGACCCTTCTGTAGCAGATACACAAGGCTTCTATTTCTGCAGGATGCCGGAGCACGGCGCATCAATTCAGCCAAATTCAGCACAGAGCAGACAGGAAGTCACACACCGAAACGACAACATAACATCCGGTTAACTTTCATAGTAAAACACTTCTTAAAAAGAGACAAATCCAAGCACTTCTTCTAATCCTTCGGTTGGGAACACTTCTCGTTGTTGTGTTTGTAATACATAGTACAACTGCAGTCGCCCGTGATTCTGTAATTATTGTGGGAACTCCTCGGTCTCGCAGCTCCAGCTGTCCTGCAGTGCTGCGCCGTGCTGCACTCAAAACAGAGCCGTGGGGGTAGTCGGAAGATGGAGCATGGAGCAAAACTGTAGCGGAGCAGTTCTGCAACACACATGCAACCAGTGGAATTCCCGGGTCTGACTCAGCAAATCAAAACCAACAATCTCTCCATCATATTAATATTTTTGAAAGAAGATGAGGTGTGAATTGCTTTAGCAGGCCCTGCACTCAAACTCAAAACTTCAAAAGGTTGAATAGTGTTTCAGACTCAGTATTTACTGGCTTCAGACTTCCAGCACTAATTAGTACAGGCAGACAAAAAGAAGCCAGTGCAGCACAAACAGCCTGTGTGAAGATAATGGAGTGAAGAGGAGCTCACACATCCAGTGGACACCGGCGCAGCGGACAGATGGCAGCAGATCATCTCTGGCAGCCACAGTGCAGAAGAGTGGAGGCTGTTATAGCAGCAGATTGTTGCCCGTGGTGTCAGACTCACATGTTGACCTGTCACATATGGCTGGACTGTCGGGATGTACCATCGGCCATGTTTAACAAAATATTCTTTCTTCACACATTAGGTCACGAGGATGAACCGAAAACCACTTTTGGGCGGCGAAAACAAACAGTTGTACTATCAACTTAATTATTCAGTGTTATCTCCACAGCCATTTATTTACACATCCAGCATTTGGAGTCAACTGATGAATGTGATTGCACTTTTTGCACATTACATACAGATAATTACTGATGTGATTTTCCTCACTGTATGTAAATACACCGATCAGCCACAACATTGTGAGCACTAACAGGTGGAGTGAAGTGATTTCATTACAATGCAATGTTCTGTTGGGAAGCCTTTGGTTCTGGTATTAACGTGGATGCCAGTTGACATAACTCACCAAACCCAAATATAGCTGTCCCCCAGCAGGACAATGTGTCCTGACACACTACAAAACTTCTCAGGCCTGAAGAGGCGGGGTGGTGATCAATGTTCATCAATCCACCTGTCAGTGGCCATAATGTTGTGGCTGATGGGTGTGTTATTGGTTCAATACTGTGATGATGTCTGGGGGTCGGTGGTAGGAAGACAGTGTATTGTGGACTCTGAGGTTAAAGTTGCTAGAGTCTTCCTTCCAGATGGCAGCAGAGAGACGGAGGATGATGATGGAGTTGAGCTGCATCCTTCACAATCCATCTGGTCTGAAGGTGTTTAAATGGACTGGAAAAATTGACATTTTCGCTTTTCCAGTCTACTGACCGCTCAAAGTGCTTCACAACACTTGTCACATTCATACACTGATACGCGAGGTGCCAACTGCTCATCAGGAGCAATTTGGAGTTCAGTATCTTGCTCAAGGATACTTCAATATGATGGGGGAATTGGGGATTCGAACCAGCAACGGTTATTAGACGACCCACTCTACCGCCTGAGCTACAGCCGCCCGTTCCAGTGACAGGAAGTCCAATTATGTTCAGAGATTCATGTTCTTCACCCACGGAATAAATGTTTATTTCCTGCTCGGGTAGAAGCTCAAGTCGACCATCTTAGTATTCTGACGTGACGTCCCACCTGAGACTGCCGAGCAGCTAATCATCCACACTGAGCAGATCTGCTCTGTGGCTGATTATTTGTTCCCCTCTTTCTCTTGTCACGTCTATAGTTTATTTTTCTCTTTGCTTTGCATCCTCCCTGTTGTCTTTATGTTGCTAATGTATTCACTGATTTAGTCAGGCCAGCATTTGCCATGCTAATTGCTGGCAGATAAACAGTGCGGGTGCCCTTCCACCAAAACATGAAGTCCCTTTTTTTTTTTTGTTTGTGGTGGAAGTGACTCCTTCGTTAACTGAGAGAAGCTGGCTCTGCATCCAAACAACGACAACAAAAGGCAGGAGGCATTAAAGCGGCTGTTTACCCCCCTGAAAGCTCACTGGGTCATCATCGGCCTAATTAAACCGCTGAATATTTTTAGATTTTCTGAGATCCTGTCACATTCGAAGCCTCTGTTTGTTTACCTACGCAGGAACAAATACAAGTGTTTTAAGATTTATTGCCAACTGTCATGTTAGCTCTCCTCCTGTCCGCGGTGTGAAAGCGAGTCCTGCTGGGAAGCTTTACATCAAACGGCCCCTTTAGAAACACCTTTAATTACTCTCTGTCTCTCGCTCTGTGAAGTCCTCGCTGCGTTTGGCTGTCGGCTCGTCTCACTTTCCACAGAGCCATCTGGATCTGATTCAAGCTCTTTTCTCCTGCCTCCACATCCTTCAGCACCTAAACCCCCCCGTCTCTCAAATTCAAATGAGCTTTAACTGGCAGGACTGTTAAGACGCTCTGAGTAAAGTTTATTTATACATCACCTTTTTCCAGAGGCAGCATCATAAGTCAGAGAACACAGAGTAAAAAGACCACAAAAAGAGAAACCTCTTCACATTTCTAACCGACCTGAGGCCCGCAGGACTTTTGTTTCAGAGTAAGTTCAGATTTCTGGACAATAGACAGATCCTGGCCACAGTTTATCCAGCAGTTCATATGAGTTTGGTTCTGACTCACCACCCTGTGTCAAGCGTAAAGGCTCATTTATGCTCCCTTTACATACAGAAATAGATGTGGCCGCCTCAAACGATGTAACTGTGCCGCCCACATGCCTCCATGCACCTGTTACGTTGGCATGAATGTGAAGCAAGTCATCCAGTAGGGGGCAGCTCAGAGCGTCTGACAACAAACATGGCGACAGTGGAGGAAGCTGTGATGATGTAGGTGTTAAGAAAGGGGCAGAGGTAGAGGCGGTGTTGTAGACACTGGTGGTATGTGAGGCCATTAAATATATGTCATTCCCAGTATTCTCAGATGTCTGACAGTGTTCAGACTTCTGGCTTGTGTCCTGTGGTCGGCTCATTGAGCATAAACGAGCCATAAAACTACCGTGACGTTATCCATCATTTCATGGACTGCGAGGACTGACCGGGGCTGAGAACCTGAGGACGGGTTTGATATATTTACATGTTTGTTTGACGGCTTTCAGTAACATTCATGAAGTTATTTTTAAAAGCTGCATATTCAGGTAAAAGGCCTCAGTGTGATTCGTACATGTTCACCACATGTACCTGATAACCTGACTGCAGCTGGAGTTGACTGGGACAGAAACTCAGACACTCCCAGCTCCCCTGAACCTCTCTGGGACGAGCTCCAACACTTTTAATTAAAGCATCCAGCATCATATCCGCCTTGCTGGGCCCAAAAACAATAAAGGTGTCCAATAAAATCAGGTAGAGGCAGTCGTGAGCGACGTGGCGGCGTTGAGATCCGCTGACACTCTCTCTGTTTCTCTGCAAACAAAGGAACAGTGAATGAGAGTCTGGGTTTATACAGGCAGAGCGAGGCGATGAGGACGACCCTGCAGGAATGCTTTCAGCTGCCAGACCTTTCTCTTGTCGCCTCCATCTCTAACACAGACGGGGACAGTGCCTGCAGGACGCACTCAAAGAGGACGTTTTTATCTCTCAGGGAAGAAAACATCTTCAACAACGGCTGGTAAAAGCATCCTTCATGCTTTCTGTTGCTGTGAGGACAGAACACCCTGTAATCTAAAAAAAACTGCACTCATGATTACAGTGCTTGAGCTGCGGTGTGTGGAAGTTACCTGCTGAGCTCCACCTCCCCCTGATACTTAACTCCAGGTGGGAGGGACCCGACCTGTCACCTCCACCTGCAGCTGCAGGGCTGACTGAGCGAGCGAACAGGAAACCAGGCGTCCTCGTCTTTGTCCTCGTCATCTGAGGGAGCTGTGAAAAGTCGTGACGGGGCAGCTGAAAGTCCAAATAATATCGCAGATGCGCCTCAAGTCTTGAAGACTGAGATCGAATCTGTGACATCACAATAAGCTTTGAGGGACACTGTCAAATCATGCTGGTATAACATGAGTCAGCAGGTTTAGCACAAACTTGTGGAGTCCATGCTCAAATACTAGGACACTGAGATATTCTGAAATTCATTCGAAATGAAACAAAACAGTATGACATTTAAAGCACATGCTAAATGGTATTTATATTAATAGTAATAGAAACATAAAGAAGCTGTTTAAAACATCTTAACAACCATATTTCATATTTCATATTCATTTAAATACATTCAAACGTGAGACTGTTTTCATGAGAAGTAAACTGATCTGTGTCTTAAAGTGCAATATTAGTCAGAGTTCCCCCTTTTTTTATATTTCCTTGTAACTGTGACTGTAGGTACAATATATAACTCGGCATGAGCAGAAAGATTTTCAGGCTCCGTAGTTGACTCTGCCAGCTCAAGGTGTCCATTTTTTACAGTGTGCTCTCCATTGTGCATCACTGACACACATAAAAAAGTTCCTCTGCTTCAATTTGTGCCAATCTGACTTTGGAAAAAGGGGAAAATATGTTCTTTCTCCACGGTGATCCGTCTTCAAAGTGGGTCTGTGTGTGCCGAGGAGGGTGGTGGCGGTGGGGTGATAAGTGTTGGGGGATGTAGTAAATTTGAATACAATGACATAAAATAAAGCTGGTTGTCATGCTCGGCGGTTCTGCTCCGGCGGGCCTCTCCTTTCTGTCTAAAGCTGCTCGACACAGTTCCGGATTTACCAAATCCTCCGAAGACGAAACGAACCCTGTCGCTTCATTGTGTGAGAGCTGCCGTCAAACAACCCCCCCACTCCACCCCCTCCACCCTCCACCCTCCACCCTCCATCCTCATCCTCCCGCTGGTCCTCCTCTCTCTCCACACAGACGGGGGAGGACAGGCAGGAAGTCAGGTTGCAGTTTGAGCTCTAAAGCTTTTGGGGATTGGTTTCAATTTAATGCGGCAACGTAAGAAAAGAATCAATTTAAAGTAGCTGGGTCCCCCGGGGTCACCTGGTCACGCGAGCAGTGGAAATGATAGCGAGAGAGAGAGAGGAGGGGATAGAGAGATAAAAAGCGCAGATGAAGCGAACAGAGAGAAATAATTATGGGAAAACCTGCCATGTTACAAGGAAATAAGAGAACATTAAATCTGCAAAATATAGTTAATTAGCGTCGTCTGTGTTTTCGTTCAAGTGATCTGTAACATTTATCTCCAAATGAGAAAAATTCTGAAAGGCTTAATGTGAAAATAGTTTAATGAGGGAGAAAAAAAACAATTTAATCACGAGGAGAAAAAATTGTAATGTTCCCAAACGGTTTGAAGAGTTGAGATAATAAGAAATAAAAAGAAAATGACTTCATAACCTGTACTTGGTGTGAAAAAACAACATCTGGTGAGACACGTCACAGAGCTGCAGGGGGAGGAATGTTTCTTTATATAGGTGTCAACATCAAATTAACACTAACGAAGAAGAGAAGAGAAGTGAAGGAGGGATGTAAAAAGGTCATCAAAATAAATATAATGGGCAACCTGCAAAATCTCAACCAGATGAATGTAACTGTGGGCAGTTTGAATTAACTCAGTTGCTTGAAGAATAATGCAGATAAAAAAAAAATTAAAAAAAACAACCCTGAAAGATTTTGTTACAATTTGAGTCAAATATGAAATATTAATGTCCGAGATGTGGGATCACAGAGTCGTCACTGAATCCAGTGTCCAACCTGAGGAAAACACATCATGTTGTAATGTTACTTGGGAAAGTGAAATGTACTCATATGAATATTACCTAAAGTGGAGTAAAAAGAACATTATTTACCTTCACAATAATATATATATATGTATATATATATATATACAAGCACCTCAAAATTGTACTTAGTTACTTTCCATCACTGACGAAAACTAAATCTGATCAAGAAACACGAGCAGTCCAGCTAGAAACAAACAAACAGTTGATCCGGATCATCCAAACCACTTTATCTGCTGGTCCAAGTGAAAGTAATGAACGCAGGACTTTTACTTGAAACAGAGTATTTTTACTGCGTAGAACTTCTGCTGTTGCTCCCATTGTACAAACAGTTTCTTCACTCCTTCACACTAACACTTTCTTCTTTTTTCTGAAGTGGATGCACGAGGGTGTAAATAACATCTTTTGAAATCAGTTTGGGATTTCATGGCTTTTATGTCTGTTTTTGGTTGTTCCCAGCTGCTTCAGTTGTTTAGGAGGAAGGCTGTTTTGCCCTGAAACTACGAAACTTCACCGGAAGTGAAGTGGGTGTTCAGGGATGCCGGAGGAGATGATGTTGTCGTGCATGTTTCTACTTTGGTTTCTTTCATCTTTTGGTTCTCTTTTATGACGCAGTCCATTTCTGTGAGTGTTGCTACGATTGTTTGAAGGGAGCTAACCTCCCGATGTAGTCATGAGCTCGAAGCTCTTATCAGTAAGTTTTTAACTGATGGAGTAGACTGACCTCAATCTCTGTTGCCTGAAGATCGCTGGTGTCTGTGGATGATGCTTTTCAAAATGAATTCTTCCAGAGCCTCTAAATCCTCCTGTATGTGAGTGGCGTTTTGATTTGTGGGATATGAACTCAGATATGTTTTGTATTATTTGAAGAAGGGTGTCAAAGGGAGTGAGGAAGGTTTGTGCTGTTCCTCAGTGACTGGGCGGCGCCATGATGGATCTCACCTCCAGGCCTAACGTCTCGTGATAGAGTGTCAGAGTGTCATCTCCTCGAGTGGTGAACAAAATCTGAACCCGGACTCACTTCACAGAAGCTGCTGATGGGAAATGAGCCACTACGAGTACTTTTATGTGTAATACTTACCCAAGCACATTTTGAATGCAGGACTTTCACGTTTAAAGGAGCGCCACTTCTACCAAAGTGGTACTGATGCTCTACCTGACGGACTTAAATCCTTCCTCCACCTCTGCTCGTTATTATTAACCGACACCCAGTCAGCAGCTCCATCGGGCCCAGAGACGGAGCACAGGACAGAGAAGATCTCCACGGGTCTGATTTCACAGTTAGCTGCAGTTTTAATGATCCCCGCAGGGATTTAAGGAGGAGAGAGGAACCTGCGTTGGGAGTTGATCCAGAGGCCGGGGATTTAACCCGCAGCTTCTGTCTGGAAGAGACGCCGGAGAGGACAACTTAGAGCGGAGAGGTTGTCAGTTTGATCCCAGACTGGAACAGTACCGGTGAGAATGTAGTGACGTATAAGATCTGCAGGTACAACAACTGCCAAAGTGCTCATGAGCAAGACACTAAGGCTAGAATTGTAGTCAACACACTCAACATGACTTCTGTTTTTATAATAGAAATATTTGGGTTTAGTTCTGTCACCACTGGAGATCAATAAAGTTTTATCTTCTATTAAAATATCAAACTGAGCTCAGAGCTGATGAGGTGAGCCTCCACATTAACACCCAAACAAACACTTAGTGGTCCTTAGAAACACACAGCTTTGTTACTGCTGTTGTCTGTGTGTGTGTGTGTGTGTGTGTGTGTGTGTGTGTGTGTGTGTGTGTGATTACTGTGTAACAGGAAGTCCTCGTAGATTCAGTTTCCTTGTTTGACTCGTCCAAATAAAGCCACGTTAATCTTCCAGCGCAGAGTGTTGACTGATGTCTGAATCATGATGAAGCTTTCTAAGCCGCCCTGTCAGCACGAGAGGAAGTGGAGGGGGGGTGCACTCTTGTATTCTCCTGCAGTACAACTGTGTGTGTGTGTGTGTGTGTGTGTGTGTAACACCTCAGAATAAAGCCTCCTCTCCATGATGGTGTGAAGATACACTCTGTTAATCTCTAGCAGCTTGTTTTCATGAGTTCAGCAAATAGCACCCGAACACAGGGTGAAAGCACACACACGCACACACACACACACACACACACACACACACACACACACACACACACACACACACACACACACACACACACACACAGAAACGCACAGACACACATACTTTACAAACACTTTAACATGTCTGTTGAAAGATGCACAACTATGCAAATGTGTTCACAAGTGTAAAAGCACACAAAGCACTGTGCTGACACATGAACACATGACAAAACACAAACTCTTGGTCACTTGCTGCATGTCATCCAACTTTACTTCCTCTCCAACTTGCGGTGCGTTCAGGTGATGTTTGTCGATTTGGAAATTTCATCCAAATATGTTTTTAAAAAAAAGCAAAAAGTTCTGGTATACTTAGCCTGAACCGAAGCTAATTTTCAAGACAGTAAAGTTTCTTGAATCTTGAATCTTACATTTTCCAAGTTCACAATTGCACACCGTCTGTTTCAGCTGATCAAACCATTGAACCAGTAACCACAATATCACCAGACTCCCTTAACAAATGTAGTGATTTTAAGAGTTGTTTCATGAGGAGAAACTTTGTGAAACGGTCATTGTCTCCTTCTTGTAAATTCAGCATTAAATGAAAACCTGAAGTTGTTTGTCTCCTTGTAAAAAGTGTCAGTTTGTGGCAGCATGGCTGTACCAGCCTGTCTGCTTCTGTGTCTAAAGTGCTAAAGTCTTACCTGCCAACATTTAGCAGCTGTTTGAACACACTGTTTACACTGATTTCACCATTTACACTCAATTTATGAAAGAAGAAACATTTTATTGATGCTGAACATGTCACATTTTACAAATACACTAAACAGTAACCAATATAGGCTACTTCTTTGTCCCTGTGGAGAAAGTCCCCAGACTCCCTTAACAAATGTCTCAGTTTAGTGAGTTGTTGGGTTAGGAGAAATTTTATAAACTTTGTGAAACGCTGTCTCTGACTAATTCTTCATTATTTGGGTCTTTTTATGAATTTTGCATTTCTTTCTTTGTGTAAAGAGCATGCTGTCTGTTTGTCCGAGTGATGTACGTGTTTATTTGCATACAGAGTGGGTAAGTGACATCAGATCACAATGTCAGCAGTGAATTAAAGGAATAGTTCACTCTAGAACGAAATTCAGTCATTATTGACTCATCGACTCCGGTGTAGTTTCTTATTCCTCAAAGTGCAGCTGGAGACCCGCGGGGGTACTCTCCAGCAACAATAATCCATATAACGAGCGTCAATTGTGCCCGAGAGGAAAAGGTCCATAAAACTACACAAACACTTTGTAATATTCCTCCATACTGCTCGTCCGCTGCAATCCAAGTGTCCTGAAGTGGCGACATCCAGAGTTTACTCGAAACGACGTCATTTAGTACATTTTTTCTAGCCTAAACAGTCACTATGCTATATCTGCCTGGAGGCACGTTTCGAGTAAACTCTGGATGTCGCCACTTCAGGACACTTGGATTGCAGCGGACGAGCAGTATGGAGGAATATTACAAAGTGTTTGTGTAGTTTTATGAACCTTTTCATCTCGGGCGCCACTTACGCTCGTTTATATGGATTATTGTTGCCGGAGAGTACCCCCGCGGGTCTCCAGCTGCACCTTGAGGAATAAGAAACTACACCAGACTTCTCATCAGCATGTGGGTGAGTCGATAGTGACTGAATTTTGTTTTAGAGTGAACTATTCCTTTAATGGACTGAGTTAACACAGAGTCTGACCAGGGTCTCAATTTTTTTTCAAATAAAAAAATACACAAAGAAATAAATCCTTTTTTTTTTTAGCTCAGAATTGGTTTTCTAACAGAGGAAAGAAGTTCCTAAATGAGAAAACTCACGAGACGTTATGCCTGGATATTTTTATGCTTGATTCAATTTGTCCGAAATTCACAGAGAGTTTTTCAGACTTTTTCTGGTCTTTTCAAAATGATCTTCAGGGCTTGAGGATTGCTTATCAGGCCCTAACTGCAGCACCTTAATGTCAGAAATTCACCTAAGCCCCATTTGCCTGTCAAAATGTCTGTAAATGATTGTTAATGTCTACATGTAGTGATTAAAGATTTTTAACGACTTTAATGTAAAAATGTAGCCGTACTGATAGAGCTGTGACAGCATGAAGGAAAGCTCATAGTGTCTGTGGTGATACCAGTAATAGAGTCTGCTCGTCGGGTAGATAGGACGGGATAATGGTTCGATAAAGATTACAAAGAGGAGGGGAGTCAGAGGACACCCCTGTCTCGCTCCACAGCTGAGCACAAAAGGATATTTGGCTGAGAGTAATTACAGAAGCTCATGGGAAGTCACGGAGGGTTTGAATTCAGCAGGTGAAGCCCCGGGCCGAACCCTGCTGTCGAGTAAATCTTTATTATCTCCGAAGGGCAATTTGTTGTAGAGCCGGTGGTCAATTAAGATCAAAAACCACAAACATAAGAAGCAGGACAGTGTCATGTTCACAGCAGCTGGGAGGAAGAAGTCCAGCATGAGCTTGGGTCATACTTGTTAAAGCTGGGGCTGGTGAGACTTTAAAAAAGCCAGCAACAGGGAGGGTTGAGATGTGTTAGCAGCTGGTTCGCTACCTTCAACAAGCTCTCTTAGCTTTGCAGTCTAAAACAATCCCTGAATAAGCAACTCTGCTACATGTCACAATCATGTAAATGCACGCCAAATAGCCGTCATGACCGTACCCTAGTTTGAAAAGGCTACCCATGAGTCACTCCTTACAGCTGTGGCTAACGTTAGCTGCTGAAGGAGTTGCTGCCACAGCCGTTCTGTTCTCAGGCTAAGGGGCTGTGTGCTTTGTGCTTCTGAGTTAGCTGCTAAACAACAGGTTTATGGGCTGTGTGCTGCGAGCAAAAAGCATCATTATCATCGCTAACTGTATCACACTACCTCATGTCTCACTCGCATGTGAGAAAACACCTCACGTTTTCACAGTGACCATAGATAAGAAACATGGCAAACGTTTTGGCAACACTTTCTCTGCAACTAGGTTCGACTAGCTTGCTAATAGCTTTAGCAATGTCAAGTGTCCAATCATTTCAGGCCTGAACGAGACAATTGGATGGGCTTATCATCAGCCTGCAGCAGCCACACTGGATCTGTATTTCTTATTTGTCAGAGCATTTAATGTATTGATTGCTGTCAGGATTGATCCAAAAATATCGATACTACCATTACTACATACTCCTTTTGTAGATCGATTCAATTGGATCGAGGAGGAGGGAAGAGAGGCAGTGAATATCCAGGTTTACACAGTAAGATAAATGTTTCAGACTGATTAAATATAGCATACTATATTCAGACATCAAAATAGTATATTGAGTCCATTGGAACTTGTTACACAAATAAATCACTTAAATGAAACTGAAAAAAAATAATATATCTCAAACCTGAACTAGGAAAATGGCTGAATATAGTAACCTTTTTAAATATAAAATGATATTATAATTATTAATATATGTAATAACCTTTGTGTATGTATGCACTTTCACTTTGCATTAATTAAATAAATATTTTTGGTATTTGCCTTTAAAATCTGTCCTGTTTCCATAATGAAATGTATCAATATCGGTGATATTGACCTTGAATAATTTGGTATCAGATCAAAACCATATTTTGTGGTATTGTTCACCTCTAATAAAGATACATGATTTCAGATACATTTTTTCTTAATGGATCATGTGGACTTGCCAGACATTCAGAACCATTTATACATTTTCTTTACCATCACAGTAATCCAGTGATAATTATCTGTACATCCATGGATAGATTACGTAAAGGAGGTGCTAATAGCTAATTTGGCATTATTTAAATGATACCAACTTGCCAATATGTGAGACATGTGGATCAGGTGTAACACTGCAGCATAAAATCGTGTTGCTGTGTTCATGTAAGTATTTCAACTTGAACATTTTTAAAGGTGTTTTCCAAATCATCTCGCTTTTGGTTCTGTTTGTAGATATTTGTGACAGGAGAGAAAACAATTCAGATCAGGCTCAGATCACCGGAGATATTTTATTTTCTCAGGTGGTTGCGTTTGGTCGATTGGTCGACCGCTAAGTTCAGTTTTGGCCCTCCAAGAGGAAAAAGTTTGGGAACTCCTGGTCTAGATCATCAGAAGTCTGTGTGGAAGATGCAAAGAGCTGGATTTTGTTGTTCAATTCTTTAGAATTTACAACTCAGAACGTAGTTATTTTTGAAACATTCATGTGCAGCACGCCCGACACCTGAGGGCAGTTTGTGGACAATGTGGATATTTTGCTAAATGGCACGACAACACAATGTGAAAGTGTATCTTAAGTCACTACATAAGTTCTGTGCTGACAAAGTAATGTACAGCTGCAACATCAATATGACCTTGTGGAGTCCATACACTTTATTGTATGTGTATTCCCACATGCACTCCAGCAGACGTTGTGTTACACTGCACAGCTTTGGTCAGACTAAGACGCTTACTTCCTCCCTCCTTCTGTTGTCTCAGCTCGTCTATTGTTCTGCTGATCGGTAGTGTCTTTCACCACGCTGATTTCACTTTTCTGCATCAAGGCCATTCTCATTTATTCTCCCCTCTTTGTCATTTTCTGCATGCTGCAGTCTTCTTCTCGTTTCTGCCATGCTGCGTTCTCTTGTCATTCGGCATCCTTATCAGACTCGGCGCGGCCGTCGCTTGTCATCAGAGTTTTGAAGTTTGTTCGCTTTCATTGTGAGTGCGAGGCGTGATGTTGTTTTCATATCTCTCCTGCACAAATTTGTAATTTTCTTCTCTCAGTTTGTCATCACGTTTTATCACCACAGGTTTTTTTTTTTTCACTGTACGAATTAACTCAACCAATTTCAAATGGATCAGTGTGATTTTTTTCTCCTCCCTCCCCATCAGTGTATCAGAAGGCACCTGGATGATGATGTTTTTTGGACTGACTAAAACACTCGCTAAAGTGAAGTTCAACAAGCTGATCAAAGTTAAATCACTGAATGTCACATCCAGTCGGTGTGCATCAGGAGGATTTTCAGTTTGTTGCAGTCTCAGATGTTTTAAACAAAATGTCACTGATAGTAAATGTTGTTTTCGCACAACTATATGATAAACAGTATAATTAGAAAGGTTGTGCATCAAAGAGGGAGAGGTATCAGTATCAACACATGATTGAAATGTGTCCTGAACATCCAAGAAAAATAATCTAAAATATAATTGGATGATCTGCAACATGTGTTCAGGTAAATACTGTTGCAGAATATATACAGTTATCAAATTAATAATAAATGAAGAACGCTTAATATTCAAAACTATATGTCTCCACTGGTTTTCACGCTCTTGCAGCATACTGTTGATTCTGTGTGTGAAAAATCAAAGATGTTATATGACTCCATCATTTTTAAGTTCATGAAAATATCCAATTTAATATCAGATCTTTCATACTTTTCACCGGCTGTAATATTACAGTCAGTGGTTTTATTTGTGGTGCTGCGTCTCTCTGGTGATCACATACAGGTGCTCTTCGGAAACTTCAGGTGTACTCTGCTTATTCCACCTTGTGAAGAGCTCATTGCCTGGCTGAGATATAATCTTTATGAAACATATAAAATGATTAAAATTTTACATGACAATTCATATTAAATGACCCATTTGATGTCATATACTGTGTTGACCTGAAGGTTTTCTCTGTCTGATACCTATTGAGCCTGTTTTTCAATGTGTTCCAGAAATTTGCAAGTTACATTTTCTAAAGGCTTGATTTGTTGCATATTAGATGGTGCCATCTTTTCTCTGCTCAATACACACGTTATCTCACAATGTCAAACTTAGCTGAACACATTTCTGGCACCAGAAATATGACTGTGCTGACTTCAAGGTTTTCTATCAATGTAATACCTATTGTGTCTGTTTTTCATTGGGTTCAGGAAATTTGCAAGTTACAGCAGGTGGATGGCTTTGTTGAACAAGGCGATGTAAACACTTTAAATAAGAAGAAGAAATGGATGACGAAAAGGCTCTTTGGAATGGAAGCCCTGCCTGATGGTTCTCTCCACAAGAACAAAGTTATTTGCGTTTACTGTCAATCTGAACGACACACACAGGTACACACTGTACATTTGGCCGCTGGACTGGAATACATTGAGTCTCAAATACCACTTGTTGGCCGGGCACACAGCTGATGCAGAGAGCCCTCCTCCCCCTCACCAAAGGCAGACCATGCTGGATAGTTTGCAGCGGAGACGCCTTGACAACTCAACATGAGACAAACTTTTAACAGCAATAGCTAAATGGGCGGCTGCAGCTTGCAGGCCCATTCACATTGTAACAAGTGTGAAGCTGGACACTACATCGTGTTAGTATTACTGAGGAATGTCACATTCAGGTCAGTATGCCCAGCTGTTGTTGCTTGTTGGGCTTGAGTTTGATATTTTTTGAGCATGCAGCACCTTTGAGGTTATTCTGGAGAATATTCTAGACAGTATCTGTTGTTTTGGATTGTTGCAATAATAATAAACATATATTTGCATATAAAGCAAGCATATTAGTCCACTCCCATGTCGATAAGAGGATTTAAAACTTGAAAAATATTCCTCTAAGGTACATTTAGAAAAGATAGAAAATGTGCGATTAATCGTGTGTTAAGTATGGACAATCATGTGATTAATTGTGATTAAATATTGTAATGGATTGACAGCCCTAGTTTGTATATATATGTAGTTTGCACTCTTTTCTGATTGCCTGGAGGACGTGTGTTGAAAACACTGGCTGGACATGTCAACTATTGTTCTACATATATAAAGCCTGACTCAGCAGTACATTCTCACATTCTGGCACCATTAAAATAATGCTACCCATGGATATACAGACCACTATCACTGGATTACTTTAAAAGTGAAGAGAAAGTTAGAACATTGTGAATCCTGCACCTTCAAGGAACATTTTTTACTATGATATCTAAATGGATTTATGTACATTTATTAAATTAAAAAGTTATCGCTCTAAACAAGAACTCTTTTTAGTCTCACATATTGGCAAGTTGGTTCCATTTAAATAATGCCAAATTAGCTATTAGCACCTCCTTTATACAATCTATCCATGGATGTACAGATAATTATCACTGGATTACTGTGATGGTGAAGAAAATGTATAAACGGTTCTGATTCTCTGGCAAGTTCTGGACTTTCTTTTTTCTACGATCTCTAAGTGGATTTATGGATTTATTCATAATGGAGATAAAAATATGATGCTTAAATTTCCATATGAACATGAGGCTTTGTGATGCACAGAGTTTCAGTCTCAGTTTCTTCTTTCATGCTTCACCATCAGTGCTTCTGTTGTGTCTGTTCTGGTGCTGAACAGGCCCAGTCTGTCTGTGTGGACGACGACATCAAATTGAAAGGAATCGGCGAATGAAAAGACAGTCGCGAGGAATCTCAGAATGAAAGGAAGAAATGAGCTGATGCGTGAGAAAAGAATAAAAGGGTAAAATGACGCTGCTCAGGATACAGAGGATCTCATCCTGGGAGGTTGTCATGGCAAAGCCTTTGTTCGTTATAGTTCGGTCCGTCTAGTTTTCTGAGTCAGTCTCTTGTGTCAGCTAATAATTGATGATGTCCTCCCAGGTTTGGTGCGTTTTCTGTTTTATTCGGTTTATTTTTTCTTCCTTTTAAGCTCCAACTTTCTGTCTCAATTTTGGATTTCACAGCTTGGAGTCGACTCTTCTCTCGTTTCTGCACAGCAGTCTGTGAACACGACTCAGCAGGAGGATTCTGGGATATTTTGGGGATCTGTTTGGGCGGCGGATGCCCCAAGAGGATTGTGATGCGTTTGTTCCTGAGGCCTTCAGAGACAACTGGACCTGAATTTACCGTCCAATCTGCTGTACGATCCTTCACTGTCCACTGTTAGAGCCTGGTGTCCTGCAACATGTGTGTCAGGGCGTAGTTTTAGTTTCAGAGGGTGAAAACTGGGACCAGTTTTTGTCCTCTGGACTTTAAAAGTTAAAGTTTGGGCAAATGATAACATTTTGAAGCAGTGATCTTCTTTATTCGATGAGCTGATTGATGGCAGGAGGTTGTGAATGAACTGCGAACGTCCATGCTTTTCTATCTCCATCAGATCAATGGCAAATAGCATTGTGATAATACCAGGGATGCCACGACAACACAAGAGACATCACCACAGCTGAAGACAGCATGTTGGAAACGCCATCAACAACAAGTCTGAGAGGGGGCACCTGAGAACGAGGGGAAGGAGTATAAATTGGAGTCGGGATTGAGCCTCCTCTCCTGGGATCGTGCTAAGCTAATGTCTGTCTATCCTGGTCTAAAAATTTACAGCGCTCACCGTCCTCTACTGCACAAACTCCTGCAAGCAGAGAGAATTGAGGTATCCATTCTGACGACAGTTTTACAGCGGTTAAGTTCACTTAGCATTAAATCCTCCTCCTCCTGACTGGAGACTAACCTCGTTTACAGACCGAAAGCAGGGAGGAGAGAAGAAAAAGGCGCGCTCAAATTTAGTGTTTAATTTGGTTAATATCGCCGGCTCGCTCTGTAAATTTACTGCAGCCCTCAATTTGAATTAGACTGCGGTGAACAGTCAGAGTGAGGCCCTGTCCATATGAATGAAGAGTGGACACTAATGCAAATGCTCCAGCGCCGGTCGATAGTGCTGTGTTTGCTTTTCTGCCCTGTTTACCCAGTGTGTGTGTGTGTGTGTGTGTGTGTGTGCAGTGTGTGTGCATGCTAATGGATCACAGTGAAATATAAAAGAAAATGTAGAAACATATTCCACATGCCGCACGTAGCTCGTTTACAAAAGCAAACGAATACAAGACACGCTTCTTGTTCAGAGGTTAAATGAATACAAGAGCGGCCGAGTCGAGTCAATAAAGTTACTTCTAGTCGATGGATGTTTCAAAGCTTTGCAGTGAAACACATTCCTCCTCTGGAACGAGCAGTGTAAGGCCAATATATGTTGTTGTCTCTGTGTGATATAACTGGTGAACCTTGAAACATTCCTCTGACATGAAATTACATTTTCATTTAATGACAGAGACCTTCAGCTTCAGTTTCCAGTATTTAAATCAAATGAATCAGATGTTTGAAGAATCACCATCTTTAGAGTTGTCTGTGTCACCATCCTAACTGAGACAATGACTTGATTAATCAGTTGGTAAAAAGATAATCAAATAATTTAGTTTTTACATTTTTAATCAGAAAAGTTAAACAGTCTCTGGTTCCAGCTTCTAAAATATGAGAATTTGTTTCTTTTCTTTTCTTTTCTTTTTTTTTCACAGACTCAGATAAAAGAAGCACCTTAATGATCACCTTGAGCACAAACAAGTGGTGACGGGGGTTTTTCACTTTTTTTGTTCATTTTCCAAATGAATCAGAATCTGCTTTTTCAGCCAAGGATAAGGACACACACAAAGAATTTGTCTTTTTTTTAAATTGCTCTCAAAGTACTTACGCAAGACAACAACGCTGAACAAAAAAGTAAAGAACTATTACACACACAAGTATGTGGAAACATAAAGTTTAATGTAAGATTAAGTGGAGCATCGATTTTGAAAAATAATACAATTTGTAATACAAAGAATAATTCTGTTGAACTGGCAGTAGACATGTTTTCTGCTTCAATGTATCATAATGAAATAATGACAATAGAATAATGATACCACCGGTTCTCTATAAACCTCACCAACCCTTTGTCTGTTGACTAGTATGGACTGAATGATCGTTTTGTCCTGTTTTGTTGTTATTTGTGTCACTGATGAAAACAGAAACCATCCAGCTGTCTTTGCCGACATCAATACTCAGAAACCCTCGATGGAAAAGTCGTCTCTCGCTACTTTAACGTAAGTAAACAACTGTGGTGGCTCCATGGTGATACAGTATAACTGTTGATTGTTTTTAACTTTATGCAGCAGTTTTACATCTTTAAATTCATCACTCATTATTTATTCTGAATTTGAACTATTTATGAGTGACATTTTCCAGAAGACCGGAATAATAGCAACAGAATCCGTGAAAATGGAAAACAACCAACCCAATGAATGTTGTCTGCAAAACCACAGAGAACAAACTGAACGTTGCAACTTTCTGTTTGTTTAGGTTGAAATAACTGAAATCCACTTGGTTAGGGTTAGGCAGTACCTGCTATGTTCGTTAAGATCACGAATGGAGACGGTCTGACTACCTGTGAAAAATAGTCGGGTTTGGTTCCCACAAAACGGTGGAAAAATCTGCATGTGTCCATAGAAATATTCAGTTGTGTGACTCAAATTGCAGTCGGCTGTTTGTCAGTCTCGTTGGCTGTAATAGCGCCACCGCCGTCCGCTCCATAAGAAACATATGATGTGAACGTGATATGCCACATTTGGTACACTTGACAATTTTCGATGCATCTGTGGTTAGCAAACAACCTGAACAAACAGTCTCATACTCTAAGAGAGTCAGATGACATCACCATGTCATTTGACGACCATGTCATTTGACCTGCAGTCTGAACTGTCTTCTGCATACACATCACTTTACATCTGGCCGCTGGACTATCCAGCAACAACTTGTCTTTAATGCTACAACTTTCAGGTTTCATGAAATAGAAGACATCTGCAGTATCATAGATTCATGTGGTCATACAGAAAAACATTTCAGGGATGTGAAAAAGCAAATTCAACAATAAAAACAGAGTGTATACTGACACGTCAATCAAACGTTTAATCTGAGCCGGAGAAAGTGAAACTTGTGAGAAGACGAGGAGACACAGAGTGAAGGTGGAGCTAAATGAGTAAATTACACAGTCTTACAGGACAATCTAGTCAACCCATCACCCATTTACTTTTCTTACAGACATTTCATTTCATTTGTCTTCAGCTGGAGAAGCCAGAGTCCCTACAGGGGCTTGTTTCCTTTTTGGTGACCACAGCATCTGTTTGGATCCTCACTCAGGAAACGTATATATGTAGAGTCTGTTCTGTCTAATCTTTTGTAATATCCAATTATCATTGTCAACAACAGTTGGCTTCTTTAAATGTTGTTCAGTATCACAGCAGCATTGTTTTAAACTCTGAGAGTTAAAGCAGGGACACGAAGCGAGAGACATGAGGCAAAGATAACCTGAGAGGTGTGAGGGACAGGTGCACGCAGGTGTTCAAGAAACAACAGGAAGTGAGTTGTTGTAGTTTGTCCTGCTGATTGTCTTTCCAACACTGTCAGAAGCTGGAGCTGTGACATAACACACATATTTATATATTCAGTGCAACCTATCGAGGATGTCCTTATCTCTCCTGCTTTCTTTTATTTGTCCCTGCCCCAAAGCATAATGGGAAATGTAGTTCCAACACATCACTGTAACCACCTGAGTTCCACTTCCAAAATGTAATTTTACCCGAGACGTGGATCATTTGCTGGATTTATTTTTTGGGCTTGTGCACCAAAAAACCGAGTGGTTCTTTTTTAAACCCTGACAGGAGGAGTTGGATGTAAAAGTAGAGGAATAAGACTGATCTGCGGTGAGTCCCTCAGCCATTTCATCACCGACCGAGCCTCCAGCTTGTCTCCAAACATCACAACATCAGACCGAGTGTGAGTTGATCTGTTTTGTTGCTGCTCTGCTCCCTCAGCTCATCAGTCTCCTCGCATGTTTAGCTCCAACTCAAACATCATAATGCTCTTACTGCACTCAAGTGTGAATGTGTGTTTCTCATGGCATGAAGTCCCGGTGTGTGTTTATCCTGTGTGACAGCTGTATGTGCAAAGTGGAGAAACATGCATGAGAGTCATGAGGACACTGAGTCAGAGTACAGTATGCTGTCAGATGACGAGCTAAGAGGAAAGTCTTGTATTGTCACAGTGGATCTGACATGGGACTCAGTTGGTGTTACATCTATCTGACTAGTCTGCTTAGAATTTATTTCAATAAGTTTTATTGTCAAAACATGTCACATCACAGGTTTATATGTTGAGAATACATTGTCAGCTTCATTTATAGTATGGCCTTGATACTCCTCTGTGATTGGCCGGTTGGTGTGTGGGGAAAACATGTACAGCCGGACTATTCAAGTACTTTATAAGGAGGGCCGAGGGGCCGGGCGTTAACATCCTCTGTGTCTGAGCTATAAAGCTCTGAATTTAAACATGTTAAAACATTGCACTCTATGTTTTCTCCACTTTGTTAATGAGTCTTCACAATTGAATTAAAAAACATAATATATACAAACGGACAGGAAAAAAACAGCCAGGGTTAAAACTTTTTAATGAGATAACACAGACATAACTAGTGAATAGGGATAATTAGCCCAATAACAAATGATCAAAGGGGCCGGCATGAGGTTAGCGGGTCATCAGGTGAATCTGTCTGATGTAACAAACAATGAACTGGTCAACAGAATGTATCAGTTACAACACTAATCAGAAGATCAGATTCGAATTTTAACATTTAATTTTTAAAACATTAGATATTTCTAACTTGTAATCTCATATATATTATATGTAATTAAAATCTCGTACTGACATCCTTTACATTATGTTACCTAAGTTATGTAATTTACATATCTTGCTTAACGTCACTGAACATGAGTTATTTTAACCCAAAGTAGGATGTTTTCAAAAAAACTAACCAAGTAGTTTTTTTGGTCTAAAGCTAAACTAAACTGTGACCGTTTAACAATGTGAACAACCATCCAAAAGTCATAATCTGTCATCATATGTAAACTGTTTGTCTTTATTTTGAAAGTCCAGCTGGGCCCTGTAGCGCCTCTTCTTGAAGCCCTGCTAAAGACCGAGAAACTCAGAGTCAGGAGGGTGAAGAGTGACTTATTTTTATTCATGCAACCTCAGTAAATGACTGGTGTCACATAGGTTATGTGCGTGACGCCAGTTACAGCACTTACGTAAGTACATTGGGTATTCTAATCCAAATTATGATATTTTCATAACGGTAACCAAGTCGTTTTTTTGTCCTAACCACACTGCAACCATTTGACAACGTAAATGTCACTCCAAAATGCATAATGTCATACTTTGCATACTGCTATATAGAGCCTTTATTTTGAAAGTCTAACCAGAGGTTGTATATTGTCTATTAACCCTCCTATTGACCTTGGGTTCAATATGACCCAATGCATTTTGAGGGTCTCTAAAAAGATGGTTGTCATTAGTTTTTCTTCCTAATATTTCATGACTTTTCCTAATCCATTAGGGAGACACAGAAAAATATAAAATCAACAGCATGATATGTTCGCAACTCTCTGTACACTCTTTGACCGCACCATCGTTCCTCAGGGGTCATATTGACCCCAGAAATGTAAAGCTCTATAAGTCTTTGTGTGTGGGAGGGAGACACATGATTCAATTCATTCTTTTGTGCTCCCAAGCCATCTGAACACATAGAAATAAACTGTGAGTTGATCTGACTATCACACACTGAATTATCGTTGTTTGAATACCGCTTGGCAGCCATTTTGGCGTTTTTTTTTAACTGATTTATTCACACACTACGCCCCCCCGAGATAACCCCCCAGTAGGAAACCATTTATTTGTGCTCCTAAGTCCCCTGAACACAATGAAAAAAACGGTGGATCGATCCAACCATCGTACACCGAGCTATTGTTGTTTGAATACTGTTAGTCGGCCATCTTGAATATCACCGCAAATGGCGAAAAACAGATCTGATATACAATTTGCGAACATCCAAGTACTATAAATGACATACAATATCCTTATAAGAAATGGGACACTTTCAGGGTTATTTAAAAAATACAAAATATAAAAAATAATAAAAAAACTTCCCCCTGAAGGATTGCCACCTTATCGTGGTCAGGGGGTTTGCATGCTTCCATGACCCTAAGAGCTATAACAGGCCTAAGTGCAATCTAAATGGCGAAAAAACAACAACAACAACATACGATTATTACTCCTCTCCAATAATATACATTTGTTTTGCATTTTATATGGTTGGAAAGATTTGTTCCTTTTACAACTAGGTACAATTTGTAAAGAATTGTGCATTTGTGGAACGAGCAACACAAGATTTCCAAACTTATTTTGAGGGGTTTATTCCGTAAACCCAACATAGCATAATACCACAGGTCAGGACAGATATAGAGAGAGCAAGGGGAGTGGCAGACTCCTCACAACCAAACATCCTAAAAGCAGGTTCATAGTCATCAAGATAATCTGATCTGATTGTAGGCTATATTGTAGGCTGATAGCTGCAAAAGTTGCATGGTAATGAGGTTGAAATGTGTTTTTCACCAATATAGAGGGGTTGTACGATGCCAGTGATCATTTCATTTTATTGTTGGTGTCACAATTATATGAATAACTGAGTTTATATGTCTTTGTATGTTATCTGGTTCAGGAATTACGAAAATCACTGTTTCGGTCACATTCAAGATGGCCACCTAACAGTATTCAAACTACGATAACTCGGTGTACGATGGTTTGATTGACTTACCATTTATTTCTTTGTGTTCAGGGGACTTAGGAGCACACATAAGTGCTTTCCCACTGGGGGGCTATCTGGAGGGGGGGCGTAGTGTGCCAAAAAATCAATAAAAAACGGTCAAAATTGCCGCCAAATGGTATTAAAACAACAATAATTCAGTGTATGATGGTAAGATCGACTCACAGTTTAATTCTCTGTGTTCAGAAGACTTGGGAGCACAAGAAAGTCAATTGGATCATGTGTCCTACTCCCACACACAACTACTTATAGAGCTTTACATTTCTGGGGTCAATATGACCCCTGAGGAACGATGGTGCAGTCAAAATGTGAGGAAAATAGCAGGGTTAAGGTGCACTCACACTTGGTCCAAACAAACTGGACTTTGTGGGTCAAACATTCTTGGGCACGGTGCAGATTGTGTGAGAGAGTGCGCCCGTATCGACCACGGAGCCCTTTGAGTGAATAACTAACACTAGAAAAAGCTTAAAGCTGGGGTATTTGACAAGTTGTGAGTGAGAAGGTGTTGAACAGTTAACTGAAGCCTTCAGATAAATGCAGTGGGAAGTAAATGGTAAAATATTTCCATCTGAAATACAGTTGAAGAAAAAAATAAAGTAAATATATAAATGATGTGTTCAGGTCAACTACCAGATCTTCAAGCCTGTTGGCAAGTAAAAGAACTACATACATTATAAGTCTACAGTATCTATCTCTCTTAAAGCTATTCAACTGTAAAGAAGATGAAACAGTGATCACTCACATTCCTTCTCTTAATGACACCATTATGAAATTTCTTTGCTAATGTAAAAAAAAAAGTGGAAGCAAGAAGGGCTCTCTATCCTCCTCCTCCTCCTTCTTCGTCTTCCTCTCCTTCTTCTTCTTTTTCTTCTTCTGTGTTTTAGGTTGCTGCCTGGGGCCCCGAGGTCATGTTGCCGCTTAATTAGCGACATGTTTGAAAAGGCTCCTGGCAACATCGACACAAGGCGGTGGCGACGAGATCCCACGCGACGTGTAGCCCGAAGTTTAGATGATTCATCCCCGCGGAGAAATGTGAAGTCGCTGCACTCATGTAGGATTACTCCTCCGACTTTATCCTACTGTGTATGAAGTGTGTCATGGCTTTAAGGCTGATTACCAGAACTTAATGGAGGGTTATGAGACTCGGGGTTGGGAGGCAGCTGTGGCTCTTGTTTTTTTTGTTGCTGATGTGGGTCAATGTTGATGGATGAAATGGATGAATTCTTTTCTGTTTTTAATTTCCATTTTCCTCTGGGAAATAATGTCTGTGGACAGAAAAGAGGCTCTCAATATTGTTGCGGCTCTGTTTGCTTGGCAAAGATTCATTATACTGGATATTACTGTGGCAGGAGCCCAGAGGGGGGCCGGACCTCTCTGATGAAAATATTGATGACCCCGAAGCCAAAAATATATACAGAGTCAAAAATATATACGAGGCTTCAGAAGAAGTGAACTGAAAACTTCCAGATGAGTTGTTATTGGTGGGATTAACATGCGCTGCATTAACAGAGTGATCAATTTGTGTTTTAATGAGTACAAAGAGAATTATAAGGTTCACATTTGACCAGTATATCGTCAGTGCATTCGTGCATTCACAGCAGGCAGCCAACATGCTGACATTAACTTTAACTGGCTGCAGCACAGACTGTGCCTGATCTCCAAACTTACCAGGACCTCCAGTTTCTCTCCTCTTATCCTCCTGTCTCTTTACGTTCATGAAGTGCTGTTAAAACCCTTTGAAGCGTATGTTTTTGCTCTTTTAAATTTGCATGATTTAGTTTTTTTGCGTCAGTTTGCTCCACGAGGGCTGAATTTGCATGTGTTCGTTCATGCGCACGTGTCTTCAGATGGACTTTATTTATTTACATCTGATGCAAGTGCAAACAAAAGCAAAATATAAACTGACATGTTTACACACTGGCATGATCCAGTGTTTGTATTTAAATGGTAATACTGTTAATGTTCGGTGTGTTTCATGTGAGTAGGGAGTTCAAACCAGCTAAAAAAACACATAAATCGACTGTGAGAGCAGCGCATTACAGCCCACATTTATGTTTCTTGTCAGGTGGCGACCTCTGGTGGACAGGGTAATTATTACAACAGCAATGGAGGAAGTCAGGAGAAGTAGCATAAAGAGTCTGCATAACCACTGAGCGAAAACACATCCAATACGCCAATTCAACGTTGAAAAGACGTCCAGTAAGAGTCAGAATGAAAGTTTTTTTTTTTTTTAAGTTCATATCTTATTCAGACTAATGAGTTTGAGACCAGGGGCTCAAATCCAGCCTGTAGCTTTTGCTGCATTTAATTTTGAACCACAAGAAGTTCTTTAAACATCTGTGACTGAAAGTGAAAAGAAATCTAAGATTACATTGTGAAAACTTTAATTTTGAACCCTGTAAGGCCATCACTTTGACATCAACAGTGAACGCTGAAAAGACGTCTGAAAAGACATCTTTTTTAATATGTTTTTGCTCTGTGGATAGGAAGGAGGTTACAGGTAATGCTGACTTACGGGCTGATCACATGAGACACATCGCTCGGTACACATCGTCGGCAAAATGAGACAACAGAAGTCGTCTTTACAGGCCGACTTTAGCTGCAAATAATTCTCGCTCAAACTTCACAACTCTGATCGATGAGTTTATAAAAACCTGTATAGTAATTGTGTAGTAAGACTTTAGTGGTGGTGACGTTTAAGTCATTAGGTCTTTACTGCTCGAAATTTAATTTATGCTTCAAAAATCACAAAGTGGTGTTCATCTGTGAGGATTATCTTGATGAACAAAAGCTGTAAATATCATAAACTTGTGTTTGACAAAGAGATTATTTTCTGTAATAATCCAAAATCCAATTAAAAAATCCCACAGAGGGAACCAGGGCCATGCTAACGTCAGGATTAGCTACAGATATACATCATCGCTACACCACTCTGTTGGTACTGTTGGTACTTTTGGGACCTCATCCACATATTGCAAACAATAGAGGGGCTTGGAAGGAAAACCAGAAGCCTTACTACAAGGCCCGCTCAAACAAAGGAACTGAGCCAACGGCCAAAGGTCCGGCAAACTGTACTTTGAGGTAATGTCCGTCCCAAAACTCTAACCTGCTCCCCATGTACTAAAGTTGTTGTTGCCGAAAGTTGTCAATAAAACTCTGGCAAGATGACAATGGCGTCACTTAGGGCTTAAAGACCGTGGAGCACCGCTGCCCGTTGCATTTCCAAGGTAAAGCGGTGCTGTGAAGAAGCTCCGGCTTATATTCAGCAGTTACCGTAAGGGTGTGTTTTTGGTGAAACATTTTCATTTGCTTTGACCTAGGCTACAGTTCATAACAAGACAGAGACTGTTTTTCTTCTTTTTGTTAGAATATTCTTTATTATTTGTTTTTTCGGATCCATAGAGGAACAACCCAGTCGTTCCTCACCGCCTGCAGAAGGAAGAACAAGGAGACGGAACCACCAAGGTCCGGTCCTTCAACCTGATTGATCCTGCTGTTTTGCTTCCACCAATGGGAGGACAGCCTGCCATCACTCGCTGCTAGGATGCTGCAGCTGACCCCGCACTTGCATCCAAAACGAATTTGGAGTTTGGAGTTTTGGATGGGACGCACGCTAGTCGCAACCAGTGACCCAAGTAAGAGGCTTTTGTTTGGGTCGAGACAGATAGTTATAGTGTGTTGCTTACGTTTTGTTGTGAAAGGACCGCCGAGTCCTACCTATGGTATAACGCACTGTATGCTGATTATATGTGTTAACGCTCTCTAGGAGCTCATTTGCGCTGATCCATTCGGTGGATAGCCTGTGTAGTCTTGCCGCTGTGTGTCACCACAGTACGTCGTGTTTCTGTCTGATCAGCGGACGGTAAACAAACCTTGGTTCGCTTGCCAATCTCTGACTAAGAGAGAGACGACTGTTGAATCTCACAGCTGTTTTATTCTTTGTTGTCTGTTAAGCATTTGCCTACCTTCTTTCTCTGATGAAACAGACATTGTGGGTCGTGTAGAAGGCGGGAGGGAGGATGAGTACAGGGACCTGTTCAGGCAATTTTGTTAAGTGGTGTGAGTAGAACCACCTGCAGCTGAACGTGGGGAAGACAAAAGAGATGGTGGTGGACTTCAGGAGGAACAAGCCCCGCCTTCTCCAGTCTGCATTAGTGGGACAAATGTTGACATTGTGGACTCATACAAATACCTGGGTGTTGTGCTGGACAATAAACTGGAGTGGTCTACAAACACAGAGGCAGTCTACAAGAAGGGCCTGAGCTGGCTTTACTTCCTGAGGAGGCTCAGGTCCTCTAATGGCTGCAACCGGGTGCTCCAGATGTTCTACCAGTCTGTTGTTGCGAGCACCATCTTCTTCGCTGTGGTGTTCTGGGGGGCAGGCATCAAAGCGAAGGACGGCAACAGACTGAACAAACTCATCAAAAAGGCAGGCTCTGTTGTTGGCTCTAAGCTTGTCACCCTGGAGGAGGTGGTGGAGGACAGGATGCTGGCAAAACTGCTGGCAATCATGGACAATGTCTCTCACCCCCTCCACAAAACTCTGGACAAGCTAAAGAGCAGCTTCAGCAATAGTCTCCTTCAACCCCGCTGCCTTAAAGAACGGCACAGGAAATCATTCCTACCTGGTGCCATCAGACTTTACAACACTCACTCCAAACACACAACTAATCTTTGCGCTTTAAATTATTATTAATGTAAATAAAACTGCACCTTATTCTCTTGCACCTTATGTTCCACTGTTCCACCATTACTCCCTGATACCTCAGCATTTTATTTTATTTTATAACTACTTTAGCATTTTATTGTATATAGTACTTTATTGTTTTTTGTATATTGTATATAATACTTTTGTTTCTTATTGTTTCTATACCTTGTATTTTGATTGTATTTGTACTTGAATCGCTGCTATGATGATCTAATTTACCCTTGGGGATTAATAAAGCTATCTATCTATCTATCTATCTATCTGTCTATCTGTCTGTCTGTCTGTCTGTCTGTCTATCTAGCTATCGATCTATCTATCTATCTATATGTCTGTCTGTCTGTCTGTCCCTTTACTAACCTACATACACACCCATATACACATATTCGGGGTGACGCACACACGTTATCTTATGAGCGACCTGTTGGAGATAGAGTTCTCAACGGGTCGGGTCGGCCCGACAAACCCGACGGGACCCGCGGGTTCGGACCGGGTTCGGGTCGAAAATATAAGCAAGTGACTCGGGTCGGGTCGGACCTCGGGCTTAATTTTTTCCGCTCAGTGAAAAAAACAAAAAAACAAAACATTTATTAATCATCGCTGCTGTTCACCGTAAAGAAAGTCTGGCAGCTGTGTGCAACGTGCATCATGTTTGTATTGTTAAAAGGCGTGAACATTAAAGGTTGATTTGAATTCCCGTCTGCTGGTCATGATAATACGTGTATGAGAAGAAAAAAAAGGTGTGGGGGGGTGATCGGCGGCGTCGGGCCGCGGGCCGGGTTCGGGCAGATAATTCATGTTGATGTGTCGGGTTACATCGGGTCCGGGCTTTAAAAGCCACGGGCCGGGTCGGGTCGGGTTGTAATTTTCAGGCCCGTTGAGAACTCTAGTTGGAGACTTATGGTTAATGACCTCGCTATAACATTAGATACGTGTGTCTTGTGGTATCTCCCTTGTATAACTGTATGTGCGGATGCCTCGTGGTAGCACGGCTACCTTTCTTAAACAGTGTGTTACGTTCCTCCCAATCCATCTTGGGTGAAGTCAAAGTGCACATAAAGCCAACGGTGTTGTAACCATTGCCGTCGTTCAAATCTTGCACGTTTGTTCAAGTGACTACCTTTGGTTGACGTATTTACGATGATTCAGCAAAATCACTATCATCATCTTTGAATACTTGTCCGCACGTGACTTCCCCAAAATTAATCTAATTAATTAGAGGCTTTGTAATTAATTAATCGAAATTAATCTCATTTTTAATCGCATATAAATATTTGACCTGAGAACAGTGAGAAGCAATTTTTTTCATATGGGTTTTAGTATACCATTGAATAATGACTGAATACATAAGCTTAAGCAACAAAACATTGTTTATTTTTTTTCAAGGTGGTACTCAACCAAGACCAACAGACTAGGGATGCAAATTATCGATTAATTCATTAATCATTAGTTGATGGACCTTATCGATCGATTAACGATTACCTTATAAGATGCGATTTTCCTGAGAACCTAAATTTAAGGGGAAAATTTAAGCTGAACATTCCTTATACAGGATTCTACACTAGTTTGTTAGTTTATTTTTAGAGCACAGCACAATGAAAAATGTTTAAGTAACACGTTATTTGGTAAATGGTCTTTCCTGCCACGACACTATGATGATTACTGTATTTAACTAGCCTACTTAAATCACAGTAGCATAAACTGATTTGTTGAACTCAGCCTGATGTAAACATTAATAAAACACAGGCAGCGCTATGTTTTCCCTGTGTGATGTGCACCGTGAGACAGTGACAGGTCTGTAGGCTACCTACGTCTTGACCACATGTCAGCTGTTCAGGCTACATTAAGACTTTATAGATCCATGGGCAGTGATCAGTGTCGGCGGCTTTTTAACTCGTTAAATAATTGTGCTCCAGTATAATCGGTATGCCTGAAACTCATCCAGTGAGAAACGTTCCACGGTGCAAAAATAAGTGCGATTAAAATGCGTTAATTTTTTTAACGCGTTAATTTTTGTGTAATTAATTAATCTTAATTAACGCGTTAAAGTCCCGGCCCTAATATATATATATCTGTCCTTGCTTATGTTGTTTTGTAGAATTGCTAGTTGTAGTTAGCAACTGTTGTTAGTTAAGTAAGTGGTTTATGGATTGAGGACAAATGCTAATAAACACTGTTGATTATAACTGAGCAGTTTTCTGTGATTATCTTACACAATCTAATGTTATAATAACAGCTGGTTGAGACGGTCAGTGCTCGGATTTATGCCTTTTTTCTCAAACTATTGACATTTCTCTAATATTAGTTTTTGATAAACTTCAGGCCTTGAGAATAAAAGCATATTATTTGATTATTGATCCCTGATTCCAGGGTGGTGCTCAAGTGATTATTAATGAATAGTAATCAAATACATTTCATTGATTAACACTAATAACTTAATTAATAGTCAATAATCAAGTAATATTCACCATTGATTTCAACAGTACTGGCTGGAGCTAGCATTGTTGTGGCAAGCTAGTACCGTTCACTGTACCCTTTTCTGGTGTGAGCAGGCAATAAAGCACCACACACACATAAATCTCTTCAATGCTCTGCTTTTCACTGACACAATACTTTCATACTGCATTAGGAAGAAACCTCTTTATGAACCAGAGGTTATTCACATTCAACAAAAGCCACTTAATTAGTGCACCAGCCTCTACTCAAACTGGCTGTTTGCACTGATTGGCTGACAGTATCACTGTTTCTGCCCCCCGACCCTGATGTTCCTCATCCAGAGACCACATTCCAGCCGATACAGACCCTCAATTAAGAGAAAAAGCATAATTTGTTTTTGCTGTTGTGAACATCTGGAGTTACATTTTGCTGGTCTAAAGAGTGAGACTGCGCTGACAGACTGTGAAAGTAACAGGTGCACTAACTGCTGCGTGGGCGTTGGGCTTAAGTGATGATTGGTTATGCAAAACCACAGTAAGTGAAACTGCGTCAGCTGTCAACACCAAGGTGGAGATTTCTTCCTGACTCTGCTGCAGCAGGTTATAAGAACGAGGCGGCGGCAGAAAAAGGTCCTGATTCTGAGAATAGATAGATTTAAGTCATCAGAGAACAGAACAGGAGAGCACACTGTGTCCTCGACAGCAGAAGAACAAGAGCTCACCATCAGGCCAGCTGTCGACTGAGACCCTCATCACTATTTAACCAAGACCTACAATCGTCCCACTGCTGAAGTGGAATCTCATGTAATGCTAACATCATTAGAAAGAGTACATTTTTTTTTCCTCTTGATGGAGCTATACTGTATTAACAATTTTCAGTCTTAATGGTCAAGCTAAAGATGGCCAGAAGTATGTGGACAGGTCTGGGGCTGTTTTTTCCTGGTTTTCCTCGGAAAAATCTTGATAAAGCATTCACAAACATCAGTCCAGTGGTTTCCAAACTTCAAGGGAACTTAACCTGGCATAGTGTAATGGCTGTAGAAAAATGACACCATCCGCATATAGATTGGTATATCTATCCAGTCTGCCACCAGGCTGGATTTTTCCCTTAAAAGTTAAGGTTGACTGTCCTCCCGATCACTAACCCCAGGTAACAGTGGAACAACTGGAATAACTGGGGAAACTCTACACTGCAAAAGAAAAAGAAGCTGCTGATGGAGGAGACAAAGAAGAAGGGACAGTGATAGAAACTGAGGTAAAACAGGAGTGAATGGACAGATGTTCACTGGATGGAGACACTCCAGTGTTGTGTCGGGACTCGAGACGCCTGCCTACTTATTAATACAACAGGTTCTGCCTTTCCACAGCACTGAGTTCAGGGTTTTGTAGATCAAAACTGGAGTCTTCCAGTTTGTTTTCTGCTTTGGACAGGTGCCATGTTGCTAACGGCACCAGCAGTAATACCACAGGGAAACGCTAGGAGGCGGGAAAGTTGAAAAGTTGACTATTCCCACTTTAAATGATTTTTCTCCTTTTTTTAGGAATACATCTATTTCCCTCTGCAGGCATAGAAAAACTTAATTTCAGCAACTTTTATATCTCTTTTGGTTTATAATGATCTGCTACTGGAGGCTGATCATTAAACTCTTCACAGGTCCAAACTTTGGACTTGATCCGAACCATACAAAACCTCCTCTTACTTAATTAACTTTTTTAAAAAAGATAAATATTAGCTGATAGATGAGACGATGCATATTTTTGATGACTGGACTTTTTTTCTTATTTACTTCTGATCTGTTTCTGGGTGAGAATGTGAACAAATGTCAGACTGTCCCTTTAAAAGGATAAAATAAGAGCCCGTGTTCAGCCAACAAGTCCAGACAGTAAGACTTTCTGCTGCACAGTGTACTGAAGGTTTACTTTTGGGAACAGATGCCTATGATATGGGATGGAAATAATAAAACACTATGTGATGAAGAAAATAACACAGCGCACAACACAGGCTCCAATATCTGCGGATAAATCCTGACGTGAGCTCGTTGAGAAGCCGGCTGAAGCTCTGAGCTCACCGAGAAACTCGTCTTTAAATCTCTCAAGTGCAGAAAAAGTCTCCCTGGAAGGAGGACGGACGTTTGTAATAAAGTGATTCTGTATCGGAGAGAAATCCACCCAGTCGACTGCTTATTGGTTTCACACTCCCGGGCTCGGTATTAGAGGGTTTGTGGGTGATTGATGATGTCTTCCTTTAATCAGAGAGGTGATTCATCAGAGCTTTATTTCTCTGGATTTCAGGTGTTTGTGACACGTAGTTCCCATTCATTTCTAATCAGAGGGAGATTAGTGTTGTTTCTCTGCCTCTCAGGGATCCTGATCACATCTTTGATTAGTTTCTGGGAGTCAAAAAAAAAAAAACACATGCTAATCTCTGCCAGAAACTGTCACCATCACTGCAGGTGAAGAAGTTTCTGGAAACACTTTCTGTCTTTTAATGTAGTTCAGTTTCAAAGCCCTTTATTTCAGCTGAGGGAGTTATTAACGGTAGAAAAACTGCGTTTACAATATTTTTTTCCTAGATTACCTAAACTAATCCCTTAAATCTGGTGTATTTTCTCATTTAATGAATAATTAAAGAGGCAGGAAAGGTTAAAGGCTTGTAAGGGCTGTTATTAAAGTAGAAAATTAAAAGTGTCTTTAAATGACCGTTCACTAAACGCCCTCGGTTAACAGCTCGTCATCATAAGAAAAATGACGATGTAGGTCGACTGTGAGCTTATTACAACCCATATTTATATGTCTTCTTAGGCAGCGACCTCTAGTGGTAGGAGTAATTATTACGGCAACAAAAGAGGAAGTGAGGAGAAGTCGTATAACGAGTTTAAGCACTTAAACTATTTGGTTTGGTTTAGGAGAAGATCACCAGGTGACCTCATGTAATTAGGAAATTACCACCTCACATGATGTGGATCATTCACACGGGATAAGAAACATCAGTATTTTAATGGTATTACTAACATCACTCCTGGATATGATGTCAGCGCTCCGTGTAACATCAACTTTCAGAGGCCAAGTGTCTGTTTTTCAGTTGATTTGCACATTTCTGCATGTGTAACAAGCATAAATACATATTTTCATCTGCTGTGTGTTGTGGTATATGTTTGTTTGTGGTGTCTTCTGACCTTTTTCCAGTGGTCCGTCTTCCCTCCTGTTTTCTTTTGCTCCTCAACAGCTTGATTTTCCCTCCACACCTGTCTTGTGACTGTTCGATATGTCCAGCCCTGTTACCTGAGTTCTTGCTCTACCTGCTTTCCCTCCACACCTGCACCTGCATCTCCCTCATCAGCCCCTCCCTCCTTCCAGTGTTTTCCAGCCTTAAGCCTCTTCTCTGTTTCTAGTGTTTTTCCGTTCATTCCCCTCACCTGTGTTGTGATCTTCCTGACACTGTCTCTGTTTCACCCTGACACTATCCTTGAATATCACCTTTAAACGTCAATCCAGCCGATCTCACCACACAGCCGATAAATGCCGTTCGACGTAGCTGCTGCTAAGTCAACACACGACCCCTGTGTTCGGTAAAATATGTTAAAAATATGGTAATATGTAATTTTTACTTTACAAATTACAGACAAGGCAGATTCACATGGGATTAAGATCACAGGGGTCCTCTTCAATTATTACAAATTACTAGAGGTCCTCATCTAATACCAGTGCTTTGTGAATAGGTGCGCAAGTCATGTGTCGTCCGTTAAGTGATGCAGGTAAAGGTTTGTTTCGTGGAGCGGAAAAGAGATATTTACAGAGATTTTATTGTGGATCAACAGGAAACTAACTAACTAACAACCGTTATGATTATCTATTAATGGACACTTTTTAAGTAAAATATCGTCTAGTTCAAGCTGTTCATTTGTGAGAATGTGGAGATTTTCTTCATGTCATGTCATTATATATTCCATATGTTGGGGTTTTGGATGAGTTAATAACTTTAATGTTCATTTGACAGTATGAATCTACTCTGAAACACATCTGTGCTTTTTGATTTACGGCATCATTTGAAATCGTACCTCTCTGCCTCCTTCACCTGTCACGTCCAACTTCTGTTTCTCATTGCCTCCTCCTCTCATTCATTCATCTCCGTCTCCTTCTCTTACTTTTCCTCTCATCTTCATCCCATAATTTATCCTCCTCTCCCTCTTTTCTCCTCTCTCTCTCTCCTCGCCTCCTCCTCCTCAGTTTATCTGTCCACTATCCATTAGTTATTTACAGCTTAGTCTTCCCATCATGAAGGAGTGATAAAATATCTTTGTAGTCGTCTGATTGAGTTGAAGATTCTCCAGCAGAGTGAGCAGAACATCCTCAGGTTTCCTCCTGATGGGAAGAAAAAATGTCTTGGAAGCCGAAACACAGAGCCAGATCAAACTCTGCAGGACTTGGCCAACTTTCAAACACCGTCTGCGATCGATCGAGGCGGTCTGTCGCTCTAATTGAACGCTCCCACAGGTCGAACCCGAAACCGTGGAAACCCAAACACGTGAACTGAGACGAGGAGCAGCGGCTTCTGGCCAGAGTCCAGTCAGAGCGCCGTTCAAGTTCAGCAGCTTTCCACGGCAGAGGAAGCTCGACTGGCAGCTCTCAGTCCTGCAGGAGCAGCAGCCTGTTCTTCCTTTAATCCTCACTTTAACTATTCAGCTTCTGCCTGCTCACATATTCCAGAGGAGATCCCCGACTTCTGCCGTCTGAAAATCTCTTCAGAGGATCCCAGGAAACTCGTACAGCCTCCAGGAAACCAGACTGTCTGATAAACACTTTGTTCGCTCTGCAGCAGCTCATCTTTGCCTCTCTTCATGCTGCTGCTGAGCCTCTGAATTCATTTTAAAATCCTGCTGCTCACCTGCAGGTGTTACATGGTAAGGGCCTTGAATATATTCCTGAATTACTGTCCCCTTATCGTAATGTGAGACCAGTAAGGTCTTCTTACCGAGTGCAGGTGCTCGTCCCTGGCTGAGGCTGAATCCACAGGCACATTTTTAGGAGACTATTTTCATATTTTTGTGACTAAATGATATGAAGGCTGTATGTCTGTGAAGCCCAGCAGTGACACTTTTTTTCCCTGTGGCAAAGTCATTTGTATTCTGGAGCTGAACACCTGCCTCCACTCAGACAGGTAGTTTCAGGTTAATTAACATAACAACAGCACAGATATATAAAGTGAAACCAAAACCTCATTTAAAATCAAAAGGAAGCAAATTGCTAAATATAACTCACTCTTACATTGTGCAGAAGTAAGCCCATGTTGCTCAGAGAGATGCTTCAGCATATTTCCATCAAGACTCGCACTGTTGTCATCTTTATTTGTGAAATGAAGCCACAATTTGGATCATTTCTTCTGCCGCCTTCATGCAATGTGTCAGAAAAACATGATGAAACATTTATAAAAGGAATTAATATGCTTGTAGAGGGGACTTCCGGTGGCGCAAGAGTGAAGATGGTCGCATAACAATTCAGCTCTCGACTGAACTGCCAGAAACCCCCCGTCAATCAAGGAGATTTACTTTGAAAGTGCTCATTAACACATGATGATGCTTGGGGGAGAAGAAAAGGGCCCTGGTATGGCATTAAGAAGCAAAAAGAAGGACACAGACACGGAAGGTGCAGGCTGCAGTGACAAAGCTAAGCTAGGAGAGACAGTTTTGCTAGCCTCCATTCGTTTTCCATAAACGAAACCATGGCCAAAGCAATGTCTGAACTCAAAAATAACATCTCTAACCAACTATCGGACTTCCAGAGCAGTTTTCAAGAGGACCCCAAGATCAACGGTTGTGAGGTTCCTGAAATACACAACCAAAGAGAAGATTATTAGCGCAGCCTGGAAAAAACCCATCACTGTGGACGGGAAAAGTGTGTTTCGACCACGACTACGCAACAGGTATGATGGATAAAAGGAGAGAATATCTGCCAATTAAGAGGGTGCTGAAAGAGAAGGGAATCAGATTCCACACACTGATGACAAAAATGCGTGTTTTCCTGGACTCGGGGACGGTCACATATGAGAGCGCAGACCAAGCTGCCGAGGATCTACGAGCATAGGGCCTCCCGATACCGCTGAGACCTGAAGGCCGACCGAGAGAAACAACGTGGCTGAGCTCCCGCTGGGAAAAAGCAAAAAAACACAAGGCGCCGAGACAGAGGGCAATACCAGCAAAGGATCCGCGACAAGCTCCGTGGATTCCAACGACCGCCTGAAACAGACACCGAGGACTGTTAATTCACCCAATTTCAGCATAATATCAACATTCCCCTACCACTGACTTTGTCTACATCTTTATTATTGAAAACAGGACAGTGATGGTAGGCTGCATTTCTCTAAGGGTTGAATCTTATTTTATGCTATTTTTTGTTCTTCCCCTGACCAAACTGTAAATTAAGATTGAGCTTTCCGCTGTCCTTTAGAGAACATTGTCTGACTTTCTCTGGCCGAGGACGTTACTTTTAATTTGAGATTAAGGTAGTCAGTCTTTTGAGTTTGAATGACAGCCACCCACACAACTATCCCGAGGGGGCCCCACCACCCGTGGTCGGAACGTCCCCCTACACAAGAGGCAAGGGGTGACCTCTTTGATGGAAGCCCAGTTTTAACTCACTGGTAGTTCTTGTTATAGCTGTTCAGTACTTACTGTTCATAGTTCTTGTTCATTGTTGTGGGGGATCACGAGTGAGTGTCTAAGAGAACTCTGGTTTACCAATGAATAACAAAGAATTTAAGGTTATCACCCTTAATGTGAACGGCTTGACGAGCCCAATCAAGAGGAGTAAAATGATATCAAAGGTAAAAAAGGAAAAGGCGCAAATTATGTTCTGGAAAGAAACCCATTTAACAAGTGAAGAACACGAAAAAATAAAGAAGATGGGTTTTAGGCATACTTATTATTCATCATTTAGAACAGGGCGCAAGAGGGGTGTGACTATTCTGATGTTCACTTTGAACATGTCAGAGACTAAAGACAAGGAGGGTAGGGTCATCATGGTAAAAGGTCAATTAGATGATAAAGAGGTGACTGTTGAATGTGTATGCACCTCCAGGTAGCAACAAGGTAATCTATAAAAAAATATTTGATTTAATTGCATTTCAATCTGCTGGAGTAATGATCTGTGCTGGAGACCTCAACATGATTCTGAACCCAGAACTTGACACAACTAATCAAAAAGGAAAACTACCCCCACTGAAAGATGATTAAAAGAAGAATTCAGGATCTAGGTTTGATAGATGTTTGGAGAGATTTTCACTAAAAGAATAGACAGTTTACATTCTACTCAAACCGCCATGATGCCTATTCAAGGATCGATTATTTATTTATGCACAATTCGGAGAGGCACAGGACGAAGGACTGTGAAATAAGCCAGAGAGATGTTTCAGACCACTCCACTGTCCACTTAAAATTACATTTAGATAGTAGAACTAAAAGGACAACATGGAAATTAAATATACTGTAAGTGTACTAAATAATACTGGATTCAAGGAAAAAGAAAGAATGAGCTAAAAACATACTTGCAGGATAATGATGAAGGAAATGTGAACCCAGTGATATTGTGGGATGCAGCAAAACAGTTTTGCGGGAAAAAATTCGGAAACAGCCTATGTTAGAAGGGTGAAAGCTCAAAGACTATTAGATCTGCAAAAACTGCTTCTTGATCTTGAACAGCAACATAGTAAAAATAAGGAACCACAAATACTTATAGACCTATCAGTGTCTTGAATCAGGATTATAAAATATATGCCGCTATTTTAACCAAAAGAATGGAGCAAGTGATGCCCTTATTGATTGATGAGGACCAGTGTGGATTTATTCAATGTAGACAGACAATATAAGGAGGACCTTACATACCATTGACTACATAAAAACGGAAAACTCAGGGCTTTCCTCCTCAGTGTGGATGCAGAAAAAGCCTTTGATTCGGTGGGGTGGGGGTTCCTCTATAAAGTTATGGAGAAATTTGGTTTCCATGAGAAGTTCATTGAGAGGATCAAAACATTATATACATCCCCTATTGCCAGAATTAAGGTCAATGGAAGTCTGTCTGGAACCATCCACCTGCAACGTGGCTGTCGCCAGGGCTGTCCAGCCAGCCCAGGGCTGTTTAATCTATTTATCGAACCGCTCGCCCAGGCGATAAGACAAGATTCAGGTCTAGAAGGTATTACAATAAGAGGTACAGAGTACAAAATATGCCTTTTTGCGGATGACGTCTTGGTCAGTCTAAAGAACCCAGGGACTGGAGTTCCGAGATTAATGGATTTATTGCAGACATATGGAGCTTTGTCAGGTTACTCCCTTAACATTGATAAAAACACAAGCCCTAGTGTTCAATTTTACCCCGTCATTAGATCTTAAAAATAAGTATAAGTATAATTGGGACTCTACATCTATTAGATATTTAGGTGTGAAATTAACAAAGGACATATCTCAGTTGTACTCTGAAAACTATGAACATATAGATTCTAAGATAAAAGAGGATCTCAATAGATGGGCCTCCTTGCCCCAGGATTTTGGTGACAGAATAATGACTATTAAAACAAATATTTTACCCAGACTCCTTTACTTGTTTCAGTCTTTACCCATTCATATTCCTGATAGGCAATTTAGAGAATGGGATAAAGTGATATCTCGATTCATTTGGAATGGCAAAGCCCCTAGGGTGAGATACAAAACTCTACAACTGCCAAGGTGCAGTGGAGGGACGGGCCTACCAAGCCTCAAAGACTACTATATAGCAGCACAGATAAGACCACTAATGCTCTAGTGTAATCAAGAATATTTTGCAAAATGGAAAGCCATGGAGTTGTCACTGCTGGACAGACCTTTACAGAGTTTTTTAGGATGCCCACTGGCTGCTAAACAATATGAAATCCAGAGTCATTTGGTTAGATTTTCTATAGATATCTGGTCCGGCCTAGTGAAACAACTCAATATTCAGAATGAAATACAAATCTTAATGTGGCCAGCCCATGACCCAGATTTTAAGCCAGATGTCAATGACACAGGGTTCATTCAGTGGATGAGAAAAGGACTTACAGCACTGTGTCTGTTGGTTGATAACCAGGAATTTATAGAATTCAAAACTATGTCAGAAAAATATGGCCTTGCTCGACAGGATTTCTATAGATTTCTCCAACTCTGACATTATTTTGATAAGAACATCAAAATACATATGCCAGGAAACGTATCAGGCATCACCCAAATGTTTATTAGGGCTTACAATGCAAAATTGTCTAGAAAAATCATTGGTGAATTATACAAGTACATAACTGAACTAAGAGGCCACTCAACAAATTACATAAAGGTAAAATGGGAAAAAGAATTGGGAATTGTCATCACCACTGAGGAATGGACAAATATAATTAACACATGAAAATCGATACCACAGCCTCACAACTGTGGAGGGATTTTTCTTGGAAAAACTGTGTTAGATTTTTTATAACACCAAAGCAAAAGTCCAGACAGACCGGATCACAACCCAAATGCTGGAGAGGATGTGGCGACTGTGTGCCAGACCATGCACACATATTCTGGGGCTGTCCAGTTCTTAAACCCTTCTGGGAGGGTGTTCATAGTATAATTAGGGAGGTCCTAAGCTACGATACTAAATTCACCTGTCTATCCTTCTACCTGGGGAATATGGACCCAGAATTACCAAAAAATGACAGATACCTTTTAAAAATCTTTATGGCAGCAAGTAAAAAGGCCATAAAAAAGGCGATGGCTCTGTAAAGAACCTCCCACTATCGACCAATGGGTAGTTATAATTAAAAACATTCAATGCATGGAATGTATGACATTAAGTCTAAGACTGCAAAAGGATAAAGGTGATGCCTTCTGAGAAAAATGGGAGACATACCTTACACAAAGTGGTGATAACTTATCCCGCACTTGATACTGTATACAGTGATTAGGGAAAAGGATGATATCGTTATAATCTCTGGTAGCCTACTCGTACCCTCCATTCAAATGTTTTCTGTTTTTTTTTTCCCTTAATTGTTTTCTGTTTGTCTTTTGTATTTTTCTCTTTTTTGGTTTGTTCTGTCCTCTCTAGAGGGCTACATAGTCTACACTAGTGTTATCACTGAGATGTATCATATGCAATTCCATATGCCTTTCTCCAAAGTGTACTTTTCACTGATGTACCTATTCATTGCTGCGATACTATTTGTATTCTATTTGTAAAACTCTAGAAAAATAAAGTATAAAAAAAAAATATGCTTGGAGACATATGATTCTGATGGACCGGACAATTTTGGAACCGGCTTTCAATGGTGACTACTCTTACGATTCCCATCCATAGTGGCGAGCTCTGAGAACGAACAGAGAGGATATTTTAGTTGGAAAGATAATTTATCACATAAAATACATGTGCAATTTTTCGAAGGATTAATGAAGGTTGTTTAACCGAATTCAATGAAGAAGAGTTCAGTTATCATTTATCTTGGGAACATTTTTAATGTTTTCATGAAGTCAAATTAAAAAGAAACCTCAATGGGAAATTTAGTTTAAATCAAGATAATCAAATGAGCACAATTCTTATTTAAACCTGAATGTAAATATATGATCAGCTTGTTATTGTATCAGACTGAAAGAATATTTGAGAGCAGGTGCCGGGTTCAGACGACACAATATCAGCCTGATATCGGCCGAAATCTGGCAAAATGTAGCCCTGCCCTGAAGCATACCCTTCTTTATCATTTATTTTACTCTAAATAGGACCATAACTTATAATAATAACTTACATCATGTTGTATTGATGAAGACTTGAAACTAGAGATTGAGACCATAAACTCATCAGGAAACTGTTCAATGAGGTAGTAAATCTAGTGAGAAAAGGGCTAATTTTCTCATAAGCTTACATATAATCAGGCTTCTGAGTCGCCCCCTGCTGGACATTAGAAAGATGCAGGTTTAAGGCTTCACTTTTTCAGACCTGGCAGCTCCATCCATATTATATATATTGATCGTCACACCACTTAGGACAGACCGCAAAATCTGATTGGATGATGTTAAACGTTTAGTCAATCTTAAGGGGGCTTTCTCCCGGTGTTAGCAGCGTTGCTAACATTAAAACATGATAACATTGACTCATCTTTAAAAACAAATCTTCAACTTTCATGCAGTTTCCTCAAGATCTACAGCTACCCATCACCAAAGAGCAGACAGACAATAAACCAAACAGGCAACGTGATGAAAAAAACAAAACAAGGAGCTAAGAAACGGCACAAAGAGCAGCAAACTTTAGGCTAATTTTGTGTGGTTTTGTCTATGATCCATATGCATATGCAAAGTATGTAATAGTGGTGACAAAAAGGCCCTTAAGTTAAGTTTTCAGGCTACAGCATGGTGGCCTCCAGGCTTAATGCAAAATAGAGTGCAAAGGAAAAAGACTTCTGGTTATTTTGTTGCTTTATAATCACACATATTTACTCTCTCGTTGACTAAAGATATAATATCCTTGTGGCTCATGAAATAGTGTGTGACTTTTTAATTCTGTACTAAAGACTATTTAACAAAAACAATAAAAACAACTTCCATCAGGACTGATTTTTTAACAAGCTTGTTGAACGCAGCAGTTTTGTTATGAACCAGAAGAGAGTGTGTGAGAGTTGTACTTCGAGGAAAATACAGAGAAAGTACTGAGTCAGCCTTCTACAAACTACATTTATTTAAAAATGCATGAATTATGATTATAAAAGCAGGGTAATTTTCATATTGCTCTCTGTGGTGAGCAGATATGCTCTCATTCTGCCGGAGCCTCGCAGCTGATAAAGCCTCGCAGTCGGATGATAAGAGTTAGCAGAGATACCAGCGCTAAATACAGCTCATCCCCTCTGCTGTATACTCTCTGGAATAATGTGTGTTTTCAATGTAAATGCATTATGTAAACTCACAGTGTTACCATTTTGGATTCATTAATCTTTCCATTAGCGTGACAGTTATTAATTTTCAGTTAAAGGTGCATAAAGGAGGACTTTTGTGTAAAATTGCAAGCTATTTATCAGCCTCAACCAGGAGGTGAGATAAGCCAAAAAAAAAGTGTAAATCCTGATTAAAGAAACATACCGGCGATTTATAAAAAAGGTTTAAAAAGCAAGCGGTTTCCAGATTTTATTATTTAATTATTCTACACAATGGGACCTGTATTTAAGGGGTTGATTGTACACATGTAGATCAGTTCATAGGGCAGCATTGGTAACACTCAGCCTGGAGGAGAAATAACCCCGATGATGTCACAGTGATGTCATCAAGGGTAATCTAATTTTGGGCCACAGATTTTTTTAGCTGAGGGGCGGTGAAGTGAAGTGAAGTGAATGTCTTGAAAGAAAACTATTGAGTTGCATTGTTGGAAATGTAGGATCCAGCCTTTTTGGAGCTCCATACTATGGACAAAAATGTCTCAGCCTCTGCTGCTTTCATTTTTTTATTTTGAATATGCCCCACAACCCCCACAAATTGATTTACAGAAATACTCATATTACTATTATATCAGTATATTATAACATACTCATTCATATCTCCACAAGAGTTTCTGTGAAAGCTGCTTCGCCTCTTTGGATTTTGAAAAAGAACAAACACACACTAGTACTCATGCAACAACGTCTCATCCTGATCCTAAACCTCCTTTTCTTTTAATCCATGACATTTTCCATCCATGGCAGATATTAGTGCTGTACGTTTCCGAGCAAATCTGTTTGCACGAGTGTTTTTTTCATGATGCCCTCGTCTGTATCCCTTAGGCCAAACAAACATTTAAAAAACATTTCTGTCATCATAAATTCCTTGAAAATTGCATTGTGTACATGTTTACCTCAGTTGTATTTCCATGTTGAGTAGTGGTATAGTGTACCATGCACAACACATTTGGTTGCAGTCGGGGCACCAGTTCATTATAAAATATTCTATTCATTGAGTTAAAGATCCGTCTTTGAATTGTCAAAAAATCCAGAACCAAAGTTGGTGTCTTTAAATTGTTGTTTTGACCTCATGAAACCAAAAACATGTTCAATGTACAGTTCTAGAAAACAGAAGAGCAGGAAATCTTCACTGTTTAAAAGCTAGAATCAGACAATGCAAACAATAAATATTAGGAAGTAGTCTGTTAACTTAACCTTCCTGTGGACAGTGTGGTCGGGTGGGAGGGTTGGGTGTGGGTATGGTTATATTAGAGGAGTTGGGAGTTGAGTTATGACAATTTTAGTTTAATCATTGTTTCCATTACCTGGTTCTTGGAGGCATTGTTGAGTCCTACTGAACGTGTGATATGTTGATGGTAGGGATGCAAATTTTCAGTAATTCTTTAATCGATAGTCGGCTGCCTTAACAATCGATTATGGATAGATCATTAAAATATGAAATATGTTGAGCATTTTTCCTTTAAAAAACTGTTTTAACCACTGACATGATACATGTTTGATGTAAACCAGAGTCGGCTGCATGAGGAGCTAAAAGAATAGATAAGGTAAACATAAAGTTATTGAATTTTAAATGAAATTACACAAATGAATGACTTAATTTTGATGACAGAGCTTCCGTCTGTCACTGTTCAACAACTGGCAACAAAATCCAACAAATACTGAAGTGACTAAATGGCTAAAATGTGATAATATCAGTTTGTCTAAAATGTCTTTTTGTATTTTTTAAATGACAAATGACTTTATTACTGTATTTCAATTAAATACGTTTTATTTCCGTTTTATTTGGATTTATTTGAAACGCAAATATCTGTCATCTGTTAATGGAAGATACTTTTTGATATATCTCTGCTCATCTCCGATTGTCCATGAAGACACTTTTAATCGGTTAAATTCTTAATGGCGATTAATCAATTAATCATTAATCATTATTATTGCTGACCCTGCTGCTGACCCTGTGCTCTCCAAACCACACGATATAAACTGTTGTTCAGTGTAACGTCAGCTGGTCTGTTCGTCTGTTTAACTCACTGCTTGTCTGTTTTCATGCTGTGACAAATATCCACGCTGGTGGACAATAAAGATTCATTCTGTTCTCCGGCTCCACAGAGGCTCCAAGTTTAAAACTTTTTAAGGTCAGAACAGTTTTTTCTTCTAATTTTCAGAACTCAAGATCAAACATATCAGTGCTATTATCATAGGTCAATGCACATCAGACAGGTTGTGAACTTCAAAGGCTTTCCTCTCTCAGCTTGGCATGGAGGACGCGCTCACTCTGCCAAGACTTTGTCCAGAGATCGGAGGGAGTGATGTCAGCGGTCGCTGTCCGTGGCCCGGAGCTCGGCTCGGCGCCTGAATCTGCTCAGATCGACGCCAAGAAAGGACTGTTTTCCATATCACCCTCTCACATATCAACATGGTTCAGTTTAAGCTCTGGTCTGTGCTCTGGCTGCAGATGAGGTGAATCGCGGCCTCTGGGTCGTGTGTTTACATCATTAGAGACACGTGACACTCCAAGCGTCAGCAGGCGGCTTTTTACTGACCGACTGTCCTGAAGAAAAACCTTTTTTATTCAACTTTAGTTCCTGCATGTTCTCAGCGGGTCTTTAATCTGCTCTAATGACAACAGCATCAGTGTAGTATCCCACCATGCACTGCTCTGCCCTCCTTTTCTCTGTTTCTTTCTCATGGACTGTTTATCAATTGTGGCAAGTAAACTGTTTGTTTAAAGGTCCCATATTATACTGTTTTTCATCAATTCCACACAGCTGTCAGAGGTCCAACAACACTGTATTCGAAATGTATTGCCCCAAACCCATCCTTGGTCCTGAATATCAGCTGTCTAAAAGTTGCTCTACTGAGCTCTGCTGAGAGCAGCTGTTTCTGTGCCTGCACCTTTAATGCTAATGAGCTCCGTCCTGCTACACGCCCCTCTCAGGGAGAGGATGCCGTTCACGCTAGTGGTAGCATGCGCTAATGTTTACGGTGGATGTATCGCTATGGCTCGCGAGATGCTGTCGTTCAACCACACCAGTTTGACCCAGAACCGGACCCAGAAGGAGAGGCTCAGAAAAATACAGACTCTCCGGCTGCAGCAGGACTCCCCAACACAACCAACCGGCTCCCATCCCCCACTGACCTGCAACAGGTAACATCTGAAAACAGCTAGCGAAAGCTGTGTTTGTCTCCAACACAGTCTCCAAACTCTTGGACACTGTTCGCATAGTCTCTGTCTCCAGTCTGCACGTTTCCAGACTTTTCACTGTGACAACCAAGCTCCCTCGTAATATTATTAACATTAAACTCGCTTCAAACGCTGTTGCATAGCGGACCGAAGCGGAGCTAACTAGTTAGTCAATTTCAAGCTGACTTCACCATACTCGTAGGCAACTGTAAATACTATCAAAACGTGGCGACACTTACCTGTGGCTCGGGTGCAGCTGCTGGGTCCTGTATGGTTGGGACTGATCCTTTTACGAGGGTCAGTGTCGAGGCAAAGCCAGCTTTGTACTGACCCTCGTTACTGAAGCAGTCCGATGTGAAGTGGTTAGCACACACAAACAGACTCACAAGAACTGTAGCCGGCATGTTGTCGTTAAAAATGAAACGCAACCACTGTCTCTTCTGTAGCTGGGACAGAGTATAGGCACTTATGTTGATTTTTACAAACAAAACAGAGCACTACTCGTTGTGCTTCGACATGGTGCTTTTGATGGCGTAATGGCGGATCTCCGAGACGGTAGTGCTGCACCTGGTGGGTGGACACTGTGGGTGGGATTATTCAAAATATCAAAATTTGACTCGCTCATCTGGAAACTGCAGGCAAGACACCGTCAGAAATCTGTATCTCACTCAAAAAAGCATGGATGGTCTTTTTTCAAAGTTTGTATGCGTGTGGCAGCACCACAGACCCAAAATAACACCCCAAATCCCAGAAAGTGTGTTTTTCATAATATGGGACCTTTAAATTTTGAGCCCTTGAAATACACTTGACAACATTAATACAGATAAATTGTGGGTGTCTCCTATAAAGTTCCCATGACACAGATATTTGCTTTAGCATATTTAAAGGTGCAATATGTAGGAACTAGCCACCTGTTGCATTCATACTCAAAACAAACAGGGGCAAAATGTCACCAGAGCTGCTAACTGTAGCTGCCCTTAGCTAGTTAGCTCAGTTAGCTGTGCAGCTAGCGGTTTGGGCTTGGAGCTCAGGGACCATGGGAGTGTTGATGTTTACACCACTAGCACCGGTCCTGGAAGAGGGGCAGGGCTAGCTGGTTAGCATGCTAACATAAGTAGATATATCTGAAACACAATACATCATAATGTCGACACTACAATTTATTTACATAATGTTCATAATGTCGATTGGCATTTACAATGGCAAATAGAGCTGAGTGTGTGTTTCATCCCCTGCCGTAGAGCCACTGGTCTGCCAACTCTGCCTGCTAGCTGCACAGCTATGAGCTAACTAGCTAATGTCAGCTACATTTAGCAGCAGTAAGAAGTTACTCTACTTAAAAAAGTGGGATCACTTTGGTACTGTCAACGGCCTCCGTCATTCTCGAAGGCTGCATACGGCCCTGGTCTGAGGTGTTAATTTGGAGGCTGCTGGTTAAGAGCATTTAGTAAGAGTTTCTGGTAAAAACATACAGCTAAGGACGAACTTGTTGCTGATATCAATTGGCGTTTAAGGTGGTTGATAGCGCTGAATAACAGTTACGCTCCCCGCCATGGAATTAGCAGTCCACTGACTCTGCCTGCTAGCTGCACAGCTACAAGCTAACAACCAAAAAGCAGCTTATGAGCAGCAGTTACTTTAACAACAAGGCTACTGGTGTATGAACCACCTCTGTACTGTAAATGGCCTCCGTTGTTCTCAGAGGTTGTGTTCAGCCTTCACTGACTGACTGCTAGGTGGCAACTGTAAGTAGCAACGAGTAAAGCTGGAGCAGCCGGAGGACATCAGAAAATACTTTCTTCATAAGATATAGTTAATAAAGTTGTGTTTTCATACACTTATCCGTGAGGCCCTGCTGGTCCCCAGCGTCACCTTCTTTTTTAAACATCCATGGCAGCATAAATTAAAATTAAGAAAGAGTTTATTGGATGCAAATCAGTGTGGAGTGATTATAATAACTTTGCAGGATGTGATCAACATTTTTATACAAACTCTTAATTTAAAAATATCTACAAAACGCCTTATTTTTGCCACCACATCTTCATGACTTCATGGGAAATGATTGTAAAAACATTTCTTCTCTTATTATGAAGTTTACTTGTCATCAGACTTTGTATCTTTAGGGAGAGGTGCACAGTAATTACTAACTCCAGCTGTTAATATTTCAGCATTAGCAGGTTTTTTATAGTGGAGTTTAAAGTTTCTCAGAATATAATAAAAGCTCTCTATTGGACTGGTGGATGATACTCATACTCAGTTACTGTCTTCCTCTGCATCCAATTTATTTTCCTCATTTCTTCTCCTCCACTCCGTCCCTCCCTCCTGACCGTCCCTCTAATTTTTTCGGACTCTGTGTCTGTGTGATTTGGCTTGGCCGGCCGGTTGGCAGCGCAGCGTCGGGCTTCACCTCTCCTTCCGTTTGATTAAATCATAGCTGTAGTGGCGAGACGGGTCCCGCAGAGTCAGGTGCAGAATTATTAACCTTTGCTGTCGGAAGGACGTCTCTCTCTCTGCAGGCCTGCGGTGAGACGACCGGCCAAGATGGACGCCCCGGTTCACAGCGCAGATCAGTGCGTGAGTGTGTGTGTGTGTGTGTGACAGAGAGAGAGAGAGCTGGAGCAGAGGCGGGGCGGTCAGCTCACTGCTCAGAATAAAGTCATCCATCCCTGAAGGTGTCTGAGCAGCTCGCTCCACGCTGCCGGTCACTCCCCGTCCTCACAGATCAGAGATGAGACACTGAGCGCTTAATAATTCAACACAGAAACTATCAGCAACTCAGGAAACCATAAAAATTCACAGCTCATCAGAATCACATTTATTCTGGAATTATCTGAGTTATAAATTCTTAACCAGTCACACGACAGTTTTAACCTCCTCAACCTCAGGAAACCTTCACTGGACACCGACTTTACAAACTCATGGCAGGACACAGAGACACAAGCTGGTCCCAGCAGACAACTCACATGACATCTAATGAGACTTTTTTCAATCTGATGTGTGTCATAAAAATGCTGTTTTGGATCACAGTGAAATCTTGTCATGGCATCATGAGGATGAATAATGAACCCTGGACTTTTCTATCTATCACTGGCTAACTTCAACCAATCACATCACACCAGTGGAGCCAGTAGGTAAATCAAACTGTTAAGGGAAGAGCAAAAAATATATATTTTCCATTGAGAAAAGCCTTCAGTGTCTTTGCTCTTCTTTCAATGAAATAAACCCTCCACTTCTGATATAGCTACAAAGTGGTTGCTACAGCAGCTATGCTTACCTCTTAAGGAGCCGCCACTGTTGTCTTCAAATGAACAATTGAATTTCTTTTTACTTTGAATACGTACTGCAGCTGCCAAGTACATACGCTTGCATGCAGTATACATACAATCGGGACATATTTCTTCGTCATGACAGTGCACTGATATCCTTAGCACAAGTACAAAGAATGTAAAAGTGACACTTTGTCATTGTGGTGTCATTCTGTCAAATGTTTGTTTGTATTTGCATGACCATCATGGCGTATGTGACGTATCCTCCACTCAGCAGAGGATTGTGGGTCAGAATAGCCAAAAAGCATTCTGGCTTCCACACAGCAAACTGTAACCAGATGTAGTAGGACATCCTGCTATTTTTGTACTTACAGTACTTAGTATTGGAACATACTAAATCTTGTTATGGCATATATAAATAGTATGGTAGTTTGAGTATTAGAAGGCAGGTAACGGCCTCATGGAGCTGCTATCATGGCTGTCATGCACACTAATCACACCGAGACTCGTTGCAGCTGGCACGGTTGCTTCAACAATGCAGTGCGTCGGGCGAAACAACGTGGTGCACGTGTGGTTTGACTTTGTGCCTCATGCTGAAAAGTTGAATATGTTTTAACTTTAACGCTCGTCTGCACAATCTGGACAAACGAGTCATTCCAAAACATCCAAGTGATTATTTCCAGGTGTCTGTAAACTGTCGCTGTTATTTCATACGTATTGTTTGTACAAAGTTAGAAGTTAGACTATCTTGAAAGTTGCGTACTGAATTGTGTTGTTTGCAGACTAAACCGACACGTCTCTTCTGTCCACAGTCAAACTTTCATTCATGACTCACCAGGCTTCTGTAGCTATGTTCCAGCCATCTTGTTTGTTGTCATGCCCTTCCTGTTATGAGGCTTCCTTCTGAATGGGCAGAGACGCTGCTTTGAAAGGAGCCATTAAACCACAGTCAGCTGTATTTACCATCATAATAAACTGTGGCCGACTGTTTTCTGACTGATTTTACTCTCTGTGAGAGAATCTAGCAGCTCTTCCTCTAATATGGCTCAGACCTGACTCGTCGCAGAATTGTAATTAGCCTATTAACAGTTAACAGGCAGGTTTTTCAGCAGAGGCCACACAGTGGAAGCGTTTAGACTACAACTGCCGCAACATCCTGGAATAATCAGCTCTGGTTTACACTGATAATTGCCTGTTACACAATAAGAAGGACAGAGTGGAAGCATTGTTTGTGACACTTTGACACGCAGAACTGACAGCCCACGCTGAAGGACGAGGCAGCAGAGATCAGGTCCCTGCTGCAGAGATCCAGGTTTCCAGCAACCAATTAGATAATGAATGAAGCTCCGGGCTCCAGGCTTAACGAGACCTCGAGCATGTTCCGACAGCCGGCTGACGGGTTGACGGGTAATGTGGAGGGCCTGGCGATAACGAGGTCGCTCTGTGATTGTGATGATTCGATCTGTGGTTTAACCTCCTGAACCCAGAGTTTTCTTTTCTCTCTATAATGTCCCCATAAACAAATGTTATAAAACATCACAAATATGTATTCTGTCGTCTCATTCAGAGACTTCATTCTAGCTTTATGATCAAACAATTGCACACATACAGTTCTTACAGTATATTGTAGATGATGTGTGCATCGTTGGTCTGAAACTTTTGGATCTGAACTAAAATTCCAAATGAAGTTTTGTGAGTTTGAACAATGCTTGACCTGACAGCCTGACACTGCTGCCTCAGCAGGGGTGAGGAGGTTAACCCAGGATGTTTTAACCTTTTCTGGATTATTAGAGGAAAAGTAAAGAAGAACATGCCTCGCCTGAACCGAGCCCCGACCTCAACCCCATCCAACACTCGTGGGATGACCTGGAACAACGACTGTGAGTCAGACCTGATCACCAACATCAGTGCTGGACCGCACTGCCTGAATGGGAGAAAATCCCCAAAGTAGGTTTTAAAAACGGAGAAAAGAAACCAGAAGAGTTGCACATTAATTTAAATTGTTTAGGAATCACAACTGGCAAAACGTATAGACGGAAACCTAAAACATTTAAAGCTGTTGCTGTAAATCTGCATTTCTTCCTGTTAGCACAAAACAAAGTAAATGAGTTTAAAGCAACATTATGTAGAAAGTCGTTTCTGAGGCAACACAACTGTCGTAAATGGGAATTCCAGGTTTCTGTAACAATTTGCTGTAATTTAACGTTACGTGCTAATTACAAAAAAACTCTGCACGTCATAACAATGTCATGTCTGGAAAACTTCTGTCTTGAAGTAAGCAAGCGTTGCACACGAGCTAAGCTAACCTGAAGCAGAGACTGGCTTCTGATCAAAAACTTGCAAGATGACAACTTTGCTAAACAGCCAAAGACATTCAACTTAGCAAGCAGCTAATGTTACTGACTATTCAACAGCAGCTCTGCGCCTGTCTGTAGCCTTTTACTTAGCGATACTGTCGCCAGCAACTAAAAACCAGTCTGAGACACTTGTCTCTTGCCTCCTGGTCTCTCTTTCTCTTTCTTAGCATCCTTCGTCCTCTTTGGTCTCTTCACCTCCTCCAGCGGTCCAAAGCTGCCGTGGTACTGTAGCTGTGTAAACACTGCGCTGAGCAGAGGCGGCTTACAGCGCTAACTTTCGCTAGAGTATGTAGCAGTTACAGGTCGCTTTCAGGAAACTCACACAGAAAAAAAATCACAGAGAGCTGAGGCCAAGCAGCTGGAGGACATCAGGTGGAAAACCAGATTTTCTCCAGACAAATGCTGATATTTTAATGTGAATGGTGACATAATGTTGCTTCAAACAAGGGGGACAGATTCCACAATCTCAGTGTCACGTTTAGAAACGAAAAAAAGAGCTGATGACAGAGATCCTAAAAATGTTAGTATGTATGTACAGTTTATAAGCTTCATGCAATCACACTGTGTACTTGCAGAGTTGTGAAAAGCACAGAAGTATGGCTTTCATATGGGAGGTTATTTATAAGGCACCAACACTGTCTGTGTTAAATTATATTCAAGCTGCTTCTCTATCGCTTCTGTCAGGTTCCTCTAAAAAAAGACAATCCAGTCAGTCTCAGCAGAGGGCAGTGAATAAATTCAATCCGTTATCATCCTCCTGTCAGTGTGTTGGATCGAGGTCGTGGAGGGTGTGTGCGTTTCGCTGTGGAAGGAAACGACGAGAAAGACGACTGATGATCCCGAAAGGTGAGCGTGCGAGCGAGGGGGGACTCAGGTGGCGGGCTGTTGCATGATGGGAGTGACGGCAGCTCAGGTGGGACTTAATACAGTGTCAAATGAGACGGAGAGATGGGTGGAGGGGTGGAGGGGGGGGTGAGGTTTTATATGGAGTCCTGCATCAGCAGTAGCAGTAGTGCAGCTGAGCCCCTCTGATACCTCGGCACATAGATCACACTGACAGGTCAGACTGACTGTGTACGGATACAGAAATGAGGAAGCCACAGAAACACTGCAGGAGCCACCGTTACTCGATGCTGTACAAGATACTGCACAGAAATACACAGAAACACATGAAAAACTGTTAAGTTAAGCAGCTGTTCACAGAGATGAGGACCTCCAATATGGCCGCCAGAGGGAGGGGGTGTCACGTCACCTGAGACGTTTCTGCTGATAAACAGGAGTGCTCACATTAAGCAGAGGGACACGTTCACATAATCCCTGATCCACTGCTCTCTTTATTCCTGTCCGTGTGCTCATGTATTTCCGTCTTTCAGAGTCTTTCAGAGTCTTTCATTTCTCGATTCTTGTGTATCTGGTCAGTCTTCACTTCTTTAGGACTCGTTATCCAGTCAGAATTTGGTGACGGTTCACGTCAGGTGCTACAGGACGTATCGGGGTCCTCATTAAGTTAAAATGTATGTTTTGTTATGACAATATGTACAAATGACAAAATATAATATATCATACTCAGCTTTATCCGAGTTCTTTGTTGCGATTGAAGGCTTAACAGAATAATCCTTTCTATTATTTTTATGTTTGTGTTTTTGTGAGTGTACCTAAAAGTAATATATTAAATGTTTGATTCAGCCTGATCTGTTTTTCTGTCTATCAGTGTAATGACTTGTTCTGTTTTTTTGGATTTCTCAACTGATCCTGAAGGTCTGATCCGTATTCAGGCCTCCTAAATGTTTTTCTACTTACCATGCGAGGCAGCTGGATTTGTGAGATCATGATATCACAGATTCATCTCGCCAGAATTCAACCCAATCACCAGAATAAACGTTAGCAAAGTATGTTTCTGCAGAACCCCAGATAAGTTCAAACTGAACATTTCTTTACATTTGTTTAGGTTGAATTTTCAATTTCTCTCTTGTCACAATGCTGTGCTTATGCTCTGTTAGGTTTAGGTTTGGTTAGGGTTAGGAAAACATCACTGTTTGGTTCAAAAAGACCTGATTCTGTCACCATGGTTACAGATGGAGATGGAGAGAAAAAGCCTATTTTAGTCGACACAAAAACTGATGGAATTGTCTGCACATCTCCTCAAGAAAAGGTTGGTAACAGCACCACCACCTTCCCCTCCACCCTCCAATGGGAAAATCAACTAGTAAGCATATAATGTGAACGTGATGCGCCTACATTTCCTACAAATGTCGACCTTGGACGTATTTATGGTTTGCAGAAACGCTAACTGCCAACATTATATTCTGGAGGCTGGGCTGGTTCCTCTTTAATCATGATGGGAGACAGTTTGTTGTGATGTAGACGGTTCAACATCTGAGCAGGACGTGTCCTCCTGGGTGTCCCCCGATGCAGGGTATTACACATTTCCAGCTGGGAGGAGACCCAGAATGCATTGCAAGAATAGTATATCCCAAATGTCACAGGGATATATTGAGACCTCCCACAGGTAGTTGATGATTTGTCCACAAAAACTAAAGAAAAATGTGTTAAACAGGTAAAGACTTGCAGAGTAAGAGCAGTCCTTCTGGGCATCCACAATGTATTCATCATGTCAATGATGCAGCGTTTAAAGACTCAAGAATTCACCAATCCAACTTGTTTCTCTCCGAGGTCTCTCAGCAGAGTGTTTCTGTACATAGAGTACAAATCCGATAACAGAGCGCTCTCTTTCCTTAATTTACAATCTGTATGCCTCCTTGTGGGAGTCATTGTAATTATTACACATGCTAACACGAGGCTGGGGTTTGCTGTGCTTTAAACAGTGAGCCAGAAATAAGCTGTAGCTGCTTGAAATGGGCAGAATCAGCACGTATACTGAAAGTGAAGGAGAGACTGGCGCTATGACGGCTGAAGTGCATTTCTGAAGGAAACATCTAATCGTTTAAGCTTTAACAGTTAGCTGGGAGACTTCTGTGTTTCCTCCTTGAGAGACACTGAGGACATCGTCAAAAGAAAACTGAAATTTACAGCAGAGAAAATGACTTCTGGAACCAGCATATTGCAGCTGTATAGTCTGCGGAGTTGTTTCACGATATCCTGACTTTATATTCTTTAATCTTCTGCTCACTCGTCCCAGCTGCACCTCCTCCCTGCCTACACACACACACACACACACACACACACACACACACACACACACACACACTCTCGGACGGATGGTTTTGCACATAAGGCCTGCAAGTAAGTTGAAAGTGAACTATAGAGAGATGTGTAGAATAGAAAGAGAGCATGTGTGGCAGACAGACTGATGGTGCAGTCATGCAGTAAATGATGTTGGTTTAAGGCATCATACCGCGCTAGATTGCCACCTCCTCCAGCCCTCACACACACACACACACACACACACTCACACACTCGCACACTTAACACACAGCCGCCTCTTAATGATAATGCTCTTTAAATGGCTTTATTGATTTTAATGTAGCCTACCACACATATATTTTATGAAAGTCAATACGGTAAAAGGACCAACTCCCTAATGTAAATAGCCAGTTGGAAGTCTATTAGAATGGTTATCGATGGAGGAGTGGTAATTACCTGCTGCTGCGCCGTGCTCGCTTGCTCTTTATCCAGCCATGTCTCAGCCTGACACTTTAAAGCCACAATAGAGCCGAATATCAGGGGGAAGCCGGTGAATATGCAATGCAAATCAATGCCCACGGAGTCCATGTGCTTTTTGATCAATAGTGAAGAGGGTGAGAATTTGGACTGCAGGTAGTTAGTCCTGTCGCAGGAGTCTCTCCATACACCTGAAGATATATAAAGAGACTCTTTCACACACACAGTTGAGCTCATTTTCCTCTCTTTTTCATCTTTCTCACCATTACTACTGCTACAGCTTTAACTCCTACACCACTGCTGCTGCTGTAGCTACTGCTGGATTAGCCTGCAAGGGGCCCCGCAGCACAATCAGCGAAGGACTCCAGCTGAGTTCCCTGGTGTTCGGATGCAATATTTTAAAAATATGTGAGGAATTCGTGTTTAAGCTAAATGAGGTCCTTATTTCAGCTAATGCTTCTCAGAGATGCTTCCCCCAAAGACGTGCAGTTATTCAAATGACCACAAACCAACAGACACACAATAAATATGAGCCTTCAGGGTCAGTAAAAGTTTCTGGGGACCCAGAACAGTTGTCTGATTCGCCAGCTTTGGCTACTATTACTACTGCTGCTGGTGACATGATGCTACTGCTGCTAATGCTAAGAATACAGTGACTCTTACTGTTATTACTACTGATCCTACTTCAACTGTCGCTATTCCTGTTGTTTCTACTCCAGCTGCTCAGAGTATTGTTATTGTCTCTGTACGCTGCCATGTCTACAGTCATCTGAGAAACCATTTGTTCGGGAAAAAAAATGCAGGTGAAGATTTATTTTGGTTGTCTAACTGTGACATGTTGAGTGTGATGTTGACCCAGAAAGTAGAAAATAAATGGCTATAAAGACAGAGAAGACTGTGCCCAACACCTCTCACTGATTTGTTTGACTTGAGATGATTTATATTTGAATTTGTGGAACTGTGTGTTATGAGATGATCATGCGTGACTCTTAAATAAACAATTAAATCAGTCAATGCACGACCGCTACTACTACTATAGCTCTACTGTTGGTACACCTACCACTATTACCACTGTTACTTCTTCTACTACTCCCATTACTACTAACACTAGTACTCCTGCTACTTCTACAACTGCTGCACTTGCTCTTCTACTACTACAGTTATACTGCTGCTGTCAGTACACTGAAATGAGAATTCAGACTGCGTGTCTTTACATGAGAAGCGTCTCCATTTGCGTGGAAAATAAGAAAAAGACTCTCATGCATCCAATTTCATTTCTCACGTTCTCTCTCTCTTCTCTCTGTCATTTCCTTTAACTCTCTCTTTCATTCCTCCTCCTCTTCCTCGCTCGCAGCACCACGACTGGGTGACGCCGCTTAATTGGCGACGACACTGAAACATGTCCTGTCCTGCTCTGCAGCCTCCTCTGCATAATTAAAACAAGAGCAACACTTCATCTCCACTGCAGCGGGAGGCGGATGAGAGAGGGCGACAGGGAGAGGAGAGGCAGAGAAAGGAAGCGGGGTGAAAGTATCCTCTGTTATATCTCCTCTTAAAGCCTATTTTTATAGAGCGGCTTTCATGTGATGCCTTTTATCCTATTATTTTTACAAATATATTATTTTTACCCTCTGTGTCTATCCTTTTATCTCCCGCTGCCTTCTCCCTTTATTTTTTAAATTATTTCCACTTTGATGTTTGGATGTGTTTGATTGCTGAAGCACTTTGTCAACTGTGCGTTTGAAGTGCTCCATAAATGAAAGTTTATTATTTAATTATTAATTGCATCATTATTAGCAGAGAGGAGAGAGGCGGATGTATGGATACGTACACACGTTGCTGCTGAAGGGATCAGAGGGCTCGGTGGGAAATGGGAGGGGTTGTCGTGGCAACAACAGAGGTGGCATGGATGGCCTCGTCATCAGACCGACCAGAACCAAAACAGAACCAAAGACAGCAGCTCCTCATCCAAGCACAGCTACAACGACAGGTCAACACTGCTGCTACTGGACTACTTTAAAACTACTGCTCCTACTGCAAATATAGTACTACTAACACTGCAACTACTGCAACTACTGCCAGGACTACTACAACTACTACTGCTGCTAGTACTACTACTTTAGTACTACTAACACTACAAGTACTGTCAGGACTACTATAACTAATACTACTGCTAGTACTACTACTATAGTACAACTAACACTTCAACTGCTGTCCAGACTACTACAACTAATACTGCTAGTACTAGTGTTGTAGTCAAGGCCGCACCAACCGAGACCAAGGCATTACCGATACCAGAGAGTACCGAGACCAAGACAAGGCAAAGACATTTGGAGGTCGAGACTGAGACAAGACGAAGACCATATATCAAAGGAAAATCATAACAAAACATCAAAATGTGAGATTTCTTTTCTTTTAGCTGGGAGAAATCTTTACACTACCAATGATTTGAAGTTATTAGCTGTTTTTTGAGAGGGTCCTTTTTCACTCTTATCAGTAAGGCATGGACAAAAAGCCTATCAGCGGTGATCTTGACCGGTCTCGTTCAAAAAACCTGAGTCCGTCCAGTCCGAGACCGAGACAAGGCAGAGTAAAAATGCCCTCGATTCCAAGACAAGACCAAGAACCTCAAAAAATGGTCTTGAGACCGATCTCCAGACCAAGACCGATCTCGAGTATGACAACACTAGCTAGTACTACTACTATAGTACAACTAACACTACTGTCAGGACTACTACAACTAATAGTACTACTGCTTCTAAAGGCTCATTTATGCTCGACGTTAGATATGGATATGGATGGAGTCTGTCTTTCTGCACGTTTTCTGAAAGCTTACATACACGGACCAACGGAGCAGCACCACCGGTAGGTGTAGGGGGGCGGTGTAGCCATGTAGCCAATCGTTCAAGCGAGACAGGCCAACAGGACAAGAGGGACTTTTTCAGGAGAGGTTATGCAAGTTGGTGAGAAGTTTTAAACATCTGTCTGATGGTACTTCGCCCGGGCACAGAGACAAATAGGACGGTGTCGCAGGAAGTGTTGAGCTTTGTTTGAGACCGATCTGACTCTGAGCAGCACCCTCTAGTGGTTGTGTTTGCTTTTTATTTGTTTCTACTCATGCTAAAGCTTTACTGTTACAACTACTGTTACTATTAACACTGCTAACACTACTGATACACTGCTTCTACCTTCACTACTGCTGCCCCGGCCTGCATTAGGGCGCTGCATCACAATGTACACAGTGAATATTCTCAGATAAATCTTTAAACAACAGGGTCATTAGAGGCCCACAGCTCATATCAGCCCCCAGCAGGTTAATCCAGCTGCAGTTATAATCCACACTGTATGTAACAATCAATTTAACACTTAATGACAGTAAACCAGGGTGTTAAATCCAGCTACCCGACAGGAAGAATAAACAAGTAAACAAACCAAAGACCGAGCCGAGGGAATCAGTGACTAATGTTGAGTCTTTGCATCGACAGATCTCAGATCAGTGCTTCACCTGAGCACACGCACATCTTCAGAGCACACCTTGCAGCGTCGTGCAGCTGTTTGACCTGCAGCTGCTTCACATCGTGCAGCTCTGTGTCACGGCGCTCACGGTCCAAACATCACGTCTGCATCTCTCATTTCATTCTGTTCGTCTGCCTGCAATTTAAAAATGTGCTGTGGAAAAAAGGCTCCTAATTAAATCAGCAGGTAAACAAAACAAAAATCTGGTGACAGAATTTAAACGACAGCTCAGGTTACCGAGGTTACATCAGTGTTTTCTGTCCCACCCCACCACCCCCCATCCTGTGGGATAATTGTTTGTTGGCCCATGATTCCCTCTAATTATTTTCCTCTAATTATATATTTCCTGGTGTTGTTTATATGCCATTGAAACTGAGGATGGATCTTTTATGATTGTATCCTCTTTCCTCATCCTTTTTAATAAGTCCAATTAGAGCGTGCAGATTGTTTAAGTCTTTTCTTGTCGTGACTTTTTGGACCCACACACCTTTTGTGAGTGAGAAAAAAGGCAGAAAAACCTGCCTGAAGTTTGATTAGTGTTCATTTAACTCATTGACTCTGGCTTCGACCGGCAAGCTGCTCCACAGTGATGATGATACTTCAGGTGTTGACACAGGGGGTGAAACACCAGCACCGCCACCGCCGCCTCTGCAGACAATACCACACGCATCTGTGTGGTGTCCAAGGCCAGAAACTGAAGACTTCACCACAAACTGTCAGGAGGAACAGAAGCAGAAGAGAAGACTTTCAGTGACTGACAGTGATTTAAACAGCTCTGAATATTATTGATTTACTACAAGGTTGATGCTCACTATAGAAAATAATGACTCAGGGTTGAAATCGGATCTAGAGGAAGGTTTCGGCAGCGCTTCACCTTTTTTGTGCAGCCGCTCGATCATAGTGTCGATCACACAGCGGCGGCTGTCAAGATATTTTTGTCATAGAGACAAGATGTGCGCAGAGTTTTTTCTCTCAGCGCAAAGAGAAAAAGGTGAGCTATGTGGACATCCTTGTCCTCCTCCCTATGCAGACTTTCTCACTCTTTATACCAGTTCACCTTACGTTCTCCTTTGCTGCTGTAATATGCACTACAACCACTAGAGGTCGCTGCCTATCAAGAGACGTTAATATGGGTCTTCATAAGCTGCTTTCACAGTCGACACAAGCCGGTGACCTCTGGTCAAGCCTGCTTTACAACATTTGTAAGCATGACGTTGCATTTCTGGACCCCTCTGTTAGTGTTTGTGGCAACCAATCCAGGTATTTCAAGCCAAAACATGATATTTTTCTCACCCTCACTGAGTCGTTTTTGTGCTTATAGCTAACCAGACCATAAGCACAGCGCTGTCACAACAACATAAAGAAATGTAAAGTTTACCTATATCAGTTGTTTTGCAGAAATGTACATTTATTCTGGCAGGCCAGTGATACTGCTGCAGGTCTTGGAGTTGTCTCTCTGTCTGGAGACTGTTGTATGCTTCCTCCAGTGTTGGTCGTTTATCTGGTCTAATTATCCTCATCTACTTCTGAAGGAACTGGGTCAGTCTGAGTAGGTTTATCACACATCTGGGTCCAAAGTCTGGGCCTGTGAAGACCTGAACCCTGAGCTTCTTCCACTGAGCTCTGAGTCCCATTCTGACTGTTTGTATCAGGGATTCACTCCTTTGAGTCACTTTCCAAAGAAATAGAGGAAATAAAAGAGATCAGGCGAGATGGGAAGTCATTGTCACTCCTGATGTTTAACCTAAAGCACGAGGCCTCTTCCTCTTATATTCACAGGACAGAAAGCTCCCGGTAACCCCCCCCCGACGACCAGCGAGTGTCCTCATTTCGATGTGGAGGAGGCAGAGGAGAGATCCCAGAGTGCTTTTCTCTTTCTCTTCTCTCCTCCTCGTGGCCTCAGCGCTGTGTTTAATACACGGCGTTGACTTTGATAAAGCGCGCCGTGGAAACGGCCGCCTCTACAGCGCCGCTCAATTCATGATCTGCCTATTCAGCAGAACTACAGGGTGGGCCTTCAGAGAGACTGAAGAGGGAGAGAAAATTGAGTAAAGGCAAGAGAGAAAAAAAACAGGAGGAGAGAAAAGGAGAATAGATTTGGAGATGGAGAGAGAGCCACTGGCAACACTTTCAGTGTGAACAGCTGCCATATTCCACATTTCAAAGCCGCAGAAGGACGGAGGAGTGAGGAGGTGTGTGTGTTACATGCCTGCGTGCTTTCATTCCACTGAAACATTGAATCTGCAGATGTTTTTTTGTCTTATTTTTCTACACAAGTCTGCTGCCACTGAGATATTTTTTCTCATCCAAAGCCTGATGTATCGTCTTTCTCTGTGCCTCAGAGCTCCAAAAACACATCAAGGAGCTTCACTGTTGCACCGGGTGACATGTTCCTTCACCATGAACACACACACACTGTAGATTATGTGGACTCACACACACACCATCCTGCTGCCACACATACTCACTGGAGCAGGGGTCACCGGGCAGCTTAAACTTGGACTGTCTCCTAATACATGTGACCTTTTAAATGGACAGCAGTGTTTCCCACACATAAGTGCACCTGGTTGTTGCGTTGTCATTCTGTACCACGTTGGTTTAGATTGGCAACATAATTAAATAGTCCGAACCAAATGTCATTTCATTTGTTCAAATAAATCTATAAGCACAGTTTTTACATTTCCTAATCTCGCAACTATACATTTCTTTAGGTTCAGTTTTCTATTTTATGTTTTACAACACTTTGCTCATGCTCTTGTTATATTTAGGCAGAAAAGCCACTTGGTTTAGGGTTTGGAAAACATCATGAATTGGCTAAAAATACCTGGTTCTGTCACCACAAAGGAAATGACCCAATGTCTTGTCCAAACGTTCCTGTTTTATTGCCACAAACACCTGAAAACGTCCTGACGTCTTGTTAAAACTATCCAGTGGTTTCAGGCAAACTAATGTTGAAATACAGTCTTGAACGGTGGTCTCTGGCTCTGAAGTCTTTGTCTTGAACGTGATATGACACCTACGATACGTGTGACATGGAGAAAATTTAAACGTATCTGTGATTTGCAGAAACGTTGAATGTGAACATTTTATTCTGGGAAAGGTTTTGAAGATGAACGCCTTGATAGGAACCAATGAGCCCAGAGCTCACAGACAGGAAGTCAGAGAGTACTGAGAGACGAACTACCACACAGTTGGTTTGGGTTTTTTCATGCTTTGCTGACAACAGGAAAATTACAGAATATTTCCAGCCTCATACATTCATTCATTTATTCTCTATTTTTGGAGCTCTCTGTATGGTGCATGACAACATGAAGCCTGATGTAAGGAGTCGACAATATGCATATAAAAACTCCCTCTGGGTATATTTCATTTTACATAATCATAGCCTCAAAACACTTATGAGTGTATTATAACTTATAAACCCATAACAGCAGCTGTCAGGAGAGACTAACACTTTGGAGAACGAGCCCTTTCTGCTCCATGTGGAATAACTTACAAAGTAGACTGAAACATGACACATTGACACATCAAACATTTGGCTTCATTGATTTTAGGGGTGACTGGTTGTATTTTTATCATTTTATACCTACACCAAGGGTATTTTAGAGTGCATGTATTTATATTGTCTAGCTGTTGTATTTATGATACATTTTTACAAAATGATCTTGTTTTTATTTTTTTTATCCTGTTTCTATTCTGCACTCAGGTCTCACCTGTACATTAGATCCTCCTGATTAAATATAAAATATCACAGTATTTATTGTGATTCAGCAAATTCTCTAAAAATATATCATTTGAGGAACTGTACATCTGATATCGTAAATATCATCATATATTTTTTTCATTATGGCGACTACTGCGCCTGAAGAAAGCAGTTTGTGTGAATATGGAGTCTGTGTTACAAACTGTTGCATCATGGTAAATGTAGGATCAGGTCGATCCAATACTTGGAAATAGACGTCAGAGCGTCTCTCAGCCTCTGCAGCTTTGATTTTTCTTTATGAATCATCTTTATGTGAGAGCTCCATCGAATGACTGACTCTCTGTCCCCTTTCACATTAAACATAAAAAATGTGAAAATCCATATTGTCACAAAGCAGTCCTTAAACAGTAAGAGGCAAAATATCTCATTTAAAAGAAAACCTGACTCCTACCACAGAAAAATGATGTCACATATGAAAAAAGTCCATTTTCACACATGAATCTGTTCACATGTTCTGATTTTCCATCCTGATGTAAAGAACATTTCTAATTTGAATTCCTCAGCGTAGCTTTGTGCAGAACAATATGATCTTCTCACCTCTGATACATTGTAACTGTATTCCTTCACCTTCATGTTTTTTATTAGTTTTTGTTTCTGTTCAGATATTTCATTGTTTTAGTCTCAATATCTTTTGTGAAGCAGAGTGAATTAACTGCTGTCTGAAATGTGTTGAACAAATAAAGTTTATCTGTCCTGCTACTGGAAGGAGCGCCGAGACTTTCTTATTACTTCTCTCTGTGTTGTTCTGTTCTTCATTTCTTCTTCTTTTGTCCTGAGAACGCTGGATGTTCTGGTTGTATTGTCTTGCCCCTAATTTACCATATTTCTAATTATATTCAATTTGAGCCTTTTATTATTTTCCCGCTGCTGTGACACCGTCTCCCTGCGGGGATCAATAAAGTTTCATCTAATCTGAACCTGATGAAACTGTGTCAGACTCAGCGAGGAGCGCTCGTTGCTTTATTTAGTGCAGATTTTAAATTGAGTTTGGTGCTGCACCCCCGCTGCTTTGATATTACCACTGATGGACTTTTACTCTGCTTTGTCTCACATATGACTTTTACTCTGTTTGTTCCTCCTGCACCTTTTACACCAGTTACTTTCATTAAATTCTTGTTTTACATGTTGCGCGCCGGGTTTGTGTAGAAAACGACACAAATATCTCGTCTGTGGTAGATTATTAGATTCCTGTGCTGTAAAGCAGAAGCCTGCAGAGAGGAAGGTTAAACAAATCATGTGATTTTATTTGTGGCTACAAAGCAAAGTATTTGTAATATGAAATACCAACATGGAGGCATGAGCAGGAATCTGACTTATTATGAAGCAGCTTGAATGAGATCACATATTTTATTTTTATACTGTTAAGTATTTTTACCTCCTCTCAGCTTGTTTGAGCTGAAAATAAGCTCTGATTTTACACAATAACATCATGTATCTATGTTTTTTTTAGAAAGTTTGAGAAACACACATTACTCTACTTCTTTGTGCATTCTGATCTGTGATTTAGGTCATTTCATTATAAATCAAATTAAGGTCGTCACGATGCCAGAATTTTAAACTTTGATACAATTAATACACAACGGAAATGTACTGCACATACACACACTTCTGTAAAGAAAATACTGCAAATACAGAAACGCTGCAAAGTCTAAAACACACAAACCGGAAAACACGTGCAACAGAAAAACGTGTGTATTCAGCTCCAGGCCTCTGGGAGGAGCGCTCTCCACCAACTGCAAGAACCAGGATTTTATTCTGTTTACCCGCACCAGCATATCCTCTTTCTCGTCAGGTGTTTTACCTCGTTTGATCAGCTTCCTGTCCTGAGGATGGATATCTATCGTCGTCTATGTTGAGTTCCTCTCAGAGTTTGTATTAAAAACAAACTACGCAGTCGATCAGTTCACCTTAGAAGCGGCCATCTTTGGATCTAAGAGGAGAAACAAACATCAAATATGTGCGAAGATGGTGGGCACGTGCAGAAAGAAACGCAGCCAGATAATAATCATGTTTTATCGTTTACATGGGTCAGTTTTTGTTTTGAGTGGTTTATGAAAAGGTTTAAACTCCCTCTCTGTGTTGTCTGGTTTGGGCCTCTTTATTCTGACTGAGGTGTTCACATGAAGCGTTTTTACATTTTTTTGGGTTTTTAAACTGATTATAATCAGAATATTAGGCTCCATGTAAAAGCAACTACTGATGCTGGCTGTGGTCGGAGGTGAAACAGACTAAACTTTCACCCTGAGACGACAGAAAACTGCCTTTCGACCTTGTGTTGCTCTTCAACAAGTTACCAGTGTTGAGAAACAGACACATCTGACCTCAGTGTCCACTTTCTAGGTTTTCTGGAGCTTTCAACCAAAACCACAACAGATGGAATATCTGCGGTAAAAGCTGTTAAATGAGTGACAATGTTTTGTTAAACCTACAATGTCATTCAGCTCTCAGTCTCATCAGAAGTGGAGATAAACATACAACGTTTGTCCTGAAGGTGGCGCTAAAGGAAATGTTAGGTATTAACAGGGCTGTAAGAGTTCATCCTCTGGAGAGCACGAGTATCTAAATCTACTGACAGTCCGTACAAGAGTTTTATATATCTTCCACAAAGAGTTCACACATCTAATATTCAAATAAACGTGTTTCTGTGTGTTAATATGTAAGTGCGTGTGTTGATATACAGTATATGACAGCAATAATAATAATACAGCAACCATACAAAAGTACATTAACACAGTGTTAACGAGCTCTGCGGCCCAGGAACCAAGAAATAAAATCCATAATGAGGTGAAATAAGATATAAAAAATACATTAAAAGCAGCATAAATTAACACATAGAGGGGAATGTGCGTGTGTGTGTGTGTGTGTGTGTGTGTGTGAGCACATCACACAGCAGCTCCTCGCTGTGCGATTTCCCAGAATTCCGAGCGGCAGCAGCACTCGATGATAGTGATATTAAGGAGGAACTGTTGCAGAAGGACTCGATTGCTGTCTCCCATATTCTGTGTAATAGAATGTAACTAGCATCATTATTTTTTCATCACAGCCCTCCCACAACTGTCTCCCACATCTAGGAACATCACTTTCCTCTCAGCTCCATCTCCTCGCTCTCCCTCGCCGTTCCTTCGTCACACTGCGAGTCAATTAAAGAGCACAAGATAAAAAAGTAAGGAAGCGGGAAAAAAAAACACAAAAAGGAGGCTGCGGCAGCTCGCTCGTTCGCTCGCACGCTCTGGGGCCCGGCGGTGGATTCTGAAGCTCCACACCGCTCCACTCTGGGCTGACATCTTGGATCTGGTGATGTTTAAAAAAAAAAGGAAAAGAGGTAAAGAGAAAGAAAGAAAGGCATGATGGGGTTGAAGTTGAAGAGTCTCGTGGCAGCGGCGCCGCAGCCTGGAGATTAATTTTTTTAATTATTTCTTTGCCTGCTGAGGTGGACTCGAGGAGAAGTGAAGTGATCACTGTGGCTACAAACAACAGCTGGACTTTCATGACTGGTCGTCACACGCCAACGGTCAGTAAAGATGAGTCTGTGTTTGTAACGTCACACACGCCGACCACATGATGATGTCAGCAGTTAAAAGAGCGGCAGAGCATCTGCTGAAGGAAGTGAAAGTTGTTTAGATATGTTCACGTGATGCTGAATCAAACCTGACTATTAGGATGAGATGACCGTCAGCTTCTTCTTCTCTACATTTCTGTGTTGAATAAACAACAAATCCAAGAACACAAAGTGTATTTTACTCTACCTGGAAACAGCAGATGGAGAACGGCTCACAGCTGAATCTGGTTCAAAGCATTTCTCCTCTTTAAATGAGGTTAATGGTTTTTATGCCTGACATAAAATGTAATTTAAAAAGAAATGACCGTTGCAGATGAAAGAGATGATTTACAGAATAAAAGCATTTAAATCAGCTCATATCTGCCGACATTAGGCTGCGATAGAGAGGATGTGAGAGTAAAATGACTTTTAATTAGTCTTAAATTCATCGCTTAAGGTTAAAATAAATAACGTGAACAAAAGTCAACATTTACGTTCAACATCGACTTCACAAACAAGAAGCTGAAGGATGAACTGACACAGGACTACAGTCTGCAGGGTGGAGACAGGAGCTGATGACGGTCTCACACCGAGTCAGATGGACCTGTTTCATCCATCTGAAGGACTTAAGCAGGGAGGAGTGACGAGTGTCAGGCAGTGTCGTCACTCCCGTATGACATATTTCACTATGAAATCAGGAGATTAACAGGAGAAATAACTATATAATAAAACTAGAATGGCACCCAGTAGAGCACATACTGTACCTCCAACAAGGTCCAAATGTCCCCTTTAATTCAATCAAGACTCATCCAATATTGAAGTCAATAGCCTGGTACCACTTTACATTATAAACCACCTATAACTACTTAACCACAATTTAAGCTCACCAGGATCTCATAGATACCTGCCACCTGAATACTAGAAATTAAAGAAAAATACTTCTTCTGGTTGCCAGAAACACGGCTGGTAATGTCCCAAGGTCTCCTTCAAAACACCCGGTTCCATCGCCACAAACATGGCTTCAGGTGGCCTCGATTGCTGTGAAAAACATCTGGATTTGGTCACAATGAACATGGCTGGAAACATCTGCAGATCTCCTTAAGTGTATCCATTGGTGTCGAGCTTTTAAAGGCTGCAACGCAGACTCGAGCTGCAGTCGTCTGTTTGGCAGCTTCGTCGTCTCTAACTCCACCTCAGGATGTGAAGGTCAGTTAATAAACACATAACGTGAACGTTTCACACTCACAAACTTATCAGTGGTTTTCAGAAAAGGTCACTGCTAACATTATATGGCTGCTGCCAGGCTGTTTAAAGAAAGTGAGGAAACGTTTCTAGCTCCGACTCTTTTATCTGGATCCACACAAAAAAGTTAACAGGGTCTATTCCAGGCCGAGACTCATCCTTAATGCAAGTTAGGTGGAAATCTGCTCAGTAGTTTTTGTGTGATCCTGCTGACAAACCAACAAACGGACAGGGGTGAAGACAGCACCTTCTTGGCGGAGGTAGGAATCAAATATATCAATATTAAAGGGTTAAAAATGGGGCCTTATAAGTTATTTTACTATCAACTAAACTGCAGCAGTGAGTCAGCACGTAGGATGAGCACCGAGTTATATGGTTACCCCTGAGTCCTGAGCCTGTTGGCGTGTATGTGTGTCTATTAAGGTAGAAAAGCACTTTACTTTTTCAGTCTTATATTTCTCAAAACTCACATTTTTCGTGTTTTTAAAGGTATTTTCATGAACTTCACAGATGTCTACGTTCAGCTCTGAATCATAAAATGTAATTGTACAAACGCTGAAACCAAAGTGTAGATATGGTATTTCTGATGACTGAAAGTCTGAAAATATTGGATTTAAATGATCGCAGAGCAGCATACAAAGTCCCAGCCGGGGGGTGCGAAGCATAAGTGCAGTACTGAAATCTACTGAATTCGATTTTGTGATTCATTTTTTACCAGCGTGAATCTCACACTGATCTGCACTGATCTAACATTCAGCAGTCGTTTTCAGCTGTAACACAGCGCTCAAACTGTGCATCCACCTGATGAAACTCAGCAACAAGACCCGCAACTCTCTGGACCAAGAAAGAAGTCATCTCTGATGGTTAGTAAAGAGCCATTTGGTTCAAACAATCAGTAATAAACTCAGAGCAGCGGTTGAATCTGTATGTCGCCATCTCTCGTCGACACGCCGGCTTCACTCCTGACCTGTGACGTTGTGATCTCACCTGCAGGAACAGGTGGAGGTCTCTGTCAGGTCTGCTGGTGTCATGTAATCCCCCTCACAGATGAGACCGTCAGACGCCGCCGGCCTATTTTCTGCTCGCTGCTCGTCCTGATTGCCTCTGAGAGATCAATCAGCGCTCCGCCGCACCGCTCCGCTCTCTCCTCGCCGACACGCATCACATAAATAAACTCAAATTACTGGACGCGGCGTCCGTTTTCTGGCTTGTCTTGCTGGGAAAAAAAGACGGTCAGTTTTTCATAATCGCTCCATTTGACCGAGCTCACACCATTTTCCCCCATACAAAGGGCTGTGATTGTGCCCCGCCAAACACCGCTGTCCATTTCCAAGACAAATACTCGTGTTTTCTTCATATTTCTGGAGGTAATGGAGAGGCAACACAAAGCATTAGCCGCAGCTCACAGTCTGTATACGGTCATATTAAAGCGCCGGCCTTTTCTTTTTGCCTCTTTCACACATCCACTTTGTCCCAAACCGCTCAGATATTACACATATCAGAAAGCCATTTCAAACATTTAGCTTTCTGTAGACTGTTGTGCTTTGTGCCATTAGTTCAGTCAGCGGCCCTGAAAGTGGAAAATAAAGCTTTCAAAGCGGGGAAGTCAACACCTGTACACGCGAAACACAAACACAGGCTGTTTTCTTTTTGTCTGCTTGATTTTGGTGAAACCATCAAAACACCTTAACCCTTCGATATCTGTGCTGAAACCACCTTTTTCTTTTTGGATAAATGCTTCCCTCAGATTATGAGTCATCCTCTCAATTTATGAATTTGTACCCTTTAGTTTCTCATTTTGAGCCCTAAAATGATTTGCCATGCAGCCAAAGACTGTTGTATTGTACTGAGTGAATCAACATCGTGATTTAACAGCCAAAACCTGAAATACATCCGTGGATCGCAGTCAAGGATCAGAATAACAATGAATAAGAGAAATCCGTCGTGCGGGAGGCGAGGAAAAACAGAATGAAGGAGCGAAAAGTCAAGTTGAGGAAATCACTCATCTCAGCTCTGGAAATAAGAAATTAAAAGTCGACTAAATTCAATCAAGTTCTGAAGGAGAATTTTAGTTGCTCACCGTCTTTGGAAATAAATGACAGGAGAGGCCCTTTATCAAGTCTTATCAGTGTATGTGTCATGATGTTGTGGAGTGTTTGAGTTTGTACACATAAGCTTTATTAAAACGTGTAAATTCTACTATTTAAAATAAGACACAGTACGAGCGATCAGAACAACACCAGATCGAAATGAATTTATAACAAAAATCATGTTCCCAAAACAAAATGGCGACTGGTCCGTCCCTCACAGGAAAAACACATGAATTTCACACATGAAAACACAGTTTCCACAGGTGCTCCATATGACGCAGCATGTGATCTCATGCAAAACATTAGGAATTCATGTGTTTTGGATTTTACCGCCAAAAAGTCAGAATTACTTTCAGGCATGAACTCGGGTTTTTGTAAACAGGGTTTTCTTAAAATGAAAATGGAGAAGAGAAATCACCTCCATCCTACCAAAACACCTGAAAACACCCGAAAAAGCCGATCACATGACCATTCAGGTACACTGAGAATGTGTGTGTCGGTGTAAACTTTACTCGCTTACCTTTAGTCTATAGTTTGTACTGTATATTTGACGAGGTACGAGGGCTGTGGCGAAGTCATTTTTTCTGAAAACAGCACAATAATGATGAGGCAGTGAAACGTGTCTCTTCTTCACAGAATCATTTCATTGAATGTTTTCATTAGCAGCCATTTTGTTTCTCTGATCTATGATTGTATTTTATTTTATGTCCATTTGTGTTGTTCTAAACATAAACAATGTAACATCCAATCTGACGTTTTAATAAAGCTTATGTGTCGTTTTAATTAGCTCGCTTGGTCTGCTTTCTTCTTGGTCTTTTTTTAACATTTATTATTTTTAGAATGAACAGGAACATTCTGCTCTGAACCAAATCACGTGTATTATTTTTTCAATCTTTTAATTTGCTCAAATCCTTCACTGAGTTTTTATCATTAAACGTGAAGATAGAACCACACGCACTGCATGTCTCATTGTTATTAATTAATGTGTTTATTTTAAGTCCACAGGATCTCTGAGTGACTTGCTGTTTTTATTTAATGGCAAATATATGTATTATATTATTATATTATTATAAAGTATCAATTATTTCTTTATTCTTTCCATTATTGTTATTTTCTATATGTGTTGTGTATATTTAGACTGTTTCATAGTAATGTGTCTTTAAGAATTAATGATATAGAACTAAAATATGACGGATGGTGATGAAAACAGTCACTGAACAGACTAATTCTACGTGTTCACATCATCACACAACACCAGCGTCCATACAATAAACTGGTATTTTAACAACATGTTAATCTTGAATGCTGTTATAATCTGCGAGGCCTTTTGTTCGGCGCGTGTTCATCACTAATAGACTCCGTCGGCCTCTTCGTCTTCATCTGCCTCCGTCATTTCATCTGACTTCTCACTCTCCTCTTTAACCTACATAAGAAAATTAAAATCCTATAATTATCTTCAATTAACAGAAAGAGGGACATGCAGTGATTAAGGAAATCAAGTTCAGGGACTATTTTCATTATCTCCCCCCTCCCCTACATCCCCCCTCCTCCCCCTTTCTTTAACGTTCACCTTTAAGCTCACTGAACTGATTTTAATTAACTTTTTTTTTTTACTCTTTTGTTTCTCAGCTAATCGGAGAGAGGCCGTCCATTGCCGTGACAATGTTTGACACCAGATAAACAGTGTTTGGACAAGATGGACAGACAAAGGATGGGTTTGTATGGCTGCTGGAGACGTGGATGGATGTATTCATGCTTTTTTTTTTGATTAATTGAGACAGAAATATGATTAATTAATGGCCCGTGTCTTTTTATGTCTTTGGATTTTTGAACTCCCATCAACAGAGCTTCTCAAATGAAGCTCCATTCACTGCCAACTCTCAGATCTGCCAATTCTACCCCATGTTTAAGCTCAATAAGCTCTGAGTCACTTTTCCGTAAAGGGTGTGATGACTATCTGATGTGGTGGAGCATTTCTGTAACACTTCATCAAGTCTGATTTGAATTACTGTCATAAAGAGGCACAATAAATAACCTGTTTGGCAAAATTCACATTTCTACATGTGACATGATGCGTGGATGTACTTCCAGTGGAGCTTTAGTAACACACAGTGTTTGGTCCGTTTCTGACTCACCACGGCAGCGTATCTATTCTGTTGCAGCTCCGGCAGTCCAGATCCTTCCTTAACAGATATGCAAGGCTCCTATTTTTGCCGGATGCCGAAGCACGGTGCATCAATTCAGCCGAATTCAGCACAGGGCAGACAGGAAGTCAGACACCGAAACACCATCAAAACACCTTGTTAAGTTTCATAATAAAACACTGTCTTGACGCCAGCACAAAGATCTCAAAAAAGAGTCAAGTCCAAGCACTTCTTTTAATCCTTTGGTTGGGAACACCAATGTTTTGTCTGTTGTTGTGTTTATAACACATACATGTATAATTGCGATCGGGCATGATTGTGTAATTACCGCAGGAACTCCTTGGTCTCGTCACTCCAGCTGTCCGACAGTGCTGCATTGTGCTACACTCAAAAAACTTCAGCAAGGCACATGCAACCAGTGGAATTGTGGACTAACACCAGCGACGCCAGCGATCGACTCTGCTGGTTACTGAAGCAAATAATAGTCACTATGTACACCCTCTCGCTTGCCTAATGAACTTACATCATCACTTGACATGGTCCACATAAGGGTAACTTTATAACCTTCTCTGTGCTGCTGAGAAGGTGGAGGTAGGGCCGGGCAGGTGAGGGGTGAAGAGAGAGGGGAGGTGTGGCCGACACATGCTGAACTTCCACCACTTGTGGGGCTCAGTTTGGCATTTAGGTCCTTTAAATGTAGCCAGTGTGCTGTCATCAGATAAAGGCCCAGTCGCCTGGCGCTGGTACGCTGCAGCGGTCATGATGTTATGTTGTATTTCTTTCTTCTTCCCCCCTCACTGTTCGGGGCAGGAGAGGAGACCATCAGCCTGTTTTCTATCCCTGCCAGCTGCTTACAATATGAATACAACAGTATGTAAACTAATTAAATGGTCAACGTAACGGCTCGTTTAGAGTTAATATCCCTGGGAACTGCTTATTGTATCAAACACGCAGCATAATTCTATATTCTGACTAATAAATGATGTGTTTATTATGAGAAGCAGGGATGAACCAGGCTGAATAAGCAACCACACAACAAGTGCACTGTTAACATCAATCTGCTGGCTAATTAGCCGATTAGATAATCAGAAAACTTACCACTGCTTCACATCTCTGCAAACTGGACTGAAGTCCGTGATGAAGAAGACTGAGATGCCACTTAAAAGCTCTGGAGAAAGCTCCAGGTGAGCCTCGAGTGATGATATATTTAGTACTGGCGCAGGTTGATTTTCACATCTCAGTGAAATGAAAAGAATCAGTCAGTGTTTCTTTGTTTTGGCTGAAAACTTTCTCCAGTCATTGAATGAAATCATTTGTCATTGCAGACTCCTCTGCGTGTCAAAGGGACAGAATTTAGGATTTTAATTTCAGAGCAGAAAAGCGAGCAGTTGTTGTTTTTCTTCATAAACTGACAAAAGCATCACTGTGTCTTCTTTTTTTTTTGTATTTTCACTTGATGCACAGCAGAAACTAAAGAGGAAGGAGCTGCTGTCAATAATCTGACTGCTAGTACAGTGTGAGGAAGCTGCGAGCGCTTATTTGTCTGTCAGCCAAGAAATTCACAGTCAGAATCCGTTTTTCTGCCAAGTACGTGCACATACAAAGGATTAATCTGGGAGACATGCTCACCATGGAATAATACACGAGTGAAAAACAACAGCTGGCAAGCAATTATGCATCTGTCTGCATAAACCTAAAGTTTGTAAAGTACAGGATATTCTGAAAATGGACATTTTCACCTCCGCGTGCATTTTTTATCCTTGGAGGACTTCTGGCGAAATTATGTTTTAGTCAAGTTTTCATGAAAGGAAAACATTGGACGGCCTCCAAGTACAGCTGACTTAAGCTGACTGCAACATGTGTAAATGTATTGTAGAGATGTAGTGATTATAAAAACAGCGAGCTTAAGATTTTAATTACAAGGATGTTTTTAGTCTCTGTGCACCTCCACACAGGGACCATGAGCAGCTCTGATTGGAGCTCTGTTCAGGTTGAAGCCGGGCAACCAAACTTCATCAACTAACGAGGAAGATGGAGGTCAGAGTTGTTCGAACACAACACTTGAAGTTTAAAACACTCACTGAAAACCTTGAGTCAAAGGCCTCGAAGGTTTCAGTCCTGGTTGATTTGGCGACACCTGTAGTTACTGTTGGTAACAACAAACCAGTCACTGAGTTCTTGTGTGAAATTGCCAGATTAGGCCACAAAGATGACTGGAAATGTCCGCATGTTGGGGCAGAACAGCTCTGGCTGTGGGCTCAGGAGCACCGAGGGAAAAAACGCTGCACTTGTGTCTTGTTTCTGTGACAACAATATCCTGACAACTGTTGCTGTATGATCCACACTGATCCTCTGAGGTTTACTATCTGTTTGTATTTTATTTGACATCAGACCGAGGAGGATGTGGGTGATGACATAATCCATAGGAGACAAAAATATTATCACCGAGGCCAGGAGAAAGACAAGGAGCGACGGTGACGTCACCAGAGCCTTTCTGAAAAGTTGAGAGATTTTCAACTGGAAGCACAAAAAAGCTTGCTCGCTCCTCATTGGGAACAATTGAAAAAAAGACGCTGGCCTTCAGAAAAAAACACTTAGCAAAGAAGTTAGACAATAATTGGCTTCATTTGCACACAGCGAGAGTCTGCTAACAGCAGAAGAAGTTGGTGGTGTGCAGCTGCACAGCTCACTGTGGCTGCTCCTGACCAATCTGTTTCTCTCTGCAATATTGCAAACTGATCCAATGTTAGATAAAGCCTACGTGGCGCCCCAGTAGCTCAGTTGGTAAAGCATGTGCACATACAGAGGCTGTGTTCAAATCCAACCTGTGGTCCTCTGCTGCATGGCCTCCCCGCTCCCTCACTGTCCTATATAGATAGAGGCCAAAAAATATATTTGTCTTGTTTTGTAGATGCATTTTTGATGAACAACAGCAGTATATGCTAAGCTAACTGACAAATACATTGCATTTCCTGCGACCACTCTATAATAAAACGTGTTTCTCCGGTTGAGTGCTTTTAATGTGAAGCTGCAGCAGCAGCAGATGTTTTGTTTGCCTTAGCAGGAACTTGGAGCACACGGCCTTCTCTCACATGTCAGAGCATTCAGTTCATAAATCTGCTGGGGTTGGAAGCAAAGAAGGTAAATACGGCAAAGAAAGAAATCTCCAGATGACACACCGCTGCAGCTCCTGCACTCACGTGGACCGCGTGGCAGCTGTAACCTGTTAACACGGGCTGAAATGAAAAGCACGACGTACACATGCTGCTCAGGCAGGCAGCGTGTCTCCAGTGTAAGGTAAAGCAAAGGCTTGTGGGAAGCAACCAGGAGGACACGGTTCTGAAAGAATCAGCAGCTCTGATCCACTGTGTGTGTGTGTGTGTGTGTGTCTGTGGTTGGGCAGGGGTTGGACCGCCCAGGGCAACGCCTGCAGGGTTGAAGTGGAAGGAAGACAGAAACACTGATCATTCACACTCACACACAAACACACACACTGTTTTCTGGTTTCTGTACAGCACACACATCACACCACCACATATTGAGGCTGGAGTCACACACACACACACACACGCACACACACAGATGCTCTGTGTTGCTTGTGTCCAAACTAATGCAAACAAATATGAAAACACTTTCCACATGCTGTCGCTGATATTTACAGTTTTCAGACAAACTGCAGGATTTAATTAACTCTCCTTAAGGTTGAAGTGAGAAATGCTCCTCTTTAAAAACCTGTTATCTAAAAAAGCACATCACCAACGCTGGGTTTTCTTCTTGTTCATTAAAAGAGAACATTTTGGAAATACACTAATTCACAGACAGCAGCGATGTCAAACAGAAACCTGTGCACGCAAACATTTTCACCTTGTTTCACCAAGTCTGTATAAAACCAGATAAACTCTTCTTCTTCTTCCTCTTTCAACTGCCAAACAACACAGTGAATGTTATCTGATGTAAACCTGGTGCACGAGATTATGGTGAAGAACAAAGTCAACTCCTGCACACACTTACAACTAAGGCCACGGACACATCAAGTAGCTCTGTTACACTCGGAGGACGCATTCAACACACACACATATTCTGTGTGTTGTTGTCGTGTACTTGGCAGCACAACAAAATTAAAGGTACACAAACATCCACACAGAGCCCAGGAGAACACACTGAGATGAGAACATGTAGGTCACGTGGGGATCATCCCTACAGTATATTCCCCGGGTCCTATGTTCCCCGCTTTGTATGTGACCAGGGTAGGGTTAGGGTTAGGGTTACGGTTACCGAAGGGGGAACATAGGACCCGGGGAACATAGGTATGCTCCCCCCCGAAAGCAACACTGCACAGATGCAATTACAATTAAAGGTGTTTGAAGCTGTTTAATTTCTAGAAGTAGGTGAAAGTTTGAATGAAAGAAGAGACAAAAATAATCAGAATATAACAAAAGAAGCTTCCTGTAAACTGAGTTTTAGCATCTACCTGGCTGAAGTTAAAGCAAAACCTGAGCTGTTGACTTCTGTAAACGCAGCCGGCCACAAACAATTTGGATGACTGTAGGTTGTGACATCTCATCTCTCATCTCATCTCTCATCTCATCTCATTGTCTTTCCGCTATGTTCCCTATTGGGGTCCCGGGGTGTTGCCACTTTTATCCCCCCCTTTCGGGGGGTTGCGGGGCTACTGGGGCCAAATCCAGCTCTCACAGGGTGAAGGCCAGGGTACCCCCCTGGATGAGACGCCATGCAGTTCATATATATTCTATTCTATTCTATTCTATTCTATTCTATTCTATATATATATACAAACACAAAGGGGGGAACCTAACTCCATACCATTTAAATGGTTTAAAACCCAACTAAAATGTCCGCATGCTGTCATTCTTCAGGTGTTTGGTAGCTCAGAGCTCCCCTTTTCCTCTGAGAACAGCAACAACTGAAGCAAAAACATAAAATCAGAGACTTGGTGTCATAATGTCAACCAGATTAACAATCAGGAGAAAGACTCCCGCACACTGTCCACTTCACTTGCAATTAAGTTTAATGACAACAACTTTAATGACAATCATTAAACTTAATTGCAAGTGAAGTAGAGAGTGTGCTGGAGTCTTTCTCCTGATTTTGATCTTAAGGTGTGCAAAAGCTGAACTCTGAAACAAACCCAAAAGAGGGTTTTGTGATTCTTTGTCTTAGTGTTTTTTTGAAACACTGTCTGGTGTTGGCCGTCTTAGTACCGTCACACATTTTTACGTCTATACAAAGTTGGAGGTAGAGGTCAGCCAAAAGCTGGATTTTGATGGATATCCTGGGTTGGGTTACAACAAATATTCAACATCTATCCAATGTTGGATTTTAACAGATTTTTGACGTCAATCCAATTTTCATTTCCAACCAACAACTTTCCAGCGTTGGAGGCTGATGTCAAGCTTAGGTTATTGATATCGACGTGATTTTTATTTCCAACCATCTTTCCAATATTAGAGCCAAATGTTTTGGGGGGTTTTTTTGGTATCTTCCATGGCTTTATTGATAGGACAGCTTAGGAGATGACAGGAAATGGCGTGTCACAGGTCGGACTCCAGCCCTGGGCCACTGCAGCGAGGACAAAGCCTCTGCAAGTGGGACGCGTGGTCTACCAACTGAGCTACCAGGGCAGCCTGCCAAATGTTTTCTGATGTTGAACTCAACAATGAAGTTGATGTAAGTTGCCAGCAAAGTCAGATCAGATAAATGGAGGGGTTTTCTTCATGTTTACCGGGCATATTTCAGTAGGTTGTGATTATGCATGATATAAAATACAGTAAGAGCACCTGGGTTAGTGGATCGGGCAGCTAATGAGAGGAGGCAAGAGTGGACATGATGATCCACTCAGTGAGATCCCAACAGCTGCTGGGAATAATCATGGAAAAGGAGCATCGTAGTGTGATTTACATAAAGCTGAACTGACAACATTCAGTACAACAATGTACACAATCAGAAAAGACCTCGACCTATTTTTATGCTAAACTGCACCAACAAAGCCTGTTTGCACAAAAGGAAGACGAGGTGTTCGTAGGTGAAGTAGACTGTGATCCTGTGGAGAACATGAACGTCTGAGTTCATCACAATGCGTCCAACATTTGTTGAGTGTCACCACCCTGAGCTCTCCACCAGCCCGGCTGAAAACAATGGAGAACCGCACAACACGACCACGCAGCGCCTCCATCTGGTGAACAAAGTGTATGAATGGGTGAAGCTGATTGGACAAACGGCATTAATCCGGGTCACGCTAGCAGCAGGCTCAGTAAAGTATCCCAGACGTCTCCGGTTCCTCCTGGGAGTCCCGAGGCGTTCCCAGTCCAGATGGGATGTCTAATCCCCCCAGTGTGTTCTGGGTCTGTTCTGAGCCTCCTCCCAGTTGGACGTGTCCAAAAAAAACTCCACAGGGAGAAGTTCTGATCAGACAGCCAAAACCTCCACTCAGACGGTTTCTTTCAACAGGAAGCTTAACTTTGCAGCAGTCGGATCAATAAAAACTGCTCTGATAATATTTCTTATGTTTACTGTCCTGTTAATGGTCTTTGTTCCTACTTCTAATTCATATTTAAAGGGGCGCTTTGTAGTTTTAGAGAAGAAATTCAAATAATTTGAATATTTACAAACTCTGAAATTTTTTTTTTTCCATCAGTGAATAAACCAGCTGTTCTCAGAGGAAAATAAGGTCCCAGAACACTGTTTCAAGGTAGAAAGGTGGCAGGGTCGGCCACATAAAGTAAAACAGTATAGATTGTGTTGTCCTTTAAGGACAGTTTGTTTATTCAGTCATGAAAACAAAGAGCCAATGAAGATCTTTCTCCTCTCATTAACATTTCTGCTTCAAACCTACAGACTGCTCCTTTAATCAATGAATGTATCTTGTTTATGTATTTGTTTCATTTTTCATTTAATTGTGCATTTTTTTTGTTTCCTGTAAATTTATTTGGTCAGTATCATATCTCACCTGTTGTCACATGCCTAACATCATTTTGAATATGCTTTCACATATGAGCTTGTGGTTGTATATTTCCCATGTGATTAAAAACTCATATCTGCCATACATGTGGCCTAATTTGAAATCAACTTGACATACAGTGGTGATGAGTCCACATCATAACACATCCTCACATCTAAACGACCTAATAGGTCGACTGCCAGTGAGTTCTCTAAACAACATTACTTTTGCAGCGTACCAGTGACGGGTGAACTGGACCTTCATCTCATACTCACAGTTTGGTTTGGTTGAGGAAAACATTGGATGTAGTCGGACATCCTGCTATTTTTGGCATACTGCATTTCACATACTTCATATTGGGACAATCTTTATGTGGTATACTGAATAATATGGTGGTATGTGTATTTGAACACAAGGCCTCTTTACTTCTTCACCTGACTTCCTCCTTTGCTCCCGTAACAATGACTACAGCCACAAGAGGCTGCTACCTCACACAAAATGTGAATATGGGTCATAATAACATTTGAAATCTGCACAAGAAGAAAGCTTGGCATGTGAAATATGATATCTCATATCACACAAGTGGAAGGTTTTATCTCCCTTTTATATCCTATTATGCTGTGATTTAGTAGCAGTAAGTTCAAAACTAAACATTTAGATCTCACCAAAACATCATTCGCTCCAACTTTACATTTCCTTAGGTTCAATTTCCAGTTCTATGTTGTGACGGGGCTGTGCTAATGCTCTGGATAGGTTGAAGCACAAAAAAACACTCGGTCAGGGTTAGGAACAGATCGTGTTTTGGCTTAAATTGCCTGTTTTGGTAGCTGGAGACATTTTCCCTTAAAAAATGTCAATATGGTTTGTATGAAATGTACAAAACGTGACGATATCAGTGCAACATTTTATCCTGGCGACTGCACCATGATCTGCCCAGTTTTCATAAAATTTGAGATTCAAATTTTCTATTTATTTTTTACCATTTTTTTTACTTTTGCTGTGTTGTTACAGCAGCTGAAGACACACATTCTGCAGCGACAGAGATCAGCAGCTGAGAAAAACAATATTTTATTTTGGTTTTGATTGCAATTTAATTTGGCTGATTTTGTGCTGGAGTGTTTTATTTGACTGTTCTTTTGTGTTTCGCATGATGTTGTACTGTGTGTGTGTGTGTGTGTGTGTGTGTGTGTGTGTGTGTGTGTGTGTGTGTGCGCGTGCCCAGACGTCACGCAGCTGTGACAGTTTGACTTCAGTGTTTAATCTGTTTAATCCTCTGCTCTGCTCTCGGTCCTCCCATCTTATCTTCCCGCCTCATGATGTTTGTTTGGAGATCTCCAGTTTTTCTGTGTTTCTGATGACAGCGAAACACATGTGAGCGCCATGTGGACTCCACTCCAACCAAATCCTCTTTACTGCTGCTATCAGGAAGGTAAATCTGATCCAGTCATCTTGCATTTGTAAAAGGGGGGACTGTTTGATTTTTATTCATGCAGGTTTGTTTTCCATTTAAGTGACGAGAGGAAAAATGAAAATCTCTAGCAAAATGGCCAAAGCTGATAAATCCAGATAATCTCTTCAGTCCACAGATCTTCAGCAGCAGAGCTGAGTCTGCTGCACACTGTAAAAAACATTGCTCCCATATTTAACCAGTAATGGCTTTAGTTATTTTTGGGATGGAGATTTAACTGATGACCAATATTTAACTGCTCTGATGTCAATATGAGCCCAGATAGAAGCTGCTGAAACTGAAAAATGAGAAAACAAAAAAACACTTTAACCTGAAATTCACATGTGAATAACAACAATGACATGAATAAGTAATGCGATGAAGTAAATTGTGTGTAATCCCTTTAATCCGTGCAACATAAAAATAAGAATAACATGAATATAAACGCCTCAGCAGTGTTTTTTCATATATAACTACACCAGACTGCTTATTTATTACATTCACTGTACATTCATCAGTGGTTCTTGTTGCACTTTCAGACCCTGTGGAAACATTTCTGTATAATTTTCAGCCCGTCACAAGAATAAGTGTCATTTTATGTTTCTGCAAAACATAAAATTTGTAAGTTTGAGAAGGATCATATTAACATTTCACATAAGTTTCTACCATGAGTGTCATGTCACAATCACATTACATGTATTTAAGCTAACTTTCATGTCAGGAGGAGGAAGAAATGGTGGCGTGACAGCCAAGCCAGAGACCACTGTTCAAGACTACGTTTCAACATTTGTTTGCCTGAAGCGATGCTGGGACATTATTTTAAACACCAGCTATTTTAAACCAAAACATGATCTGTGATGAAGTGGTATCTGTGCCTCAACCTAACCAGACTTCAGAGTCAGAACATAAAATTGAAAAGTGATCCTAAAGAAACGTAAAGTTTCAACATATCAGTGGTTTGCAGAAATGTACATTGCCAACATTTATCATGGTGATTGGGATGTAGTTTTACAGGCTGTCCTCACCAGAGAAACGACCATGTAGGTCGACTGTGAAAACAGTTTATTACAACCCGTTTCTTGTTAGGCAGAGATCTAGTGGCCGTTGTAATTATTACGGCAGCAAAGGAGGAAGTCAGGTGAAATAGACCTAGTATAAAGATTGAGAAAGTCTGCATAAGGTGGAGGTGGAGGTGGAGGGTTGGGTTAAACAACAACATGATTTTTACCCAAGAGGCCGCTGTTCATGTCCAGTGTGAAACCAAAAGTCAACATGAGTTCTTTTAACTTACTAATGTAGTTCGTACGTTAAGTAACTGGAGTTACATAAGCCTACATGTTACATAGGTATATTTGTAACTGAAATGACAGATGTAATCTAGTTATTTAAAGGTGCAATATGTAAGAATTTTTGCAGAATGTGAATAAAAGTTCTCATGTATATGGGCTATTATATTGCAAAGGCATATGTACACTGATGTTAGCATGCTAACCAGCTAACCACATCCCATCCGTGTGTAAAGCATCTGTGCTAGTAGTGCAAGCAACAACACTCCCTGGTCCACTTCAGACTGTTAGCTGCACTGCTAGCTGCACAGGTGACAGGTGGTTGATGTCTGCATATTGCATCTTTAACCAAAACCACAGTGTTAACCCCAACCTAACCAGCCTGTGAGTGTATGATGAAGGTCTGGTTCGCCTGTTGAAACGGTCATGATGTTGTTGGAGTCACTTTCAATCAACCCGTCATTGAGGTTTGAGAGTGTGTTGTCATTTTAAATACATGTTTTTGATAAACTGTTTCAGAAAGCTCAGTTTCAAGTTGATTGTAATTGATTGTCTTTATTTCACTTGATTATATAGCTGGTGTAATAAGTTTCCCACTGAGCTTCATACATTTAACCACCAACGTGTCTGTATTCAAACGTGAAGTCTCTGATTTTAAACATGGAATGATTACTATTGACTCTGATCTCTGATGATCGGCAGTGTTTCAGACTTTTTCACCTTCTATTGTTTCCTTCTTTTAAACATCTAATATTTTATATTTCAACATTAAAATGTCTAAAAACAACTAGATATTTGTTATAGGGATGCAAATGTTAAGTGATTTCTTTAATCGATAGTCAGCTGCCTTAACAATCGATTATCGACTAAAAACATGAAATATGTTGAACATATTTCCTTTAGAAAACTGCTTTAACCACTGACATGATCTTTGTTTGTTGTGAAACCAGAGTCGGCTACATTAGGAGTTAAAAGAACAGATAAGGTAAACATAAAGTTATTGAATTTTAGACGAAATAACACAAAACAATGACTTCATTTTAATCACGGAGCTTCTGTCTGTCACTGTTCAACAACGAGCAAAAAAATCCAACCAATACTGAAGCAACTTAAAGGCTAAAATGGGATATCAGTTTGCGTAAAATGTCTCTGTGATCTGTTATAAGCTTTTTGATGTATCTCATTGTTACAATGAGATACATAAAAAAAAAAAAACAGAAACAAAAACAAAAACAGATACATGACATTGTCGATCAAGACATTTTTAATTGGTTCAATTCTTAACGGTGATTAATCGATTAATGATTAATCATTACCATCCCTGATTGAGTTGTGTATCTACATGATCCCAAATGTTTCAAATGACTCGAGGTAATGATGCGGTTCATTTGTCTGCCTGTGGCTATAACTGCCAGGGAAACATCAGAAGGAAGTTGGCAAACGTGACTTAATATGAATAAAACTTTAAGATGATGACTGTTTAACAATAAAGACAACAACTCCCATGATCCCCTGCTGCTGCTCGACATCATCAAACTTAATCTTTTGTTTTGATTGAGAGACACCACAAGCACAGTTACACACTGTGTTTAACACCTGTTTCTGGGCTAGCATAGCTGCTAACACCGTAGAGCTTTCACAGATTTTTTTTTCTTCTGTTTCATTGACAGGCTTTAGAATCAGATGTGACGTCACCTCATACCATTCAGTGCTCGACTGCTGCTAACTGTAGCATCAACAGTGCTGACGCTTCAGGCTCCATTAGGGGTAAAATAACAGTTGAAACTAAGGTAAGCTGCGTTAAACTGACCACAAACACACTGTTAAAACATGAAGCAGTGTTAAAACACACATTCTCTTTGTTCTGTTCTGGTAAGTGGTGATGTGAGAAGGCAGCGGCTCCCACTGAGGGGTGTGTGAAGAAAAAATCAGACGAGCTGTGAGAAGATGTTTATTTATTTCGTTTTTTCAGATTTTCCTTTAACATTTGTGGCTTTTTCTGTGAAGCAGTTGAAAGAAAACATCTCTTTTTAGTCGCCCAATAAACAGGATCAGTGATGAGGGGCTGCTTCATGGTACACTATGGTTTAGATCTCACCAGCCAAAAAAAAAAGGTTTAAAACAATTGCACAGTTTTCAAAACTCACTGCCAGATATACAATTTAGTCTGCACTTGAGATTTTTGCGAAATTTTAAGTTCTTGTCTTACTGACATCATGTCTGAAGTGGAGCTCAAAACATGAACATCGTTACATTGAGCAGGCAGTGTAAACACAACCCTTACCTCCAGATGTTAGGACCCAAAAATGAACAGAATATCTGGTAAAGATCGTCTTTTTTTTGCAGTGTATTTACAGTGAGCACACTGACTCTGTTCTTATATAAATGGAAATATGCTCCTTCATCTCTGATCACACATAACATCAGTCCTCTTCCTTTTGTTGTATCTTTTTGTAGTTGTGTTGTGTAAAGCTAACACGCGACAGGGCATAATTACAGATTCCAGTATGTTAATAAAGAAGCGAGTGCTGATTTAGCTAAGAGGCTCAGTGTGTACCGTTTAAAGCCAAGTTTCCCCCTCGTCTGAATATTCATCAGAGTCGCACTCAGCCGAAGATGAAACGGCCTCATTGTTCATCAGCGGCGGCGGCGTGCCGGCTCGTTCATGTTATGCACATATTAATGATGAGGACAATTCACTTCGAGTGATTCCTAATCTGTTGACAAGAAGTCTCTGCAGGCCCTTCAGTGGGTTTGATGCAGATGATGACGATGTTTTATCTGTAAATCCCCTCGAGAAGAGAGACGGATGAACACTGCAAAAAAAAAAAAAAATAAAAATCTTCAAGTCATTTACTCACATTGTCGTTTCCTGAAAATCATTTTATTTCAGCGAGATGAAACATCGTCCACTGGGACCAGATTGTTCAGCTGTTTTCTTTAGAAATGTATCCAAAAGTCCAGATTGTGTATTAATAATGTGTTGAAATAAAGCTGACTAAAGAATGAATCCACATGCAGTGAGATTAAAGGAGCATGCCCTTGTTTTTGCATATTTTAACAGTATTAACATATTGGCTGGAGTGTAAACTGATCCTGTTTCCACCCTCACATTCTGACGCTGTGGAGGTTTTGACCACTAATTGCACTGAGCAGCGTCTTTACAAGTTAATCCCTGTTTTGTTTTGTTGTGTTGTGTTTGTGTGGTGCACAGGCACAGGGACACACTGTGTTTCTGGATCGCTCCATTAAATGCAGTAATGCATCAAAACAAAGGCAGTGAAGAAGACTGCGAGGACGAGGATGTAAACAATGTTTATCAGCTTTAATGTTTTGTAAAGAAGGAAATGCAAAGAAGAAAGGAATATAAACATGACTTTTGTGACGGGGCAACTTTAATTTTAGCCGGTCGACGTCTGATTTGGTTTCCAGTTCATTTCCTGTGCAGAGATGTCGACTCAGGTCATTTATTTGCTGTCAAAACAAGTTGCAGGTCATCGAAACAGTGACTCGAGTCGACTCGAGAGTCATCTTTTAGTCTTGGAAGTTAAAAACTTGTGACTTTATTTGAGACACGATGACTTGAATGACTCGTTAAATTTTTTCAGCTTAGTTTTTTAAGTCTTGGTGTTTTAAAAGTGTCCAGGAGAGAATATTTTTCTGATTGAGACGAAATAAAGAAATGAATTAAGCTTTTTTATGAAGTTATTTGTTTGTTTGTTTTTGTTAATTATCAAGAATTATGATGCAAAGTCAGTTCCTTTTCATGCATTTTGAACAGGTTATAAAATGGCCAGTTATATCATGAGACAGGTAATACCTTGTCTTTTATCTTGATAAAATCTATAAACTGCAGGTGAGACTGCTGTATCTTGAGAGAGAGTGACTTGACTTGCCAAAAAAAAATAAATGTCTTTGTTGTGTTTGTGGCAGTAAAGCTCTTCAGTAAAACGTTAAAGTCACAGGCTCTCTTTGTTAAAGGAACAAGTTGACCCATTTTTAAAAAAATGTGATTTCCAGCATGTTGTATTGGAGTCGACACAACACATGAACTACGAAGACATTTCATTTTGATCAACTAGATGTTTGATTTGTGTTTAGATTTAATTTAACTTGTATTTCAACAAACCTTTGTGGTGCATGAACCAGTCTGTGTGTATTTTTTGTCTGTTCTGTAAAAGAAGACAGAAATATGAGCCGGCCGGGTCAGAATATTTCTCCCATGTGGACTATGTTTAATTTTCTCCTAAATCAAGAACAATTTCTTTTATTCCTGTGTGCAGAATTAACATCATTTTCTTGTTTTTAAATGTTCATGTGTATTATTTTCACATGTGATGTGAGATTAGATTTTCCACACACGGTACATTTTTAAGGTATTTTTCCTTCTTTCCCCAGAAACCAAACCTGGTTACCTTATTGCTCGATTATTTAAGAAAATATCTTGAAGGCTGAAGATGAGTCAGACGAGCTTGTTATCTTGCTCACCCACACATACGTATCTGAAGCCGACTGGAGTGACTTGTTGACCTTATTTCTCACTTTCACTGTAAATTCAACATTATCTATGTTGTATTTTGAAGGAACGTTAGAATTAAGAATTAAATAAAACCTCAGATATCAAAGAGGACGGTTTTAGATAAACATTTGCGTGAACTCATTCACTCCTCATGCCGTGTGTGTTTTTTTAGTTTCAACACTTGGATTAATCTGTTTTGACTTCTCTCTAACTGCAGCTCGTGCAGACAGCAGCAGCTCTGTGGTGTCAGAACGGAGGCTGAAGTGCAAACCGTGATCCAGATCCGACCGTTTCCACAACTATTTTTATCGCTCGCTAATTAGCGAGACTTTAATTTCTGCTCCGTCCTCCAGACGGACCACAGGGGGTTTAACACTCCACAACCTGACGCTCCCCGCTCCCCTCTTTTTGCCCTCCACCTACGCCATCATGTAAGTGATGACAACTAATGAACAATGAGGAAATATGAAGTATAAAGTGTTCAGTATATATATAAAGCTGCAGACTGTGAGAATGCAAACACATGAGAAAGCTGTGATCTTATGGTCCAATTACACAATTAATTGTTCTATTTTTTGACACGATGTCCTCCCTGGGAGGAGGAGTCACATCCGTCAGTGATGTTATTATTACTGTTGGTCTACAGTCACACTCTGTAACACTAAACTGTCAGATGAACCAAAGGACAGGACAGATTTAGATCTGACCTGATGAAAAGTTAGAGGACCACCAATGTAAATACATTCATTCTGATATGGACATAATCCATTCAACAGCTGGACGTGTAAATCAGTGGAACACACAGACAGATGATTTTACACTAATAAAAATATATCTTCGTGTTTAACATTTGCCGAATTTACAAGAAGGTCCAAATAATAAAGAATTAGTCAGAGACAGCGTTTCACAAAGTTTATAAAGTGTCTCCTAACCCAACAACTCACTAAACTGAGACATTTGTTAAGGGAGTCTGGGGACTTTCTCCACGGGGACAAAGAAGTAGCCTATGCTGGTTACTGTTTAGTGTCTTTGTAAAATGTGACATGTTCAGCATCAATAACATGTTTCTTCTTTCATAAATGGAGTGTAAATGGTGAAATCAGTGTAAACAGTGTGTTCAAACAGCTGCTAAATGTTGGCAGGTAAGACTTTAGCACTTTAGACACAGAAGCAGACAGGCTGGTACAGCCATGCTGCCACAAACTGACACTTTTTACAAGGAGACAAACAACTTCATGTTTTCATTTAATGCTGAATTTACAAGAAGGAGACAATGACTTAGAATCTGTCAGAGACAGAGTTTCACAACGGTTATGAAGTTTGTTTTATCTCAACAACTCTTAAAATCACTACATTTGTTAAGGGAGTCTGGTGATGTTGTGGTTACTGGCTCAATGGTTGGATGAGTTGAAACAGATGGTGTGTTCACAAACATCACGTCTTTGACATTACAGTGAACCACATGGGAATAATTCTTCTTCTCCTTCTCTTCCTTCTTCTTCTTCTTCTACAACTTCTTGTCCTTCTTATTCTTCTTCTCCTTTTTCTACTCCTACTCCTTCTACTCCTTCTTCTACTCCTTCTCTTTCTTCTTCTGCTCCCTCTCCTCCTCCTCCTCCTCCTCCTTCTTCTCCTTCTCCTTCTCCTCCTCCTCCTTCTCCTTCTCCTTCTCCTCCCCCCTCTCTTCCTCTAACCCTTGTTACTTAACTTCTTCTGGAGCAGAGTGCTAAATGAAAACAACATCAATGACGTCATGTGTTTCATAGTTTACTTTCTGTTTAAAAATCTTCATCTGCAACGTAACTTGTCCTTCTGTTCAATTAATGTAGTAAAAAGTAATATTTCCCTCTGAAATGAACCAGATTATAATTAACTAAAAAAAATCTTCTTTTTCTGAATTGTTCTCCTCGTTTTCTAAAAATACCATCACTTTTTAAAAAAAAAGGCTCTCTTACCTTCTCACCCTCTCCTCAGGTCTCGACTCATACCGGTCCTCACAAAGAGTAGAAAACACACACATGTACACACCTGTACACACAGTGGGTGTGGCGTCCCCGGCAGCTCTCAGTGAGATGAGTCTGCAGCAGAGAGAATTCATCCAATAACTGTTGGAGGGGGAAAGACGAGAAATTAGTTTTCTGCTCTCGGCTGAAATGAAACAATATGAGCTGCACTGTTTGCAGTGTGCGTGAGTGTGTGTGTGATTGTGTGTGTGTGTGTCGCCCTCACACAAGCCTCCTCATCTCTCATCTCTCCAGCTCCTCAGGAAAGATTTCAAAGCTCCAGAACTCCGTAAATCTTCAGTAACTGAACCTCAGCAGCCAGTAAACACAGCTGACTGTACTTTTATTTTACAAACTGAAGACAGTAACAGTTTGTAGTGTCTGCAGGCGGCTCAGAAGGTAAAGGTTCTTAAAGTGGAACTGGAGGGTCGGATAGTTGTAAAAAAAAAAAAAAAAAAACAGATTGTTGCTTTGTTTTGCTACAAAGAGATGCAACATAATCTGCAGTTCAGTTTTTATTGACTGTATATTAAGATGAATGACGCGTCTGCACTTCCTCCCACTGTACCAAAATGAAACTGAAATATTCCATGTGTGAGTGCTGCCATTTTGTGCTGGTGACGTCATTATGAGCCAGAGCCTGTGCACGGCAGCCACACTGACATGAAATAGAAGGTAAACACAGGTTTAATTAATGAGAATTAATGACGGCTCCGTTCCATTTAGTGTAGCGGAGACTTTCTAGTGAGCCGACATGCACAATAGCAGCACCTTGACTCTGTTTGGAAGAATCTTAATTAGTATCATTAGTAACAACAGTTTACTGTATTATGTCAAATGGCTGCTGTGAAAAATATCTATTGAGAGCAGGGCTCAGCTGTCAATCATGGCGTCACATCTGTTTACCAAACCAGGAAGCAACCTTGGTGTTCTGTTGTCGCTGGCTAGCATGTTTCAAGTTAGCTTTAAAGATTATAGTTAAGATTCTCCTTTATATTACAGTATGTCAGCTCACCAGCTCGATTAGTTTGCAAACTATCCCTAATTAGTCACCACATCACTGAGCTAACACTTGCATCCATTTTGTAAGGACATGTAGCGGGCCATCCTCATCAGAAGAACCGTATAGGTCGACTGTGAAAGCAGCTTGTCACGACCCATATTTACGTTTCTTGTTGGAGGTGACCTCTAGTGGCTGCAGTGAATGTTACAGCAGCAAGGGAGGAAGTCAGGCAAAGTAGTATAAAGAGCAACAAGGGTTGGGGATGGATGGTTTGGTCATTCAGGAGACCTCTGTCTATGTCCTGTGTGTAACCAAAAGTGAACGTTAAGTTATTTTAATTTGCTAACGTAGTAAAGTGTTGTCACTCACATAACATAATGTGAAGTCTAACTGTGAGAGTACCACAAACATCCGGTGTTGAAGTCTGAAAATGTCTCTTAAAATGATTTATCTTTTATTCTGTTAATGATTAATTAGCTGGCTAAATGGCAATTAACAAGCCAGCTAGCAACCTTGATGGTCCATCGTTGCTGGCTAGCATGTGAAATTAGCTTTGTACTTTGTATTATATTAGCTCACATTAGCTTGAATCCTCTCAGGCATTCATTCGTGCCCCCAGTAAAATCCACCAGTCACATGATTCATGTACAGTCGATCAGTTTAATGTATCACAGACTCTTCTTCATATCTACTGGATGAACTTTGACTCTTGTTGTATTTATACCTCCACCCATTTCTTTAAAATCATTTCACAGTGAATTATTTAACACTGCAAAACACGCTGCACACTTTACAGTACCAGTGTTTGCTGCTGTGTGTGTTTGTGTGTGTGTTTGTGTGTGTGTCTTACCTGAGGGCTGACAACAGCAGCTCTGAAGCTCTGCAGCTGTTATTATTATTTTACACTTTGTTTTAACACTTCCTTCACATGTGACTGGAGCTGCGAGCCTCCTGCTGTCTGCTGGAGCGGCTCAACAAACTGCCTCAATTAAGACTGATATGAGCTCACCTTATCTGATGTGATCCGCTCTTATCTGACGTCTGCTGGATAAACGTCTTGTTGTTGAAGGAGGAGAGTTTGGTGCAACATCGAGCTACTGAGCCTGTGTTTGCAGGAACATGTGAAGGCAGAGCTGCATGAGGAGGGTCCAGACCAGTCAGGTCCATTTAAGGCTTATAGGTTCAATTTTCTATTATTATTTTTTATTAAAACATCAATTGTGGTAAGTTGGAACAATTTATTTGACAAAAAATAAATGATAATCTTGATCCGGTCAGTGTAAAGTGCAGATTTTAGTCTTGTTTTGTTGAAATGTTTACCTTTTGCAGTGTGGAACTGAAAATGTTAAAGTTAAAAAATATACATAATATTTTTCTATTTGACGAAATATGAGTTCACAAACAGGGGCACATTTTAAAAGCTACAAAAACAAAACACTCAACATCAAACGTCAATGCAGGAACTTATTTGTGTTTACAAATGTAGTTGTTTTTTATCATCTGTTACATTCGTTTCTTACAAATTACATCTTTTAATGAGTATTTTCCTCTGAAAATTATTTTTGGAATGAGCTTTACATCATGATGGAAACGACTTGTGACTTTAGAAGTTGTTGAATTTATCTTGTTCAATAAATTGAATCTATACTTTATGTAGTTTCTGTTTCTTTACTCAGATAATTTCTACTTTTCCATTTAACTGGTTACTTGGGACATGGAAGCATTATATTCAGTGTGGGATGCAGTAAATATGGACGTTGTCTGATGTAAAATCTTGTATTTCAAAAGATTTACCTTTAAAAAAACTTTAAAAGAAAACTATTTTACCTCAATGATGTCACAACTTTCATCATCAATTTGGGGATTTTTCCTTAAAGGGGCATTCCAGCAATTTACTGAAAGCAGCAGAGGCTGAGATATCCTCACTTTTAGATCCTACGATGGATCAAGCCCCCCAAAAACCATGCTACATTTCCCATAATGTAACTCGAAAGCATCCGAACTGGAACACACTTCTTCAAATCCACAGAAGATATTAGATGTATTATAGTAAAACACTTGAACCATAAAGGTCAAAATATTCCCTTAAATTTTCATGGGATGAAAAATGACTTATCTTTCTATAAAGTAGTTTTCATTGGGGTATGCCATTGTTGCACTGTACTCAAGTTACCTGCAACATGTAATTCATCATTACTGTTCATAATTTATGTCAATGATGTAAATCTCACTGTTTACAGTTCACTGAGCTGTGCAGCATGAAGTTAGTGCAAAGCCAACATTTCCGGAAAAACATGGGTTCGCTTTTATTGTGAGGCAATTACAGAAAATGTGATGAATTTGTCACAAGTTTAGTACTGAAAGCAACTGTTCATCAATAATTTGTCAAGAAATAAAATAAAAAAATAGTCATTTGCTATATCGTTCATATATCTTTCATATATATATATATATATATAGAGAGAGAGAGAGAGAGAGAAATGTACCTTTCACTCAGCATTATGTATTGCATGTATTGTCCTTCGGTGTCCTTGGGATCCTGACAATAATTCACACGTCTGAGTTTGAGATGAGCTTGTCCGGGCTGAGGAGGTTAATATTGAACTTCATGTGTAAAATCAGCTTCCTTCTAATAATGCAGCATTAAATACACTTCAAGTATGAACTTATAGAGCATTTAAAGGTGTTAGTTCATGTGGAAGTCACTCAAACAGTGCCAGTGTATTCCAGCCTCCATATTGGATGTCGGGACATTTGACACACGAGCTGGTTGTCCTGAGCGGTCGGGAACAGGAAGGTTTTACCTGCCGGCTCTCATCGCCTCACTGCCGCTCTGAACAACAGCAGCAGCATATTAGCGTGTCGGCTTTCGCCTGTTATGCAAAAACACGAAGGGAAAAAAAAAAACTCTAATAATGTCTGCTGGCGGAGGGGAGCAGAAGCAATAACGGAGAACACATTCAGACAGATTGCCAACATGAGGAGCAAAGTGACTGTGGAGTCTGAGGGGAGTAATATTACAGCCATTTGGCTAATAGCCGCCCCGCTCGTCACAGAGGTTTCACACAGACGGAGAACAAACAGTCTGGGTGAGCAGAGAGGGAAGAAAACAAGCAGTTTAGCCAGGTGAGGCTGATGTCAGCCTGCAGGTGAGGAGAGAAAACTGCACACACACTCGTCTCTGTGATGGATCGACACGTTTAACTTTGATTGATGAGTTTTGAAGTAAAAAGAAAAAGAAGGAAAAGCTCCTACTCAGTCTGATCATGAGCATCTGATTAAAAACAAACCGAGCATTAGTCACACACACACACACACACACACAAACACACACACAACACCATTAACTGTACACACACACACGCACGCACACACACACACACACACACACACACACACACACACACAGAAACACTCACAAAACCACGTCTCCATTCTGGTCCAATTAGCAGCTCTCAGTAAACTTCAATCAACCAGTCACAATCCATTATGGAGATGTTGGACACACACAGACACACACACACACACACGCACACACACACACACACACACACACACACACACACACACACACACAGCTCAGGACCAGTCGATGTCGACTCTTGTTACTCACATCCTCATTACTCTGCTGTCCTTTATCTTCCTCCTCCGCAGCAGAAAGTAGTTCCTCCACTTACCTTTATTGTTACTTTATTGGCTTTTTGATCCGTTTCTTTTAATCTGCAGGTAAATCAGGGACAGAAACCCAAATCAGCTATATATGATACTTGAGTAAAAGTCTTAATGGTCCAATATTTAAGAATTTTGGTTTATAGTTATCAAAAATTAGCTAAAATTATCAGCAAAATGTGAAGAATTAACACGTTTGACGTTAAATCAATTACAGTATTTTTGTTGCAGTGATATCTACTGAAGCTAGCTTGCTAACCAGCTAGGACCGGCCCATCCTGTCTTGTAATACCTGTCCGAGCTCCCAATCTGGATCTCTAACCGCATAGCTAACTGAGCTAACTGCACTGGAAAATAATTGTTATTTCATGGAAAAGTTTATGTTACAGATTTTTATTTTATTTTTTAAATACATAGAATATCCTTCAAAATAGACCTCTAATGTTGTTATGAACTGTTTTCCACATAAAAATACAAAGTGTTAAAAAATGTTTTCTGGTCACGGAAAATTATTACTTTTTTACGACACACCTGCCAGAATATTATAGTTTTCTAACAATGTTTTTGTTTTTACAGTGTGTCAAACTGACGCTTCAGTTAGCAGCAGTTAGCGGTTACCCTGGTGAAATGGTGACCTTTGACAAGTGACCAGTTCTTACATATTGCACATTTAAAGTATCTGATATTGAATTTACTCAAGTATCAAATGTAATTTCATACATAAACTCACATGGATTTACATTCTGTGTAAAATTGAATCAGCCTGGCCAATTATTGGATCAGATATTCAGCATTTTTCTGAATATTCAGTGTTTGTTTTTGTTTTTTTATAATTGCCGAGAAAATAAATTAATTTAAAAATGTCCAACTTTGGCTCTGATGCAGCATGTAATCTGCTGAGTAACTAGTAACTTTAGTTGCATCCATACAAAAATATTTGCCTCTATAATGATTGGAAGTAGTAATAATAGCAGAAAATGAAAGTCAAGAAAAGTTAAAGTAAATCACACGGCCAAAGCATATTGCGGCTCATCTTCCATCTGTGAGAGGTCCTGTGTTCGAATCCCAAGAGAGCCCTTGTCCCTCAAATGTCTAGGGGATGAGGGGAGGAACATTTCTTAATTCACTACATTTCTTAAAAACATTAGTTCAATTAATAATAGAAGAGGAAGAGGAAACAAACGTAGGACCAAAATTAAAAGAGTTATTTAGGATTTAAACCAAAAGTAAACTTTCTGGACGACAATGGAGCTCTATGGCTCAGAGGAAGATGAAACATCAGGCTGTGATACACACATCACACTCGTTAGTAAGTTCACTTCATTGTTGGTTTGGTCAGGTGTGAGATTTGTTGACAATGAGAAAAATATAGAATATCACCAGTAACAAATGACTAACAAGCTGACGAATGAAAGGAAACCCAACATGATTAATTCTGAGAGAATGTAATGAAATCAGACACAGTTGGGCTCCAAATCTCCACAGCAGAGAGGAAAACAACCTCCCAGCCACAGGAGAGGAAACTTTCCCAACATTTTTCATCACGGCGGAGAGGAAACTTCCAGCCGGAGAGAGTCAGCTCGTTGGCTGGATGTGAGAGAATAATGACTAATTATGAGGAGAATGAATAAGGGCATGCAGCGGTATAACTCAGCCTGCAGTCTGATATTTAGAGGGAGTCATATTGGAACGGTGACGTTTTTGATTGGTAAGCGTAATATTTACTGAGTAATATTTACGGAGCAGTGCCTCGGCAGCCAGCTCTGCTTATTAGAGCAGATTTTTAGGCACGACGGGCAGTGGCAGCAGGCGGCGGGCGGTGGCGCCGGGCGGCAGCTTGGCAGCCGAGACGCTCAGATGTGGATGTGAAGATAAATTCTGCCGCCGCCCTCGGCTGTCACAGGGAATACGAATATTTCACTACAGGAGAAAATGGCACAGATTGCAGATTCTCCTGAGTATACAAGCCTCTGTGTGTGTGTGTGTGTGTGTGTGTGTGTGTATTGTCATCACACTGCGCTGCTGAAAGAAATCAGGTGCTCAAACACAAATCAATGCACCGCACATGTATTTTCTGTTTGTGGTTTTGTGTTTCCTCTTCTTCGTTTGTTTCCTCTCGACGTTGTGTTTCCTTTGGTCCTCCATGTTCTCTTTACCTAAACTCCACCACAACAGCTTCCTGCTCCACACCACTACAGCCGGCTTCATCTTCATCCCCCCACCCAAAAAAAACAAGAAAGAAAGCACAGCGATGAAAGAGGCAGAAATGCATTTTCTGGGGTTTGAATTGTAAATCTTCTCTCTCGTAGATCAGCAGAGCTGTAGGTGTTTGTGTGTCTGCACGTGGCTGCAGTGCTGTCGGTTGTCTTTGTTTGCTCAAATTCTCTGGAGACTTTGTGTATTTTACCTCATGAAAACTGCAGGAAACTGAAAATTGTGACTTTCTAAGAAAAAAAATGCTATTTCTCGTGTGTTGTTTTACCCTCAGCTTTTCAGAAATGTCCTCAATAACTTTATTTCTTATTCAAATGTTTGTCTCATCTCTGTGTATCGACCTTTGATGTTTGATTGACAGCTTCATTGATTATCTACTTAGAGTTGAGAGAACAGCGACTTTCATTAAACCGTCTCTGGAATATTGCAGAAGTAATCCGGTTGGAGGAAACTCATTCCAGCTGCTTGAGATCACAGATACAAGCAGCCAAAATGAGTCTCCTCCACCGGGCAGCTGGGCTCACTGTGGAGCGGGTGAGGAGCTCCGATGCTTCGAATGGAGCCAGTTGAGGTGGTATTTGCATCTGATCAGGATGATTCCTGGGCGCCTCCCTTTGGATATTTTCTGGGCATGTGTTAGTGGCAGAAGATCCAGAACACACTGGAGGGATTATGTATCTCATCCAGCCTGGGAACGGCTTACGATCCCCACGGAGGAGCTGAAAAACCTTCCTGGAGAGAGGGACGTCTGTGCTGTTTTGCTTAGCCTGCTGCCACCACGACCAAGGCCTGAAAAAGCAACCACAACACATCTTTGAACCTAAACGACTGAATGGGTTGATCGCCAGTGACTCCCAAGGCATACCAGCAACAGAACCAGTTTGTTTAGCTTTAGAAAACAACCTTGTGGTTTGGGTTAAAACAACCATGTTATTTAGTTACTTACTAATATAACTGCTTTTAAGAACGTATGTACGTTTGAATAATAAACTGAGATGGATTCAAAAAGCCACTCCACAAGCCTGTGGATGACGTCACGATGGGTTAACACTTGCTCGTAACCTCAAGATTTGGTCAGCAGCAAGTGTTGACTGTGATGAATCATCTGTCTGCAGCAGCTGGAAAGTTTTATCAGGCAGATTTTTCACAGTCAACTGAAGTGAAGTGCAACCGCGGCCGTCTGTGAGGCTGGAAATCAGACTAAACTGACAATTGATCAAGTGTGCCAAACATATAATGGACTAAAGTATGTCTAGGCTGCAGGTATGCTCTGCTAGCCTTGGAAGAAGAACTCGACAACTGCAATGAGAGGAATACTGAGAGAATGTTCTGTATACTAAGTGAATCACAGATCAGAGGAGGACTGAATAGCAACAGAGTGAAGAGACGCGAACAATGGCTGCTCGTCATCTCCCACGAAAAAAGAAAGTCTGGCCTTGACGGAGATGAACACTGTCTGTGGATATTTCAACCAAGCAACGCAGAAATAAAAGAAAGCACACACGCACACAGAGATTCCTGCTTGTGGATTGTATTGAATGGACGGATTGATGAAAATAAAAATGAAGGCGCAGAAGATAAATGTGTAATGATCAAATGGATTGGGTCTGTGTTGAGTCCACATTTAATCTGGTGGGTTTCATCACAGTAGTGGAGGAAAATGATGAAGCTTTAAAAACTCTGCAGAAATACAGTACTGTAGATTTGAAGGGGAAAAAAATCAAACAATAAACAACAGAAGATGCATCAGGACTGAAGTTCACTCTGAACCAGATGTTTGATGACCAAGTATTCAGAGTTAGCTCAACCAGGTTTATGTCTCATGTTAAGCTTTTAGTATACTTTGTTGCTTCAAAGGTTGTAAAGATTATACTTGACTACTAAAAGACCAACAAGCTGACCCTTCGTTCAGTGTCTCCCTTTAGTTAATGTTGTTACACCTGTCAACCTTTGCATTTGGTTGTTTGTAATGATAACAATGGTTCAACGTTATGGGTATTATACAGTGGATTTCAAACAAGAATGACCGAAGCAGGTTTATTTCTCTCTTCACCGACTGCTGATTTTTATTCTGCTGAAATTACAGCAGCTGTAGCTAGCTAGCTAATTAACAAAAAAGGTGAACTACACTGATTTTACACCAATTGTTGGGGAGTACGACTGCATGTGAGAAAAAGTAGTACAAAGCCTTCAGTGTCTCCAGAGGAAGCTGCGTGGATAAATGCCCTCAGGTGATTTCACTTGAGTTAGCGTCTGTTGAAGACTACAAACTACAAACTGACCTCTCACCAGACCTCTGTAGCTGCTCCTCCATCTGACAGCAATTGTGTTGCATTGTGGGTAATGCAGGTGCCAAGTTTTGGCATGGAAGACTACATTCTCCATTGTGAGCCTGACAGTGTTTTAGGGCTAAATTGGTGGAGTATTTTCTTAACACTGCGAGTTGTTTAAAAACTTAAACTCTGGATGACTTTTTAATGTCTTCAAATGAAATACTGAAATAAGAGTCTTTGACAGGGTCTCATTTGATAATTACGTTTATGATATAATTCTGACTCAGCACTACGTAATGATGCAGAAAACACTAAGACAAAAGCTATTTGTCTGATTTGATGATCCGTACTGTATTACACAGCAAAAATCTTTTTTTTTTTACTGCAAGACAGAAGATGGCACTAATATTGCAGTGCTGCATTCTCAGTAGACATACATACTGTATGTAACCAGGTTAGAAAACACTATACATTGTAATAAAAGAATGTGACAAGAACAGACAAGAAAGATCAAATCAGTAACATCAACAAAGATACATAATAAGTACAGGCTTTGGAGAGTTACTTTTAAAAAGTACAGTAACTAAATACCTATTAAAAAATGTAGTCAGTAACGTAATCCAAGTGTCAAAATATTAAAGTAAATGTCAAATAAAGACTAGAGAGAAGACACATCAGCAGTTTATACTGTTCACTCCGGGTCGGACACAATATTTAGCATTATTCTGATTATCAAGATCTGAGTATCTTTTATCCGATTGCAAATAAAATATATTTAATTTTAAATGTGCTTCTTTGGCTCTGATGATTCATGCATTCGGCAAAGTAACTAGTAACTAAAGTAATCAAATAAATGTAGTGAGTAAAAAGTAGAAGAAAATGGAAATACTCAAGTGAAGTACAAGTGCGTGAGTATAGTACGTGAGTAAATGTATTGAGTTACATTCCATCTCTGGTTACAGACTAGTACGTCATTCTTTGCTTTAGAATTGTAATCCCCTATTTGACTGAATGTTTCTGTAATCTGATTACATCTTTTGTCTATAAATTAGCCAGAATACAGTTACCTTTTTTTACCGTGTTACATGTATTCCCTTACTCCCCAAGCCTGGTGACTAAAAAGCTAAATTGTAATAAATATGTTTAAAAAAGATGCAGAGGCATAATTATATTTGAAGGGTTCATTGTTGTAAGAGGAAGTGATGTTTGTGTAGAAGAGCAATACTGATCATTCATTGGTTGAGGTGGTTGATTGAGGTGAGCGGAAACAGGAAATACAAGGAGCTAATGTTGCTTGACTGAATAACTCGCGACACAGAATTTGTGAGCAGATAAAGATATTTCTGCTCGAAGTGTGTCTTAAGCTAAATGCTAGCTCATTAGCCTCCTGTATCAAGCCCCCAGGAAGAGCGCCAGGCTCTGAAGTCAGTTTTCGTAGTGAAGGAAGTGTCTGTAAAATGGTGGATACATTTTTTTGAGCGTCACAACCATCGCGAAATGTCTCGTTTCACTGCCAGAATTTGAGCCATTCAGTCAAATAAAATTTGGAAAGTCTATATAGAGCCGCACGATTAAATCTTATTATCCCTATTAAAATTCGCCAGGTGCGAAACCGGAAGTTAGATGGCTCGGTCGGCAGAAGTCTCTAGTGTGCACGCTTCATGGGCCACACTACACGGAAGATCCGGGTATTTTCATTGCCGGGAAGTGGAACTTTTTAAGCTTCAATACGCCACTGAGCAGCTTACATTGGACTGAACAGGGCTCTGCCTCCAACACTGTGTCCAGATGTAATATAACGTCCTTGCTCCCGAGTGTTTGTTGTTAGCATTCATTAGTAATGTGAATGGACTCTTAGCCACTAACCGCTAAAAGGTTTTACTTCATCGTTTATTACGTGAAGATTTATCAGACACCGCTTCGAGTTGACACTCCAGTATCAGGTCAGTTCAAGTCACTGGACTTTTCTGGAGAGACGATACTGTAGCTGGACACCTGTCAGCCATCTTGCTCATCAGCAGGACCAAGAGACTGGTAATAGCTGCATTACTAGCAGTTAACCTGCACACTGGACTCCACTGGATAACGTACCACACTTATATTTTCAGCTTATTTGAGTGAACCAGCCTTATGTGAACCATGCTTTACAGTTTGACCCATTCCTTACAATTTGACTCTTGAGTTTTTGGTTTTGTGAAGGAGTTTAAAAAATACTCCACCGTCTGACTGAGTATCTCTCTTATACAATCCAAATCCAAAGCCTGACTGGCTGAGTTATGATGAACAATGGCTATTTTTTGATCATGGTAATGTGCGAATGTCCAAAGCATGATATTGCTTTGTGCCATGGATCTCCACTGTTGTCCAAAAACTATTAAAAACACACATGTCCCTTCATTTCCATGAACACGGCCACTGTGGTTTATTTTGACTTAGTTCCAGCGTCCCGCTGCCCAGAATACTCACTGAACCACCAACTATGGAGTAATCCGGTGCTTCAAATACTCCCCAACAAATGCTGCTGTACAACTTACTCCTGTTCGTTTGATTAAAGCTAAAGAGAGCAGCTGCTTTAGGAATGTACTGACCCTTTTGGAAAATGAAGCAGTATATTTTGTGACACTTGGAAGACAACGCGTTTTGCATGTAGCTTCATCAGATTCGTTCTGATTCGTTTGTGCTGTTGACATGTCAGCTCAGTTAGCTGTGCAGCCAGAGGTTGAGACTATGTGTTGGGGGATTGTTGGTGCACAGAAGATTTGGACTGCTGGATGGAAGGGATGTTAAGGCCGGGGACGAGCGGGGGATGCTGGTGGGGAGTAGCACCAGGATGGGCCAGGGCTAGCTGGTTAGCATGCTACCTTCAGTAGACATCTGTTCAACATGATACATTGATGTCTTTGACATTATGTCATAACTGTTATTTCCTCTGTTACATTCTGTGAAATATTTAAGTTTATTTTGAAGTTTTAAAGTAAAATTTGTCTTCAGTTAGAACCAATGGGCTTGAAGCTGAGAGCCACAGACAGGAAGTCAGGAAGCTTTGAAAGATGGCTTTAAAATATTGTTGTCTTTCCATAACATACGGGAATGGGAGAGATGAGACTTCAGGCCTTCATATTGAGAGATCTGAGTATTTAGATGTATGAAATTGAAGCTAATATTAGCTCGTTGTCTCCTGATGGGGATCGGCTGTTTGCTGTGATTGAACGTTGTCTCAGATGCCAAATCTGATCGATATGATTAATGATGTAAAGTGAATGATTCAGTCTCCTCCAGGCTCATCTGTCACACTGACTGACGGAGAACAGAGACTCCACCTCCCTCTCCTCCAAGGTCAGCCGCCCTCAACGCCACGCCGGCAGCCAACCAGCATCCGCCCACCTCCCGCCACCTCGCCGGACGTTTGCCGGCGTGGCGGCCCGTCTGGAAGGTCAGCAGAACGGACCAGACTGGCCGGGGTCGCACCTCACGCCTCTTCACCTGCCGAGGTCGAGCTGCAGATGATGCATGACTCCGATCTCTGCTGGTTATGAATTAGCATCATTAGTGCCGTGATGATGATGATGATGATGACAAAGGCTGATGATCATGATGCAGGTTACCTTGGAGATGGAGTTGGAGGGGAAACGTTAGAGTTGTGAAAGAGGAGTGCTACGCTCGCCCTTTTGTTAATCAGCTGATGCTGAGAGGAGAGGAGAGGAGAGGAGAGGAGAGGAGAGGAGAGGAGTAAAGGAAAAGTACAAAAAGTAAACAGAGGAGAAGGAGAAGATGATGAGGAGGACAAGGAAACAGGAGACAACAGAGAAAGGAAACAAGAGGATGAAAGGAAACGAGAGGGGAACGGGAGGAGAAGATGAGGAGGACTAGGAGAGGAGAGGGAAGAGAGAGGGATGAAAAATAGGAAAGTGAACAGAAGAGAAGGTAAGAAGATATAAGGAAGGAGAAGATGAGGAGAGGCAAGAAAAGGAAAGGAAACAAGAGAAGAGAAGATGAGGAGGAAATGAGACAGGAGGGAAGGATAAAAGGAAAGAAGAGAAAGTATGAGAGGAAAAGGGATGGAGAGGAAGTGTGGGAAAGTGAACGGAGAAGGAGACGAGGGAAAACAAGGGAGGAGAAGATGGGGAGGAATTAGAGGATGGTGAAAGGAGAGGAAAGGATGAGAAAAGGAGGAGAAAGAGGTATAGGGAAGGAGAAGAGAGGAGGGAGAGGAACCAGGAGAGGAGAGAAGGAGACCAAGAGAAGGAAACTGAAAAGAGGAGAAGGAGAGGAAAGGATACAAGGGAGGAGAGGAGAAAATGAATCAGGAAAGGAGAGGAGTAGAGGAAAAGTAAAAAGTAAATAGAGGAGGAGGAGAGAAGATGATGAGGAGGACAAGGAAACAGGAAAGGACAGAGAGGTAATGAGAGGATGAAAGAAAACAAGAGTGGAACGGGAGGAGAAGATGAGGAGGACTAGGAGAGGAGGGGGAAGAGAAGGATGAAAAAATAGGAAAGTGAACAGAAGAGAAGGTAAGAAGGAAAGAGAAGATGAGGAGAGGCAAGAAAAGGATAAGAGGAAAGAAGAGAAAGTATGAGAGGAAGAGGGATGGAGAGGAAGTGTGGGAAAGTGAACAGAGAAGGAGACAAGGGAAAACAAGTGAGGAGAAGATGAGGAGGACAAGGAGAGAGGAGAGGAAAGAACAAGAAGAGGAGGAGAAAGAAATAGTAAAGGAGAAAATGGAAGGAGAAGAGAGCAGGGAGAGGAACCAGGAGAGGAGAAATGAAAAATAAAAGGAGGAGGAGGATAGGAGGAGTTAAGAGCTGGCAGGAGAAGAGGATGGATAGTACTTCAGACGGAGAAGTGAAGGAGGGGATGAGAGAGGAAATGTAGGAAATGAGGAAAGGAGAAAGGAAAGTAAAAGGGCACAGGAAGAGTAAAGAGGAGAAGAAAATTAGGGGGGAAGCAAACGGTGAAAAAAGAGGAAAATGAGAGAGAAAAAAGGAGCAGAGCAGGATGATGAAGAGATGTGAGGTGAAGAGCAGCAACAAGGATAATAGAAGGTAATAAAGGAATGACGAGAAGGGAGACGAGAGAAATGAGCAAATGACTGATGAGGAGAAATAAGAGGACAAATAAGAGGAGAAAGAATAGAGGAAGAGGAGAGGAGGAAGATAAAGAAAAGAGTGGTGATGAGGAGATGAGGAGATAAAAGAGAAGTAAACAGAAAAGGAGGAGGAGGAACAAGAAACGTCAGGAGGAGAGGAGAGGAAACTAGAGTGGAAATGAGAAAAGGGGAAGAGATGATAAGCAAGGACGAGAAGGGAGGAGAGGAAACGGAAGAGGAGGAGGAGGAGGAGGCGTGCTGGGTGGAAACTTCCTGCTGGTGTCATCATTACCATTGAAATGCCGTTGGGAGATGAGAGATTAGAGCTTTACTGCTGTTTCACCTCCCCGCTGATCTCCTCCATCTCCTCCTCTCTTCTTTTATTTTTCTCTTCTGCTAACTCTCCACTTAATCATTTATCTACTCTCCTCCTCCTCATTTCATATTCTCCTCCTCTCCTCTCCTCTCCTCTCCTCTCCTCTCCTCTCCTCTCCTCTCCTCTCCTCTCCTCTCCTCTCCTCAGGTGATTTTGCTGTCAGCCAATTGTACCTCGGCGTTTTTCCTTCACCTTTGTGCTCCTCTGCTGTATGTCTTCTCACTCAGCGAGAGCCTCCTCACATCACCTAGCACCTCCTCACCCTACCTTGCGCCTCCCCAGAGCTGGTCTTGACAGGTCTTCTCCTCCTGCAGTTTCCTCCGCAGAGCTGAACCGTGACACCGAGCGGCTGCTTTGGCCACAAACACCGGGCCACCTGACAGCTGCGAGGGCCCGATGAGGAGGAGGAGGAGGAGGAGGAGGAGGAGAGGGAGGTGACAGTGTGGCGAGAGACAGTCCAGTCAGAGGAGGCAAGAGCTGATGGACAGGTTGAGGAGGAAAGGGAGGGATGTAGTGTAGAGAGGAAAAGAAGACGTAGGAAGCAGTGAAGTTAGGAAGTTAGGAAGGAAGGAAGGAAGGAGGATGTATGGAAAGGTACCGTCTTCCGTCCTCAGTTGTTGCCTACATCCCTCCGAGCCCCACACCACCTTTTAAAGCTCACATCTCTCCTCCCCTTTCCCTCCTCCCCTCCTTCTTTTCTTCTTACGTTCTCATTTCCTTTTCAGTCCTCATCCACCTATTCCTCTCAGATTCCTCCTTCCCTACTTTGGTGTCTACCTCCTCCTTCCTAACTTCCCTTTTATCTTGCCATGTTTTATTTATCTTCCTCTTTACATTCTACCGTCATTCCCTCCTTCCTTATACATCACCTCTTTCCTCCCTTTACATCCCTCATTCCCTAATTACATTTTTAAAAAGTAATAATAAATATTTTGTGGTCACTTCGAAATAAATCACAAAATTGAAAACTTAATATTCATTTATTGTTAATGACCTCGTGGCCCACCAACCACACTTGCTGTTGCCTATTTTATTTTACACATCCCTCTTTTCCTCTCTCTCTTCCTCTCTTTTTCCTGCTTAACTTCCACATTTCCTCATTCATTTCCTTCCTTCCATCTTAATTCTGCATCACTCTGTTCCTTCCCCACGTTTCCCTTCAAATATTCTCTTTTTTCTCACTTGTCTCCTCCCTAACTTCCTTGATTCCTTCTCCACTCTCGTAGTTGTTGCTCACTATGATGGTAGTTTGTAGCCTTCTACTTACACAGGTCTTAACGGCAGCAGCACCTCTCCAGTGACGACTGCTAAAATAAATGTATTTCTCAACAAACCCACAGATAAGTTCAAACTGAACATTTCTTTATGTTACAGCTTTACGTTTGTTCAGGTTGAATTTTCAATTCTTCTTTTATCACAACACTGTGCTCGTGGTCTGGTTAGGTTACGGCACAGAAACCACTTGCTGAGGGTTAAAAAACATCACGGTTTGACTTAAAATACCTGTGTTGGTCGCAACGATCACGGACGGAAATGGTGCAACTTCCCGTTAGAAGCAGTCGGTTTTGTTGCCACAAAAACTGTTTGGAAATATTCTCAGGTGTGCTTGAAATATCGACTGTGTGACTCGAACTGCTGTTGGACGTTTGGCACAACACCATCACCTCCATGTCCTACTGGACTTTCCTTATGTGAAAGTCAGCTGATAAGCATTTAATGCAAACATGATGTGACACGTTTGGTACAAATGTCAACCTTGGACATATTTGCAGGAAAATCCGGTGACAGGAGATCGTCATGTATCTGTGTCTGCTGTTTTTACTTGTGCAAAGAGTTAATGATTAAACTTGCTCGTCTCTGATACGCTAAGATTAATGTTACATTTAGTTCATTTTATCAAACGTCTAAACATCACTCTTACACCTGCTGGTCGCCACTCTGCCTGCAGCATTAGAGCGACTGATGTCCGAACGTTATCTACTGCAGATCATCATTTTTGCTGTGTAGATCTGTGCAGATATTCATTTACAGCAGTTACATCACTGCGTCCTAACCAAAATGTGTAAACTTTATAACTTATAAGTGACTTTTCTAATATTTTAAAAATGTGATTAGTCGATAGAGTTCATTCCTGAGGAAGGAAGAACTGAGGTAGAGAAACAGGCATTAAGGAGGAAAAGAGGGAAGAGGACTGAAAGAACAAGTAAGGAGTGATTAGAGAAAAAGAGGGAAGGAAGACAGTTGTGAAATAAGACAGAGGCTAGGAAAGAAGAGGCAGGTGAAGGGGAAAGAAGGGAAGGAGAGGAAGTACTGAAGGCAGGAAGGAAGGATGGAATCGAGGAGGGTAAAGGAAGAAAAACTGTGTATTATCTGAAGTCCATTCATGCAGGAACAGAGGAGAGAAAAATGAAGAGGACGGATGGACAGAGCGGGGAATGAAGGAGGGAAGTTCATCCATGCAGGGTCAGAGGGAGAGAAGGAGAGAGTGAGGAGGAGGAGGAGGTGAAGGAGGAGGCGTTGTGCTGGGGGATATCATCCGTCAGAATCACACTCTCCTCCCGTCGAGTGATTGATACGAGCGCTGCCTCTGGAGGCCCTGAGGGGAAACAACCCAACCTCCCCCTCCCCCCTCACTCTCTCCCTCCGTCCATCCATCCATCCATCCCTCCTTCCAGCTCCTTATCCCTCCGTCCGCCCCCTCCACTGTTTTCTCTCCTCAGCGGGCTCCTCAGCGGCCTGCCCCGGGGCCGACAGTGATGGAGAGAGGCCGTGAACATCACACACACCGGGGAGGAGGAGGAGGAGGAGGAGGAGGAAGGGGAAAGAGGGTGAGGGGGTCTGGTACTGTCCGAGACTGCAAAGCCAAGTCCCGCCTCCGGGTACCAACCAGTTCTCTCCATTCACCAATCAGAACCTCTCACAACACAGGGTACTTTTTTTTTTTTTTTTTGCATCACAACCCAACAAGATGACTAACCGGAAGTTACCCTCTCTATGCCCCATAATCAGGAAGTTGAACTTTTTTTGGCTTCATGCACCACAGAGCAGATCTGGGCTCCACCTCTGACTGTATCCAGATTTCCCTTCATAGATCCATGCCATCCATCCTTGCCAACTTATAACATTAATCCAGACCATCTTTTCCAAAACCTGACCAAGCATTTTTATCACCTAGCCAAACTGCTACTGAAAAGTGGAAATGTTATTTTAAATACCTAAAAACAATAAAAACTAAGTCTGATAGTAAAAAGCCATAAACCAAAACTTTAAATATATGCGGGACACAAACCCTGGTTGCCCACAGAAAAGTCGTATGTAAAGTCAAAACATTGGCAATTGAACATTTTCTTCTAATAAAACCAACTGAATGGTCTTACAAGGCAGAATACCACCGTCCACACATATTTGAGGTTGAATACGCAAATTATTGAGAAACAAAGTGCACTCAGACACTCCTACGTCCTGCAAAACCACGACCATACCAAGAGGCAAGGCCTACATTTCAAGGAGGCCTTGGCTAGCATGGTAGCAATGAGCTCAAAAAGACTATAGCTGACTAACATCCTACCCCCCAAGTAATGACTGCTTTACTTGTTGTCACTACTTGCAAAGTAGTGCATATTTTGCAGGAGGAGGTGCTAAAAGAGACAGAATATGCCTTCTGGTAACTGTTATCAGCCTCCACATTGCACATGCCACAAAGCTGTAAATACAAGTAGGAAAATTAGCACATTTCTTGCTTTATTTTATTGCTTACAGTCACTTAAACGAACAATTGACCAATTACAAACTAGCTAAGGAAGTTTACCTGCTAACAAACATGTAACACGACAAAAAATGTTGTCGTGTTACATTTTTTTAATTTTTATTCACATGGTTTCTGTTCTTCCTGCGTACATCATATGAATGATACATAAATTAACACCATTCGCAGGCTTCATAACTGTCTATTTGTTTCTTTCTGCACCTGGTATACTTTATTTTCCCTCAGTATTACAAAGATAGAAGCACATTTTACATGTATGTATGAAATATGTAAAGCAGACCACAGATACACATCATGAGAATATGACCATGCAAACTCTGTCCGCCCCCTCACTTTTCTCAGGTACCATCCATCTCATCACCCGGCAGTAGGAGAAAAAGCCTCTTGCTCTGCCGCTCTGTTTTTATGTCCTGTAATCTGCATAAACCATAATTAATGCATTAATGTAAATGGCAGTTTGTAATGCATAATGGTCCTGGGGCTGATCTTCATCCCTTTGAACAGCTCGGAGTGTGACTGTGGCGGCTCGTCTTCCTCTGCAGCGTGGAGCCGCTCCGAGTCGTGTTTCAGCAGCAGCAGCCATTATTCCCTCTAACTGTGCATTTGCATGAACCCGCCGAGGTCAAGTTTGTTAGCTGCTGTTAACGCTGCCGACCGGCGCTCTGCCTCCTCTCCACTGCCACTTCACCGCTGTGAAAAAAGGGAGCCATTGTTCGTCATTTCAGCGGGAGGAAGGAAGGGAAAAAGGCACATAACTGCAGGCGCTGTATGAAATGTTAAAATGGAGATTAGCCCGGCCGCCGCAGATCTCGCTTATAATGATTAAACATCACGCCTTGCATTTCAATGGGAACACTTGTGGCTGGGAGCGCTCTGATAAGGTCCTGGTTTAATTCACACATACACATGCAACATTTAGAGGGAAGAAAGGACATGCTTTTACAGAGTGGTTGGTCCAGATGCTCGTCCACGCAGCTCCGTGTCCTCTAACAGCATGACACTAAATTCAACTGAAACCCTTCAAGTGATTTAAAAAACACTGTTATTTGGATGAATTCTTGTAAAGAATGAGATTGCAACACAACTGATGAGCTTCTTTGGCCAATCACAATCGCTTGTGTTATGTTGCAATAGTTTACCAGCATAATAAATGCTTAAATACCTGAAACTGAATGTTAAGCTAGACGTCGCGGCTACATTTAAAAGCAGGTGAAGCAAAAATCAAAGTAATATTTAAAATAGATTTCATAGAAACATTGATAGAAGTCAGGCCATCCACATCAGAAAAATGACCAAGTAGGTCGACAGTGCAAGCAGCTTATAACGACCATATTTATGTTTGTTGTTAGCAGGCACCCTCCAGTGGTCACGAAGACCTCAGGACAGTTTTCAGCTGTGAAGTCTGAATATTTTGCTGTTTGTGGTGACAAAAGACACATCGATGCCGTGTTTTGCTGTGATTTCCAGACGTGTTCGTTGTGACAAAAAACAGATATTTTTAATGGAAAGTCAGTTCTGTGCAGTTTGCAGTGACAAAACCAGCTGTCTCTCCAGCTTCCAATAGCAGGTTGTCTTAAGAAGACATCGGAACAATTTTTCAATTGTGGTGACAAAATGGGTTTTATAATGAGACCTCTGGACAAAGAATTAACAGAATTAACAGATATTTTGAGTGGAAGTTGGTCAATTTTGCACTGTATGTGGCGACAAAACCAAGTGTTTTTAAAAAGACTTTGGGACAATTTCATGCTTGCTTGTTTGTGGCGACTAAAAACGGATACGTCAGGGCATCTCCAGTCATGTTCCTAATCTGAACATAAGCACAATGTCGTCACTAGATGAAACTCAAAACTAAACTAATCGAAGGTTACGTTGTTTTTCCTACAAAATCTAAATACTGTTATCTATAAATTAGATGTATATTAATGCAGCTTCTCTGAGTCTGGCCTGTTTTTCTGTTCCATTTCTTTTCCTTTTGTTATTTTCCTCTTTGTTGACGCCTCAGATTGCGTCATCACTTCCTCATTAGCATCTTTACAGCCTGTTGGAGTTGTGCTGCTGCTTCCTCTTCTTCTTTAACATCTCCACCACCCGTACATCCATCACCTCCCACCCAGCGCCTGCCTGACAGTCTGCCTTAATACCAATCACACAAACGTCTCTCTGTCCTCTCGGCTCTCTATCGCTTTCTCTATCTGCCAAAAACTGTATTTCCTGACCATATAACACCACTCTCCTCCTCCTCCTCTTCGTCTTCCTCTTCATCCACAACTCAGACTGCGGTGTGAAACCGGCTGAAAGAGGCATTCAGCACCACTTTTCTGCAGCAGCTCTCCAGTGAAGAAAAGTCTGACTTCTACTTTTTTGGCCACATTTAAAAAAAGGAGTCCTGGAGCTTTATTTTAAATTCTCCTGGAGATCCCAATGTTCCCGGAGATACCAGCTCAGTTTCACTGCACACTGAGTCTTATTTCTCATTCATACATTCATCTTAATGTGCCCTTATCACCTTGAAATTGCTGCTTCTGCATATTTGACTTCCTGCGTTCTTCGACTCTAATTTCTCTCTCCTCTCTGCTGCTGCTGCGACCTGATTTCAACACCGGGAATCGATACAGTTTCATCTTGCATTATTGTTTTATCATCTGCTTCCTGTTTTCAGTTCGCTTCACAATCCTGCTTCCACAATAACCAAAGAGAGAGAGAGAGGAAGAGAAGAAGAGAGGGATGGGGAAGGAGGAGAGAGGAAGGAAGGGAGGAGGCAAGAGAGGACAGAAAGGCTGAAGGAAGATAGTTAGGATGGACAGGAAAGAAGAAAGAAGCAAAAAAGAAAGAGGAAGGAGAGAAAGGATGAAGTGAGGTAGGAGATGAGGAAGAATAAATGTTAAAGGATGAATGAGACGGTAAGGAAAGGAGGAAAAGAGTGGGAGAGGGAGAACAAGAGGAAACAAGTGGAGGTAAAGAGAAAGACGGGAGGAAAAGGGGGAAAGAGATGATGATGGATGAATGGACAAGGATTAAGAGAAGGGATGTGAGGAGGAGAAGAGGATGTAAGGGAGGAAACGAGAGAGAAAGTACTCAAGGGAGCAAACAAGGGAGGATGATGGGACTGGAGGGATTGAGTAATGAGATGAAAGACAAATAAAGGAGGCAGGATGGAGTTGACAGAGGAAGAGGTGGAGGTTGTGAGCAAGGACCGATGAGGAGGAAGCAAAAAGTGGAGGAAGGAGGAGTTGAGATGAAAGGGGGAGGAGAGGAGAGAAAATAGGAAGAGGATAAGGAAGAGAACAGGAGGAAGGAAATGAGGAAGTGTAGACTGAAGGCAGATGAAGTAAAGAGGAGAGGAAGGAAGAAAGGAGGGGGAAAGAAGGACAAGACAAAACAAAGGGGGAAAGAGGAGGAAATGGGATAAAAGAAGGGAAGAAAATGAAAAAGAGAATGGAAGATAAAAAAGCTGGCAAAGGAAGGACGGGATAGAAAACAAAGATAGGAAAGGAAAGAGGACAGATATGAGGAAATATGAAAAGCGGGAGGTTGCAGGCAAGAGAAAGTGCTGTAAAAGAGGAAATGAGGAAGGAAGCAATGACTTGAGTCAGGAGAATTTGAGATGAAAGAAAAGAGTGTAAAAAGATGAAAAGGAGGAAGAGGCAAGATGAAAAAAGATGAAGAGGCTGAGGAGGAAAGGACGAAGAAGGAAAGGAGAAATCTGGGTAGAAGGAAGGAGGAGTTAAGATGAAAGAAAGTGGCAAAAAAATGAAGGAGGAGGAGAGGACAGGAGGAGGAGAGGAGGAGGAGAGGAGGGATGTGAAGACAAACAGCCTAAATAAGAAAAACAGAAGAGGAGAAATAGGGTAAAGTGATGAAACCTTTGGGGAGACAGAAGGCAGAGAAAAGCAACCTGCTGCAACTGTGTCATCCTCTTCAAAACAAGCTGTGATAATATTTTCTTTTTGTTGTTCCCAGAAATATTGTGTGGCAATGAATTTAATCATTTCGCCCCGAATTTCAATTTACTGCTGTAATGCGATGCAACAGCGCTATAAGCACAGTGTGTCATAAGCGCCTTCCTCCGAGTGCGTTTTGATATTCCTCATACACGGCAGCCGGCGTACAGGGTTTGTTTTTATTGAAATGTGATTGGGTGGTGTCTCGCTTTAGGGCACGACACACTGCAACTTGAGGATTCACGAGTCAATTTCCTGAAGTGGAATCCAATAACGGCGGAGGAGCAGAGGCGAGGCGTTTACGGCTCCTTAGGAACATCAGGAGAAGCGGCGCTGTAAGGACCGTAAGTCACTCCGAGCGCCGCAAACATTTTGGGCCGAGGAGGAGGAGGAGGGGGGTGTCTCGATGGAAACTGTTCACAGTCCTATCAGCTGGGACAACATCAACTGGAAAACCTGATGTTCCCCTCCAGTGAGGACACGCGGGTCGTGTCCTCAGGAAGGACATCGGGGAGTTTTTTGTCCTGAGGTGCCTCTTACAGTCCACATGTCAGACAGATGCAGTTTATGCTTCGTGTCAACAGATGTAGGCCGTCAGGAACAAAAAATGATACCAGGCGCAACTTTTTTTTATCTCGTGCAGTGCATCATGTAGCCCTTTCACACTGAACAAAAAGATCCACTACCATCTGGCTGTTGTCTTTAATGTGAATGTGTCCAATCATTATACACCCCCCTGTCACATGACTCTATAGAAGTCTCTGATCAGCTGTGATGAAAGCACATCACCAGGGTGGACACACTCATTTTCACCCCTCGTTAGGTGCGATGCTGTGATGCTGTGAGGACGCTGGCTTGTTGTTGCAGTCCTTATTGCTTGTTATTGTTATTGCACTTCCAAATACGGAAGTGCAAGTACATGAGTAACACTGCTAATTTGAATGTTTATGACAATGTGCTCACAAAACTTTTCTCAGGAGTGTTTTCATAAACCTTGTATTTGTAATAGCCTCGTATTAGCGCTTGTAGTGAAGTGTAATAATTATTCCATGAACACCTTTCAGTTGTAAAAATATCAGCCAACACAAATCTTAAATCAATATTTCCCCATTGAGCGCTGTGCCGTCATCACATTCCCTGTCCTGGAGCACAGCGGAGAGGGCCGGACTCTTTGGTAGCTAACTGATCCAGTAATCATAATCGATGGTAGAAATGGTTGTAACTGTGGTGGAATGTATATGTGTTTGGTGGCGGGTGTGCGTCTGTGGTATTGATGTTGTTCTTGTTAAGTTGTTTGTGTAATTCTTGTGGCTGTACAGAATGTGAAAAAATGTTATTCTGGAAAGGACAATAAAATCTATCTATCTGTCTGTCTGTCTGTCTGTCTGTCTATCTATCTATTTATCTATCTATCTATCTAAATCCAAGATTAAATCAAAAAGCATTAAAGAATGAATAGCCTATTCATGTTTCACCAAATACGATTTTAGTTTTCATGTAGTTTGTGTGCGAAATCGCTGCAGTGGACACGACTGTGCTGTCGGGTGCACACTGGCACTGGAGACAGCGCGAGAGAAATTTGTTAAAAAAAAAAAAAATCCTGGAGAGGAAACAATTTAGATCAGACTTAGAAAATGGACCATCAGAAAGAAAACTGTTCTTGTGCCGCTCTGCACTACCGTCAGTGCAACAATGTGATTGGCTCATAACTTTCCTGGTTGGTCTGTGATAAAACATGACTGGCTTCTGTGGGGAAGGGGCGGAGTTTGTGTCACACAACCACCATCTGGCAATAAAGACTTTTCTAATGAAAATGTGTCATGTGGTTTGTCCTCTCTCTTATCTCTGACTTGTTGGCAGTGGGAAAGGATTCAATTGGCTATTTTTACCTGCATTTAAAAAAACTGCCGATACAGCAAATTTTGGTGTAAAAATGGTGTGAGATGGGAAACATAAGCATTACCTGCTAGCCATTAGCATGCTAACAGTGCCACTGTGTTGACGTTGTGTCTAAGGACAGCCTCATTGTGCTGCTAGTGTGGTGCAGTTTTTCTTTTGGTCTGTTTGGATGTTGGATCAGCCAGAGATCTATACAGCTGACTGACACAGAGCTCTTTATTCCTTCGGCATGAAAAACTGAAGAACCATGGCATCTCCCATGTTACCTGAACTGATCCTGCTAACATCTGTTACAGTTTGTCCTTCTGCTGACAGAACTTTAGTCTGATAAGTGAAGAGCAAAGTGCTAAAAGCCAAACAGCAGCAACCAAGGAGACACGTCGGTAAACCATGGAAACGCATCCGTAACCACGAAGACACGTCGGCTAACATGGAAACACATTGGTAGCCATGGAGATGGGTTGGTGACCATGGAGACATGTCGGTAACCACGGAGACGCATTGGTAACCATGGAAACGTGTCGGTAACCATGGAAACACGTCGGTAACCATGGAAACGTGTTGGCAACGCATCAGTAACCATGGAAACGCGTTGGTAACACGTCCGTTACCATGGAGACGCATTGGTAACCATGAAGATGCATCGGTTACCATGGAGCTGACTGAGTTGATGTTTGAACCACTAAGACGAGAGATAAACCTGTGAGAAAATGCAGTGTCAGCTGAAGCCACATAGACGATAACCTGAACACTGGAGAGACAAACAGAGACGCCGACAGTTTCATTTGACTGAATGTATTTTATTGTAAAGCTATAAGGAAGGAATAATTACAAGATATCATTTCTTTGATTTGCTCAGCAAAAATAAAAGACCACATTTTTTTAAAATTCAAACATGCGGATGCTGATCAAAAGAGAACAGATGAGGCTCGAACAAACACATCACCCAACTTCCTCCAAGAAAACTAAAAGACCAAAGAAACCAAAGAAATGTACAGTTTGTCTCAGGAAAGACGAACATGAGAGAACGGAAAGGAAAGCGGTAAAGCCGGTGGATGATTGGAGGAGAGACGTCGTTGTCGTCCTCCGCTCTGAGCCTGAATCATCACTCCTACATTTAATAGAGCCTACGGTACTTTAGACAATATAATCCTACAGGTTCAAGGTCAGATTTCCTTCACGTTGTTTGAATATATATATTTTTTTCATCTTCATTTTTTAAAAACCTACACTTCCATGTACATAAAACTGTACAAAAACAAGGCATCACTAGCATTGTTCCTATATAAATATAACCAACCAACAATTAGGCTACAAACGTGGACTTCCTGTAAAGACAAAAGTGATTCGGCAGCTCTGTCCTGCTGTTTTCTTATTCTACTTTAAAATAAATAACATTTTTTTCCATTTAAACTGTGATGTACGGAAGCTCGGAGCCGCCATGGTTATTTATTTTATTTTTTTAAAGATGTGTTATTATGTAACTGCACGTGTCCTTACTTAAAATGTCTACGTTGTGTTGACATTTTTTGTTTTTAAGTTGAGACAACCATTTTATTAATTTTTCATTTTTATGCCATTGAAAATTAAATGCATTATTTTTTTTAAATACATTTTATGGAGCCATTACATTTTTTTGTGCACATTTTTTAAATATTTTGGGAAATTCGAAGCTCCATAAAATTCAATTTTTTTTGCAGCCAAGATATCAAATATTGTGTCATCTTATATTTCAAAAGATTATCTCAAAGTTTTCTTTATATATTTACTTGAGATAACAAATTATGCAGCTGCAGGTCTCAAACATTTTTTTGATTATTAATCCCAGATAATGACGTCTGTTTTTTATCTAAATATCTCAAACATTACATCAAAATTATGACATATTTATTTGATTTTTTTCTTCTTCTCCTTTTTTGTTATCTCCAAGAAACAATGCCTGTTAAAATTCAAAATGATGTAAATTTCTTCATCTGTGAAAGTCTGCGTATGTGTTCATTAAGGCTGATTGTTATCTTGGGAAATCAAATCAAAATCTTGCGATCGATGTAAGTCACAATCACAAGATAACTATCCTATAATTAGCATGAGCTTTAGCATGGCGGCTCTCAAGCTTCTGTAGCTTCTGTTTCTGTTCCGTTTACTTCCTGTTTGGGGTTTAGCTTGTCGCAGCTGACGTCACTGTTTGACCGTCGGGTCGAATCAGTTCCTCAGTTCTGATGGAGTAAAGAAATAGAAAACACAGAGTCCAGTCTGCCCGCTCAGGAAACGTCATTTACACTGCCGCGTCTGGTAAAAAACAGCAACGACCATTTATATTCATACAGTATGTCTATAGCGGTGTTGATTCCATAACATTGATTAAAAACAACTGCGACAACAACAAAAATGTATAATATTTATAAAGTTGGCTTGTTTCATGCTCAGCTGAAGCCTCGTTTTCAGACTCCAGCTTTAGTATAATACACAACCAAAAAACAGCAAACCACTCCAAACTTTATCACATGAGATCATGTCGAACGAGGCTGCTGCTCTCATGTCTTTACTTGGTTTTGTACTTTTGAGACTTTTGCACTGATTGAAGTCACAGAATAAACTGAGGACTACGTTCATGAAGATCAAACTGTGGTGTTTTTAAAGACACAACTGTTGAAGAATTTGGTCAGGAATGAAAAATGATTGCAAAGGAAAACATTTTGTTCAGTCCACAGAGAGACTTCAGCGCTCCACCTCAAAAATATAAATCAGCTTAAAAATCAGAAGGACGTGGGGCTCATTCAAAGCAGTCGAAGTCAGTGGAGCTTCATGTTTTATTAAAGGTTCACTCCGCAGATTTAACTTGTCAAAGTCAATCAGGTCGTCCCTCAGCGTGTGAAAATGGTCATGTCGTGTCGTTTGTCACCCTGATGATGTCATAATGATCAACGACAAAAAAATAACAACTCTATGCTTTCAAGTGTGATGACGGGAGGAAAGGTTCAAGACTTTTCCGTTTGACACGTACTAATTATTAAAGCTCCGTCGCCTTTAAGTGCAGTACTTACTTCCTGGTGTGCCACTTGAAAATGTGATGTCCCTGTCAGTAAATGTAGTTGTTTCAGAACAGGAGCCATTTTATAAGCGCTGAAGGTTTTTTTCACTTTTTAAAGCCCTGATCACACAGAGACGGCTCAAGATCACTGCTCGCTGCAAGTCGCTTCTAAAATGCCTCGGAAAAGCATTCTTTGTGCAAAACAGCGTGGTGGAAAAAGGAGTGCAACTGTGCATCTTGCACTGTAAAGTTTTAAGTATTTCAATATATTACAAACGGAAGGAGAGGCTTTAAAAGTGTTTAAGTTATAATCCGTGTTGTGGTGCGTAAGAAGAGTCTCTATGAAACACAGAAAGTTTAATCATAAAACGGCTGTGGATCTTCTCACTTGCGTTAAATGTTCATGTCTTATTTCTGCGACTTCACCATCAGTGCAAAAGTCCCAAACTTAAAATCAATGATTACACGAGAGGAGCAAACTCGTTCTGGACTAAATATTAGTGGACGGAGAGAAGAGAGAAAAGATGATTTCACTGAGTCATAATGTTACTGACAGACTCGTAATATCACTGACAGGGTCAGACTGAGGAGAGGAGTCGAGGGGGAAAACACTGAAGAAAGAAGATTTCCTGTTGTGTATTTGAAGTTTTTCATTAAACTGCACAGACTCAGAAACCAAAAAAAAAAAAGAAAAACATTCATGTTTTACTGTCATTTAGGAGCAGATTTCCACCATACGGCTGAACTCACAGCTACAACAACATGATAAAGAGACCAGAAGAGTTCCACCACTCGAACAGTGTCAAATAAGGAGTAAAGTACAAAACACAGGCTGCGTCTCAATAGTGGCCTTGATTAAATCAGCTTTTTGACATTTAACTTGTGTTGGATTTTAAATACAATTCATTAGTTAGTTTTTATTTGAAAATTTGGCGACACTTTATTATTTAACAGGTCTGGAAATATAACTGTAAGTAGGCGATAATACCAAGCGGCATACCTCAAATTTATACCCCAACATTATTTCCAACTAGTTTCTGAAGTTAAGCACAAACTAGTTGGAAGTTGTATGTAGTTATGATGGAAATGTATTGAAGAAATAACCAGCTATTTATTAATCAAGGCCAGAATATTATTATTACAAAATATTGAGGTGAAATGCCACATTTTTTTGGTAATTTGGGGCAATTTAAAAGAAAATTCAATAAAGTTACTTGTTAATCACCACCTACTTACCGTGACATTTGTGGGCCTGTGAAAAGAAGCTTTACCAAATAATTGTACTAAATGTTTTCTGAACTCAACTTTAGAGTCATCTTTAACAAAACACAAAAACTGTGGAAACAATTTCCTACTTTTCAAACTTTTCAAAAATGAGAATATGATTTGAGAAAAAGCAAAGCATGATTTCATAATTCTCCATTAAAGCTCCAACTCCAAAACTAGGAGCTAAAAGAGGCAAAGTTGGTGCCAAATCTGTTTTTGACATTACTCTGAGTAATCTGATTTGTTCTAACATGATTAGTGCAGCTTTAACAACAAAACCAAACGGTTTGAGACGCAGTCTGTGAGTTTAAGGGAACAAAACATCTGTGAAAGTAGAGCAGTGGATTTCATACATAAGTAATGCCTGTCAGTAGTAAACCAATATGTTTTTAAAAATAAACCAAAGCATTTTTTAAAAGACATTTATGCATTTAAGTCATAAATCAGTAAGTCTATAAAGTGTTTGAGAAGTGAACGAGTGCACTTAATGTTAATAATAAATCAAGGGTAAACCAGCGTGCTTTAGTGCCAAAACACAGTTTTCAAGTTGAGAGAAGCGTTTTGAATTAAGGACTGCATTTAAACTGTAAACCAGTGTGTCTGGACGTACACAATTTCTAGAGGTAAACTAACTGCATTTTATCAGTGAGTGATGCACGTCAGCGCTGTTTTTAAACGCGAAGAAAAACTGCACACGGATCAGAGCTGCACTGACAAACACTGATTTATTATCTTTCAAACATTTAATGGGAAAAGATTTTGATTTATTAAAAAATGACCCATGAAACAGACCCATGAAGAGTTTCTACATCGACTGGACGACTAACTTAGAGGACAAGCTGCAGCTCCACGAGAAGATGAGTCGTCACGTTTATGTTTTCTGTTTTCTATCTTTATGTTTGTCGGCTGTTTTCTCTCTGGAATATTCATGTTTCAATACTTTGGCGATGTCAGAAAAACACACACACACACACACACACACACACACACACACACACAGACACACATATATATTTTATCCGTCACTGAAGCAGGTTTGAAAGTGAAGGTGGACGCTCTGCATGCAGAGACACCTGCTGAACACACACACACACACACACACAGAGAGAGAGGCTGTCAGTGTGTGTGACAGCAGCTCTCCTGGGGGTTGATGGGTAGTTGGCGGCGGGGGATTGGGATGGTGTATTGAGGGTTCAGGTGTTCCTCCAGGGAGCAGGAAGTGTTTGTAGTCTGACAGGAAGCCTCAAGACCAAAAAGCTCAGGATCATCCTGATGCACACTGACACACACACACACACACACACACACACACACACACACATATTTACTGTGTGTATTGTAAATGTGTAGAAACATCCACGAGGCTGAAAATGCAATACCATGTTTTTAAACTGTAGGACTAAAGGCAAAATGTGGACTTCACCATTTTACGGAAGTTTTGTGATCAATGACACCTCCGAAAAAATGGAATTTTACTTTAAAATGATGTAATCTGATTACTTAGAGGAAACTCTTCATCTGTTTTACTTTTTTGTCCCTTGCCTTTTTTTTGTAACCTTAAGCAATTTAACATTTTGTTGCATCTATAGGTCGAGTGTGTAGGATTTAGCAGCATCTGCAGTTTGCAACCAAGCTGCTGTTGTAAAATACCTCTATCTTTAAAAGAAGAGTCAGAAAATATAAATGACTGATGTCAGGACATAAAACCAATGATCTGTTGATCTTTACTGATACAGTTGTGATAGTAACAATGGCAGAGCCGTCAGTCCTGGAAAACATCGACTCGAACTGCAGATTCGGAGACTAAATGGCCAAAGGCATGTGTTTGTCTCACTCCTGTTTCAACCTGACAAAGCCCCCGTGCACACTCAGCTCCATGAAGTAATGGTTTTCCCAGTCTGGTGTGGAAGAGTTCAACTGGTCTGACCTCGAACTCCACCCAAACCTTTGGGATGAAGTCAAACATCGACTCTGAGCAGATGAGATTAGATCTCCTACAGCGGAGAAAAAATCTGATTATGTTTGTTGGGATGTCCACATACTTTTGGCCATTTAGTCTGCATTGTTGTTATTTTTCCTATTATTGTTGGCGCACACACACACACACACACACACACACACACACACCTGCAGGTATGTGTTTGCCCTCCTGCTCTCAGGTTTTGTTTTGAGCTTAAAGCCAACAGCAACGCCAGAGGTCACCAAGTCATCAGGGGTCGCCGCAGGTCGCTTTTCTTCTTCTGGGGTTAATTGGTGCCAAAGAGTTGAGGTTAAACTGGCGCTACGCAACTCTGACCTCTCTCCTCTATCTTTACCTTACGCAGCATAACACACCTGCCGCCTGGGAGCGCAGTGGTCGGCCGGGCGGCGGGCGGGAATCATGGAGAGGAAAAAATGACTTGTTTATGATGAAACTGTGAAGCGTGGCGAGGGGAAAAAAGGAAGGAGGAGAGTGGATGTGGACCTCCATGTTGGGCCTGTAAATAATCAATCAGAGCTCTGAGCGGCGGCGTTAAATCACCAGAGGAAGATGGGGAGTGCGGGGGACCGCGGCGGCGCCCGTGAACTCTAAATCTCTGTCACTGGGAGGGTTGAATGATGGTTGATTTATCTGCAGGGGAGTACTGCGACTGTGTGAGACTGTGTGTGGTTTCTGAACAGGCAGACGTGTCAACAATAAATCAAATCACCTTCAGAGATCGGAGGAGTCGTGTTTTGAATCGCGTTAACATCCGCACACACCCCCACACATCCAGCTTCAAACAAACGTATGTACAATAAAAAACAATTATGCGGCAGAGCTGAAATGAGCACGACATCAAAAAAAAACAAAACAGAAGAAAAGCAGTAAAATGAAGCAGTCTGACGCGCTAGACGAAGGCGATTGTTTGCCTAATAAAACGAGATGGAGCGACCCCTCGGCGACCCGGCAGATGGCCCCGTTTTGCTGCCTGTTTAGACTTCGAAGGCATCGCAGCCTGGCGGCGGCGCTTTGATGTTCCCTGTGTGATTCTGGAGGGTGGATGTTCACATCATACACGCCGCAATAAAACAAATGACAAGTCATTTAGTCTCATATTCAGCCGTCGAGTCTTCTCTGCCAACAGGGGCGAGATAATCCCACGGCAGCTTTCAAAAGTTTCTAGAAACGAATAAAGACATTGAATGAGGCAGATTTCTCCACCAGGAAGTTTGATATCTGGGTAGTAAATGCGAGAGATTACAAAGACTGACTTTTTAAAAACTAAAACTAACAGACTAACTGTGCTTCAGCATGAAGAAAAATCCTCAAATATGATGAGGACACGAGGTGACTTTCATCCTGCTGCTCTGATGGAGAAGAGAGAAGACTTGGCCAAGAAAACTCTCGAGTGGAAACATGTCTGGAAGATTAAAAATGATAATCAACGTCTCTGTTGGATGGCTATCATTAGGATTTTATCAAAACTCATCAGTTCGGTTCTTTATGGGTTATTTTTCATTACAAAAGTGTTTTGAACATCATATTTCTGGCGTTTACAACAGCAGAATCACTATAAACTCATATTATCTGACTGAAAACAAACTAAAGGTTTAATTCTCGACCCAGTTTTGTACTAATACGTGCTCCAGAGATTAACGTAAAAAAAAAAACGTCTGATATTTAATCACATTCATTGTTTTCCTCGCGTGTTTCACAACGCACGTGAATAAAGCTGATTTGTATTGCGAGCCGGTGAAACAATCTCTCTCCACAGGCTGATTTCTTGCTTTGTTTTAAGACTCTTGGACTCAGTGAGAGACTAAATGACTTGTTAGGGAGATTGTTAGCAGAGCACTCTCTCACTGTGCCTCTCCTTTCATCCATCCAGGCTCAGCTGGTGTGCATCACTACAGGTGAAATCTCACATTACCCTCAGCAGCTATTAACACCAGCCTCAGAATGAATGAACTACCAAACCAGCTCGCTTTCTACTGGCGCAAATTATCACCGGTAATGTGCAGAGCCTCGGGTTGTAATTAGAGTTTCTCCGCCGTGCAATGTGGAGTGGGTATTGGTGGACTGAGGCCTGTACAGGTGTCATTAATCCTGCATTCCTGTGCGACTGCAGCACAGCGGGAAGCGGCGCCCACCTCCCCCGCTGCACTGAGCTAACAGGTTTAATAAATACTTCTGCTAAACGTCAAACAGCTCGGCCTCACACTGAGGAGGTAAAGAGGTGGGAACTAACGAGAGGCGACGCTGACCAGAGAGCTCTTCCTTCAAGCTCGAGAACACAGCGGGGTAACATTCACCACAGTTACCACAAATAACACACTGAAACCAGCCCAGCTGTGATGTGTGGAGGTGGAGCGAAGAAACTGCTGCTCTGAAACCACAGCACACATTTTTACCAACGCATCGTTTATGGATTAAGCTTTAAAATCTTCTGTTGTGGGAAGATTTTTACTGATTTTTTTGTTCATTTGTGTTCTAAACGAGTTGTTGAATGATAGGCCGTACGAGTCGTCTCCTGTTACCGTGGAAAACGCCAGGTCCAGAGTGACAAGGACGCTGGAAGTTGCGTCCAAAATTCACGCAAGGCATCAAGGTGTCTATATGTCGTTTTCAGTCACTGACAATCAAACTATTCAGTCGTTTAGGTATGAGGATCTTCAGCACGACTTCCCAACAACTGGTTGCCATATTAATATCAAACTGTGGACATTCATGTTCCCCAGATGATGAAACCTGTTGATTTTGATGACCTCCCTGATCTGATTCCTGCTTCATCATCAGGACAAATTCTCCAAACTTAACTTCTAACGACTTCAACAAGGAAATGTATCTGCAGAACACATGGGTGGATTTTGATGAGATTAACCGTGAATATTCATGCTCCCCAGAGGATGAGGTACAAAAAAGTGGTGAACACGAGATCTGATACTTCTGCTTTAACTCAAGAAATATTAAAATCCAAGCAGCAGCTTGCGTGTCATTTATTGATCTGATTACTGCTCCCCAGAGGATGAACCCCCTGTTGATTTGTCTTAAACTTCCCTCTCGCACCACATTCAGGACAAACTTTAAATTCTTATCTCGTAAGGCTGAGAGAAGAGTTTGTATTGTGGCGTATAATGAACTAAGAATGATTTTTTTTTTTTTTATTCATCAGTTAATCGTTTAGTCTCTAAAAAATGAAAAAATGTGAAAAATGTCTAAATTTTCCAAAGCCTACGGTGAAGTTTGTGAATGTTTTGTCAGACCAAAACCAAAGATATTTAGTTCAAAGTGATAAAAAACAGATAAAAACAGCTCATTTTCACTTCAGTGAAGCTGGAACCAAATAATGTTTTTTTGATTTGAACACCTGAAGGTAGAAGCTAGTGGGAGTTTAAACTAGCAGACTTTTCACATGTGAACGTCTGTTTGTCTGTTAAACTAAAATCAGGTAAATTTTTACACACGAAAACCAAAATTTGAATGTTTTCATGTGACTTTCTTTTGATGGTTTTCTGTGAGAATAAATTTATCCGTCACTTTCATGTTGAGTTTTCATTCCTGGTATACTACTGACAAGAGCATTAGTAATAGAATTGGTAGTTTGATACTCGTCCACTGAAGCACTTAAGAACTCTTTCGGTTCTGAATAGATTGGTATCGGTTCACTTCAAATGGTTTTGTCCCCTCATGAACCCAGATTCAAGTGTGTTGTAAAGTTGTAGAGGAGAGAAAAAAATAATAAAAAGTCTTGTGTTTGTAACTCGGCACCGTTGGTGATGCTCAAGAGTCCAGGTTCCTGCAGTGTGACGGCCAACGCCGCGGCGCCGTTTCTCTGTACATGCGAAGGTTTTTAGTCCATCAATCCGACGTTTACATGAAGATCTCCAGACAGCACGACAGCCACGGATCCACACTTACAGCCACAGCAGTTTCCTCTGTCACTGTTTGTAGTATTTACAGCTCTGTACACTGAAAAAAGGACCTCTTCACGGCAAGAAAATGAACAGACCTGAAAAAGTTCTCAACAGCAACTCCGGAGGTTTTGAAAACAGCCGCGTTTTTCTGCGAACGTCTCGTCGACAAGCTGTTTCTGATAAAAACGAGCCCGGTTGATTTGATGCAACTCGGCTCAAAAATGTATTCCCCGGAGGCTCCGAAGTCGACAGAGAAAAACGATAAAGAAAAAGCAAACAAATCCAAATAAAAATCAGGATAGATAGCATTACACAGTATACTTAAGTAGGATTTACAAGATGTTGTTTTCCTTCTCCCCCCGAAGGTGTTTTTTCTTTTTCTGTTCCAACACAGCGACATAGCCTAAAGCAACGCACAAAAATCCAACTCAAATACGTGAGTAGCTAAATAGTTTCCCATTAAATTATCACAACGATGTGGTGTAGTTTACATTCCTTCCGCAGCAGCAGGAGCCGCGTGTTTTTCTTCAATTGATTTTAATTAATTCTATTTTACATTTGATTGGTTTCTAGAGGGGGGTGGTGGCGGCGGTGTCAGTGGGGCGAGGTGGGCGAGGATCTAAAGCCTTGTACGGTGGATGCAGTTATAAAAAAGAAGAAGGGGCGTCGGTGCTGCGGCACAGCGAGTAATAGGCACAGGGGGCGGCAGTGAGGGGGCGGGACAGGTGGTGGCGAGCAGCGACGGGGATGATGAAGAGGAAGGGGTCGGGGGTTGGGGGATGGTGGTTAAGGTGGAGAGCTGCGCCCTCACAGGTAGATCTCCCTCTTGGAGGTCTGGCCGGTTGGAGTGGTGGCCGAGTGGTACTCCACCGACTGGCTCAGTGGGATCTCCTCCAGCCCACAGTCTTTACCGGACGAGTCTCCGCCCCCTGGGTAGGCACTGCTGTAGGGTGTCATGAACCGCATGTTGGCCACTTTGGAACTGCTGCTGCCGCCACTTCCTGTCCCGCGCTCCTCCGTCATCAGGGGCTTGGGGCTTCCGTTGGCCATCAGCTGCTCCTGCCCGTCCATCTCCTGGTAAGGCACAAAGGTGGAGAGCTTGGGGGCGTTTTTGGGCACCTTGCGGGTGGGAGAAGGCTGGCCGGGCATCCAGCAGGAGTCAGAGTGCCCGAACTCGGTACACTCGTGGGTGCAGTTACCGGTCATCGCCACATCGGGAAGAGGCCTGAGGTCTGCAGAGACAAAGAGACAAAGAGAAAGAAAAGGATGAGACATCTGGAAACAACAACAGAGGATTAAAAGGTCTGAGATGGACATGAAGCTGATGAGTTCTCTCAGGGAAAAAGAGACATAGACCATAATCACGCTGCTGCCATCTTCCTCCGATATCAAGCTCAGGGTGCGAGGCTCAAATATGTTCCAGGTTGCAAGTTGTTTAAACATAGGAAATCTGACAAACTGTTATCATTTCTTAGCTTTCTGATTGAGAAGCAACTGAAAAGATGAAGTGTAGTAAAATCTGGAGGGACACCAGTTATTTCAAGGGACAAAAACATATGTGATAACCGATTAGCTACTGTTAGAGCTACACTAACATTAGCTTCTGAAAATGTTACACAATATGACAAATATGACGTATAAATTTGTCCAACACATTTATTTTAGCTTGGAAGTAAAACACACTGGATATAAATGGATCGACGTTGCAACGTAACGTGAGATTCACTGTGTTTGTACAACTTGCAACCTTGATACGGGCAGTACGACATTTGAGCTTCCCACCTTGAGTGTGACTTTAAAGGAAAATGGCCGCTGTGTGAAGATGGTCTGTAAAATTGTGTTTTTTGGCCTTTGCAATCACATCATCCAGCAGACACACAAAGCAACAACATCGAAGTCCAATATTTGTCTTTCGGCTCTGTTTGGTCTCCACCAACTCCTGAGGAAAATATCTCTGTCTCTTTAGCTGCTAAATGCTCCACAATGTTCGCCAGCTAGTCCCTAACTCTGTCTGTCTGCTGCAAATGAAGTAAAGCTTAAGAGTTGATCCTAGAAAACCCTTCACACATCACAATTTGTCCATACATAACAAAACTGTGACTGAACTTTGACCAGATTTGGACTCTAGATTGGACAGACTGATGAAGAAATGGGTGATGAAAGGACAGATGGATTATGGGAGTTGTTCAAACGTTTCAGGAAGTAAGATGTATCTTTATTTTATTTTGTCAGTTTGTCTTCTTGTCTTTGGTCCGTCTGTATCTATTGATATTTTTCATGTTTATTTCTGTGTCGTCTTGTTTGTTTGTGCTCTGTGATTTTTGTTTTAATGCCTGGCTGCAGTAGAAATCCCTTTGAGACAATAGATTTAAGAGTTAAAGTTGACTGTAAATAGAAGTGTGTTTGACAGAAGACAGATAAAAAGGTTTCCAGTCACAAATATTGGTATTTCTGTGTGCACAGATCTGTGTAAATGTTGCTTTTCCCCCCCTAAAAACCAACAAAACCTGAGAGCAGTGTCACAGTTCAGCATGTGTACAGGCTGGCAAGAACGAGGAGATATCATTATCCCTTTATCCACACACACACACACACACACACACACACACACTCCATTTGAGGGAAATTAATTAAAGCGCAGTGTGTATTTTTAAAGTCACTAATAGTTCACAAAGTGCCAGGAATGTCGCTTAATTTGTCGCTGAAATTTGGAAACCACATATCAAACAGGGCGGGCGCTGAGCGTGAAACAGGATCAGCTGATTTAAGGGTGGGAAAAAAAACACGCTCGGATTCGTTAAAACGTTAATTATGTTGCACAAACAGCCAATTAAGGCAAAAAAATAACAACGTTTTTCATTTACCTGCAAGAAATGACAGGATGAAAGGTGACAGAGACAGAGGATGTTTTATAAAATATTTAATTTCTGTCTTCTGTGAATATGAACGTTGGGATTTCTCCCCTTCAGTTCCTTGTTTTCTCCTGTTTCCTGACTCTAATCCTGAGCCTCGGAGACAGACAGGCGGACGGACAGACAGGAGCTGACAGACAGACGGACGCAGGGCTGAGTTCGCATTTAAAAAATCACAGCTTAGAATTGAAAAAGGTCAGAGATGGAAGCAGAAATATCAATGCGTATGCAGAAAGTAACCTTTCTTCTGTGCGTGACATTAGATCATTCTTTGATACCGGAGGCTGGAGGCTGGAGGGGGAGTGGAGGGGGTGCAGGTTCTCCGGGGGAATGGCGCTTATTTCCCAAAATGCCCTCTGCTTCATGCATAATTTAAATTCATTGCCTCCTTTTTGCAAAAGGAGCTACAGTCGGCTTTTCTGTCTGTTTGCGGGTTGATGTGTACATTCTAATCCCGCGGAGTGCTGAGTAGCGACCGCGCTCCGGCTCTTTTTTTTCCCCCTCCTCTCCCCACATTCTCACGCCCGCCGCTGCCGTGGATTTGAGTTTTTAAGCACTTCCCATGCAAAAGCAAGGTGCTTGCAAAAATGTTAAGTCATGTGCGAGTGGCTGCCGAGTTCAGAGCGGCTGTTTAATAAGTGCTTTGCCTCTGAACGTCGTGTCAGCAGGAGGCTTATAGAGCACGGACGCCCTCGGAGCTGCACGGCTGAACAAACTCTAAACTTGACTCGCAACCAAACAACGAAAGAGGACGGACTCAGCAGACAAAGTTCAACCGGACTGAAGCCTGCAGGGAAACTTTGTGAACAACAACTGTGACCTCTGACCCCTGAGCTCGTGCCTAGAAATGCTGTTGGAAACTTTCTGACCTTCATGGTTAGATAAAGGATAAGTTTAGCCTGAAAAACAACTCTGTGTTTTGGGAGCATCAGTCGTCTTTGCGCTCCCCTCCTCACTTCAGTTACACTCTGTGTGTTTGTGTTTGTCTCATGTACGAGCTCTCTGACACTTGTCAGAGTGGAGCGTCTTTCTCAGGGGAGCCATCTTTGAGCAGGCGATGTTTATGAGTACAAGGTGAGATAAACAGGAAGCGAACCCTCTGTTCAGTCAGTCCTGTAGTGACACGATGGGATCAAACTGTCGCTTCAGCTACAACCTGCCTGTGATACGCCTCATCTCCAATAAAAGCATGTCACACATGTCACATACATATACTCAGACTAAGATTTATATATATAGATATTATAGTAATATAAATGTATGTTTCTACTCTTTTTCCCACTTTTGACATGTTTTTATAGTAGTTGCACGTTAGCACTAATGTTTAATTACATAAACTGCGTGTGAAAAAATGTGTAAGAAGGAAAAAACATTTAAACATTTTTCACAAGTTCCTTTTGAATTTCCATTTGTGAAACCGAGTGGGGAAAAAGTTAAGGAGCGCTATTTTTATTTTATTTTTATCTTTTTTCATGTTTGAAACCAAATGAGAGAAAATAAGTTTTGGCAGTACATTTTTCAGAAGTTTTTTTATTTTTGTATTTCGGTGTATGAAACTGAGTGGAAGAAGAAATTTCAGGAGCGATTTATTTATTTATTTATTTATTTATTTATTTCATGTTTTAAACCAAATGAGATATTTTTTTGTAATGCTAAAATAATTTTCAGGGGAGAATTTTGTTTCTATGTGTGAAACCAAGTGAAAAGAATTTTTAGGAAAAATAATTTTCAGTTTTAATTTTTTACGTGTTTTTTGTATGAAGCATAGTGAAAAAAAAGTTTTGGTAGAAAACATTTTTCAGAACTTTTCCTTTTTTTCATGTGTGAAACAAAGTCACCCTTTTTTTTTGTTTTGTTTTTTTGTTTTTTTAGGAGAAAAAAAACACATTCCTGCAAATGTTTCACAATAAAAGACTTTAATTAAAGGTTTCTGTCCACTGAAAATTTGCCAAAAACAACATGACACTGAAACGGCAAAGTTTCTGTGAAAAAAAAGCCTTTTGATGTGAAACTTCTATGTGCATACTACAGCAGGAAGCGTGGTGTAATCGACAAGAGCTTACCCGTGGTTGAAAACAAAATGGCAATATACTGATAGAATTAGTGGAAATAAAGTTTACTGACAAAAATGGAAAATTTGAAATATGACACAATCCTGTTTCAAATAAAATCCAAAATTTGTTTCTATATCTCTATAGAGACAGGAAGTCATTAGTTTTAATGTATTTTACATGAAAGTATGAACACAAGCTGTCAGTATGAGCTGACTGAACCAAAACTTCCTCAATATGCACTCGACATATGGCTCAATATATAACAATCACTAATTATAAAACAGAGACTGGGGGCCAATCAGAGCGTGACCCTCAGCGTGGCGATCTGTAGCTCTAATCACAGGATTTAGCGGCGGGCTGATGGGGGTCGTGTTTGTCCTAATTAAGCAGAAGAACAAATTGGCTCCGGTTTGAGATGGAGCTAATTGGCGAGCATGACAGGAGGAAGAGTTTGGGCGGTTAGGGTGGGTTGTGGCTAAGATGTAAAGATCAATAACGATTTTGGCTAATAAGGCCTTCCTCTAGTGGTGGACACGAACGGGCTTCCACCGCCGCCGCCGCCGCTCGCCTGCAGCCTGGATCATCATCAAAGGAGATATGAAAGCTGATCAGATGCTGACGAAGCAGTGTTTACTGCTGCTGCCTCTCATTAATGACTGCAGCTCAAACACCCAATCATCTGACACCTCTGTCACCTCAACAATTAAACACGCCTGCATCACACACATTCTGATGGAACGTTTCTTCTTTCTTTCTAATGGCTGTTTTCTTTTGGTACCTTGATGAGGTACTGTTATAATCTATTGTTTTGTTTTTTAAAGCCCATGTTAGTCGATAGATCTACATCTTGTTCCAGGGTGAGACACCTGAACAACACCTGGCCAGGTGTCCATTAAAATTAAATGAATTGCTGTCATAGGACGCAGGTGTTGTGTGTATTGCCGCCACAAGCTGGTCAGTGTCCCACGCTTGTCACCACTTCATACATGCAGCTCAGTATCCACAGGAATAACATCCATGTTGGGCAATTCTGTCACAATTTACTTCTAATATTAACCTGTTAACGAGAAATGTTAATTAACAGTAAACTAATGTGTTTAGTAATGATTTAGTAATGGTGCTTATGATAACTACGGGATAGTTTGCAAAGATGCTATTAACATTAGTTGTAGTAATGTAGTAATAAGCATTAACTAACAAGTTAACTAATGTGTTACAGTATTTAATAGTCAATAAAGATGCTATCAACATTTGTTACTGTAGCATTAAGCATTAACTAACAGTTAATGTACAGTTGCCTATTTTTTCTAGTAGTCATTTACTAATGCCGTTTGTTAAATAACTTTATAGTTTATAAAGATGCTATTAACATTAGTTAAAGTAGTAATAAAGTACTAAGCATTAACTAACAGTAAGTTAACTCTTGACTAATGTGTCTAAAAATCATTTAGGATTTCATGTTCACCAAATGTATAATTTATACATTATATTAATAGTTAATGAAGATGCTGTTTACATTAGTTAATATAGTAATAAGCATTAACTAACAGTTGATTAATATAATAATAGGCATTACGTAACTGTTACTTAACAGTTAGCTAATGTTTCCCATCAACATTTACTTATTCTTATATTATTCATGTTAACTAAGGCACTAATTTATACATTATTTGATATTAAAATGCAGGTAAGATAAGTTAATATAGTAATAAGTGTTAAGTAACATCAATTAATATAATAATAATCATTACCTAACAGTTAATCAACAACAAATATGTATGGTAATTGTTTGCTAATGGTGTTCATGTTAACTAAGTTACTAGCATTATTTAACAGTTAATAAAGATTCTGTTAACATGAGTTAATATAGTAATAAGCATTCACTAACAGTTGATTAATTCAATAATAAGTATTAACTGTTAGTTTTACAAAGGAGAATATTATTAACATATTTTAGTTAGACGCTCCATCATCAGTGTGTTCAGTCTGTATGTGTCACATCAGTGGTTGTGATGAACATGGCGGATGTGGCGGTAGCTCTGGCCGCTGATGTTGGGTTCCTCATCAGTACTTGAGGGAAGTTTGAAAAGTTCTGCGGTAACCCCTGGAGGAGGAAGTGCTATCTCTCCTCTCTCCTCAGCACCCTCGGTGAGGCTCAGCGGCGGCGGCGCTGTCAGAGGGCCGTAACGTTCGGATTCAAGGTTGCCTCTATTAGTCAAGGCTGTTTAAAATGGAGTAGCCCTCCTGAGTTTTCCCCCTGTAGCCCTTATCTGCACTCCTGAGTTCCAGTTAACCCCAGGGACCCTCGCTCGCCCTGACGGCCTCTCTCTCTGCATAATACACTCCGCTACCTTGGTCACCGTTTTCCGGTCAAACTAATTAGATTTCAGAGTCCCCGCTTGGGAAGATGTCAGTGGTATGAAATGAAAATAATTTCCAGATGAGTATCTGACATTTTACGCTGTCGACTAGAGTAAAGAGCCCGGGCGGATTGGCTCCCTCTTTCCCTTTTTCCCCCTCCTCCTCCTCCTCGTCCTCCTCCTCTTCTTCCTCTTCTTTTCCGCTCCATCACTTTAGTCGCAGAGATATGCTAAATCCTTGTGCTTCCCCTCTCTCTGCTCAGTCCTCGGTGATAAATGGAAGCGAATGTACACAAAAGAGAGCTCCTATTTTTTCTGCTTCTGCTTGAAGTGTTAATGTGTTTAATTACTTTGAAGCTTGCTCGTTTGTGTGTGTGTGTGCGCGTGCGTGCGTTCATGATGCAGTTAAAGCTGCAGCAGGAAAACCTTCAATTAATGCCTTTTCTCTGTCGATGACAATAGCTCCAATTTATCTTATAGGAACAATAGAGGAGTGAGAGGAGGTGCAACTACTCTGAACGCTCAAAGACATCCAGGAGAAAGCAAACGACATGCTGCTGCTTCCCCCGCTGCAATCAGTGCTGACGCCAACAGCCCACACACACCAGCATACCTTAGTTTTAGAGACATGCTAGACTCATTCCCTGGAGGCTGTAACCATGATGCAGATACATGTCTGCTCTTCAACATGTTAGGGTGCTCGTACTGTCGGATCAGGTGATATGACATCTGAAATATCTGTCCTGACAGGGAGACAGGTCAGACGTGACGCTGAGACCTGACCAAAGATAGCTCATGAAAACAACAAGACATCCAGGATGAGGAAATTCAACAAACATCCTCCAGTAGACACGGAACGGGCTGATAAACAGGACAAAACACGTCTGTTAGAACCAAGAAACACCAAACGGACTTCAAAAGACCAACAGCAACAAAGGCCGACTGTGACACTTGAACACACCATGAAGACTGCAGTCAATGGTCAACCAGGTTGTACGTTCTGCGCCTGCGTGAGAGGAAATAACTCAATACCAGCGGTTAGAACTATGGAAGCCCTGAGGGGCAGTGAAGACATTTATTTTTCTGATGATTCATTTTCTCTCTTGTGTTCATGATTTGAGAACTGGTGGGAAGGATGCCAGGATATTTTTTTCCTTTTATGTCCATCTGTGAAAACATGAGAGAAAAAAATGTTCTTGTTTTTTTCATGAGAATTTTTTTTTTATGTCAAAACCAATTGAAACATTTTTTTTTCATGTGTGAAAAAAAAATCATTTCTGAAGAAATTTCTTTTTTTAAAGTGTGGATTTTTTTTGTCAAAGGCATTTCTGGAGAATTGCTTTTTTCCAAGTGTGAAACTGAGTGAAAAAGAAATTTTCTGATATTTTTTTTCTTTTTCATGTGTGACACCGATCTGGAGCCGCCTGGTGACGACTACTACTGTTAGTGTTGTAATGTCATTTTGAACATAAAACATGAGAAAAAAACACTAAAGTACTCTAACTGCTGCAACTGACTGTAACCTTGATATCCATAAACTGCTCATATATCAGAATGAAAACATTAAATGTTCCTGCTGATCTGATCATCCACAATACTCCACCCGTGACACTGACGGCCTGCTAACACACAATAGATGCATCTTGTGTTTACTGTGCACGGAGAAATTAAAACTCTCCTGAAGTAAAACATGGATGCTTTTAGTCCTATTAGGGCATGAGGTAGTCGTGCTCTGCAGCCTCTGGTGGTCAAAATGAGTATTGCAAAATCAAACGCTAAGAAAAAAAGACTTTCTACGACCAGTCTTTTTTTTCACTTCATTTCACACATGATTTTTTTTTTTTTTTACTCGTGATTTTTTATTCCCCCACTCAGTTTCACTTACTTTCGCACATGAAAAAAAACACCAAAATGTTATTTTCCTGAAAGTTTTTGCCTGCCATGTAAAACAAATTCTGGAGAAAAATTATTCAGAGGAAAAAAATACAGGAGGAAAAAAAGACAAAATTAAATTTCATTATTTCTTATTTTTTCCTCTTGAATTTTTTTCCTCCACGTGTTTTCACAGACGGGAAGAAAAAAAAACAAAAACGAAGGGACTTGTAAAGATTATCCTGGCCACACTTGTTTTTCCCACCAGTTCTCAAATCATAAACACAGGAGAGAAAACAATTTAGATCAGACTTGGGGGGAAAAAATGGATAACCAGGAAACTAAATTCTTCACTTGGCCCTCAGGGCTTCCGTAGGCGGTGGTGTACAAGCGACAGACGCTTTCATTTCATTGTTGATTTCTTGAGGGATTTATATGGAGCATGAATCTCACACAGGATTCAGACTGTTAATAACATGGCAGACAGTAAGTGTTGTGCTCCGTACAGTAAACAGGACACAGTTCCCATCAGTCGTCTGTACGGCCACACTGTCAGGAAACATGTTTCTACCAACTGTGCTTCATTAAAGCTGTTTGTTTGTTGTTCACAGGTGTCATCACAGGTGTCAGCACACGTCCGTCACTGCCCTCATCTCAAGCACGCTGCCTGTAAACGCTTTATTAAAACAGCTCCTTTATCAAATTATCAGGTTCTCCTAATGTGTCGCAGAACCTCACCTGCTCCTGAAGGACAGAAACCTGAAGTGGAGCTCCACCTTCATATCGTGTCATGACCTCAGACTCTATAATGTTCCCACCAGACATCATATTTAGTTTAGATTTGTCTCTGAAAGAACAACAGTGTTGTTTTCTACTGAAACACACACACACACACACACACACACACACACACACACACACACACACACACACCGCTGTAAACCTCAATCTGTATTCATGGTCACACACCACCTCAATACAAATCCTCAGTTCAGTGATGCACACACACACACACACACACTCCTGTCTCACTTGTTCTTTCCATCAGAGGTTCAGTGTGTTCCCGGTGTGTCGGTGTGTGATGCTCTCTGATTTTACAAGCTGTTCCAAAAACTATTACATAGCCTGACTTTAAAATGATCGGCAACAATAAAACACTGTAATTATCAAACTGAACTTTCCAACATAATCAAAGAGATAACACGGATTAAAAATTCATTAACGAGGTACAAATATACAGTGTAATATATGAACTGCTCATCCTCTACATCACTCTGTCCAAAGTCAGATATCCTGACTAATATTTGGATTGTGACGACAGTTGGTACAGATATTAATAATCAATATGAGATTAATCTAGAGAACTGGTGACTTTTCATGTGTCACCACTCGCAGGTCATAAATGGACTAAAGTTTATGGTCAGGTCTATTTTGTCAAGTAGTTATCCTCAAGTATAAACAGCTGTCCACGTCATTTTTTTATATACTTATTCATTTAGACCGCCAATGACTGTGAGAGCCTTCGAGCCAATCACAATCAAGTGTTCTCCAGGACCGTGTTGATTTAAAAAGACAGTATTTACGCCCTTGACAGATGGTCGTGCTAACGCTTTTAGCTCATCAGCTACAGTGAAGATTTCAGCTTAATATAGGTTGTAGGTTGATCTCGGGGCTTCTGCAGACTGTGATTACACCAGAAGAGCTGTATGGAGACATCTGATGTTTATTTGGTTGTCTCCAGCTACTTCAGTTGTTTAGCAAAATGCTGCAACTCTGATTTACTGTGAAGCTCCAGAAATGTTTTGTGGACTACAAGACGTCACCTGACTTTATATCAGCATGGAGGGAGGAGATGATGATGGCATAAATCTGCTTAGAAGTCCTCAAAAAAGATGCTGCTTTTATGTGCAGAACTTGCCTGAGAAACATTGTGTTTTTAAGTTTTCTTCAGTATCGAAGTAATCCAGTGATAGTTGTCTGTACATATGTGAGTACACTGCAAACGGTAAGTGCTAATAGCTAATTCAGCAATGTTTTAATGGTGTTTTGGAGTTTGTTTCGTATTTTTCTTGTTTCTCTGTTTTAAATCAAGTCTCCAGCTACTTCAGTTGTTTAGCAGAATGCTGCAACTCTGTTTTACTGTGAAGCTCCAGAAATGTTTGGTGGACTACAAGACTTCACCTGACTTTATATCATCATGGAGGGAGGAGATGATGACTTTGACGAGTTTTACTTTTTTTTTGCTGAGCTCTTCCTTAAAAGAGTCAGGGTGTGGTTAGCCTAGCTTAGCATAAAGACTGGAAGCTACCGCGGATTTGTTTAAAGTTATGAAATACACCTACAAACAGCTTTAAAGCTTTCAGATGAACACTGTGGTTTGAGAAGGAGTTAACTGTTGGAATTGTTATTTGACAAACATCCAGTTTCCAAAAATATGAACTATTCCTTTAAACTAGTCCATTTCCTCCTTGTTTTTCTCTTCTGTTTTTAATCCCAGAAACATTTGGGTCGCTCTGCTCTGCTCGCTGCCCTGATCGGTGTGTCTTCTTACAGCAGGAAATACAACTTTTTATTCAGACGTAAATTCAGGTTTTTGCTGATGGCTAGAATGTTTTGGTATTTTTCTTCCGTTTCCTCTTTTCTTTGTTTGTGTCTCCCTTCATCACTCCATCTCCTCCCTCCTCCCCCCCTCTCTCTCTCTGACCCCCCAGTCTGGCTCGGTGTTGAAACCTTGCCGGCTCTAATTAAACTTTGGGCAGATTAGAACTTTGCCTTGTCAGTCTTTATTCATGCTTAAACAAGTTATTACTTTTTGAGAAATTAAATTAGCTGGCAATTAATTAATCGACACAGAGCTGGGAAAGAGGACGAAGGGGAGGAGGGACGGAGGCAGGGAGGGAGGCAGGGAGGGAGGGAGGTGAGGGGGAGATGAAAGTGGAGAGAAGAAAAAAAGGTGGGGAAAGAGGAGTCGGGTTTGGCAGAAAATGAAGGAAAAGGAGACATAGATTTGTCTCAAAGACGGAGGGAAAGAAAAAAGGAATTATAGATATTTAAATGTCACTCGTTCTTTCACTAATTAGCAGGAGAGAGAGAAGAAGATGAAGATCGTTTGTTTTTTTTCTCTCAAACATCAACATTTGATGCTTTCAGAAGTCAAAACTACACCCCTCCTCCTCCTCGTCCTCCTCCTCCTGCAGTTATTAGACAGACATCTACTCCGTCCTCCTTACTCGTTTTCCAAATCCAAAATTAATTCGCCCTCTGACTCTTTCTGAAGGCAGAACAAAACCAAACAGGCAGAAAAAAAAGAGTCTCGACTTTGATTTTTCTTCTTTTGCTTCTCGCTCCGATGGGCTTTCTCTGGTTTTTTTATCTAACAGTGGTGGCAGCGTCTCCTCCTGCTCCTGCTGGTGACATCGACGTATTGACTGACATGTTTAAAATTAGTCTCCCCACCTCCAACCTCCTCCTCCTCTACCTCCCCACTGCTTCCTGTGAGGTATAAATCCATTTCCTGCTTTAAAACCCGCGGTGTCCACCCAACCAGCAGTCCACCGTGTGAGGGTTTATCTGACCTCGTCACGGAGCTATGGAGGGAGGAAAGAGTGGAGAGACGAGAGGAGGTGGAGAGGAAAATGTCTGTCTGACTGCAGGTCGGCCATGTTGGAGAACTTGCTGTGGTGGCTGTGTGCTGCCTTTACTTTCTGTTTTCGAACATATTTAAATCAGCTTGTATCTAAAGAGTCTGTCCTTCTTTACATCCTTTACTGCATTTTCTGTGGGACACAAACTTTTTCAAGAACGTTTCTCCTTCTTTTCCGTCCAGTTTTCTTTTTACAATCGACAGAATAGAACGTGTCTGCTAACCACATACTGTACAAGTTTAATTTGTTCAAGTCATGTGTCACATCGGTGTGACAGCCGACAAGCCAAAGGCCACTGTTCACACCTATGTTTCAACATTTATTTGCATGACACCGCTGGACATTTTTAACGAGACTTTGATAAAACTTTCCAGTATGTTTTTTGGCAACAGAACCAGGTATTTTAAGTCCGAACATAATGTTTTTCTAACCCTAACCAAGAGGTTTTTGTGCCTTAACCTAATCAAAGAAGGTTGCCAAGCCAGAGACCACTGTTCAAGACTGTTTTAACATTTGTTAGCGTGAAACCACTGGATATTTTCAACAAGAGTCACAACCAGGTACTTTAACATGATCTCTACCAAGTTATTTACATCCCTAAACCTAACCTTACTTTATCTAACGTTATCTATGTACCTTGTATCTCCAACTGTAAATATGGCGCCCTGTAGGGGACAAATAGGGGCGCCTTTTTGTTATGTTTTCATACTATATATATATTGAATGTCTTCCCTCTATGATATATATTCTTGTTTGTATATACTAGTGGACTTGTTTTGTTTTGTTTTGATTCACTTCCTGACATGATCAGAACAGCAAAATATAGATCCTATATGTCTCACGTATGTTTGGTGAAGGCGATGATGATGGTGGAGCACCAGTAGGCCCGTTTTTTTATTATGAACGTATTCTTTAAAATTGCACATTTACACATATTTATTCTCGTGGTTATGACTCGTGTAGGATAAGTTTCCCCAAAATATTTTTATTTTAGGCCTCTGGTACGATATATTAATATTTCCCGTCTGGCAACGCTGACCCAACCGCCCCCAACTCTGATTTTTCTTGTTCTTTATCCTACCGCACTCGAGGGTCGGCTCAAGAAGTTACACTAGAGGGGCAACTACAGCGTCTCGATCAGGCTGCTGTATCTGACGCGTCGAAAACTGAACCTAAAGAATCGTTTCTGGGTTGCATGGGTTTCATAAACTTTCCCAAAAATTCCACCGTACATATTTGAGATGTTTGGAAAATTTGGGATCTCTGCTAGAATTTAAAATCAGGTCCTGAAGTTTGAGCACCATAATTGAGCCCAGTGTGTCATTGCTGCAGTAACTGCTGCGAGTGTTGTTTCATCAGAAGCTCAGCGTGATGCAACGCTGCTATGCCACCGGCGCCATCCTGACCCGTATGTTCACAGAGACTTCCTGCACCTCGTCCAAGCAGCATCTGGTCTGAAGTCAGGAGGAAAACTGCTCCTGGTTATAATTAATTAACGAGCTACAGTACTAAACTGGACAGCTTTATAGAAACCAACCGGACATCAGATCGGCGCTGCGGCTCCAGAGCAGAAAGAACCGACCCGATTCTTCATTTGTAGTATTTTGTCTTTGAGAGCGCGGCTGAGAACGAACCAAAGCAAGTGCAATAGAAAGCGCCTGAAGCTATATCAAATACAATAACACAGCAGCTTCTCCTGGCCATTAATATTTGACCACTGCACCCTGCAGTGTGTGTGTGTGTGTGAGAGAGAGAGAGAATATATGAGTGTGTGAGAGAGAGAGGTCATTAAAGATGCTGAGGAACATGGCTTGTGTTTGCTTTGAATGCACAAACTGACCTGAATACACAAATCCTGGCTGGGCTCGAGCTGGCAGCCGCAGCACATCTGCATCTCTTTAAAGGGAAACTCGCTCGCCGCCTCGTTTTTTTCACAGACGAGGTCTCACTCTCTCCATTTTTATGCAGAAGGTGCTCGTGCTGTAAAGCAGCCACTGCAGGGCATCCCAGTCTGATTGGATAAAGGTTCTTCTTGTCTCGTTTACTGAGATAAATGACCAACTAGTCGGCCAACGATTGTATTAGATTCTCATTTCCAGACACATTTATGTTTATGTATATGGACTCTTGTTGCCAGATTTAACTACAGAATACATTTACTGTGTTGTAGCTCGGCGGAGAAGTCTCACTGAGCCCAAACAGACGGTCTGGGGTTAGTAGATCTTCTTCAGTGAATAAGAATTGACTCACTATTGTAAAATATGAAAATATGATGTTTCAGGACAGATTGTTGTAAAATGGCTGCCCTCTGCACAGTCAAACTTTTATATATATATGATATAAATAATGTGAAAAGACAAAGTGTCCTGTAGAAGAGGCGAATACAGTCTTACATGTGGACATGTTTTTGTCTTTAAACGAGTCCATTATGGTCTCTGTGTGGACACGCTGTCTCTTAGACTAGTCCACTTTTCCAAAAGATCCTCCTTACTGTAGTCAGTCAGCCACGTGTTCAGGTTAGTGTCACTAACCTGAATCACTGGTACTGTTGCTACGATTACCTGCAGTTTAAAAGAGTTGGAAAAATAAGGAAATAAGGAATTTTCTTCTAGCTGAGGTTCTGTCAGTCGGATCTGTCTTGAATGGACACGACAATCTCCTGGTTGGACCATCAGTACTATAAAACAAACAACTGTTTTTGGATCAATGTTAAAAAGTCAAAGTTAGAAAACTAAAGGAGTGAGGTCGACTACGCAGGGTGCATTTTAGTAAGAAAACAACCTATCCACAGTGCGTAAAAGTCTGTGGCGAGCTGAACAAACTAAGAAGAGCAGTGGGCTTTGAAGCAAGTTTGACATCGTGGCCAGACCGTGTAGTAACGTCACATGATGCACACAGGCCCGAAATACTTTTTTACAATATAAATTTATATTGTGAAAGAAGCAGCTGTAAAACGATGGATACATGAAATTACCCCAATTTAAGTTAGTCGAAGGCTAAACTGGAAGTTAGCCAGCTCTGGTGTGTTCGCTCACTGGGATCGCCAATGAGGAACACATGCAGAAGGTCTGGTTCATTTTATACTTGGGAAGTTAAACTATTTTGGCTTCATGTGCCACTGAAATGAACAAGGCCCTGCCTCTGATGCTGTATCTCATTACATGTCCATGGAGCTGAAGCTAAGAGTGAGCTAAAGCTAATACTAATAACATTTGCAAAGTCTCGGACAGCCGCACAATTAAATTATTGTATCCCCCTTCAAGTTAGCTGGGCGCTAAACTGGAACTAAGCCCGCACGGTTGGTGATCCAGGTATTTTCACAGCCGGGAAGTCGAGCTTGTATAGCAATGAACGGGGCTCCACCTCCAACACTGTGTCCAGTAGATCCGAGCCGAGCCGAGAATTCTGGTAAACATTATTTGTTTTCTATTGATATGTTGAAACCAACCAGGCATCATTGAGATCACGACATAGAAACACTTACATAAGCTGTCAGTCAACGCTTGTTACTGTAGAAGACTAAATAATAGTGGTATAGAAAACCAAAGTAATAAATGATAATAAATATAAAGCTTCTGTAACATGTAATGAATGTGGTACATCCTATAAGACATCTCCTCCACTCAGTGTAACTCCTCCGTGTTTCTTTTATAAGGAAGAAACACATTTGCTCTGATTGTAAAACTGCTGATTTGGTGACATTTGATATATTTGTTTGACTTTCACTTGCTGTAATTAATTTAGTTCAATTTTCCGTAACGAAGCTAAATTCAGTGTTTTGGTGTCGAGTGTCCCAATTTCTTCTTTTTTCATCAGACAGTCAGTCACAGAAACAGTCCGATGTTTTAAAACTGGAACATCAGCAGCTCCTCACACACACACACACACACACACACACACACACACACACACACACACAGCTCTGAGTGTGACAGAGTTAAAAGATTGCCACGTCCCATTAATATGCCCCCCCCCCCCCCCTCCATACGATCCCCAAATGCATCCTGGGAGATGGCAGCGGCAGCTACAGCCACGGGCTGCGATGCTGCAAATTTATTCACTTTTGTAGGATAATTGAATTTTTCCTTCATAGTAGGCCGATTCCACAGGGGTGTAAGTACGAGTGTGTTTGAGTGTGTGTGTGTGTGCGCTCGCTCTTCCTCTGCACTATTAATAATTGACTGGTTGGCGTTTCTTTCACTGTGCAGATTTATTTCACCTCAACGCTAATTCTGTCCTTTTTCAGATCTGATCTGCAGGTTTCTCAGATTTTATTTATTTATTTAATTTTATTTTTTTCCCGCTCGGTTGAAGTTATTTACAGTCGGGACGAACACGTGGAGGAGGTCACCGAGTTTGGTTGTACCGTCTCAGCTTTCCCGTTTGATGTGCGAGTGTGCGAGTTAACTTCAAGAGACAGGCGCAAACAGGAACACTTTAAACCTACAACATTAGTGATCGTTTGATGCATGGAAAACAACGTTGACAGGTGTGTAAGTCCGGCCTGACAGCCGATTCACACGAGAGTCGTGTCTCTCCATCTCAGGAAAACATTAAAGGAGAAAATCTGTTTTCTTTTAAACAATCTGCGGCTTATTACAGCTGTTTCATCCGTCATTCAGATATGATCACATTTCACAGCTTCACGACCGCAAACTGAAGCTCTGAGCTCTGCTATATTTACAATTTCTAAACAGTATGTAACTATATGTACAACTAATAAAAAAGAAAACATAATAAAGCTTTAAAAGCCATAGAAATGTCTAATAATCTAACAATTAACATTAACATTAACACTTATTAATGTTAATAAGCATCTTATTTATATAAACTGTTCCCCAAACTTTACTGTTTTGGGAACAAAGTAAATCTTTCGCACAGTTTTCATGTTATAGACGTTCTGTCCGTCTGTGTATCCATCAGTTATCAGAGCGTATTCTTGTGTTTGTCAGCAGCAGGTTTTTATGTCTCCTCACTGATCATTTCTGTCTTTTCACGACTCCAAACCGACTGTCAGCGCCGCCGCTCCGAGCCACTTCCTGTTTGATCCGACAGTTACAGTCTACCTGCGGCTGATTGATGCGTTCTCATATCCCCGCTCGTGCTGCAGACTGATGCCGCAGACAGATTGATGCTGACACGTATGACCGGCCGCAGAAAACAACATGTGACAGGCGTGTTGAGGAGCGGGCGGCACGGTGACGAGCTGCACAGGTAACGTGATGATGTGTTTAGGAGGAATCAGCCTCGATCTCAGGGGAAATTCAGACCTGTTTACGCCACAAGAACCGCCAGAATCGTTTTGTTGTAATATGGAAAAAGTTGAGGCTTGAGGACGAAAAGAAACCCGAGACAATTTATGCAACAAAAGAACAAGGACAATTAAATTTTCATCTCTTTTCTGTCCTTCAAGCATCTTAAAATTAGATGAACTCTTTTTATTTTTTTTTTATTCATGCCCATATTTTAGCCTTTGACAAATATTAGACAAAGCACAGAAAGAGAAAAGAAGTGAAATCACAAAAACTGGAACGCAGGAAGAAGATTCACAGACACTCGAGCAAAACGAGGAACATAATAAATTATAACTACCCTTCTTTTTTATGTTTACTCATAAATTCAGACGACGCCAGAGATTTACATCAGAGCGCACCCTTATTCCAACAGCGATATTTTACATTCCTCATCCTGAAAGAAAGCAGCTCTGAGAAAACTCAAATCGTCTTGAAAAAAGGGACCGAAACTGTGCAGAGAGATAATTTGACTGAGGAGAAAAAAGAGCATCAGGAAGGCTGCAGATAAACTTCCCTGTCAGACTTTGTGTCATTTTCTACAGTGAGATGAAGTTTGCAGAAGATTTTTTTTTTCTTCCCTTTTTCTAATGGAGGAAATAAAGTGTGACAGTCTTTTTTTTTTTTTTCCTCCCCTGCTGGAAATCTTAAAAGCCCTCAAACAGAAGTGGAGTCCGTCACTGTGCATCGAGGCTGCAGCTCGGCGATGCTGCTCTCTGGAGGAAAACTGCTTCACCAACTCAACTTCATGTGGAAAAACTGGTTCAGCGCAACTACAGCTGGTGAGAGACGGAGCTGAGCTGCAGTATACAGGAGGAAGTAAAGTTTAGTTTCTGTCTACGACATCTCTCTAGAAGAGATGTAACAAAAGGGTCAGTCACCAGGATCCATTGTCGGCGGATAAAATTTCTGCAAACCACCGTTACATTATAGGCTGGTCTCTTTTAAACGAGACCACAAGAAATGTTTGCGGTGACCTTTTTTACGGAAAGATGAGACATCTGCAGCCATGTTTGTGACTACGAAACCAGGTATTTTTAACGAGACTTCAGAACATGACCAGCTGTGTTTGAGGCAACAGAATCTGGAAGTTTTCTACGAGAAGTCACGACATTTCCAGTTTTGCTTCTGGTGACCGAAAAATTTGGTTTTTGAGATCTTCAACTGCATTTTTGGCAACAGAAATGGGCATTTTTAACGAGACCTTTGGTCAAATTCGGTTTTTGACATGAAGTTGGGACATATCCAGTCGTGATTGCGGCCACAAGACCAAGTATTTTTGAAGAGACCTCGGGACAATTTTCCAGCCATGCTTGTGGCGAAAAAATCTGGATAATCAAGTTGAAGACATAAAGAAATGTAAAGTTTCAACATGTCTCTGGTTTTGCAGCAATGTACACGGCTAACATTTATTCTGGTGATTGGTTGGAATCTGACGTCAAGAAATGCTTGTTTACTTGAATAATTACTGAAGCTATTCACGTTAAATACTTTTGTTTTTTTCTGAATTTGTCTTCGTGCGATTTGGAAGATATTTCATACCAGAAAAAACTTTGTTTTTCTCAACTCCTGTTTGGAATAGGGTGGACATAACTTTATTCAAATTATATCGTCCGTTTGAAGCTGATAAAATATGCTTTTGATGCAAACAAAAAAAGGACCAAGGACAGAACTTTGGGGAACACCACGAGACAGAAATACAGACGAGGCAGCAGATCAAACACTAAAGATCTTAAAGCTCTCTCCTCTATCACAAGTCCTCCACAGACACACTTTTTTAAAAAGAGAGTTTTGGTAGAAACAAAACTAAAAATCTAAACTAAACTTCCTTTTTTTTTTCAAAGTGTTCAGGGTCTCTGAGCGTCTGACTGGTGCAACCTTGGCAACTGAGGAAGTAAATTATAAAGCCTGTCATGTGTTTCCTGAATTAAAACCAGTCGGCTCCACTCTGGCTTCACAAGTTGATATAGAAAAATACTAAAAGCATTTCAATTTAACCTCGGAACAACTGCAGGGCTGCCAGGAGTGTCCTTCTCCTCCATCCTTCTGTCTTTTTAAAGAAATATTTTCCTTTTATCTGTTGATTCTTGTTTACTACATTTACTTTTTTCCTTCTCTCGTCCATCTGTCTTTTATCATTAGTTCTTCCTTTTGTTTGCTCGCTCACTTCTTTTCTCCATCATTTCTAAAACTTTTTGCTTCTACCTGCACTTCTCTCTTTCTCTCTGGCTCCTGATCTCCCATCAGTCTTTGTTCTTCCTCTCTGCAGCATCTACAGCCAGCGGGGAGGAAGAGGGACCAGACCTGCTGAGATCAAAGTTGACTCATTCTTTATGTGTGTGGTTAAAAAAAACAATACAGAGAGGCAGATATCCCAGGCAAAAAGTTTTTTGGGGAAAAAGTACTCAGTCCGGCTGTGTTGGTGCACAACATGCCGAAGAAAAGAACGGCAACATGCTCTCAAAGATTTAAAGCTCAGGATGGAAAACAAACAATCGAAAAGTTAGAAGAAAGTTTTAACGAGTACACAAACACATTAGTGTTGAGATTTGAATAATAATATAAATAGGAACGAATCAGTTTGAGTCTGAAGACAGTTTGGTTTAAACATTGCTGACAACATTCATATTTTCTGGGCTCGTCTCTGAAGAGATAATTATATATGTGGAGTCGGAGTCGACTGCTCTTTGTCGTGTTATAACTGGGCAAAATTCTGGTTATACTCGTGGCACACGATGAATACACCTTTATGTTAGTATCTCTGGCTGCTAGCAGGAAAGCTATCACATGAAAACTGGTACCTGAACATTTGTTTGTGATAACCTTGATATAGATTTGGACACAACGACATCGCTGGCTAGTCTTGTTAAACATACAGTTAATGTATATTTACTGCCATATATTTACAATTTTTTTTAGGTTATCTACCGTTGTTCAGTCGTGTCTAAGGTTTGTCCTGTTTCCCGGAGCCGTGAACATCATCTCCATTGCATAAGAACCTTAGGGAATGGTAATGATTGTTCCTGCTATTAGTCAAAAACTCGATTTTGATCGCAAAATGCATGAAAATAACATTGTTTTCCAAGTGACCATGGTATAAGCGGGAAAAGCCCTTTGAGGTGTCTGTTTTTGGAATTAATGGTCTTGCTGTGCAAGTGTGATCTTTTGGCATGAAAATATCAACAACAATAAAAGAATAAATTCTTCAAAAATTTAGAAGAAAAGTACTGCATATTCTTTACCCAAAGCATCAGTATTCAGAAAAACTGGGAATGAGACTCAAAAATCTACTTTTCTTACAAATAGGCCCTGGAACTAAGTGATTAGTCTGCCTGGAAATGCCTGGAAATACAACGAGACCAACTGGTCATCAAATCTGTCAGAAAACGATCATCCATTGGTTTAACGATTGATCGTCTTGAGCAAAACGCACTGTACACAAAAAGGTATCAGACTGGAGTAAGTTGATATTTTCAGGTTTTCTTTCACAGCAAGAGAAACAAAAAGAGAAACAGGACGAGAGACGATGAGACAAAGAAGTGTGAGGTGAAGGAATCGAGGACGGAAGGACAGAAAAAAATGAGGAGGTTGTGGCACAGAAAGAGACAAACAGAGACTCTGGAGAGATCCTCTGCTTCAGGCTACAGCTAACCCTCCGCCAACACACACACACACACACACACACACACACACACACACACCATGTCCCTCTGTGTGTCTCTGAGCCACCACACTGGGGCATAAGGTCGGCAGAGAGCCTGCAGCCAAAACCTACAGCTCAGTGTAAACAGGTGAATCTCAGAGGACAGCAGTGAGTGTTTACCTCACCTGGTAGCTCTGTATATTCACACAGGTGTAACAGCTGTGTATTAGATTATATTATTGATTATCTATTGGTTTACTCTGGTGTTTGATTGGACAGGATGTCTTTGAGAAGTGAGACCTAAAGGTCCAAGACAAGAGGAGGAGGAAGAGGAGAGACAAAAGGAAGAAGAAGAGGAGGAGGAGGAAGAGGAAAGACAAGAGGAGCAGTAAGAGGAAGAGGAAAGACAAAAGGAAGAGGATAGACAAGAGGAAGAGGAAGAGGAAGAGGACAGACAAAAGGAAGAGGATAGACAAGACGAGGAGAGACAAAAGGAAGAAGAAGAGGAGGAAGAGGAAAGACAAGAGGAGGAGTAAGAGGAAGAGGAAAGACAAAAGGAAGAGGATAGACAAGAGGAAGAGGAAGAGGAGAGACAAGAGGAGGAGGAAGAGGAGAGACAAAAGGAGGAAGAAGAGGAGGAGGAGGAAGAGGTTGAAGAGGAGCGAAAAGAGGAGGAGGAGGAGTCTGGACGGAGGTATTGTTGGTGCTGATGAGTCCACTTTATTTCTCTCTCTTCATCTCTTCAGACCATCTGTATGGACGACGTGTCTGAACGAGTTGGCAGGCGATGAGATGGTGTGTGTGTGTGTGTGTGTGTGTGTGTGTGTGTGTGTGTGCGGGTGTGCGTGTGTGTGTCAGGGAGGGTTGCCAGATCAATAGGCAGCAGGAGCCCCAGTGACTTATGGGATAGATCAGCACTACAGAACTGCTGCTCGCCCTGATAACACACACACACACACACACACACACACACACACACACACCGTTTCTATTTATAGTCTGTTTACACTTAAACTACTGCAGAGAGGTCAGAGGGCACACATGAAGCCATATTTTGCCTGTGTGTGTGTGTGTGTGTGTGTGCGTGTGTGTGTGTGTGTGTGTGTGTGTGTGTGTGTGTGTTGGAGCTCATTTGGATGCAGCGTGCAGAGCCGGACAGCATCTTGTTTAGAGAGAGACCATATGTCTGCTACACACACACACACACACACACACACACACACACCTCCTGAAGTGTCAGATCTGATCAAAGTTCTCTATACGTTGGTTTGATGTTGCTGAAATGTTCCCCCAGTAGTGCGCTAAGGTTTTATGTTTATCCTGTTTATACAACGGACTACTGACATATGATCACGAGAAATACTGGTTTGTTTTTCACTTCTATTAAAAAAACGTATTCTTCTTTTACTATCTTAAAAATGGCAAGACGACGTCTTTACTTCGACACGTCATTCTGCAGTGAATCCCGATGTCAGAGTGTGACGGCTGCGGAAGAACGACACCATCCTCGTGTGGACTGGTTCACAATAAACCTCGCTGTCACTGTGACATTCAGTCTGACACCCGGCTGGATCTTCTTTAGAAAAACGAAGGACCAAGTATGTCTGTCATGTGCAACCAAGGCAGGAAGGAATTCGGGTAACAGTGGAACAACGAGAATAACTGTGGACGAAAGAGGCCTGCTGGTGGAGGAGGCAAAGAGGGTGAAGAGGGAGAGAAACGGAGGTAACATGAGTGAACGGACGGACACTCAAAACCTGCCGACTTATTAATACAACCAGCTGTCTTCCAGTTGTTGTTTTTTGCTTTGGACAGCAGCCAGGCTGCTAGCTGTAGCCATGTTGCTAACACTCTTTGTAGCAGCAGTAATACCACAGAAAAACACTGGGAGGGAGGAAAGTATTTCTGCTTTAGAAGGCAGGGACACGATGAAGTAGAAAATGTTATTTAAAGAAATTTTAGTTTTCTTTAAATACCTGATACTTTCTGATAGATGATCGCTTGTCTACATGACAAAATTATGTCATTTTGTGATTATTATAAACCCTAAAAACAGCATTTTTTAAGGCCGAAGTTGTGTCTGCAGGTGTTGCATAGTTGTTAAATATAAGGTAAGGCAGTCTGTATGCAGCCTGAGAGTCAACACACAGGGCAGATAAAAGTCTGCATTGCACTGGTCTCATGACTCCCGGCTGTTCATTAAGCTCATTGCTTTGGGCTCAGATGAGTGTTTCAACATTTTCAACAACTCAGAGCTTCCCTCATGTCAACTTCATGATCCAGGAGAGAAATCACCCTTAAAGCAGAACAATGAGGAGGACAAAAGAGGATTTTGGACACGATGCTGTCTGAAAAGGTTCCCCCCGACTGTGAATCACTGATTTGAGATGCAGTTTTAATCGCCAACCGTGTTCGAACTACCTAAAAAGAGCTCCACTGTGGTCTAAAGACCCATGAAGATCGGGCAAATCACTCTGCTGACGTATGAAAAAAGGGCTGTTTTATATGTTAAACATATGTGCAAATTCACAACGTACACTTTTCTCTGTAACTCTGTAAGAAAAACAGTTTGCGGCTGCAGATTTTTAAAATTGGTGGCTGGAATAAAATGCTGCGAGTATACTCGACTAAACAGAAAAGTCAAATGTCATCGTCTGATCCTCGTTTCACCAGAGATTCACATCATGTTTCAGGACCGAAATATTCTAACAAAGTTCAATTAAATGCATGAGAACGCTGAACAAAGATATATGTGTTAATAAATATGTTGAAATGTTTAAATGGAGTGTCTAATCTGTGAAACCTCAGCTCGGTGGATTAAATGCAGCACACTGACTGAGACTGTAGTGGTGTTTATCAACATCTTCCTCTCCGGGTGACGAATTTTAAAGTTAATTCCTGACTTAAGCATCACTTCTGAGGCGCCGCTGTGAAAATGATCTTCTTCACACTTCAGCTCATGCAATTTACATGTATTAATGTATTTAATGATTTAACGCTTTAATAAATGGACTGTGAAGTGTCTGAAAGATCTTCATCAGTGTGGATTCGACTGGAAGACTCTCATCCGGGTAAACACAGACTCTGGCACCCTAAGCTGCTTTGGAAAATGTTCAGCCGTGATGTAAAGTACGTGTGATTTGTTAAAAAAAAAAGGGAAAAAAAAGAAGTGGTATGGTCCTTTAATGGCTCTCTTCAGTGAAGAAAAGAAGCGGAGACGGGAGATGTTTTGTGTGAAGCGTCGTATTTACCAGCAGACACAAACAAGACGAGACAAAAAATAAATTAAAAAAAGGAAAGAAAAGGAAATAAAACGCTGTCATGGAGCTTCACAGCGTTCTGTCACGTCCACGACAAGAGAAGAGAAGAAGAAGAAAGAGAGGCGGAGGCAGCGGGAATCTTCACTGACCGTCAATAAATACAAACCTGCCAGTCGCTCCGTCACACAGACACTCAGGAAACTAAACTGACAGGAGGCAGGAGGAAGACGAGGCGTTCGAGTGCAGCGGGGAGGACGGGAAATATTACAACTCTGACAGAGACAGAAAACAAGAAGTCAAACACCGACTGACAGACTGATTGACTGACTGACTGACTGACTGACTGTCCTCTCTCAACGTCCCAACACATGTACTGACAGAGACACGAGGAGCGACAGCCAATAAAAACACTACAGGACCTCAGCTCAGATGACGGACAGGTGAACAAAATACCTGAAGCCACAGGAAGCCTCAAACTAGACAGGAGGAATGAAACGAGTGTCTTGATGGTCTGAATCTGATCGTTGGTTCCTGAACTGAAGACGTGTGAAGCATCACAAAGGAGTTCTTTATTAATCACACCGATTATTGTGAAAATGTTGACAGCCCAGACCTTCAGTTTCAGCACAAGTAACATAAATGTAGACGTTTAAATTGTGCAGTTCTTGCCAATCCTTGTGATTATAGAGAGCAAGAAAGTCCAAGCGTGGTGGATGTTGGGGTTGATGGACGGGTCAAACAAACACAGGATATTCACCCAGAAGACTGGTACTCATGTGTGAAACCAGAACATGAGTTAACGTGACGTTACGTATTGACTTTATGAGTCATTCCCAGTACGTCATGGGTTTTCTTGATGATGATTCTTTGTTTGTGTGTTTTCAGCCTCAGCAATCAGTTATCTTTCTCTAGAAACCCTGAGGATCATTGACAACATGTATTTATTTAAGGAGTTGTTGCTGAATGTTTACAGTTTGAGTCGAAGGCAACACATGGTGCCACGAATTAAATCCCCTAAAACTCAATTCCGGTGAAAAATAGTAATTCCTACACACATTATTTACCTCAATTATTTAATAACAGGTTGACGTTTAGGTAAAAAATAATCAGCAGAGGTAAGAAATGTGTGCAGAGGTAATAATACTAGTGGAGAAATGATTTTTTTTGGAAAATGAAAGAATCTTTATAAAATTAAAAAAAAGATTACTATCTAGTTATCTGGTCCTGCATTTAAAAATAAATGAGTGCCACAGGTCTTGCTAAATTCCCAAGAAGAATTTTAATTTCCTTTAAATTTCTAAGAAATATGTTTCTTAAAAAAGGCTTTTCACTGTCTTTTCTGTGTTTACTTCAAGGTTGTCTGAAATTGTGGGATAACTATTGAGCCTGTTTTTCATTGGGTTCAGAAAGTTTAAGTAATAAGTTAGTTAGTTTGTTTGTTGCAGGCTAATTGATGTCATCTTGTTCTCTGTGTTTGGACAAAATATTAATCTTTGTTCCTGTTTCACAGTTTGAAACTTTTCTGAACTAATTTCTGCCATCAAACACAAAAATCGGACTTTGTTGACTTCAGGGTTGAGGCTGTTTTTCATAAATCATAATAATCATAAAGTGGTTTTACTTCATACGCTATTTGTACTATGTTGACTTCAAGATTTTAATATCACGTAGGTAAATTTGTTTTGTGATCACACCAAGGTTTTCTATCTTTGTTTAATACCTATAGAGCCTGTTTTTCATCTGGTTCAGGAAATTTGAAAGTTACAGCTTGTAATGGCCGGTTGGTTTGTTGCATACTAACGGATGACATCTTGTTCTTAGTTCTTTAGCTCAATAGACACATTATTTTATAGCAATTTTAAAATGTCTAGAACCAAATGAAAAACAGGCTCAATTGGTATTAAACAAAGATAGAAAACTTGATGTGATCACAAAACAAATCAATCAGTCATGTGATGTTACAGCCAGTGAAGAGGGTTAGGGTTAGTTGGACTTTGGCGTGTGTTGTTGTGTTATTTGTGTGCATATTGATGAGACCAGGTCAACACTGCCTGTCTTCCTGCTCCCTGTTTTGCAGATTTTCAGTATCTAACTGGCGTCATATTCAGATTTCACACTCCATCAGGACTCCCTGAAGGCTCGTTTTAGATTCTAAACTCATATTCAGGTGGAAAAAGTTTTCAGCTGCAGTCTGACGGCGACGCTGTCATCCTGAAACGTCGTCTGCAAACTGATCTGAAGCGGCAGCAGGAGGAGGAAAAAAACAAAATAACTCCACTCCATGTGACTCTCAGAGGTCAGATGGTGGTTTGGGCGGCGGACGGCGCAGCGTGGCCGTCTGTCCACGCTCTCCTGGTCAAACATTTGGCCCGGTGAACGACATCCCATCCCATCCCACCACACACACACACACACACACACACTCACACCTCTGAACGGGTGAAGCGATGCAGAAAATGGGATTCAGGTTTGTCCCTCCGTAACCTTCCCTTCGCTCATTTAGATGCGCTAACTTATTCGGACTGAACGCTTTTTACACTCAAATGATGCTGCTGTACCTCCCTATCACACACACACACACACAAACACACACACAGTTTCCTCTCACACTGAGTTGGGAGAATTTCACGCTCTATATAGGCCATCATTATTGGAAATGAAGAAACACCTCCTCGTTTAAAGATGCGCTTTGTTGCCACATCTCATTTCCACTCGGCCTCTGAGTGTATTTTATCTTCTGCAAGATAAGCAGGATAAAGAAAGCTCTTATCTGCTGAGCGCTAAGTGGATGAGGAGCTGCACTGTACACCGTGTACAGCGCTGTGTACTCGACTGGGTAAAGTGAACAAATAAGGCTGATACCGGCTAAATCTAATACTGCCCCGGGGCACATTACACCCAGAATGCAATGTGGCAGACGATTCCTTCGGCGGAGGAGATACGACGCACTCTGGGCTCAAATGAAGCAGAAAGTTTGGACCAACAGAGGAGAGGGTGAGGGATGGTGCACATTCATCGCAACATTTTGTTTTGTATTGTTTCTGTGTGTGTGTGTGTGTGTGTGTGTGTGTGTGTGTGTGTGTGTTTGTTCCCAATGAAAGCCTGAACAGTAAATCACAGTGATGACCTGTCGACGCAGCAGCGGCCTCATTACAGCTCTGTTTAAAAGAAAGACTCAGAGAAGAGATTCACGTTTTTAAATGATAAAAGTCTGCAGGTTTGTTTAGCGCGTTTTTAAATCCTGTTTGTTCTGCGTGAGATCAACTGAGTCCAGGTCCAGAATTCATACTAATAGTAAACATATGCCACTACAGACGCAGCAGAGGTTAACAGTCAGAGGCTGATTCTCCACAACAGGACACTCTCAATAAAAGTATAACAAGACCAGGACAAGCATTAGCACCAGCAGCATGCAGGGGGGAGCATTCAAGTGAGCTACCGTCGAGCTTTAATACCCGAGCTGCCCGGTCCTCCGCAACAAAGTCTCACTGTTACAACGAAATAAGAGCAAACACGGCAAACAACAAACTGAAACTTTACAGCCACACTTAAAAATGTTGCATCCTTTCAGTTCTGATTTGCAAATATGAGCATGCTAACACGCTACAAATCATTATCACCATGAACAACCAAGTGGCTGCGACCCCACAGGTGGTTCAAAGACAAATCTGAGGGGGTGTTTGACTGTTAAAGGACCAGTTCACCCAAAAATGAAAATGTGTAAAAAACAACCAAAAAAAAAAGTGTAATCTGTGCAATCCAGAAGTCTCTGGAAACCCCAAGATTCAAAACTGATTTGAAAAGATGTTATTCACACCCTCATCGAGCTCGTGCATCCACTTGAACAGGGCGCATGCTATCACTTTTAGCTTAGCAGCTACGGTGAAGACTTTGGCTTAAAGAAGGGTGTAAATAACATCTTTTGGAGACTTGGATCACAGCAGACGAGCTGTACGGAGCCATTTGATGTTTTTCTGGTTGTTTTTCCTTTTTAAATCAAGTCTCCAGCTACTTCATTTGTTTAGCAGAATGCTGCAACTCCAGAAATGTTTTGTGGACTACGAGACTTCAGCTGACTTTATATCAGCATGGAGGGAGGAGATGATGACTGAATTTACATTTTTTATAACAAGCAGGGTATATTTTTATGTATTTTTCAGTTTCTAGTGAGATAATTTCACAGCTTTGTGTCTCTGAATCTGAAATGAAACAACCTTTTGCAGTTTCACGACTTGGCATTGCTTCATTTTAAGGAGCCAGAGACAAAAAAGGTCAGGACTCATTGCTGTAAGAAGAAAAGGTGTTTCTAAAAATAGCTTCTATTCTGGAAAGCTAAGAACACGTTCACCGAAAACTAATCTGAAGTCACGGATGAGTATAGATTGAGTCGTAAACTCCCTGAAAGTTAATTTTTCATATTAACTATGACATCAAAATGACTTTAAAGCTTTTAAACCTTACAAGGATCCAGATGTTCGATGACAGAATTGAACACAGTCTGCGTTTAGATTAAAAAAGACCTGCTAAACTAACTACACGACTTGTGTCTTAGTGACTCTGCACATCTCGCCCTCTGGCAGCCATGTTGGAAATCAGCGGTTCTCATCAGCAGAGGCAGCAGCAGCTGATCGAGTCCCCGAACACGAATCTGCCGGCGTTCACGGTTAGTTCAGGTTCCGTCTGATCGGTTTGGACGGGTGCTCTGGGAGCGCCTGTGTACCTGCTGCTGCCGTGTCATTTCCTGTATCGGCTCAAACACACACACACACACACCCGGTGCTCCTAATAGACCCGTCAGCACGGTCAACATTACAGCAGGCAGACACAGATTCAAACCAGATGTTCAGATGGAGGACACAGAGAGAGCGCTCGTCTTCCTCGGACGCTCTAATTGGCTGGCGCTCACCGTGGCCAGGTCGTTAGAGTCACCTCCACGCTCGTTAGATATGGAGATTTACAGGAAGGAGAAAGGGAGGGAGGGGAATTATTTTTATTCCGTTTTATGCTTTTTATTTGACCTTTTAAGTCTCTGGAGATCCAAATAGCTCTTCAGAGAGCGTCCTGACCACAAGCACCATTAGAGAAAAACTGCGACCACAAAGAAAAAGAGAAAGAAGAAGAAGAAATAAAGGAGGAATAATGATCAAAAGCCTGACATTAAAACCCTTAAAGAGTCCTCTTGCATATTTTGGCTCTGTACTTTGTGGGACTGTAACCGAATCTAAAGTTTCCAAGTTAAATCAGATTTAAAAACTTTTTCTCATGGAAAGTTCGGGAAGAAGCTGGGAAGTGCGTTGTAAAACCATTTCTGAAATTCCTACAGAAACCACAGTGTGGCTGCTGGATGAAGAAAAGCTTACTAGCCAAACTGCTTTTTAGCATCGTGAACTACAGAGGCCCTCAGGGGACAAATCAAAGAATAAAAATACTTTTGCATTGTCCCGACAAAATTTTGCATTGTCTTGAAAAATGTGTTGCCTTCTCCCAAGAAACTTTTGTGTTGTTATGTAAAGCTTATGCATTCTCCTAATAAAGTTGTACACACTCTCACAGAACCTTTACGTTCTCCCAAATAATCTTTGTTTTCTTTGAGAAACGTTTCTTGGGAGAGTGCAGAATTTTGTGAGCGCAAAAGTAAATGTTTTCCTTCCATCTTTTGTTTCTACATCATCTTCCCTAAGTCCTAAAAGTGCTGTAGATCAAATCATAACATGTACTAAGCTTTTAAAACTATGTGATATGGTTGAAAACTGGGATTGTTCTGTCAAACCTTAAGTTCTTTACCGATCTTGGAAACAGAAGTTCAACTTCTTAGTTATATATCGAGCTTTCTGCCACGTCACAGTATCATCTGCAGATGGGCTTTACACAGCGATCTACAATCTACAATACAAATGTACAAAGATAATCCTTCAGGTGTGATTTGTTAGTCAACAGACATAAAAACACTGTAACATTCACGGCCTTCACCCATTTTAACTACAGTCCAGAGCAGCTGCTGCACATCAGATGTAAACCATAAAAGCTGGTGTGAAAGTCTCATAATTCAGTTTCATTACTGGCATTTAACATAATCAGTGATGTTAGAAAAATCACAAAAAAGTCAGAAATGTGCGCTCTATCAAATGGAAGTTTAAAGAAATCAAATTATCCAGCTAAAGTGAGGCTTCCTCAACTAATGATTCGGATCCTCGACTTTAAGAGGGCAGCTTAAGAAATGTGATGTTTGAAATGATTTGAGCTAACGACTATCTTTAACAGCAGACGTTCTCCTCTCTATAAGAGATGCACTCTGGGAGGAGAATCATCCTGCGACCCTGAAAAGCATTAAGAGGATATAGAAAGTAGATGGGCGGAGGATTTGGATGCAAATTAAATTAATCACTTCATAAAATGTTTCTGAATTCAACAATTAAGTGATCGATTATAATGAAGAGCTGAGAAGTCTATAATTACCTCCAGCCTCTGTCCTGCTGCCCACATTATGGCTGCGTTATGGAGCTGTGTGTGGAGTCAGGAGGCACTTTGTAGTCTGACATCAGTGACGTGAGTAAATGTGGAGAAAGACATGATGGAGGCTGTTAAAGGAAAAAAACCCTCGCTGTCATGTGAGGGAGATGATGGGGGCGGGATAATGAAGGGACTTTTATGCAAAGCGGCGAAAGGCTCGCGCTCGCTCGTCTCCGTGAAGTTATAATGATGCATGAAGGGCCCCTTCATGTTTATGTCATGATTGTGAGTGATTTATTGGCACCCCGTGGTAATTAACATCAGATTATCTTCTCCGGGAAGCTGTGAAGTCTCACGCCGCCGCTGCTGCTGGAAGTTCACTGCTGGCACTTAACAATACAGACAGGAGCGTCTGGAGGGCTCCATTAGCACCTAGCCATATGTTAAACAGCAGTGGCTTTAGGTGCCACTGCATCAGCTCTTACCTCCTCCAACCGTTATCAACCATTATTCAACCAGGCAGCAACCATTAAGTTCACAGTTTTTCACTGAAAACTGCCCGCGGAGCCTCCGAGCGCGCCGCAAAGACACATCTGTCTGAACGAGGCATTTAGACTCGTTCTCAACCTGCCAGATTTATTCATATTAATCTTAAACTCCGGCAGGCTCATCGCCGGCTTAGAGTCACGTTCACGCTCGCGCAACTTCATCTGATTTCTCTGCTGCGACCCAGAAGATGCATCTCATGTAGCAGGGCCTCTGTTCACCCCAGTGAAATCTATTCCTGCATCTGTGTAAGTCACTGTACATCACGAGTATACTCAGCCTGTGGAAATGGAGGAGGAGCTTTCTAAAGTCAGAAAAAATAGCCCTGGTGATGTCACAGTGATGTCATCGGAGTACCTCAATTTTGGCTTCAGACTTTAAATTTTATCCATGAAGGAAGCATTACAAGCAGTAGGTAAAGGTGTGGGTGTTCACCAGGGAGAGAGGATACAATGACGACATTTTAAGTTGCATTGTGGGAAATGTAGGAGGCCGATGATGAGGGAGTAAAAAGTCGAGATTTCTGAGCATCTGCTGCTCTAAGTTTGTCTGAAGCTGTGACAAATATAGCTTCAAATATGTCAGAAGAAGAGAAGAATGTTTCCTTTTGATGAAGAGCTGCGACCATATAAACATGAAGTCTTTGGACTATCGTTGATTAATCTATTACCCTCTTTCCACCAATGTGAACAAAGTGCTAGTTCTGGGCTGGTTTGGAGTTGGACTCAACCTGCAAACCTCCGAAGAACCGCTTTGCTTTTCGGCGAGCTGTAGAGCCACTGTAGAGTCACGTCATTACATAACTGTTGACGTCGCCGATGTCCCTGCGTCACGAGGAGCAACTGTGGCCGACTACATCGACTGTGTTTATCCCGGCTTTACTGAAATTAGTATCAAAACACGACTGGTCCAACGCATTTGTGCTGCTGGTTTTTGAAAACGCTGTTCATAAGGTTTAAGTCTGTCCTCGGTCGTGATAAGTCCCGCCCCCAGCCCCTGACGAAGCACTTCTTTGTTGTAGACCAGCAGTGCTGAGTGCCGGCGCCGCTCTTCAACCAGTTTTCCTGGATGAGATCCAGTTCTTTGGTTTTTGAAATACAAAGAACTTGTTCAAGAATAGGCACTGACTCCAAACCCATCCTTGCTGGGAAACAGGTATATTTGTCTTGTACATGTAAATCAGGCCCGCTGCTCACTGAGCTCAGCTTCCCTCTCCACCTTTATCTGCAGTCAAAGCAAAATCACCTGCAGTGTTGTACAGAAATGGAGACCCTGTTTCTACGCAGCCTTCTAACCTTTTCCCCTCCTCATACATCCTGTTTCACACGCACAAACACGACTTATAATCGACCTTCAACACATGTTCCCGCTCACTCTACAAAGACAGATGCCCCAACGAGTACGAAGCGCACAGAACCGCTCATCTAAATACAGCAAACTTGATTAAGTTCACAGTTTTTAAACTCCTCCTGACGTCTCCTACCCGTCTCACCCGCCGATCCATCAGCCGGCTCTCCCCCCGCTGAGACTTCCCAGCATTCATCACGAGCCGTCCAGCTGCTTAGATCATCCTCAGTCTGCAGTGGCTCGGTCCACATTATGCAAAATGTCAGCGGGCGAGCGGCGTGTAAAACTGCAAAACAACATCAGTCAGAGTCTCGGGGAGAAAGAAGCGGAGGATGGAGAGATCCTCCGTCCTTCCTGCACCACATTCTTGAAAGTTTCCACTTTTCTGTTTGCCTGAAAGGAGTCTAAGAACGAAGAAGTAGGCCTCTCAATATTTAAGGTGAAGTATAGGAAATGTATAAGGCTTTGGAGTGTGTTTGATTCATTATTCAGCTCTCGCCTATTCTCTCTCTCTTGCTTGTGCTGCGTGCAAGAGATAACAGCTCGGCTCCATGCTTTAATTCTTTTGCATCGCAGATTAGAAAAAAGGCAAAAAAAGAAAAAAAAAAACAATCCTGGAGAATATAAGATGCCTTTTTTCTTCTACTCTCACTCTCCTCTTTTGCTTCTCAGTCCTGTTTGATAACAACGACTCTCGGCGACGCCGAATTAGAGCCGTTGTCTTGCACATCTCACGCGCCACGCCGCTCTCTCTGCTTTTTTTTTTTTCAATTTCTTGACATTTACAGAGAAAGCGAGCGGGATGGTTAGTTTTTGCCCCAAAGCCCATTTCAGAGAAACAGGCCCGGAGCCAAGCTCAAGAAAAGGAGGAAGCAGATGAAAGGGTGGCGCTTTGATAGCAACAAAAGTAAGGCATAAAGAAGAAGTGATGATGATGATATCGCCCTAACCTCCTCCTCATCATCGGTTCAGTTCAACGACTCATCAGATGCTCGTTTTTTTCCCTCTTTCTGGGGAGAGCGAAGCTGAAAAGACAAAATAAAATTAAAAGAAATCTCTCTCTCACACACACACACACACTCGCAATCCAACGCATAATTGGCTTCCTGGATTGACTTCAACTGCTGGGGGAAATCTTTGACAAAACCATACATAAATAAATCCATTTTCCTGTGTTTTTCTGTTTCCCCGGCTGCCTGCAGAAAAGGCCTCGTTATATATGGAAATGAGATTCTCCTCCTCTCTCTCAGGCGTCCCCCCAGCAAAACGCCTTATTGGCTCCCACCAATGCAAATGCAGGCCGGGGCCGAGGATCCATTTACAAAGGAGATACTATGAGCGAGCGAGCGAGCGAGAGAGGGATGGTGGGATAGGAGCCAGAGAGAGAGAGTGAAGGAAAGAAATCGGACTCAAATCGCTGTGAAGAGCGAGGTGTGTGTGTGTGTGTGTGTGTGCGTGTGGAGATGTTGAGTGACAGAAGAGGGCGAGAGAGGCAGAGCTGCAGTGAGAGAGGTGAGCAAACGCTCGTCTAGTTGTCCTATACACACATATGTGCATTTATAGAACATGCTGACCCCGTTCTCACCTGGTATTTACATGCAAATATCTTATCTGGAGAAGGAAGCGCTCGTCGTGATGTAGGTGTAAATATATGCAGCACATCAGCCAGAGCACGTACGGAGGACAACGACGTGATCGGCTCTCAGCCAGATGTAAATGACAATTGTGTATATGCAGTGTGACCACTTTCTTCAAAGAGAGCTCCACTTGTTTATCATGATAAAAAAAAGGATGAAAAAGGATGCAGCAGAAGCACAGATATCATCTCTTTGTATTCAGCGTTCTTCCTCCTTATTAAAATCTGGAGTTTCCATTTTTAGACAGAAAATTGTGTCCAACAAGAAGAAAAGGTCAGGTGTATTTTGACTGGATGGTCGCAGCTACAGTCTACACTCCCGACCTGTTCAACCTGCTACCAACCAAATATATTATCATTATGTGGCCAAACAGATTCTTCAGGTCACGTGACTTGTTTCCATTGCAGAAAAGGGACTGATGAGTAAAGTATGCTCTTAATATCCGATTTTTACACTAATAGTCCTGATAAAAACATAAAAATATCAATAATAAGAAACACACAAGTTCAGGAACGAGTACAAAACTTTCCTAGAGAGGATGTTTCACTAATCTGTCCAATAAATACCAAAACTTGTATGGTCCGCTACTGTAATATGCATTGCATTGTGGGTATTTTTAAGATGTTTTCTGTACAGTACAGTAACTTGCTGTATGTTGTACTAACAGCACGTAGAATAGTCAAACACAAGTGCTTTGGGGGGAAAACAGTGAATACTGTTGCCTCTCACAGCACAGAAGCTCCCAACTGGTCAAACGGGCTGTCTGACAACAGTTCAGAGGCCGGTGGCCATCTTAGGTAACCCTCTATTGCAGTTTGATGGTGTTTTGCTTTCAAATAGTGGAGTCTTTTGACAGATAAAAGCATAAAAAAAGCATTTGTGATTTCAGCACCATTCGAGCAGGAACGCTGTGTTTTGGACTGAACGTGTCATTGAAATGGATCTGCTGGACATTTGGGAATGAAAGACGACAGCTTTTGTTGGAGTTTGATGCACTGCTGACACCCCGACGCTTCATCGGTGAGCTGCCAAAACGTTGTACACACTGCAAACCTCCAGAGAACCGGTTTGCTTTTACACGAGCTAGCTTGTTTGTTTGTTTGTTTGTTTGTTTGTTTTGTTGATTCAAATCCGACCAAATCATAAGAATCTAAGCTTTCTATCAAAGTGTGGCATGACAATACACTATACACGGACAGTTTAATGTATACACGCATATTAACAGTCCAACTAACTGCTCCCTGGTAAGGTCTCTGAGTCATCTGTTACACAGTTTTGTTGCTCAAAATATTTTCCCAAGGTTTTGCAGGTCTGTTAACGAGCTGCATCACCCTGAGAGTTCCTGCAGAATTGGACCTAAAGAGATATAATTTCTATGTCCACCCTGAGAATGAATAAAAGTCTCCAGAACAAGATAAAAGATATCACAAAACAAGCACAGAGCTCAGCAGCGTCCTGGTCTGCCTCTTCCTGCTATCGCAAGCTGCCAACCAAAAAAAGTACTTCTTTTACAGCCGGTACGACCCCAGTAACCCACAAACTGCTCTATTATGGAGCTGCACACACACAGCGCAGCGTGAAGGCCAGACCACGCTGCCATTTTACATCCAGCACAACATTGTGCTTCAGGAACATTAACAAAGTAATATATTTGATCTGAATATACTGTATCTGATCTGTCACCTAAAGGTTTAGCAGGCTAATCAAAGCTTAACACGGGCAGCTTTAGGATTTTCATTTCCACTGCAGTTCAACAAAAGTCATTTAATCTCATATTAATGCTTTTAATTTTTAGCATAACATGCCTTTCAAGTCGGCACTGTGACCTTTTGTACAAGAGACATGAACATTAAAAGAAATTAAAATCATTTCTGATGAAGGAAACAACATTAAAGAGAGAAACAGTTTGATCCCAAACAAGCGAGAAAAGGTCTCGAGTTAGTAAATGAGCCGTGCTGCCTGTTTTTTAATTCATTCTGATTTCCTTTCACTAAAAACCGAGGTGCCCTTGAGCAAGGTATTGAACCCTTAGCTGTCCATGTGAAGCTCAGTGAGAAACCAAGCAGTTTATCTTCACTCTGAACAGCTTGTGATTGGTGTTGAGCAGCAGCCCTCGCAGGTAGCGAACGGGTCGACGCCGCTCTCCTAATTAGCAGCGACACCGAGCCCGGGCGTCAGCGGCGTCCTCCCCACCGTGCCGAGGGAAGCGTCCCAGCGGTTTCCGGCTGTGAGATGAGGACGCCACGCAGCGGCCCTCAGAGACCCCGCAGCCGAGCGATGGGAACGAGCGGACACACAGTCCTCGTTAAGGTTACCGACTCTGCTGGTGACACGCGGACGACAAGGACAATTTACCGCATGGCTGCGTCTCCTTGTCTTTGAGCAGACACAAAACACACACACACACACACACACTGACACACACACTGTGCAAATTAAGTTTAATAAGAGAAGATGAAACTTTGTGATCCCTGCGGGGAAATTAGGAGGTCGCGGTGGCAGAAAGGAAGTGGGTACACAAAAGAAGAAGAAAATTAAGAACAGAGCAACTGGGAATATTAAAGACTGCTGGGACGCTGTACACTGTGTACTAATACTGCGTGTATTTTACAGAGTAGTACGTGTTTAGTTACTTCATTTAAACGTCCAGAAACGTGTAGAATCACCTCAAAACAGTCCGATTTCTAAACCGTGACATTGTTCATTTACTCATGTAATCTCAGCCTGCTGTGTCTGAAAACAACAACCAATAATCTGCTGGATACTTTCCTTGTTTTGTGTTTTAAAATGTCAAAAATATTGAATATCACATCCGATTTGACATATTCAAATTGCTTGTTTTGACTTTTATCCAAAACATTCAATTTGAAATGACATAAAACAGTCAAATCCTCACATTTAAGAGGCTAGAACCAGCTGATGTTTGGCATTTCCATTTTGAAGAACGATTCAAAATGTCTTGTGATTTTTCTGTTGATAGATGCATCAACTAATAAAAGCTCTGTAACAAAGACCAACATCCAACACATCATTACTTTCCACCAAATTATGCACATAATTTAGACCGGACGAGCCAAAAATCCTGCAAAAACACAAACTCGTGCAGGGACGCTGGAAGTAAATGGTGCACAGCATTCGTGTTTGTTGTATTAAATGAAATTGCAGAATAACTTATATCTAATACTCACTAAGAACAGCATGAGGATGTTTTACACTACAGCAGACAGCAACACACTGCAGGTCAAAGCAGGTACAACGGCTATAAAGTCAACAACGGATAGAAGATGAAGGAGAGAAAGTCCCCAGACTCCTTTAGAAAAACGCTCAATTAAGTGAGTTGTTGAGTTTAGAGAAACTTTATAAACGTTGTGAAATGCTGTCTCTGACAAATTCTTCATTATTTGGGCCTTCTTGTAAATTCAGCATATGTTATATATGAAGTTCTTTGTTTGTGTGGAGGAGCAGAGCTTGTTTAATGTGGATCTGACTCCAGTCTCCAAACTGAAAAACCAGACTTTTAACTAACTAATCTGGCATCATGGTTGAAGACAGGACTTAAAGTCATGGACACTTTTGTCCACATTCCCGTGCTCTCATTCTCATTCTCACTCGCAAGTGTACATCAAACTTTTTATAATAGCCTTGTTTTAGGGGGTGCTGCAGCCCTCAGGACTCAACCTTTGTGTCCATGAGCGAACGACACATGAGCTGTTAGTCTTTATTTTGATGTGACTACAAGAGTTAGACAGGAAGGAGAGTAGAGACGGAGAAGGACATGTAGCAAAAGGGCCACAGGTTGTAATCCTGGTGTGAAATATTGATTTCTCTGCTCCATCATTCATCCACAAGAATTTGTCTTTGTTGTTTTTTTTTCTCTGCAAATTGAGTGAGAAAGCCAAATGAGTGGGATTAGCGTTAATTCTGGAGAAAAGAATAATAATGTCTGAAAAAACCCTGCGGAGCCGGAGGTGAGTCATCCTCATCTGAGCCGAGCTGCACAAAATAAAGCCGAGACGTTAGTCCAGACAAAAAATATCTCACTTCTGGTTACATTTGGTTGACCCGGTCCAGGAGGAACTTCTGCAGCTCCACTGGTGATCCACATTTAAATATTTTTTTTAGTCTGTTGTGTGTTTTCTCTGTTCATTATTTAAGTTACACTCATGTGTTATATTTTTGTATATGTTTAAATGGTCTGTATTAATATTATTTGTTATCTTCTGTAAGTATCAGTCTACAGAAAGGGGAAGATATTTCAGTCGTCCTCCGTTTTCGGTTCATTTATTTCTGGTTTCTGCCTCTGAGGTCTAGAAGGGGAACACCCTCTAACACACACACATACACACACACACACACCATCCAAACCCTCAGGACCTCAAGTCAGCCAGCAGGGGTCAGAGGTCAACAGGAAATGGACAGGAAGTGGACGACCGGGGAGGACCGTGCTGGTTTCTGACCGCTATAACTGGAGCAGAAGAAGATCTCCCCCCTGGACAGCACTTCCCCTCTCTGACACACACACACACACACACACACACACACAAACACACACTCAGAATCACTCATACAGCAGCCTCACACTCATGTCCCCAAACCCTCAACACAAAAACACGCAAACTCAAATTCACATGCACGTACAATTGTTGCCACATGCACGCACACACATGCACATGTCCCCAAACCAAACCAAACACACACTCACACACACACTCACACACACTCTGCAGTGATATGATGTGATGTGAAAGCAGGCCCGTCTGCGTGCCGTTTGCAGTCCTTCACAGACTTTCTCTCCCTCAGCTTCGCCTCGCAGGCTCAGTCACCACCACCACCCCCCGAACAAGCTCCACCAACCAAAACGCTTCAGGTTATTGGACGTTAAATTTACCCAGGAGCCCCGGCTGTGCTCTACACGCCGAACATAAAACACGCACTGACGGACAAATCAGTCAGAAAATCCTGATTTCCTGCTCGCCACAGGAAGTTCTTCTGTTACTTTTTTTGTTTGTGCCTACATGCCTTATCTGCAGCCAGCTGAGTGTCCTGTGTGTGTGTGGAAGTGTGTGTGTGTGTGTGTGTGTGTGTGTATGTGTGTGACTGTGTAAAATACATGCGTGACTATATGTACTGTGCGTGTGTGTGTTCAGTGTTAAACCAAGCCTGTGTTCAGCATCACAAACATCATAAGTGATGCTTTGCCCTCAAACTGTGTGTGTAGAAGTGTTTGGATGTGAGTGTGTGTGTATGTGTAAGTGTGTGTGTGTGCTCTGCATTAGAAGCACCAGCAGCAGCACTGACCCGTGTTCGCCTCGGTGTGTTTTTATCTCTGCCTGTGTGACCCGAATTGTAAATACAGCATCCTCCGCTAAGCTGGCTGTGTGTTTCACTCTGTGTGTGTGTGTGTGTGTGAGTGTGTGTGTGTGTGTGTGTGTGTGTGTGTGTGTGTGTGTGTGCAATGAATTATGAGCAGCAGCCTCAACCTGACCCGATCTGTGTATGGGCTGTATGACTTTGTATCTTGCATATCAATGCGCGAGTTATCTACACAACATGCGTTTGTGTGTGTTTTTCTGCATACGTGTGTGTGTGTTCGCGCCATGCCAGGAGGTTAATTGAGGGGAGGGCCTATAAACCGTTGCCCAGGGAAACGCTCTCTCATCCATCAGCTCATTGGCTATTCAGAACCAGGCGCCGAACAAACAAACTAACGCTGAATCCCGCTCCAGGACCGAGAGAGGGGGGCAGGTGGGTCGCCGTACCCGCCATCGGAGGCTCCTGGCTGGGTTGTCAGGGCGGCCGCAGCCCCCTGCTCCCCGACCTGCCGGAGCTCAGACAACAGGCTAATCCTTACAGCACACAGAGGAGCCGCTAATAGGAGCGGATTAACCAGACAAATACACCCGCTCCCCCTGCTCCTCCTGCTCCTCCTGCTCCTCCTGCTCCCCCTGCTCCCCCTGCTCCTCCTGCTCTCCCTGCTCCTCCTGCTCTCCCTACTCTCCCTGCTCCTCCTGCTCCTCCTGCTCCCCCTGCTCCTCCTGCTCCTCCTGCTCTCCCTGCTCCTCCTGCTCTCCCTGCTCCCCCTGCTCCTCCTGCTCTCCCTGCTCCTCCTGCTCCTCCTGCTCTCCCTGCTCCTCCTGCTCCCCCTGCTCCTCCTGCTCCTCCTGCTCTCCCTGCTCCTCCTGCTCCCCCTGCTCCCCCTGCTCCTCCTGCTCTCCCTGCTCCTCCTGCTCCCCCTGCTCCTCCTGCTCTCCCTGCTCCTCCTGCTCCTCCTGCTCCTCCTGCTCCCCCTCCTCCTCCTGCTCCCCCTGCTCCCCCTGCTCCTCCTGCTCCTCCTGCTCCTCCTGCTCCTCCTGCTCTCCCTCCTCCTCCTGCTCCCCCTCCTCCCCCTGCTCTTCGTGCTCTCCCTGCTCCTCCTGCTCCCCCTCCTCCTCCTGCTCCCCCTCCTCCCCCTGCTCTTCGTGCTCTCCCTGCTCCTCCTGCTCCTCCTGCTCCTCTCCTGCTCCCCCTGCTCCCCCTCCTCCTCCTGCTCCTCCTGCTCCCCCTGCTCCTCCTGCTCCTCCTACTCCTCCTGCTCCCCCTGCTCCTCCTGCTCCCTCTGCTCCCCCTGCTCCTCCTGCTCCTCCTACTCCTCCTGCTCCTCCTGCTCCTCCTCCTCCTCCTGCTCCCCCTGCTCCCCCTGCTCCTCCTGCTCCTCCTGCTCCTGTTCATCTTAGTCAACTTTACACCTCTTCTCTGCTCCTCCTCTGCCTCATCTCTTGACTCTGCTCCTTTTCCTCACTTCTCCTCTCCTCTTTCTAAACTCAGTCTTTACTTTCCTCTTTTCCTGTACACTTCCTCCTCTCCTCTACATTCCTCATGCTCCTCCTTTCTTCTCTTACTCCTTCTCCTCATTATTATCTCCATCCCTTCCTTCGCCTCTTCTTCACCTCCTCTTCCTCCTCTTTATGTCCTTACTCCTTCTTCTCCTCTGATCATCTGCTCTTGCTCTGCTCTTCCTCCTCCATGTCTTCTCCTAACTCTGACAGATCTCTCTGTTTACAACACTCTTTCTTTCCGTCTGCTCCTCCTGACCTCCCTCCTTTTTTTTACTTCTCCTCTCCTCTCGCCGCAAATCTTCTGTTTACACCACTCTGTTCCATTTGACCTCCTGCTCCTCCTCGTGCTCCCTCTGTTTACACCACTCAGTCTTTAACCGTTCCATCCTCTCCTCCTCCTCCTCCTCCTCTTCCTTCCTCTCTGGCTACTTGATTTCCTCCTTTCTTACTTTCTGCTCCTCATCCTCCTTTTTTATCCCACCGCTCCTTTTTTTATTTTCTCCTTGTTTCTCCTTCTCTTCCTTGTGTAAACTGAAGATTTGAGGAGAGGATGTGGAGGAAGACGAGGGGGAGGAGGAGGATGGAGATCAAAGAAGAGACTTTTCCTCGAGTCATCCTCTTTTCATGCTCCTCCTCGTCTTCATCTCATTCTCCTCATCTTAATCACCTCCTCCTCCACCTCACCTTCCTTCTCCTCTCAACCTGAAACACCACAAATCTTCTGTTTACACCATCCTTTTCCCCTGACCCCTTTCCTCCACTCCTCCTCCTCTCCTTCATCCCTCCTCCTCTTATCTCTCCTTCTCCTGCGTCTTCTTCCATCTTTTATTTTTTCTCTTTGCTCTCCAGGTGACCGTTGAGTTGATACAAGAGCTGCAAGTCAGCAGGCTGGAAAGAGCTTTATTGTGTATTTTTCTACTTCTTCTTCTGTGTGTGTGTGTGTACGTGTGTGTGTGTGTGTGTGTGTGTGTGTGTGTGTGTGTGTTGTTAGGGAGTGGATTATCCAGGTTCCAGGACTCGGTGCTCGCCGGCAGCCGAGCGGAAAGCTTTAATGAGAAGTCGCTGTTTACTGAGGACAGAGCGACACACACACACGCACACACACGCACACACACACACACACACACACACACACACACACACACACACACACACACACACACACACACACACACACATGCACACGCACACACGCACACACACACACACACACAACATGGAGACTTTTATAGACTCACAAAAACAAAAAAACATACAATAATACACACACACAATGGTACACACTCCTCCTCGTAAACACACACACACAGTAACCAGTGCAGTAATGGGATTTGGAAGGTTTTCTCTATAAACCAGTCTGTCCTCTGTCCCCTCATTAAGGAGGACTGTCCAGACCTGAACACACAACACGCACACACACACAAACACACAGTTGCACACACTAATACACAGCACACACACTAACACACTGCTGGCTCTACAGTGCTGCAGACTTCTGGGCTCACTAATTATTTGGAAGCTCTGTATCTTTGTCTTGTTTTTTTGTTTGTGTGTCTGTTTGTGTGAGTGTACATGTAGGTGTGTGTGTGTGTGTGTGTGTGTGCTGGCGTGCTGCTAACAGTAACAGTCTGGCTGAGTTTTTGGACGAGGGCAGCAGAAGACACTCGTTCCAAAGATATCTGGTGGAATTTTCTCTGATTGTGGGAAACACGCTCTGATAACGTCTCGTTAGTTCAACGTTCGGTTCTTCCGCTCGTTTTCTTTGTTGGCACGGCGACATTATTGCCAAGGCGGCGGGATTTATTGTTGTAATACAATTAACAAGGACACGGAGGATCGCTGAGGAACATGAAGCTGCAGCAGGAGCAGTTCACTCCCACAAATGTGCTGGAGCTGGAGAGTAACTGAGTACTTTTACTCAAGTGCTGTGATTTAGTATGATTTTCATGTACCTGTACTCTGTTTGAAGCTACTTTCTACTTCACTGTATTTGTCTGAGCTTCACTGTTCAGATCAGAACTGTACATAAAACACATGAAAGTCTCTCATGCGTATAGTAATTAAGTAAAAGTCTTAAAGTATCTGATATTACAAGTACTTAAGTATAAAAAATATAAGTAGAAGTGAATTATACATGTATGTATAAACTCTACACTCCAGTTTGGTTCATCAGGAGTCATCAAATGAATGTAGAGCAATAAGAAGTACATTATTTACCTCCAAATTGTGGTGGAGTGGAAGTATAACGTAGCAGAAAATGGAAAATTCTCAAGTAAAGTGTCTCAAAATTGTACTTGAGTAAATGTACTTACAGTCAATCACTGCAATTATAAATGTATATCAAGTAAATAAATAAATCCACCTCGACCAGCTACACCACTGACAGTAACGCTAAAGTAATATTTGGACATGATGTAATCTGATTACATGATGGGGTCATTCTGCTGCCTGATGAGTACTTTTACTTTAAAAAGTAACTTTACGACTGCATGTGTGAATGAAATAATCTAAAATGTAATCTGGTAAATTGCCTCTTGTGATGTCACTCAGTGGCTGAGTTGCATTGTGGGATATTATTACTTCTACTTAAAATAAAAGATGTGAATATTTCCTCCATCAGTGGAGAACAAACAGGCCGTCGGGCGTCGAGCTAAATGAAAATGTGGAGTTTAGTGTCGGGCGATAAACTTCTTCATCACTGAAATGTGGAAATGTGAGAAAACCTGCTTCCTGCCAGGAGGAATATTCATCTCTGTGGAGGAGGAGGAGGAGGAGGAGGAGGAGGAGGAGGTGCGTCAGTGTGTTTCTCAGCCGCTCGCTCCTCTTCAACACTCACACACTCAGTGCTCTCCGGGCGGCCATGTCTCTTTATGTGCCTCCATTCTCTACAGCCAGTTTGAGCTCAGTGAGCCTGTGTGAGGTCAATAAACTCTCAACAGCAGCCAGCTCGTCTACACACTCTGCATTATGTTTGATTTAATCGTCACTTCATATTCCACAGAGTTCAGTCTTTAAGGAGTGTTTATAACTATAGATTATTAAGTGTCACTGAAACATCTCCTGATAATCCTGGTGATTTTGGCTGTTTGGCCTCCTTCCTCTCGTGCCACCCTCAGGATGAATTTACTAATAAATAAGTAAGAGAAGAATGAATATGAGGATGTTTATGCTCGTACTACGTAAAAATCTGCTAATTTTTACTGTTTGACTCTGTTTATATGTGGCGGACCCTGCTAATATCTCATTACACTAACAGGTGTGGCGGACCCTGCCATCCAACCGTTGGATCCTTCCAAGGACGGCCTTCTCCCAAGATTCCTTGCATCCTGGTGTCAGTTAGAAAACAACAATGGCGAACAACTCCAACAAAAACCCAGAGGAAGTGTTACTTAGTGTTAGACGATTTGGTCTCATGTAGTTTTAGAGAAGAAATTCAAACTCAGAATTTTAATATTTACAATATTAATGAGGTAATAAATGCGGTCCCAGAACACTGTTTGAAGATAGAAAGGTGGCAGGGTCCGCCACATGTAAAGTAAAACAGTATAAATTGTGTTGTCCTTTAAGGTCAGTTTGTTTATTAATTTCTACTAGAAATTAGACAAAGATACTTCAGGAAAGATCTGAAGTTTTTGCAGTGTTGGTTGTATAATGGACGCTGCATCCTCAGAGGAACATTAGCATGTCGTATAAATAGAGTTCATTTAGGAATTTCTTTGCAGTCATATACACGTACGCCGATTTTATAAATTAGAGGATAATTCAAATTTATTACATATTAAATAGTTAGTGGCTTTCTGTATCTTTGACTATTCATTCTTGCAGTAACATCAACACGTTACTGAGTTTGTTACTGAAATTTGACTGAAAAGAGTCGGAAACAGGTTGGAAACAAAAGTGTACATACGTTTGTAACTTAAGTTACAGAAGTAATGTAACTGTTTAAAGCTAAACTACAATGTTTTCCTCAACATAAAGGAAAAATGGAAATACGATAAACTGGACATTAACACACCAGAATGCTCACTTATAACAGGAAACTGCACATAACTACAACTGTGATGGACGTCTTTGTCTTCTCCTCCAGATAAATCTGTCTAACTCGTTAGTTTGTCGCACCACTGTTGGACGGCTCATGTTTATTGTTTTTTGTATACACTATAACTGATCACAGCGATGGAGGACTATGAGACCCAGCATGTCGTATATATTATTTACATACAGAGTCAACAATCTGTAAACATTATGAGAACTGAACTGTTTGAAATATTACATTTGTCTCATGGACACAATCACATGAAGTCACATGCTGACCACACAGTTTATAACCTCACACTGTCTGTGTGTTTGTGTTTGTGTCGTTTCTGCACCAACGAGCTGCTGCTGGTCACACACACACACACACACACACACACATACTCACACACAAATACACACACACACAAACAAACAAGATATACTGTATATATAATTAATATAAATCAATCTTAATGTTGTGTTAATGTTCATATTATTGTTTATTGTGTTCTGTCTGAATGTTTGGACAAATTGTATTTTGATGCTTTGGCAGCATTGTTATTGAAACTTTCATGGCAATAAAGCCCCTTTGAAATGAACTGAATTGAATTGAGAGAGAGAGCGAGGGAGAGAGAGATAGGGGAGAGAGAGAGGGATGGAGAGAGGGAGAGAGAGGGAGAGGGATGGAGAGAGAGAGAGAGGGAGAGAGAGAGAGCAAGAGGGGGAGGGGGGAGAGAGAGGGATGGAGAGAGAGAGAGAGAGAAGGGGGAGAAAGAGACACAGTCATGTCTGTACATGCAGAAACAGAAAAAAAGTGAATATGTGGAGGAGCATCATCATCTGTCGATTTGTGCATTTAGACTTGTTATTGTGTGTGTGTGTGTGTGTGTGTGTGTGTGTGTGTGTGTGTGTGTGAGTGAGTATGTGTGTGTGTGTTTGTCGGTCATTCACTGTCCCTCAGGTTGTGGCATGTTGACACATATTGGGCAGCAAGATATTGAATGTTTTACATCGTAGGAGAAAGTGCATCTCTGTCTCAGCCTCACCTGTCGAGCAGTGACCACATGTTCTGTTTTCTTTTGGTTGGCATGATTGTTTGTGTCTTCCTGTTTGGATTGTCAGTTTGTGGTCACTGAGCCTGTACTTGGTGAGGATCTGTCTCTGCTTCCTATCTCTGACAGTAGAGAGATGTTCTGCTAATTCATCATCTCTTTTTAGGGCTAGATAACATTCTGATCTACTTTGGCTTTTAGTTTCTTCTTTCCAATGTTCCAGGTAGGTTTCTTTACATTGTGTTATAATTTGCTTTACTCTTATTGGTGTTTGGAGAGCAGTGTTGTTGTGAGGCTGGTCAGACTGTGTCTGAGAGGGGGCAGTCAGCCTCAGTACCAGCTGACATAGGGGACTCTTTTCTGGGCTCAGCTCTTGAGTTTGGAGGGCTTTGGAGTGGAGGGTGTCTCGGGGGCTGGATTTCAGCTGGTTAAAAAAGTTGAGCGCTCTCTTTTGAATGTTAATTATCAGTAGATATCTGCCTAATTCTGCTCTACATGCATTTGTTGGTGTGTTTCTGTGTACGTGTAAAATGTGTCGGCAGAATTCAGCATGTAAAGACTGTTGGATGTTTGTCCCAGCGGGTATAGCTCTGATGACTGAGTGGACCCCAGACTTCACTACTGTACAGCGCAATGGGCTGGATGACACTTTCAAATATTTGAAGCCAGATTTTAACTGGAATTTGGAAATTATAAAATGTTCTCTTAATTGCATGTAGGGCTCTTCCAGCCTTTTCTTTTAGTGCAGTCACTGCCATGTTGAAACTCCCTGATGCTGTAATGGTTATACCAAGGTAGGTATAACTCATGCTATGTTCAAAGATATGATTATTTATTTACTTATTATTTATTTCTCTCTCTCCCTCTCTCTCTCTCCCCCCCCTCTTTCTCTCTGTCTCTCTCCATCTCTCTCTCCCTCCCTCCCTCTCCCTCCCTCTCTCTCTCTCTCCCCCTCCCTCCCCCCTCTCCCTCTCCTGTCCAGAGAGTTGGATGGTGATTAGCGTTGGGATTCTGGGACTCTGGCCTCAGTTTTCATTAACAGCCATAAACACAGTTCTGCTGCACCTCCGAGACCGACCGCAGGCTCTCTTTGTGTGTGTGTGTGTGTGTGTGTGTGTGTGTGTGTGTGAGTGTGTGAGTGTGTGTGTGTGTGTGTGTGTGTGTGTCTACATCTGGGCGAGCTTTGTCGGTGCTTTGATGACAAGAGTGGAGAGAGAGAGAGAGAGAGAGAGAGAGAGAGGTGTTGTTTATCACGGCAGTAATTAAGCCCGCAGTTCGACTTTAATTAAAATATAACAGCAGCACTAAGTATGGACCGCTCCACACACACACGACATCTTCAGCTCTCTGTTTACCACCAAAGATCAGCTGAGAAGAGAACAATCTGAAACTCTTCCAAAGAAATATTTGAACCGAAGCCAAAAACCCACTCGTGACTCTGGTCTCCCTGATCCTCAGACCTGAACCTGAACACATCCGGAGCCTCAGCGTCTCATTGGCTGCTTCATTAGAGCTCACAGTAGATCATTTCTCTGATTGATCCTGGACAAAGAAATACCTAAAGAAACACACACATCCTCTGAGTTTGATCGACCTTTTGTGCACCTGCTAGTTCTGGTGCTCCGCGGCCTCGTTATCCTTCCAGCTCGTCACACTGCTGGTCTCAAAGCTCTGATGCACCTGAGCTGATCACAGCGAAGAACAATTAACTCTGCAGCAAACAGTGGAGCTTGTCTGGATGATCAACATATTGAAAGTCCAAATCATGTTTTACTTTGATGATGATGAGAGCTGTAGTTTTCTACACAGTAGTGCTGCTGGGCTGACATGTTTTTGTAGGCTAACCAGCAGTTAGCATCGCGCTGGTTTCCACGTTTTGACACCATGTGCGTCTTCATGAGACAATACAGAGACTCACATCCTCTTACCGTCTTCAAAACATTCGTCCTTTAACCCTCTCATAGCCCTCGGCAGCTAAAAGTAGCTATTGTTTCTAAAATGTTTAATAACTTTTGAACTGCTGATCCTGAAATAAGTTTCTCAGTGCTTCGTTGGCGCCACGGGTCTTGTTTGGGCTCCATAATGAACTATTGCGGCGTCATGTTCTGTTGATTCATCAAGGAAACCCACGTAGCTTCTTCCTCTGGGGCCAAGTCTTTCTGAACATTTCTGGACAAATCTACACAGTAAATGAAATATTACATTAAACCTGTTTTTCTGCAAGGATAATCATATACTAAATGGCTGTAACTTGCTGAGGAAAGGTCAGATAGAAACCAGAATTAATATGAAAGTCTAAAACGACCGCGCTACATTTACACCACATGCTGCAGCACATCTTACTGTTGTAATACTTTTACTTTAGTAAAGTTTGTCTGTGTCTAGCAGCTGATTTAAGTTTAGTCACATAGTTGAAATGACAGCAGCTCATATATATATATATATATATATATATATAGGCTCAGAGGTGTGTGTGTGTGTGTGTGTGTGTGTGTGTGTGTGTGACCAGGTGTGGAGTTGTCACTGAAGGAGAAAATTAGTCAGAAAATGACAGCAACGTACCTGAGTGAGCCAACACACACTTCACAAAGTTTGCACGACACACACGTCAGTCAGACACACACACACACACACACACACACACAGACACACACACACATTCAGCTATTTTCCCTGCAGTGCTGCCTCAGTGACTGCATGATGTATAATTATGTAGACACTTAAATATCCTAAACCTTCTTTTCTTCCTGTCTCTCTTCTCGTCTCTGAGCTCTCATGACCGTCTGTCACCTTTGACCTCTGACCTTCTGAGTCACCAGCACTTCATTTAAGACGAATTAAGCACAACTCAAGATCTTGAAGGAGGTCGAGAAGAAGACGACGGAGACGGAAACTGGCAAAAATCAAGGATCAGAGACGTGTATTATACTGCATGTTGTACTGTTGTATACGGTCGGAGTTCAGGTCATTATAATACATTCCCAAAAACATAAAGTACAAGACAGCATCCACAAAGAGATGGAGAGGCTGTCTAAACCTTTACCAAAGTCAAATATATTAAACAAGACACAGTAGGAGAACCACAAAATAAAATATTATAGAAAACTGTAGAGAACAGTGACGTTCTGCTACCAAGCACGTTCAAATGACTAGATTAATGTCAGTATATGTTCACTACAGCAGAAATATAAACACCAGGTCATGTTTGTATCTGGCAGGTAAATCAGTGGTTCTCTGTGACCAATCAGAACTCACTGTAAGGTCAATAATATCACCGGTACAGGAAATGTAATGTGAAAACTAGTCCCCAGTCTGAAATATGTTATTTTATTTTTTGTCCACGACCAACTAGCGACCCAAGGAAATCAAATCGCGACCACTTCAGGGTTCCTGACCCCCTAAACTGAGAGCCAGTGCTATATTTTAATTAATTAAATCAGAATCAAGGACGATGGAGAAAAGGAGAAGCACGTGATGAAGTCTGCCCTGAGGGGGCAACTGAGGACATTTTGTTTTTCTGGTGAGTCATTTTTTAAGTCTGATCTAAATTGTTTTCTCTCTCATGTTTATGACTTGAGAACTGGTGAAATTTGCGTGTTTTCACAGATGAAGACAAAATTAAGGAACCAATACAGATGATCCTGGCAAAACCTTTTTTTTCCTCAAGTCATAAACACAGTAGATCAGACTGTCAGGGAACTACAGAAGCCCTGAGGTGTTCATTTTCAAACTGTACGCTTGAATTGATAATTCAGATTCTCTTGCAGTGCTGCTAACGGGGGAGGGATGAAGTGATAAATGAAAATTTAAAAGACCTTTTTAGATCAATTTCAGATTCATTTTTAATATTTTGGATGAATTTTGGATCATCTCAGCAGCTACAGGGCAGTGTTTTGTCTCTCACTGCAGCGCCTAAGTGTTCAGACTGTGATAAAACTCTAATCTGACAGTTTATTCAGTCTTCAAACTCGTGTCTAACACCTCACATTAAGAAAATCAGGCGTAAATGTCGCCTCCCTGTCAGAAACCATTAGGTTAATGAACAAAGTAATGCTTTAGACTTTCTCAGGGACTTATCAGAGATGCTGCTGCAAACATTAATACGCCTTCGATGAATAATAATCAAGACGTTTATGATCATATATAATGTAGACAGCAATGATCTCAGGATATATGATCATATCTCAGGTGCTCTGAAAACCTTGTTTCTGGTGTAAAACTGTCTCTGGATCAGTCAGAGAGGATCAGGTAAGCTTTTATGGTATGGTTGATGTGCTCTAATTGCTTTAGTGTGTGACACCATAACCAGAATCTACACTTTAACTTCACACGTCTGAGAAAAGAGAAGAAAGCAACTAAAGTGGAGAAACTACAGCAGTCAGATATCAGCACTTGTTTATTGTAATAAAAACCTCTGAATACAAAGTACATTCACAGGTACAGCAGGGAGTCACTGAGCTGCTCTGTTGGGTTCCTACAGCAAACCAGTGGTGACTACAAATATTCAAACTCATACACCATTTTACAACTTTATATCCCATAAACATACTGTTATAGTTCAGAATAAACACACTGTTGTACTTACATACAAAGAGTCCAATCTTAGATCTGTTACGAAGCTGTCGCACTAACCAACCAGCTGAGTCCTACACGGCTTTATTTACTGGAAAATACAAGAAAGTAGAGACTGACCGACAGCTTTTACAGCTTTGACTGACGGGTCGACAGAGTGTTAACTGGTGTTAACTGGCAGCTTAACCAGTTAAACCGTGACATGTTTGTGGGGTTGTCATGGAGAGAAGCAGAGGAGGAAGATGTGCGATGAAGATGGAGAGCTGATTTGGTTTTGTAGCAGCAGATAGCTAGTTAGCTAACTAGCCGATAGATAGATAGATAGATAGATAGATAGATAGATAGATAGAAGTACAGTTTTTAGAAGCTTAGCACAAAGACTGGAAGTAAAGGGAAACTGCTAGCCTAGCTAAATCTAAGATAATAAAGTTTTGATGGAGCTAAGACAGTTGACAGTTAAGCTAGGCTTGGACACTGGACAGTCAGTGGCCGGTCCCAGGCTAAAGGAGTCGTTAGCTCCGTTGGGCTAAGAATTGTCCAAAGTGGGCCGCTGAGGGTTAGCCCAGAGTTTGTGACTAAACACACGACTTAAAGGTGCCAGTGAGAAACAGGGCTAAAGTAAATAACACTAGATTTTTATCATCGCCTGTTCCATTGGACAATCAACCCAGGGCTAGTAGAGCAGCCGTGTGAACCGTATAGCCCGAGGCTAAGGTTAACCTTGTATTTGTGTGTGTGTGACAAGGGGCTAACTTAGCCCAGCGTCAACATTAACTTAGGGCTCAGTCAGTCAAAACCCTGTGAGCTAAATCTGTCAACTGCCGTTTTAATAGTTTATCGCGTTCTTGCCGAGCCATGTACGAACCAAATGCCACCTAGTTTTGGTGAATTTCTAGGAATTTATGTTGGCTTATTATTGGGTGCAATGAATTCAAAAGGTTTTATGTTGCTTGGGGCAAGAACTGTAGAATTGAAACACTAAATTAAACTAAAATTAATGCAATATTTTACACCAAAATATCAAATGGATGATATTTGTACAGAAAATCAGCGTTGAAAACTAACTTCCTTGGTAGAAGCATAAAACAGCCTGAGCCTGATATCAAGTTAATATGTGAGAGTAAAGAACGTGATGAAAATGTGTCTGCTGATAACAATTTTTAAGATAAACCTTTAACGTATGCCAAAACTTGTCATACAAATCTCTTAAATTTGGTTATTAAATAATTCTGACCAACATAAGTAATGGTTAGGACATTTGACACTTGAAAAATAAGCTTTTCAGCGCTCCCTAGTGGACAAACAATGTACTGAAGATACTGTTTGTGTAAGTGCAAACATATCTTTGGCATTTCTGACATTTCTTGATGCTTTCTTGTACTTTTACGCAATAAAAGTGTCAGTTTTGATGACGCTAGGCTAGCAGTTTCCTCCTGTTTTTTAATCTTTGTGCTAAGCTAGGCTAAACACTTCCTGTGAAGGTGAACTGATGCATCTTGTTATCTGAATGACTATAATGACAAACAAGAGGATTTCCTTAAATGTTGGTCTGTTCCTTTAACTGTGGCCAACTGCAGGGATGACTGAGTAGAGATGATGAGGACCAAAAAGATTTCCACAACACTTCCTGTCAGTTCCTACCAGAGTTTCTATTGGTCGGTGAGAGGAGGTGAGGTCAGCTGATTATCTGCCGTTCACCCTGTCCTCCGAACCCTGACTGGCAATCAAACTACAGGCACCAGGGCTACCAAAAGAAAAAAGATTCGCCCATAAAATGTGACCCTGGGAAAACAAAGTGGAGCTACAGTTCTGCAAAAAGAGCTGAAAAAAAGAGCAACAAGAGCAAAAAACCCCATGAAAGGTGGAGAGCCGATAATCCACTGCGATCGGACGAGTCCACTTAGGCTTCAGTTAAATCCACACAGAGAACAGCGCAGTGTCGACAAAAAAGTACAAATCCACCTCCCGAACAATGGCCTACAAAGGATGTGGAGTGGGAAAAAAAAAGACCCCAGAAGAATCAAACACGATTAATTCCTTGTTATTCAGGACATTTTCTCCAACAAAAAATGTGTTTTCTTTCATCTGTTTTTTGTGATTCGATTCTCCTCGACGGAAACTTGTACCAAGAAAGTGCAACATGAAGCAAAAAAAAGCTGTTTCACAACCACAGGCAGGGAGGGAAGAGAAAAAACATCCTCAGAACTGCATCAGAGAGGAAAAAAAGCTTGAGGACTTAATCTGTTTTCTTTTTGTAAATTGAAGGAGAGGAGAAAAAAAAAAAAAAGCTTTAGATGCTCTTTGTGTCTTTAGTTTTGTCTTAAGGCAGTCTTTTTTGTCCGGACCCCCTCTCCGGCTCGGTGCTCGACGACGCTCCACCTACAAGAGGATAGATACGAACGTCTTACACCTCAGGTAACGCAACGCAGAAAACACATTCCATGCAAAATGTCTCATCAATGAGAAAAAAAAGTCAATAAAAAAAGGATTAATTGAAAGCTGGCTGAAGAAAAAAATAATGTTGAAAAAAGAAGCTGATTTTAAAAAATGCAGGAGCGGTTTGCAAGAGCCACAATAACGCAAAATGAAGTCTGAGATCAGATTAAAAAAGGAAGAAAAGGAAAAACAATTGCTCACACATATTGTCATTTAAATTGTATTTTGCTTCATAAACAGAAACAACACTGTAGTTACTCAAGTGAGAGAAAAATATGAAATGGTCAAACTAGATGCAACACTCAAAAAGAAATTCTGAAATGAGCACAAACTCCAAAAAAAAGTGTTTGGAAATTATTTAAAAAATATATATAATTATGTTCCTTCACTAAGATTAATTACACAAGGCAGAACAACAGAGTCTGAGCTCCGAGGGGACTCACACTGTAAATTTTACATTAAAGTTTGCGTCCGCAGAGCGAAACTTTAACGTAAAAATAACCCAGTTTAAACAAACTGAGCAAACAACTACATTAAACGTGTTGGTTTACATCAGCACTGTTGTCTTCCTTTATCAATTCCATGTGACAATATTTGTTTTATGTAGAATAAATACGAACTGTAGGCTTAGTTTACCTGTTGATGCCAGAGTAGGCTAACCTGCTAACAGTTCAGTTAAACCTCTAAATTGCTACGTTCAAGTCACCTAACAGACTACATCAGTTAAGCAATCGCAACAGTTTTGTTCAGGATAGCAGACAGTTCACTGCGGCAGTTTAAAAGATGGTGTTCACGATAGCCAATGGTTCGATTTTGCTCCTACAGTAAAACAGTTTTGGTCAAGTTAGCTAACAGTGTAGTGTAGCTGGAATAGCTGGTTCAAAAAAGCTTACAGTTCAGATTAGCTAGAAGAATTTGATTTACGTGAACAATAAGCGCTGTTTAGCTGCTGAAATATAATATATTTGAGTCAGCAGCTTTACAGTCTGTTAGTACTCATACTGTACCAGGAGTACAAACACTCTGATTACAATGTGTGTGTGTTGTGTGTATGTGAAGTTGTACAGTGGGCCTGGAGACACACACACACACACACACACACACACACACACACACACACACAGAGGAAGTTCAGTTTCAGCTGGTTGGCTGCAGTGTGTCATGACCTTGCATTAGTTCATGTGTGTGTGTGTGTGTGTGTGTGTGTGTGGGTGGTTGCATTGTAACTCCAGTAAAGAGGAATGTTTAATGTGCACACACACACACACACACACACACACACACACACACACACACACACACAGTCAGAGGTGCTGCAGTTTTCAGGGATTACAGTCGTCATATAATCCTTTATTTCCCTCACTCTCTTCTTTCCTTCCTTCATTCCTCCTCTCTCCCTTTCCTTGCTTTCCTTCTTCACTTCCTCTTTAGATCATTTCTCTCCTCTCCCTTTTCCTCCTCTTTAATTCAGCCTCCCTCCTCCTCCCTCCCTCCTTCCTCCCTCCCATCGCGGCAGCATCTGTTCATAATGAAACACACAGTTGGACGTCGTCCTCGTTTAGCGCCTCCTCCACGCTACCTGCTCCAGAGGTTACCTCCCGCTGGGCACGTTTGTTAGACATCATCAGCACCTCCCCACGACCTTCCCTCCCTCCCTCCCCCCCTCCCTGCCACCTCCTCCTCCTCCTCCAGATGTCATTGATCTGGGAAGTGGGTCACAACAGCGCCAAATCAAAGCCAGGTTACACAAGGCTCCAAGGCAGATATATACTGTATGTAATTTTAGCGTGGGTTAATATTTAAAGGGGAGCGAAAGAAAAGCGACGGCTAACGTTTGCAGGTCTGATGGTGGAGTCTTTCGCCTGCAGACCTGACAGATGCTGAAGGTGTAGACGGTGAAGAGGATCGTGGATCCGTAAATACCACCGCTATTTGGAAGATGCGAAACATTTAATTTGGAGTTTTTCATTTTGAATTTTAAAAAACTATTTATAATACATGAGATGCATGAGAAAAGTTATCAATAAAACTCTGTAATTACATTTTTTTAATCACTTTTGCAACACAAAAACAGAAATCTACATAAAAAAAGGATTAGCGATGCATTTAGCATAAATTTGGATGAAAACATCAGATTTATCCCCCAAAAATGCAAAATCCTTCAGTAAAAACCTTCTTTCCTATCACACCAGCTGGTTCACAGCATAACAAGCTTTAATTCTGACCAAACTCATGAAATTTTATTTGAAATGTTGTTGTGGAGATCCAAAATTAACCAAAGATACCAAATATGTGAGGCAGGAATCGAGGAAAATGTGTTTAAAATGATTCACAATCATCACGCTTTGAGCTGAATATTCTACTAATCATCATATTGAGTTAGACAAAGCTGATGGTCAGCTGAATACTGTCAGACTAACTTACAACAAAGCACCTTAAGGTTGAATTTAAAATTGAAATCAAGGTTCTGGAAGTTAAAATATATTCATAACAGCTGCAGCTGCCTTGTGCTCGGAGGTTAATTCTTGATCTGAGGAACACATTTGTGATAAAATGTTCTGAACTCAAGGCTCACTTACTTTCTTAAAAAGCATTTCCGAAAGAAAGGCTGAAACAGGTGGTGAACAATTTCCTCAATTTTTTGCTCAATGGCGACCTTCTTTATTTATTTCCACCATGTCTAAAAACAACGGGGGAAAGATGGTGGTTATTGTCGGTGCTGAAGGTTAGAGGTTTTAAACCCCTCGGCTGGAAGGATAAATCACAGAGGGTAAAAGTGACGGAGCAGCATTTGTTCTCCGTCATTACCACCAGTGAGGTGCCCTCGAGCAAGGCCCTGAATCCCCCACAATGCTCCAGTGGAGCTGCTCAGTCGACATCAGATCAAACTGTGGTTATACTGGGCAAAATGAACGCCCTACACACACACACACATCCACCACCTCTGCCTCAGCATAAACTCCACGACCAGACCTGTTCTTACACTAAATACATCAAATACTGTCGTCTGATCAGTGGCCCTATGCATGGAAGAAAAAAATCAGAGTTGGGGGAGTGGTTGGATGGGTCATACACAGGACTTTACCCAAGGAAACCAAGTTTGAATCCCATGTGTGACCAAGAGTCGAGGTTGACGCTTTTTTATGAACCTGTACTTTACGTAGGGTAACTAACACAGTTACAATACTGAAATATTACTCAATTACAAGTAAATCTACTGGTATTAATAAAACTTAAGTAAAAGTGTGCGTCTGCTGCACAATGTGATCACATTATGAGCTACAACAATGCAGATGGAAGGTTTGGATATTAATTCAAAATATACTTATAATTAGTCTCTTCCACCCCTGGTAACTTACGTAACAGTTATTTCAACCCGACGCACAATGTTTTCCTCAACCCAACCAAACCGTGATCATTTTACATCATTAATAACAGTCTGCCAGTCAGAATATGTGATCTGTTTGTCAGCAAGCTTTATTTTGAAAGTCTAACCAGAAGCTGTATATGACGGATTATTGCTAACTTGATTGCGGGCATTTTTAGAAACATTATAACTTACAGATATATTATATTACTTACATTGAGATGATTATTTTTTTGTATATCGTTTTCTGATGTTTTATTAATAATGATGCTATCTAATTACGTATATGTGCTTATTTGCATACATTTCCTTGATTACAATACACACTTTAATGTGTATTATGAATATTTTCTTTCCACTTGTCTGAAAGAGACAAGACAAAGACAAGTTTTCAGCTTAACATATTGTTATGAAGTAAATGTTGATTGCACAATGTAATGCATATAGAATAATAAGAAGTCATCAGCGTATATATTGATCCAGTTCTATAATAGACTTAATGATTTAATAAACTACTGTTTTGTGACTCAAATATCATAAAATAACAAAATTGACCGGTGCATGGAAAAATCCACCCACCCTCATCATAAAAACACACATAGGTCGTCTTTAAAAGCAGCATATTATGAGCTATATTGATGGAGGAAGTGAAGGAGTCAAACTTCACACAAGATGAAACCAATAGTCAAAGGTGAGTTTTTTTTGTTTTTTTTTTACTTTTTTACTAGAAGCTAGTAACATAGTTAAATGATTTCATGAACATAATGTAGCTACGTTCATAACATTAAAACATAATTTTCTTCTAAACCTAACCAAACTGCGAGGGTACAACGAGTCCAGTTATGTTGTTTCCAGAACGGTGATACACCTCATCATACCTCAGGATGATGTGTTGAAAAAATGTAGGTTTTCACTCGTGTGTTTCCCCTCAAAAGACACGCTACTTCCAACATTAGCATTGAGCTTTGGCGCTGGACCAATCTCTGGTTTTGCAGTTCTCTAATATAAGTATATTCCTGGTCCTTTACATATCTCGCTGTATAGACAACAGGTCATAGTACAGCTTATAAAATTCACCCCTACACAGGAATGTTTTTTTCTTATACTGTGATTTTGTGTACCCAAAACAACAGAAGCAACTCTGGTTTAGAAAGTCAGGACAGTTGCCCTTCTTGTTTACTGTGGATAAACTGAATCAAACTGGGAAAACAAACCCGTTCTGCTGATAGAGCCTGAGGTCGATCAGTCTGTTCAAAGAGCAGGTTAAAAACCTGAAACACTCCCAAGCATTTAAACAGCAGCCTTCCTCTGAGGACAAAGCAGCAAACAGACCCCATGCAAACCTCCACGAAAGGTTGTTCAACCTTTTTACCGAGAAACAAGCCTGAGATTTGTTTTTCTTCTCTGACTTTGGGTTGTTAACCCGAAGGACAAAAGGGCCCTCCACTGGAGGGACTAAATTAAATTAGAAAGATTCCTCGAATGACTCGGAGAAATCCAACAACAGAAAGTGCAAAGTAAAAAGCTTGGATGAATATTATAAATGTGCTGGTAGTTTGGCCTTCCCACAGTTGATGAGAAATGAGTTTCTTATCACAGACACACACAAAACTCCTCCACATTCCTTTTAGTCTGCAAAAGATATTGAACAATATCTAAATACTATCCTATGCTGCTCTAATAAACACTGTGAAAATGATAAATATGTGTTTCCCCTTCAAGGACGCCTCACAATTACACTTTGTACCCTGAGCTGCTTTGTATGCAGTCGGTGCATGCGTTGGGTTTGTTGTGCTTTTTTCTTTGTTTTCTCTTTTGCAGATTAAGACAAAGTTTCTGACTCTCAGCAGAGGAGGTCAGAGGTCAGCGTGGAGCCAGAGCCGGCGGTGGTTCAACATCACGCTGCCAGACACCGTGACAGGGACTGCTGATGGCTGACATTTGCTCCACGGGGGGCTAAAGTCGAATCTCTTTCGAGGTTTGCTCTTGTTTAACCAAATCTTCAAATGGATGGAGGAGAAAATAAAAACCTCAGATGTTCAAACCGCTGACATTCTGCTCCCAAGACCGCTTCTCTAAAGTTAGTTTTTAAAAAGGTATAAACATTGGCGTCAACGTTGCAGTGAAGGATTATCTGCCCAGTGGAACAGGGTGAGAATTAATGCTTTTCCAGATCACTTCTGTTGATTTGTAAGCTCAGTAGTTCAGATGAATGTATTCATGTTGGCGTCAAACTTAAAGGAATAGTATAATATTTTGGGAAATACCCTCATTCACTTACCTTTCTGATAATTAGATGAGAAGATTAAAATCACTCTCATATCGTTCCAGTTAATATAAGGCTACAGCCAGCAGCCATTTGGCTTAGCTTAACACAAAAACTGGACACAAGGGGAAACAGCTAGCCTGGCATACTAAAACTCACTAATTAACACATTATGTCTTGTTTCTTTAACCCATAAAATAACAAAAGTGTTAAAATGACATGAGTCCGCTTCCTGAGTCTCTGCTGCCAGCTTTTCATAGCCAACAATTGGTCTGGTATATAGGCTAACCCTGTCCTGGTTTACATTAAAGGTCCAATTTGTAAGAAAGTTGATTTTTGAGTCTCATTCCCATCAAATGTAGGTCAGTCAGATGCCATCCCAAAGTGTCAGTATTTGACGAGTTGGGAACAACCTTATCAAGATATCAAGTGTCAATTAATGAGCATGAGTGGAAATGATAATCCAGATTTTATTTTTTTTTTTTAAAGCCAATCAACAGTGGAAAAAGCCACATTTACATGAGACAAGAGGCACATTTCATGTGCAATGTTTTGTTTCCAAAAAGCCAATTTCTTGTGAATGTATTTAATTCACAAGAGAAAATGTAAATTTCACATATCAAAACTTTAGTTGACATGAGAAAATATCCAATTAGATGTGAAAATATTCAATTTTGCAAAAGGAAAATTTCAAATGTGACGCACTTCTTTTTATATCCTAAAATTTCAGTTTACTTGTGAAAATACATTTCATATGGGAAATTGTGATTGTCAAAGGTGAATTTGTTACATTTAGACAGACCTGTTACCAGTCTTTGTGCTAAGCTAAGTGCTAATCACCTCCTGGCTCTGGTTTCAATATGAGAGAATTTTGGTTTAAAACATTAATAAATTATCAACAGAGTGTAAAGAAGTAACATGTCTCCATAGTGTGTTGCAGATGTCTACTGAAGTTGGCATGCTAACCAGCTAGCCCCGGCCCTTCCTGTCTTGTATCTCAAGAGGAGATTTTCCAATAGTTTAGCTTTGCCTCTTACATTTTGCACCTTTAACATACACATATAAAAGTTGTATCTTGTCATCTAACTCTTGACAGCAGAATGACAAAGAATATTCTCCGAAAAGTCAAACTATTCCAATAACCATTAAAGTTCACTCTTGACCTTGGAAATACCAGTTTGACAAATCAATCCCAACTCAAAGTCTACTTGATTGTTTTGTCCTCAACAGAGAAGCTTTAATCCACCTTGAGGCTTTGTCTCAGTCGACCTCTTTAAAACTAATTTCAGTCTCAAACTGTTCTCGGTCTGAAGTGGCCCCTTGAATCAGAGAACTACAAGAAGGGGTTGTGGTAAAATAACTGCACTCACTACAGATTAAAATGCCACTCGTGACCTTTAAACATCTCGAAAAGTTAACAGAGGAGCAGGAATCTCATGTAAAGAAAAGTGAGTTGCAGATTTCAAAGAGACGTCAACAGGGACAGACACACCGACTGAAGCTGAAACCTTTCAGGATGACAAGACGTGTCAAAATCTGGTGTCAGAAACAGAAACAGAAAAAAACCCAGATATGCTGAGTTCAGGGGCTGATGTGGGGCGGTAGTGGAGGAAAAAATAGCTCTCCCGCAATGTATGTTAAGTGCAGAAACCTTGCCAACAGCCATCCCACCGGCCGTTAGGTTTGATCAACTGATTTAGTGCTTGATCACACAGAATTATGAGTCAGGAGGCATCATGGGGAACTGAGCGCTTAATTAAAGTCAACAGCGACGAGAGAGACACAAATAACACCTGGAATAGATAGAAGCAAGAAGCAAAGATAAAAAATGTCACTTTACATTTCAACAGACTACAGATACTTTCAAATCTGTACGTTTCATATCATATCAACATTTCTGTAACACGTCTCATACTGCATTCAGATTACATGTATATGAGCTGACTTTCATGTCAGAAAATGGAGGTGATGGTGGTGCTGTTAAATGAGGCCACTGTTTAAGGCAGCATTGCAACATCTGCATGTTTGAAACAACTGGATACTTTTTAACAAGGTGTCAGGAGAATTTCCAGTCATGTTTGTAGCGATAAAACCAGGTATATTAAGCAGAAACATGATCTCTTCCTAACCTGAACCCTAACCAGGTGTTTTTTGTGCCTAAACCTAACCAGACTGTAAGCACAGAGTTGCCACAACACAACAATTGAACCTAAAGAAACATAAAGTTGCAAGTTTCAACATATCCATGATTTTCAGAAACGTACATTGCTGGCATTTACTCTGGTGACTGGGTTTAGATACAACCTGCCTCTGAGGATAGACCTTACTGATCTGCATTATTGTTTAAAACTGTTTGCTATCAGCATCTTAACCTGCAGTAATTCTGAACACGATTCTGATATTTGCTGGTTAACAACAAAAAAAACTCAATGGAGACGGCTGTATCTATAAAAGCAAACGTCTCAAAGTTAAGACGCTCTGAGTTTTCACAGTCAGTCTTGCAGCGTGCCTGAGGCTTTCTCAGGACTTCAGATGGAGGAGGAACTGACATAAAGACTGCTTTTAACACAACTGCAACACAGGCTGAGGAACTCTACATCAGCCTCCAGCTTCTCCAGACACTGCGTCTCCAGCAGCTGCACACAATAGAGAATATGAAAAAGCAGAGAGGCCTCTGTGGCAGTTCTACCTGCGTGAAAAGTGTTGTCTGGCTGCATAAAAGAGAAATTTCAGTGCTAAGTAAAGTGGCACTGTGGCTCGACACCCCTCTCTGTCTGTCAGGACTGTGATAATGTAATGGTCGCTGTCCAGCAGTGTGCTCTATTCACAGCTCAAGGCTTCCCTTTCACACTGTCCACAATAGAATAAACACAGTGCCGCATGTGGGCTCTGCTGACTGTTTGAGTGGATTGCCCTCTTTTAAACTGTCCCTTTGTCCAACACTGGATGTACCAGATTGCTGGGCTTCTCTGGAAGTTTATTGGGTGGTTAAATTCGTAAGAATTACTTTTTTTTTTTTTTTTTATTAACCGCAGAGACTTGCAGAAAACTTCAAAGCATGATTGAAAGACAAAACACTAAGATGAGCTGAACATCATGTGAAGAATTCAACAGGTCCTCCGATCTGAACGACAAAATACGTCGTCGGTCATTTTTGAGCATATTCAAAAATATGTTTAAATAATTTAAACCCTGTTGTTTTTTTATTTCCTTTTCAATGGTCTCAAACTTGCTACAAACCAGAACAAATCTGTGTGAACCAACTGTTCTTGAAATGTAATGTAATGTATGTAAATGTAAATCCATCGGGCCAGGCTTCAACGCACAGTGGCTCAACCGATGAGCATCCTTCGAGGAACTACTGGCAGCTATTGGCATTGTCCAGGCGTGACAACCAGCAAGAGAAGCTACTGTTTATTTAAAGACATCAATGATGGCTCCTCAAGCTGTTAGCATAGCTTCTATAGCATCTGTTATATCAAACGTTCAAAACAACGACCCTAAAGGCTTTCCTCGATACAAAAGATTTTTTCGGTCTTCTTTCAACTGGCTCTGTTCATCAGATTAGTTGAAGTTACCCTGTGATGGACAGTGATTGGAAGAGAGTTTGTCCAATCACCAATACATGTGATATGAAATTCACATTACTGCATTTCTAAGCATGAAACCACTTGATCCTAATAGGACATTGGGACATTTTCCAGCCAAGTTTGTGGCAACATAACCAGGTATTTTGAGCCAGAACATGATCTTTTCCAAACCCTAACCAAATGTTTTTTGTGCCTTAACCTAACCAGACTATAAGCACAGTGTTGTCTCAGGATAACATTGATAATTGGTTAAATCTTGTCCATAGAAACGTTTTGTGAATCTGGTCCGATATCTATTAAACATTGCCTGAAGAGTTCGACAGATCTGACAGCAGACAACATAAGTCCAAGTTGGGGAATTATTATTATTATTTTCTATTTCACAGCGCTCCGACCAGAAACATCTTCCAGTTTGATTTCTTTAACATGTTCCAGCTAATATCGCTTGTTTTGATCTTATTTTTACCTTTCCATCTCTGACTGTCAGTCACAGAACTGGACCACTTATCTGAGATTCTTTAAATTTAACCCCGTCTCTGACTGACTGACTCATCAGATATCATCTGTCTGTCAACCTGCTTCAGTATCGTCCATAGAGCCCGCCTGCCTGCTCTCCCTCATCAGTTAACATTAGCTTATTGCCTTGCATTAGATAACATTGTCAGTAGTCAGCTGTATTGCCGTCTTTATTACGTCCTGGCGTGCTTGTTGTGCTGTTTTACGTTGCTCATCCTTTGAATTTATGTCGTTTTTTATGTGCCGCTGTTAAACAGATTTACTGTGGAAGAGGCTGAGGAGAGCGTCTCAAATGTGACAGCCGAGAAAAAAACTGCTCAGACTGACAGAGAGACTCCATTTTGGAGAATTAAATCAGTTAAATGGCTGTGGGAGAGCGGCGAGAGAAGCTGGATGTGTCCGCCGGGCTGAAGAGCTCTCAGGAAAACGCCTCAGTATCTCTTGCCAAGGCTGAATCTTTTTTTCTTTCTCTTTGCTTTATTGGTGAAGCTCTGACCCGTCGCTCTCTCTTTCTCATTTTTCAAAGTCGATTTTCTCTCTTAAGTGTTCTGCTCTCTCTCTCAGTTCTCAGCTTTTTCTTCCCTATGCCATTTTTTTTTATTTTGGTCAAATCACTTTCAGCTCTTCTGCTCCCACTTTGACTTTCATCTTTCTTTTTCTCAATCACTCTACAGTCAGTCAGTCAGACAGTCAGTCAGACAGACAGACAGACAGACACCAGACAGAGAAGGTGGTTCACTCTGGACCCCACAGTGTAAAGCCAGAGGAGTCATTACTGGAGCCTATTAGAACGTAACATACAGAATGAAGTCACATTTATCTCATTCTCTTTACTGTGAATCCCGCAGGGAGTGGGAGTTCATTATAAAATATCCCCGCTGCTACTCACTGAAGTCAGGCGGAGACATGTGAACGTCACTGAAAAGAGCTCGACTACCAGTTAAGGTCACAGATGTGTGTTAAACAAGCGCTCCTCCCGGCCTACCGTTCCCACGGAAAACACCAATCAAACCATCAGGCAACGGACGCCTTCATCACCAGCATATGTCCAATTTCTGAGCCAGACCTAGACATATTATCGTACAAGTACAGCAGCATTAGTTGAAGTAGTAATGGTGCTAGCATTAGCAATGGGAACAGATGTAGAAACAGTAATAGTGGTAGTAGCAGCAGTAGGCCAGTGCTCATAGCTTCAGTAGCAGTAGTAGTAGTAGAGGTGGTTGTAGTAGTAGTAGTATCATAGGTTAGTAACAGTCGTACTAGAAGCAGTAGGCTAGTGGTAGGAGCATACCAGCAACAGTGCATACCAATAAGCAATGCTAAGTAGGAACAGCAGTAGTAGGCAGTAATACCAGCAGTCACAAAAGCTAAAGTAGTAGCAGTAGTAGACCTCAAAGTTAAGAGTTAGCATTGAAAGTAGCAGTGTCGAAGTAAAAGCCTAACAGAAGAATTGTAGTACAAGTTACTGTAATAGCAACAGCAATATAAGAAAACTTAACAGTACTAGTAGTGAAAATAATGATAGTAGTAGAAGCAGTATACTATGGTAGCACTAGCATCAGCAGTGGTTGCAGCAGACATAGCAGTATTAGTGCTAGTGCTAGCGATATTAGTCGTAGTGGTAGCAGTATTAGTACTGGGGCTAGCAGTATTAGTATCAGGCTGTTGTAAGCAGTAGTAGTAGTAGTAGTCAAACAGTAGCATTATTACTAGTACTGCTAGCAGTATTTGTCAAGCTAGCAAGATTATTAGTAGTGCTAGCAGTATTAGTAGTAGTGCTAGTAGTATAAGTAGCAGTGCACGAAGTATTAGTAGTATTAGCAGTAGTGCTAGTAGTATTAGTAGTAGTGCTGACAGTATTAGTAGTGTTGTTGGCAGTATTAGAAGTAGTGCAAGAAGCATTAATAGGCTAATAGTGCTAGCAGGATAAGTAGCAGACATATTGTTAGCACTAGTAGCAGTGCTAGCAGTTTTAGCAGTGGGGCTAACAGTAGGCCTATTAGTAGCCTAGGCCTTGTAGTCCTAGCAGTATTAGTCGTAGTGTTAGCAGTGTTAGAAGTCGTGCTCCTCCTCAGGGTTTGTTTCTCAACCTTTAGGTGACATTTTATTTAATTTTCATACAGTTGACAGTTGCAGGAAGGAGAGACTAGCAGGACACCCTGCCCTGTGTGTTTATACCCTCGGTATTAGCCTCAGCAGTAGTATTAGTATCAGTATCAGTGTTAGTATCAGTATCAGTGTTAGTATCAGTACATGTATTCAGTCTCATTCAAGCTGCTACTTCTCACTGACTCTTCTCATTCATCTCCAGCCTCCATGTCAAATTAGCAGGAACAGGAAACAGGAAGTTCATTGAACTGCTTCCTCTCATGTGTGACCACTACAATACACCCGCCCTCCCCCCTCAGACCCTCACCCTCGCCACAACAACACACACCACACACACGCAGCTCCTGTTGATGCGCACTGATCTGCAGAGCAAAGTGAAGTCAGACAATAAGCCGAGTTATGCGCCACGTCGTGACCTCGCCGACGCCATTCACCGACAGACAACAGAGCCTGGAGGCGGAGCTGGAGCTGACCCGGTGGCGGCGGTACGGCTCATACCTCGCTTTGTTTGCCTTTTCCCTTTTTCCTCTGTGATTCTCTCACACACCGCCGCCGCCTGTGCCACCCCTGTCTCTGTCTGATCTTTCTGAGCTTTTTGAGTTCAACCGTCTCGCGCTCTGGTTTGAAAAAGAAAGAAGAAATAAAAAAAAAGCCTTTTCATGACTTAGAAAAAAATCTAGAAACTTTTGGAGGGCTGCCTTGGCAGAGGTCGCCATGCCAACCTCTGCCAGCCCAATCCTTTTAACGAGAACGCCTCCTCTTCAGCTTCTCTGTTATCCAAAGAGTGTAGGCCAGAGGAGAGCCTGCTGTGTGTGTGTGTGTGTGTGTGATGGTAGGTTAGCGCGATGACTCATGCTTCACATTGAACACTTGAGAATTCAAAGAAACAGTGATTGACTCGGAGCATAATGGCTCCAGTCTTATTGATTAATGGTGAGTTCATGCAGCCGAAGCAGCATCACAAATATCTGGTTATGATGTCAGATGTCAGGTTAAAGGCCGGCGAGCTGATGGATTCCGTTTCTAACAGCAGTCACACAAGGATGAGATATGAAATACAGTTGGCATGGTTACTAATGAAAATATATTTATGTTAGGTTATTCTGCAGTCTGTTGAGAGACATCAGTCGCTCCTGAACAATCAGTAGTTTCATTCTACACTGAACAACTCGACTGTGGAAGCATTATAGTTACAGTAGATGTTGGTTTTGTTCTGGTGGCCTGAGACGCAAAACCAATGAACAGCAAATTTCCCAGTTAGAAGTCGAGGACCTTCTTGCATGTTATACCTCTCTCTCTCCACAATCTTTGAACTTTTCTTGTAATTATTTTAATTTGCATTAAACCTGTTTATGAATCTGCATCATCTGATGAAAAAGCGCTTGTGAAATTCACGTTTTCAGCTACAGCTTGGCGAGAAGGCTGCTAAGGCTGCCACTGACCACTGATCGAGACGCAACTGTAAGCATGACACCTCAGGATATGTTTAACAAGACATTCTCAAGCCATGTTTGTGGTGATAAAATCAGGTATTTGAAGCCAAAACATGATCTTATCAAAGTGTTTTTTGTGAACATAAAGAAAAGTTGCAATATAAAGAAACTTTCAACATATCTGTGGTTTGCAGGAGCTGCTGGGCCTGATAACATCCCTGGTCGTGCACTAAAAACATGGCTAATGTTTTATCTGACATCTCACTCTCACAGGAGACGCTTCATCGTCCCTGTACCTAAACAGTCTTCAGTGTCTTCTGCTCCTGATGTGTTCTGAAGTGTTTTGAGAAACTCTTAGGTCTGCAGTACTTTGTCTATTCCCCTTGTTTCTCCTGTGTTTCCCTCCCTTCTTGTTGTATGTCCGTCTGGCTCTGTCTGTCAGTGTTGTCTCAGGCTGGGCGTGGCTGACCTACATTCTGCTCATCAGACAGACTCCTCTCACCTGCTGCTCCACACACCTGCGGTGCATCTACACTGATCACCAGTTACCTGTCTGAAGCCAGTCTTTCGCCTCCAGTCTTCGCCAGTTGTGAAACCATCCGTGGTAACACCAAGGCCTCGCTCTGAGAGTATTTTTGCAATTCAGCTCTGTTTTCTCGCCTGCCTTTTTCCCCCCTGTGCTGCGTCAGAACCCCTGCTCTGGACTTTCAGTTTTGGACTTTCTGGGAACTGCTGCTGCCCCATTTTTTAACTCTTTGATTTTTTTCATTAAAATAGTTTTCTTCTAACTCCTGTCTCTGGTGTCTGCATTGTTGGTCCAGTTTTAAATACTGCTAGCTTATAACAGAAACTGGTCCTCTAGCACATCAAAGATAACGTCCTGGCAATCCTGGACCTTCAACATTATGCATTCAGAACCATCAGATCCACTGACCTCCACTCAGTCTTCACACACCTTGACAATAAGACAATAAGTTCCTGGGTATCAACATCACAGAGAAGGGTTATCATGTATAAGGGAAACTTTAGAGGGTTAGATTACGGAGCCAAATTCCTGACATCCTGACTGCCATCTGACAACAGATACAGAAGTATCTGCTGCCCTCCTACCAGACTACACAGCAGCTTCGCTCCTCAGGCTGAGAGAAAAAATCTTTTCTTGTAACATACAGGAACTAGAACTTGATTTGATTAAGAATGACAAATAAATTTACTGTGACCCTTAATAAAGACATCACAAAGATGTATTCTGACGAGTCGATTGCAACACAAGGTTTTACATGTGATCAAGTTTCTTCCATTTTTTTATTTTTTTATTTTCAAGGTTTGTGTCATCAAACAGCACTACCTCTGTCTGTTTGAAAAACTCCACGTCCCAAGCACCCTCGACAACACCTTTAACTGCTGAAGGAGTTTGCAGTTTACAAACTGGAACGTGGGGTAATATTTTGGCCTTGTTGATGTAGAAACTGGGGCTCGATCCTCCGCTGCAACACGATGATCAGTGTGAGAAGATCGGGACGATTTGAAAGTCAGAAAAGTTCTTTGGGGATTGACAGGCCAGCAAATTCAAATAAATCCTCATGTACAGAATGTGTGCCACAGTAACTGATCTATATGAGTGTGTGTTTGTGTGTGCGTGTGTGTGTGGCGGACATGTTTTGTGCTTTAATGAGCTCTGTATGGACATTATCGCAGAACGAAGCGTCCAAACAAACTCAGCGGTCGGTCGAGTGAGCCCACAATTAGGTCAACTACAGAGGAGAAAATAGCTGCTGTATCGCTGCTGAATTCGCTTCAATTCCGGATAGAGTTGAGCCACAGAGACACACACACACACACACACACACAAAGAGAGAAGCAGCAAACTGCATAACAGAATAATACAGCGGCTTCAGACGCTCTAATGACAGTGATGAATAGCGAAGGTTGCAGCCGCCGCCGACAAGGAAAAAGCTCTTTTCTTTCTTTCTTCTGTGGATAGATTTTTACTGTGAGAGGGTCAGGGTTAGATCACACACACACATACACACACACGCTCGTGCACGCACACACACACACACACACAAACAGGACACACGTTTGACAAAAAAAGTCAGATTCAAGCGTCCAAACGCAGGAAGATGCTCTACCGGTCAGTGACTGAAAGCTAACGAGAGGTTTGCCCGGCTAATCAATCAGTCGTTATGGCAACCTGTGATCTCCGCATGTTCGCTGAACCTGAGGATCTGATTGGTTCTGATGAAGACAAATCAACTCCGACCGGACCAATCGCTGCCAGAACAAACTGCAAATAGGAAATTGACTTCCTGTCAGAACGGTGAGCTATCTGAGGAAACAACTCCACACACACACACACACACACACACTTTACACAAAAGCAGAGGTAGTCACGAGCGAACACGGACATGAATCTGAACATGTACGTGCCTGCACACATGGATAGATATATATCTATATGCACACAAAAACAAGTCAACACACACACAGTCATACACACACTGCGGTATTTCCTTGTGATGTTCTCAGGTGACTCATGACTTCCTTTCCTAGAGGAATGTCACTACACACACACACACACACCAAAAATAAAACTACACACACGTGAAACACACACACGCGCACAAGGCTGTCAGCTTTAAATTAGAGCTGTTGTTCCTGAACAGAGCAGCACTTCCTCCATTTCTTTTATTCTCATGTTGGGCTCATAACAACATATAGAACCACAAATCTAAAAAACGTCACATATTTTTACAGCGCTGAAGTCTGCAGGTGAGCATTCAGACTATTATGAATAGTTTGAGTCGGGTTATTCCGAAAAATAATTCACCTTTTAGTGGTTTGAACAATTAGATTGTGAAGATTTTAAAGGTGGATCACAGGGTCAGATCTCAGCAGAGTCAACAAAACCAAGAGCTTCAAAATACTAGAAAGAAGGTCGAAGGAGAAGCTGCAAAAAAACCCATCAGGATCAGATTTAAATTCACATTATTTGAGGCTGATTCTTTCCAATGTTGTCATTTATAACCACGTGTAGAAGCCTTTTATCATTAGTGGATATATAACTGTATGTGCATTGTGCAGACTTTTATTTTATAGAGGCACTGTGCTTGTTTTACTGTGATATTTTTGTAATTTCAGCACTTTTCTACATGAAGAAAATTTCATATTCAGAGGAGCAGCTGACCGCACACTCAATGAGTGTTTGGAATAATAAAACTGCGCTGGTACAGATGTGAAGTCGTACGCTGAACCCTTTAAACGTTCCCAGCTACACCTCGGACAAGGCTGAAAACACAAGGCGACCGGGAATCAGGTCACGAACTCTCTTGGGTCTTATAAGTCACAGTTGAAGCCGAATCTCTTTACTTTGTGTTATTGTGTTTGGGTCATTGTAACACTTTCAAAGGTCTTTGTTGAATTGTTCTAGTTGTGTTGATTGTTCTTGGTTGTATTGTTTGTGTTGCATTTATCTCTTGCTCACCCTAACCCTAGAGAAACGGTTGAGTCAGGAAGTTGAAACGAGGTGTTATCTGTACGATGCCGTCTCTTTTTACTACAGAAAACTAAATAAGGTGCGAGCTGACAGGATGGAGATCGCCAGAAAGCTGAACGTTCCTGGTGAGAAAAGGGCTGTATTGTGGTTTCCAGTAGAGAAACATGTAAATATCACAGAAAAAAATTTGTTTTATGGTGAAAAGGTACAAACGTAAAGCTATCTTAGCAAACTCACCCATCTTTTACGAGTGTTCAATGCCGTTTACACTGTCCTGCTATACTATACACTTATTTATGGCTCCAGTACATGATGATATTATCAATATTTTCAATTGTCAGTGACCCAGCAGAGAAACCTACACTGTTCTCCCATCATGGAGGTAAAACTGGAGGTCGTGCAGCGGTCGACGAACATACTCTGTCCTCTGGTGTCAATTAACCAATTAACAATGTGGACAATGACACGAGGAAGGAGGGAAGGAGGAAGAGGAAGGAAAAGAGAGAGCAGGGAAGGAGACAGAACATATGGGGAGGAGAGGTAAGGAAAGGACGGAGGAGGCGAGTGAAGGAAAAGAGAAAAGGTTGTGGAGTTGTGACTTTGTCGTCCTCTGGGGGAGGAAACATTGTTGTGCTGCAGGGGAGGTGACCATGACATCAGGGACAGACCCAGTGTGTCACTATATGTTCATTTGTGTGTGTCTGTGTGTGTGTCATTGAGTGAGTGTGTGTTGCCCCTGGCTCTGTCCTTGTCTCCCACACTAACCTCTGACCTTTGACCTCTGGTCCTCAGTGACGCTGCAGCCTGCCAGCAGCATGACGGATGTTCCTGCGGCCGAGCATCACTGAAACTACAGAGGCCGTGTGTGTGTGTGTGTGTGTGTGTGTGTGTGTGTGTTCAGTGAGATGTGTGTGCAAACTTGTGGTTAAAGCTATAGCAGATGTAACTGCAGTAGGCACAGCTTCCATTATAGGAAGTAAAACACACAGCAGAAGCAGCTATTTATACACATTCACTGATTTCTGTTTGAATATATTTACATATATTTATGTTGCATATGAATATCTGGAATTATCAAATGTTTAATGAAATGTCCTGTGTGAAAGAAGAAGAAGAAGACGAAGAAGGAGGAGAAGAAGAAGGAGAAGGAGAAGAAGAAGAAGAAGAAGGAGAAGACGATGAAGACGACGAAGGTGAAGAAGAAGAAGTGGAAGAAGGAGAAGAAGTGGAAGAAGGAGAAGAAGAAGAAGGAGAAGACGATGAAGACGACGAAGGTGAAGAAGAAGAAGTGGAAGAAGGAGAAGAAGAAGAAGAAGGAGAAGACAACGAAGACGACGAAGGTGAAGAAGAAGAAGTGGAAGAAGAAGAAGGAGAAGAAGAAGAAGAAGAAGAAGAAGAAGAAGAAGAAACTACAACAAAAGGCAGAAGGGAGTTTTCAATTGATCCAACCATTAAACAAGTAACCACAACCAGCATCACCAGACTCCATTAACAAATCATCTGATTTTAAGAGTTGTTTCACGAGGAGAAACTTTATAAACAAATTCTTATAAATTTGGCAAATGTTCTACATGAAGTTCCTTCTTTCTTTGTGTAGAAACAACATCACGTCTGTTTGTCCCAGTGATGTAGGTGCTGATTTGTATATAGAGCAGGAAGTGATCTGATCACAACTGGTCCCTCATAAGGTGACCTGGATGTGAGCCAGTGGAACAGGACACGCCACATTCATTCAAATAAGAACTAAATATCTGGACGCGAACGCAAAATAAGACAAGGTTGTGTTTCTTAGTTCTAAATTAAAATTTTCATAAAAGAAGAGGACTGTCTAATTTGCAAGTTAACAAGTTTTGTTTTAAGGCTCTAAGAATAGCTTCATCCTCCTCCTCATCATCAGACTGAGCACAAGAGGAGGAATTCAGTGAAAAGACATGAATTCACTCAAATTGAGTAGAAAACACTGCTGCCCTTCCTGAAGTTGTTTGACAAAGAGACGAAAAGAAAACGAGAGAAAACTGAAGGGAAATAAAATAATAAAAGTTCCTGCTAAAAATACAAATCTTCAGTTTCTGTTTTTTAAAATGCAATGAATGATTTATTCTGCTGTTGGATGGACGTCATATGTTCATCAGATCTGAGCTGATTTGTCACCACAACAGTGTCTCAGTGTGTGTGTGTGTGTGTGTGTGTGTGTGTGTGTGTGTGTGTGTGTGTGTGTGTGTGTGCGTGTGTGTGTGTGCGTGCGTGGGGTTTCATTTTCAGGGTCAGCAGCCAAATCTCTGACAGATGGTCTGATCCAGGATGAGCCCAGCGCCTCCTGCTGGCAGACGGGCTGCGAGAGGCGAAACACAAACTCTGAACTCACACCCGGGAATACACCCCTCCTCCTCCTCCTCCTCCCCCTCTCTCCCCCTTTCTCTCCCCGTCTCCTCCTCTCTCCCTTTCTCCTGCTTCTCGTCCTTTGCGCCACCTCCTTCTCCTTCTCCACCCCATCTTTTGATTGACTTCATCATCATGCTTCTTTTTCTCCTCTCTCTTCCTCCTCTTGCTTCTCTTCTTTCTCCTCCTCATCGTTTCTCTTCCCTTCATCCTTTTTGCTCCATTTTCTACCCATAATCCACCTTCTTTCCCTCCATCTTTGATCCTCCTTTTCCTTGTTATCAGCCTCTTTTTTCCTCCTCCTCTTCATCGTTGTTATGCACCTTCTTCTCCTGCATCATCTTGTTTTTCACCTCTCTCCTCCCCAACATACTCCTGCAATGTCCTCCATTATCCTCCCTTCTCCTCCACCTTCACCTTCATTATCCTCCTCCTCATCATCATCTACTTTCTTTCTCTTTTTCATCCTCATTGTTATCCGCCTCTTTCCTCTCCTCCTCCTCCTCCTCCTCCTCGGGGACCACCTGTCCTGCCAACTGAAGCTCTCTGCCGGTTTGGGGGATTTTCTGGAGCTGAGGCCATGAAAGCGGCGGCCTTCGGCTGGAGGATCACCGAGCGCGCTCAGAATCACCAAACACCTCTCTGTTGTCGGGTGTTAACATGTAGCAGCTGCAGTCTGACTGCAGGAGTCCGGATGTCGGTCAGGAGTCAAGAGCAGGACGTGAACTCTGCTGGGACTCCTCTGCTGTGTGTCAGTCCTGCTCATCCTCACGCTGAAGGAAGCTTAATGCATCTTACAGTCAAACTGAGAGGAGAGGAGGCTGTTACAGCAGCAGATTATCAACTATCACTATATAATATTCAGGCGTCCACAAACTTCTGCTCAGTTGCAGTGTCCTCGGCTCTGCTGCTGCTGCTCTCATTGATTCCTTTTCTTTTTATATCATAAAATCTGAAAACTTGAGTTTGCTGCAGGATGTGAGCATGCTCAGATCAGCAGGAGGAGCGGAAAACAAGCTGTGTCCCAATTACAACTGAACAACACCTCAAAGTATTCGCAGTGCTGTATGTGGGCTCTTATTGTCCAGCTGTGAGCAGCTCCTGTGTATCTGTATTTGAAGTATACTTAAAGATCCCATGAAAGAGCGAGGCCTCGTGGGGTGCTGTCTGCCTCGGCAATGTCATGTGTTTAATGTAGAAACAGGCGGCTAAGGAAGGACTTCTTCGAGATATATACAGTATATATATTACAGCACTCTGACTTGACTGGCAACTCTCAGTGAACACAGCCAGATTAGACAGAGCAAGACAGCCTCTGAGGAGACGGTACCCGGGTGGTTTTCAGCAAATTGGACCTCTAACTTAGCTGCACAACTAACTGAGCCGACTATGTGAGGGCAGCATTTAGCCACAGTTAGGTTAGCAGTTACTTTAGCAATAAAGCTAGCTGTAAATCTCCATAAATCACCTCTGTACTGTTTGTTAACTGGGATCTTTAAAGATGCACGATCCATAAAGTCCAGAAACACATGATCCGACGTATCCAACATTGAACTGACAGCAGGAGAAGTCGTCCACACCCTCACTGTACGTACATGTGCAGTAATAACAAGACGGAAAACCATCTTGGAAAGTCGGAGAAAATTTAGGTGCGCGTTGAAACATGGCCGACGTGACGCACATGAACACAACGCAGTCAGGAGAACGACTTCCAAACTCCAGAAACTGGACCGTCAGAGAAGCTCGTGAATGCAGCTTGAAACGAAATTTGTGGTTTCTCACCCTCCTAATGAGTAAACACATCAGAGGTGTTCTGCTACCTGTGCTGCCATCAGCAGGTAACTCAGTAACTACTTGGTGTCTAGATTGTAAGAAATAAAAGATATTATTTAGACTATCTGAGCAAATGACAACAGAATGACGAGACAGCTGCTCACAGTGATCTTGATGCAGTGACGACGCTCGCTCACATCTGTATTGTGTTGGCAAACAGCCTGTCAGCTCCTGTAAACACTCTCATGTCCCTGCTGTAAACTGAGAGTATTTGGGTTTCTGTAACTGCACCTGTTAGTTTTGATTCTAGATGATTCTGTTGATTATTTTTGATAAATCTTTTAGTCTGAAAACCACAGATACTGCTCGAGGTGACGTCTTTAGACTTAGAGTGTTGTCCGACCGAAGATGCAGTTTATAAAGACGTGCAGCGGAGAAAAACTGTTCAAGAGGCTCAAATCGATTTTCTGTTAATTGACTAATTGTTTGAGGAAGTTATTTAAAGCAGCGTTTCATCAGCTAAAGTAAAACTTGTGTGTTCAATCCTCCAGGTGGGAGCACAGCAGCACCCTGGCCTGATTTACCTGCCTCCTCCTCCTCCTCCTCCTCCTCCCTCCTCTTCCTCCCCCACTCTCGGCCTCACCCCACCACCCACGTTAATGAAAGACATGTGGTGAAGGCATAATGCTATTGTCTGTCAAATCTGCTTAGGGATCGTGGGGAGCGGCAGGGATCTGGCTGTTGTTGTGTGGGTGGACGGGCAGATCATCTGTGAGGATGACGGCTTAATCCAATCATAGGGAGCGGATCACAGGAAGCCGATTCACTGTATAGCTGCCGGCCGGCCGGCCTCACCGAGCAAACCTGTGTGTGTGTGTGTGTGTGTGTGTGTGTGTGTGTGTGCATGCGTGTGTGTGTCAGAGCTCGCCACTGCTGCAAATTCAACAGGAACACCTCATCAGTGCGGCTCATTGTGACTATTTATGGACGACGGCGATGATGACAGACCGACTCAAAAGCATTTCACACTTTAGCAAACGTCCATTAAAGGACAATTACAGCATTCCACTTTCTATCTAGTACATTTCCCCCTCACTTTAATGTTATTTCTGACAGGCCCCACGTGCTCGCAGCATGATTAAAGATATTTATAAATGGCTTTAGCCAAACATCTCAGGCTCATTCAGTCAGAGAAAACCACCGGATTTTTCTAAATCAGTCAGTAAAGACAAATACTGTACATCAGTGAGGAGGAGAGGAAATCAGGACGGAAAGTGAAGAATAACCTGAAGGTTTTTGTCCACAAATGTCTGGAAGAACATGAAATATCTGATGTGATAAAATCAAAAAGAAATCATTGAAGTGATTGAAAAAGAGTCAGTAACGTCGATGTTTTAACCTATTAACCAAAAAACATTCAATCAGTTTTCACAGGCAGCGATTGGTTCATGTCAACATCACATCACTCTGACAACAATCAAAAACAAATGCCACACTGCTTCAACACCGCAGGACTCAGAAATGTATCAGAAACGTTCAAACGAAATAAGACGCCGTCTGTGATCTGTGTAAACAATACTCCGTCTTTCAGACCGATGATCCATCACAGGGAACATCATGTCCACTGCTGTTGTTGTCAAACTGACAATATTGTCAACAATCCAGTTAGAAGAGCACATTTTAGCATGTTTTTGCTCTAAGGACAAAGAGTCCTCGGTATGTATTTCCCAAAACGTTAAAGTGTTGAATTGCTAAAGCTACTAAGCTAAACAAAGTTTGACATCGTCAGCTGGTACAGGATGGTCAGTGGACTGTTTGGGACTATTTTAAGTGGCGGATTAATCCACATTTGGGCTGTAGTGTTTACGTCTGACTGAACAGCATAAACAGGCTTTTAATTTACCTTTTTGTAGATGGAACTCTTGAATGACGCGATAAACCTCATCTGTCTGAGTGCAGGCTAACAAGCTAACGCTAGCTACACATCTGCACGATTTCATATGAGAATTATGTAACATGCATCATAACCTTTGACCTCCTGACCGCCATCTGATCGATTAACACTGGACCTCACACAGAGTGAATGAACGAGACGAGTGAATCAGCAGAAAAGAGAAGAGAGAATATGAATGTGTGCTGGCAAACACACACTCACACACACACACACACACACACTCAGAGGAGTGGAGGCCGTGTGAGCTGCTCTGAAGTGAAAGCAGAAATCAATACAACACAGAAACATTTCAAAATTCAATATCCAACTGCTTCAAGGAGGGAGAGGAGGAGGGGGAAGTGAGGGGAGTAAAGGGGGAGGAGGTGAAAGATTCTCTCAAACAGCAGAACTAACGGATAAAAATGGGATGAAAATGAGTAAACAGTCATGTAAAGGCAGCCTGGGATATCTGTCTGTAGACGTGAGGTTACCTGGGCAGGTAACGAGGCTGCTTCAGGGCTGTCGGAGGAAATATCAACTCACAAATTATTAACAAGTTCGGTCCTGTAACTTTTGAGAGTGTGTGTGTGTGTGTGTGTGTGTGTGTGTTTCATCTCTGACCGGCACTGACGTCACCTCTCCTGCTATCACACTTCTGTGGAAGTCCATTTGCAAAGTCATTACAGTGAGTTTATTTATGTGCGCTCATAAAAGTATGAGTCGATAAATCCAAGTTATGATGGGAGATAGCAGGTCAGACTTTTCACTGCTCAAGTTTCCATTTGTACAATTCAGAGCAATAAAATGTCCTGTAACAGGCGGAGGAGGTCGAAGCCAGGTGGAAGATCAATGAAGAAAAATATGGCTGATTTATTTACACCGATATGTACCTGACTGACTGACTGACTGACAGCTGCATCCTGAACAGCAACTGTCAGTAGGCAGGGCAGGCCTGTCAATCCTGCAAAACATGAACAACAATGCTAAGCTAATGTGGCATCAGTTTTAGCATTTTTGTAGCCATCTTGTGATTTTTTTGTCTTAAAACAAATCCACTGAAAATGTCAGCTTGAGACGTAACACTTGTTATTGTATACAGTTTTTAAAGTTGAATCGTTAGCGTTAGCATGCTAGCTGCAGCAGTTTGAATCTGCTTGTCACACTCGTCATTGAGACAGTGTTTTACATTTTTAACATTAGCCAGCTAGCTATAGTTGTTTGAGTCTGTTTGTGACACCATAATAAAAATGTTTTATCAACAAGTATCACAGAACAATTGTAACAGCTGTAACTAGCTAATCCTAATGGTAAACTCTGTGAAACAACATCTCAATGACAAGTGTCATCAGCAGAATTTAGCTAATGCTGCTAGCTAATGCTAAGGATGAAACTTAAAAATACTGTCTCAGTGACAGGTTTCATCATTAGCATTAGCGAGCTAGCAATCACTGTAAACTGTAAACGTACTGTATGTGCTGTGCGAGGATGTGAAGCTGGCAGACGACAGTAAAGATGAACAGTTAATACATTGATTACTTTGAGATTCAATCATTTTGTTTTTACATTTTTGGCTTTTTCAGGCTTTTTTCGCCTAAAGGGTGAGAAACTGAGGCTCTTCCTTTAAAGGGTGACATTGATTACCCATACTGCACCTGTTGCTCCTCTGTTTCACTATGCAACACCTGTCTGTTCTGTACATTCTGTACCAGATTCAGTCTCTGCTGGTCATTTCTGTGATGTCCTGCGGCCTTCATCTATCTGAGGCGGTGTTTGACCGCACAGTGTGACCTGAACCTCTCCGCCCACCTCTCGCTGGGGTTCACCATCAATTTCCTCTGCTGGGTATGAAGCCATGCCACATCCTTCCACCCCGAGCCTGCCAATTATCCCGCCTTACTTCGTTCTGGCTCGACCCGTGAACCGAAGCCAACGGCGATGAAAGTAGGGAGATATGAGCGTCTTATTCATATTCATCCGCCAGGTTACCTCTCTGTGCAGCTGGCGGGGGGAGCTACCTTGTCCTCAGAATTCACCGGCCGTTTCAGCCAATTAGGGAGGCCCGTGTGAATGGAGGCCGGCGGGGGAAGGAGGTCTGGATAGGGTTCAGTCAGGGCTGTTGTCACAGCAACACTAGCTTTGATGGTGCTGCGGCATTGTGAGGCGAGGGAGAGCAGACAAAGAGCAGAGGGGTGGAGGCGGCGGAGGGAGGTCAAAGTGAAGAGGAGCGATGGAGGTAAGCAAACGCATGAGAAGGCCTTTTCTCTGAGGCCCGCCTCCTTCTCCATCCAGGAAGCCGACAGCGGGAAGACGTCTGGGCCCCATTTGGCCCCCGAGTCTTTGCTTGACAGGATTTAGACGAGATTACGGCTTTCGGGGAGGGTAGACGTCAGATGAACAAAAACTGATGGCTAATCCACGGTGACCCCCTGCTAATCCACTTATTTGCCAGGTATTAACGTAGCGATCCTTCCTAAGTTAATAAGGTTTTCCCCTTTATCCTGCCCCCAACACAGCAGGAGGAGGAGGAGCAGGAGGAAGAGGAGGAGGAGGAGAAGCCTCCCCTTCATGTCAACATCAACACAACGAATGGTTTCTGCTTCTCAGGCCGCCTCGGACCATCTCCATCTTTACAGACTCAGGCTGTTTGTCCACCCACAAAACTTCCCGAAGAAATCACGGCTGAATTTGATGCACAAGACATCTGGAACATTTCCATTTGGACTGACTGAGTCTTAAGTTTGAATATTTTATTACATCTTAATTCAAAAAGTACTAAAAGAAAAGTCAAACATTCAGTTCATCTCAGGATTCTGCGACAGAGGCCCATGTGGTCTGACATTTTAAGTTATTAAAGCAAAGTTTTTCAAAGCCAGAATAACAGATAGACGGATGACATATCCAGTTTTGTGGATGTTTTTAGTCGCGTTGTAAATGCAGGAAGGCTTCAGATTGTTTGTTGTTGAATTTTATGCATTTAAAATGACACACACTGCCTTGCTTTTTTATGTTTTTAGATCAGTTCAGGTTGTTATTTCAGTGCAGCTGCTGAAATTTTTCTCTGCATCATTTCCTACCAAATCTATGAAAGTTTGAACCCGACATTACGGCCGGTGTGTAACTGCGGCAAACAGTGAAGAGACACTAAAAAGAAAAGGACTGCAGAACCTGAATAACAATAAAACAGACGAGAATGTGAAACTCATTGCAGCCTGATACATTATGTGGAAATATATGGATGAAAAAGTAGGAAAAATGAAATGGAGAAAACACACAGCAGCTTTATTAGAATGTGACAAAACCCAGCAGCCGAGCAAATGGAAGGAAAACTGCGTCAGATGTGAAAACACAGAAAAGATATGAAATATGTGGAGTGTGAAAAATGATAAAGACGTCAGGATGTATGCAGAATGTAAAACATCACATTTACAGTTGAAACATGATGAGAAAACGCTGCGTTTGACACAGAGAGGAAAAAAGTGACGGATGAGGCTGACGGAGGAGGAAGGAGGAGGTCAGGGGAGGAGGTGGAGGAGTAAAGAGGTTTGAAAGGGAGGGAGGGAGGACGGAGGGATTAGACGGATGCTGGCAGGTAATCCTGGAGGAGGAGGTCGTTAGCCGGGATCGAGCTAATTAAAATGTGATTTGTGCTACAAGCAGCTTACAGCCTGCTGCACGAGAACAAGAAAGACGGGGAAAGAAAAGAAGAAACTAGAAAGACAAAAGTCATTATTTTACACAATATGGTCCTTTAACTGAGGTCTGTCTACCTCTGAATGACTGCAGGGACGAGTATGGAAGCCCATTTACGCCAAGAAAAGAAAAGTGACAAGTTGTAAACGCCAATACACACAACAGTGTCTTTATGAAGCATTTCTGACACAGTCCACAGAGACTCTTAGGAGGATCTGGGATGCAAATGTTTATAACTGAACTACCATCACAAATAAAGCTACTTACATTTATTAAACAGAACATTCAACCCCGAGTCACATCACTTGATATTTTGAAAGACAGCTGGACATTTTTGTGGCATCAAATCCGAAGTCGGACCACTTCCATCCTTGATTGTGGCAACTAAAGAGGTCATTCAAGCCAGCTAACATTTATTCTGCCAATTGGGTGGCACATTTACTATATCATTTTGACAGGACCGATCAAACTCTCCAGAGGAAACAGAATTAAACTCTTATTTTGTTACGACAGCTCTGATGGAGCTCAGGATTGATCTGGAGGACGGCTTCTTTATGAACCAGGACTGTGTGTGTGACTTGTTGGATGTGTAGAAGAACATTAATTAAAAATTTGATTCATATTGATCCTTTCAGCGTGTAGTTTTATGTATTCATATTGTTTTCTGTATGTTAAGTATGAGTTGTCTATCGCTTTGTGATATATTAACACTGTTTAGGTTCAGGCTTCAAATGAGCCCTTTGGCTTTCTTGCCTTTTCCTGTTTAGTTTATTTTTTTCAATAAAACAAGAAAAGTCAGGGAAAAAGGTAATTAAGAGTAAAAAATCATGCAGCTGAGGTAGAAAAAAACCTCACCACAGACACACTGCATATTAATTGTTCTCCTTGTTATTTGTGTATTTTTTAAATTGTCCAAAATAAAACTAAAACTAAAACATGCTGGGTGGTCGCTGCAGGTAATGTAATTCATATTTACCGCATCCCATCCACTGTTAATCAGAATGTACATTTTTATGATGTGGGCATACTGTGATCTGCACACACTGAAAAACTACATTCAAGTCGTCCCTGCAAAGACCTCGAGACACGCTCCTGTGATTCATGATACAGCCTTGACATTTATTACACTATTCAGTAAAATGTTGTGTCCACTAAAAGAGAAAATGTCTTCAGATTCTTGCAAACTGCAAACAGATTAAAGGTTCAACTGGATTCACGTTGAGCTATTTATCTAATTTTGGTTTTGTTTTCACACAAACCCAAAGCTCATCAGCTAAACTGCTGAAGCCTGACCTCTTGTTACTCACTTACCAAACAAGCTCTTTACACCCCAACAAATGATGCATCTTTACCATCAAATAAAAGCACAGTTTTATTAACCTCTTCACCCTGCTGGACTCTCCAGAGTCTCCTTCAATACAGACAGAGTGGCCGAGCGTTTGTTCAAACCCACACAACTATACTTTAAATTCTGCTGGAGATCCCAAAGCCTCCAACAAATTTTGGAGACGTGAACAAAATGGTTGCGAATATTTCCATTTAATTGAACAGCCTCTGGTGTGAGAGCTGGAAAGAGACGATACACAATGTATATAAGACACCGTCACAGTCGAGTGGAGTCGTTTGCAGTAAAAACTCAGGTTTCAAGGTTGAATCTGAGACTACGTGACTCCCTGAAATTACAGTTTTTTTGTTTTTTCTAATTCTAGTTTGGTGCTTTGAAGACAACGGCTGTTTTTTGCTGCAGCTGTTATTGTTTTGAAGATCTCAAGTGAAGAAAAGCAGCATATGACTATACTCTACAGTAGAGCGGCACAATTATGGCTGTACGGTGGCGGCGGCAGTTTCACAGCGTTGAGAATAAGTGAAGTTGGTGTTTATCTGGGAGAAAACAACTCTTCCAGACAAACAGGAGCTCAGAAAAACTGCCCACAAGCCCTGATTTCACAATTTTTAAATGCTGCTGCAAACTATACTTGAGCACAGTACTTGAGTAAAAGTACTCCCCACCCCAGCAGCAGTTATTGATTACTCTGTTAATTCAGAGCGACTTGTAGCATGTTGAGCGACAGGTCAGGAAATGCTCCAATACGTCCCTGGTTTCATCGTTAATGAGAAACAATATCGGTTTAGGAGACCGGGTCCACTCTGTGATTTGCCGCTAAGCTGCTCATTAATTACTGAGAGCATTAATCTGCGGGGCTTAATAGGCGATCAAGGGGCTGTAACGTGAAGCAGCAGCATGTGACCGGCACACACCTTAAGCCTCTGTTAATCTATGAGCTGAGAGCCCCGCCTCCACCCCGCTTAAGTTCTGACGGAGAAGTTTTCAGTTAGAAGATTAATCGGCTGAGTGACGGCGCGAGCTCAGGACGGAGCAGAGACACTGCTGGAATGTAACCGAGTACATTTACTGGAGTACTTTCCACAGTTTTGGTTGTAGAAACTGGACACGTCCATTCATTCCAAGAGAGAGAAAGAAAGAAAGAAAGGGTCATAGACTGGATGAGGCTGAGAATGAAATGCAGTTGTAAATATGCTGTGGATGATGTCAGATCATTATCTTGAAGTTGAGAGTATAAGTAAAACTATGACATATTGTCAGAGAATTAACTATATAATAGTATTATATACAGCCAGCAAGGCTGCCAGACGGCCGACCGCAGTTAGAGTCACACCTGTGGATATTCGGAGATATTTCCAGTAGTTTTTGTCTCACCAAAACTGGTATTTTTCACAGGAAGTCTGACCATCTCCATTTTAAGCCAAACCTTGATATTTTTCTAACCCTAACCAAGTGTTTGTTGTGGCTACAGCTAACCAGTGCATCAGCACAGCGAAACGAACATAGCTAACATTTATTCGGGTGATTGGGTTGAATGTTGAGGTACTTTACAAATCAGCATTTTAGTTTGTGCTTCTACTTTTCTCCTACATTTCAATATACAAACACATAATGAGCTTTAAAACTATGATTTAAAAAACGAGTGCCGTCGACCATTGACGATTGATCACCTGAAGATCAATATCAGCAAAACCAATGAGCTTGTGTTGGACTTACAGTACTTCAAATATGGATGTTGCTGTGAAGAAGCTACAGCATCATAAAAGGTGGATGCTTCAGACACGCAGCTCAGAAGTTGTCTTCAATCAGCACAGTTTCGAGGTGAACAACAAACATTAGTGTCGTTAATTCAGTGAAAACACGATCGCAATCTCCTCTTCTGTTCCTGAGTTATGACACGGAATAAAAAGTGTATTTGCAGAACATTACGATGTCAAGATCGAAGTTGACTTTTCGGATAAAAAACATTTTGATGCGGTCTTTGACCACCAGATTCTGATCCATTCTGATTCATTCATCATGCCTCCAGTCATCGCCGACACGGAGGCGTAATAAAATACTTACAGGAGCCATTTTGCTTCTGTAACGGCTTCTTTTGATACGTGAAGTGCTGTTTTTTTCTTTTGGTATGAACAGGTGATCCAGCTGAATTTAATCATGTGCGACTTTTTAATGTCACATTTCAGAAGCAAATACTTATCATCGAGTCTTTGAGCTCATTTCGGATGGAGTCTGGTTGAATCCACACTCAACCTTGACAAAATGAACATGATTTGAAAGCCTCACATGAGTGTCAGCCATTTAAAATGATTCACTTTGTACATCTGGTTTGGTGTCAGACTTCAGACATTCTGACAGTTCAAACAGTTTTCAGAAGACAGCAGGATCACGACTGTGATCGTCAGGGTTCAACAACAGGAAAGTTTTGTTCACATCACTAAAATGCTCTTTTCTCAACATGTACGTTTATACTTGAGTAAATACATTTAGCTGATATATTACATCTAATGGAGGATTTTTAGCTGCTTTTACTTGAGCAAAAGACCTGAATTTCATCAACATGGCAAAGAAAAACAAAGAAGTCATGTCTTCAATCTTACTTTGATCCAAAGGCCTTTGTTTATATATTTGCTTCTCTATTATATTCCGCTGTAGTTCAGCGAGTTTTACTTCGGACTTTTTTTAATGACTTTATTTCTTTTAGACACAGCAGTAGGTCTACTCCGCATTGTTAAGCTCTTCAGACTTTCTTTTGAAAAGTTTATTATTGTCCCTGCAAGAGGGTGTGTGTGTGTGTGTGTGTGTGTGTGTGTGTGTGTGTGTGTGTGTGTCTGTATGTGTGTGCGTCTGTCTGTGTGTGTGTGTCTGTGTGTGTGTGTGTCTGTCTGTCTGTGTGTCTGTGTTTGTGTGCGTCTGTCTGTGTGTGTCTGTGTGCATCTGTGTGTGTGTCTGTGTGTGTGTGTGTGTGTCCGTGCATCAGGTAACTTGGCACTGATGACTAACCCCCTACACCCCTAACTGTCTCCCTGTTTCCATGGCAATCCATCCCCACAGAGTCACAGCAGGACATCAGAAAAACAAAGTTAGACACACCAGGGAGCCTGTGTGTGTGTGTGTGTGTGTGTGTGTGTGTGTGTGTGTGTGTGTGTGTGTGTGTGTGTGTGTGTGTGTGTGTGCGTGCGTCCGTGTGTGTGTGTGTGTGTGTGTGTGTGTGTGTGTGTGTGTGGACGTGTTTACCTGATGTAAACTCTACCCCATTAACACTGTGACATCACCTCACATACGTGCGACTCCAGCCAGCCACTGTTCATTAGCTCCCATGATGCAACACTGACATAGCAACCAGACCTGTGGCTAACTCCCCCGCTGCTTCCACGCTCTCATTGGACCGGTTCCCGGGGGTCACGGCCTCGCGCTGCACCCCCCCACTGTCCAGCCATCTGTCCTGGAGACGCCACCTCGACGCAGGCGGAGCCCACCGGGAACAGCTGCCGGCGCTAACGGAGGTGACGAGCCAGAGCCAGGACCTGGCGGGAGGCGGCTTTAGACGAGCCTCTTTTAGCTCGCTCGGCGCTGAAGCGGGCAACCACATCCTGTTCAGAACGGACAGTCGAGCGGTGACTTTGATCTCTGGGATAATCTCACAGGGTCAACCTTTGACAACCTCTGACAAGCTGATCTTTATTTGGGATAAAGTTAAGATGATGTGACCATGATTCTCCCCAAAAACAAACAAATTACCTTGACAGAAACTTCACGTTTAACACAAAAGTTAATATTACTGAAGTAAAGTTGGAAATGATGAAGCTGGAAACAAATGCAGCAGCACCACAGACAACACACGAAGCTTGGCTGTCAGGAATCAAACCTGAAACCTTCTTCCTCTGAGCTCTGGGGTCAAACCACAGAGAAACTGAGCTTTAATAAAATCCAAATCCATAAACACTACACGGTCTGTCAGACTTTAACTGACAGCATAGGCTATAAAGAATAAAAGAGGTTTAATAATTAATCGAGACACAACCAGGATGAGCAGTCTTGCCTCTCTATCGTCTCCACAAATGTATCGACTTCATGCAAAACGTAACGGAGGAGCGAGTCAATCACAATTAATAGCCATCGTGGATTATTGAAGAAATTGATTTGAGAGGACTAAGATGCCTTGAAAGGTAAAAGCTGGAGATCCTGATGTCTGGGGTGTAAATAATTGAGTTGGAAATAGCTGAAAAAGCTGTTGAGAATTCAAGATTTCATTGAGATGTCTTGCTAATAATATCTTGGTTATCACGAGAGGAGAATCAGGATTTGATAGCTAAAGTGGAGGCTGTTTGGTTGAAGGTAGCAACTGTCACCTGACCCAGAAGTGAGGCCGCCAACTGTGATCAGAAAGTGCTCCAGGATAAACTGAACTGAGGTTTTCAATGAATCTTTCTATTTCCTTTAACGCTCCGACTGAACTATACCTTTTCAAATTAAATTAGCTCACCTGACATCTTAAATGATGTTTGTGAGTAAACGTCGTGGATATTGAGGCTAAAGGGCTCCTGCTTCATTCGTTTAGTCTTTCTTATTTATGAGCAGCATAATAATTCTGTCCTTATCTCTCTCATAACACTGAACATTCAGCACTGAATGAGTAATAGGCTTCTGTCGTCTGAAGGTGAACCGTTCACAATTTTCTTCAAGTGTCTCTGCCTGAGATTCGGTTTATTTGCTGACATAAAAACCTTTAACAAATGGTAACTTTGGAAGGCACGTGTATCACTATAATCATGAATATTCAGCGCGGTGAACTGCTCTGTATTCTCTTCAGAGGTTGACTTTCTTGGCTCTTAAACTGCAGCTTGAATAAAACTGTCAAACTGTCTTTTCTGTCAGCAATAGTTTTCTTTATTGGCGTGAAATATAAAAGCTCTTGAAATATAAAAGCCCTTCATGCAGAGTAAAAAACCCATAGAAGCATGCATGCAGTTTTCAGCTTTGATAAGATACCGATCTATCATCAGTCGTCTTTTTGGAAATGTTCCTGACTAATTGTTGATGTTCTTTACAATCTGTCATTAGGTGCATAATTCTTCATTTTGTGTACGCCCTGATGTCTTCTTCCAGAGTTCTGGTTCATTTCAAATCACATCTTAAAAGTTTAAGGGAATAGTATTTTAGGAGCCAAATTACAACAGTTTCTTGCTGACATATCTACAGTAAGTGTTTTAATTGGTCTGTTGGCTCCCTTTGAATTCCCCAAGGAACCCTGCATTGAAGAACGCTGTTTGGGAACTCCTAACTGACCCCTAGTACTTCCTCAAACACCTCTGAAGCCCTCTCAATCATGCTTGGTGTTGTCTGGTATTCCCTGAAAGACGCACAGATCTCCCTCAATAACTTGCGGAAATATTCTTAGGGTGCTTTCACATCAGGAACCCGGGCCCGGATCCGAGTACACCTGACCCTGTCTGTGCTCAGATCCACTTAAGAAGGTGGTCATGTACGGTTCTATGTCTGCTGTGCTTTGTGTTGATGATGTAAGTGACCGGCTCCTTTTTGTGGGGTATATTGGTGGATCACAAACCAACAAGGTGCACAAGCAAGTTTCCTCAGCTACAGAACGACAAGCTGACTGACGGGATACAATCATAATCTTACGAAACAATTGTACCTCATGTGAAAACACCCTCTCAGACTTTCTGAGAGAGATTCGAGACAGAACCCTGGCTTCTAAACCTCTAAAACCTCTTGTTACATTCTTAAAGATTCCTAAAATCCTTCCAGTGATCTTTGGAACAACTCCAGTGACCCTTGAACTATATCCTGAACCTTTTTAAGAACCCAGAGCCGATCTGTAACACACCTGTGACCTCTTAAACCTTGAAGTGCTCAATGTAACGTAACGAAATCAACATTTTTAAACCACTACAACTTTCTCCAGGACCCTTAGAACAATGTTCTTAATAGGGGTCGACTGATACGGCTTTTTCAGGGCCAACACCGCTTATTAGAAATCAAGGAGACTGAACACTGATATTTGGAACTGATATTCATTTGCAGTAAAAATGAAACTCTTTGTGTCAAAATTTCAAGCAACCATTGATGAAATAAATATACAATTTACTCAAGTACTGTTCTCTACCTCAACTTGAGTATTTCCATTTTCTGCTTCTTCATACTTCCTTTCCACTACATTTATTTGATGACTTATACACTGTGTGTCAATCAGATAGTATGGGTGTATAAGAGCCAACGTAGAATATTTTAACTTTATTTTATTGGTAATCTGACATCACCAATACAGATAATTGGAAAATGCTGTATATCGGCCCTCATAATCATTCTACCCGTAGTTCTTAACGGTCCCTTAAACCTGAGAAACTACACTGAGAGCCTTTAAAATAATCCTGGAACTCAATGACCCCTGGAACCTCCACAAGGAAGTCTGGCAGTTCTGAGTTTGCCAAAAAAAAAACCTATCTATATCTCACTACAACACCAACAAAATAATCCAATCACGGAAGCACCACGGTGTGTGTGTGCTGCGGCCCTCAGCATCCTTGCTGTTGTACATCAGTCGAATGCTGGCCGAGCTCCGATTTACAGCCGCTGCCAAATACAAGACACACACACACACACACACACACACACACACACACACACACACACACATAAACACACACCTCCTTCTGTAGTGTACAGCGGCCACCACAGATAAGCCCAAATAAACAACAGACCTGGAAAAATAAATCCACCTCCCTCCCTCGCTCTCTTTCTCTCTCCCTCCCTCCCCGGGGACGAGAGAGGGCATCCAAAGAACGCTGCCTGTTACTATAAAGCTTCTTGACATCACACACACACTCACACACACACACACACACTCACACTCACACACACTCAGCGATACAAATAATAAACAGAGAGGGAGGTATGGTTCCACGGGGAGGAATCACCTCTTCTATCGCTCCACACACTCCTTTTATCTACTGGCTAATGAGGAGCAGATACACACACACACACACACACACAAACAAACACACACACACACACACAATTGCAAACACACACACACTTAAGAAACCTACAAACACTACAGACATACACACACACGTCCTCAGGACTGTGGTTTCGTCAGACCGTCTCTCAGCGAGTGTCCCACTTCCAAAACTATGGACCGCTGCTTACATCATTATGTAACCCTGTGAGTGTGTGTGTGTGTGTGTGTGTGTGTGTGTGTGTGTGTGTGTGTGTGTGTGTGTGTGTGTGTTGTTAGACCCAGAAAGGCTTTGAACACTTAGCCTCTTTCCTCAGCATGAAGTGGTGTAACACTACAGGCTCTAATGAGTGTGCATGTAGGGAGAGAGAGAGAGAGAGAGAGAGTGTGTGTGTGTGTATGTGTGTGTGTGTGTGTGTGTGTGTGTGTGTGTCCAGAACCTGAGTTCTCTATGATTAGTCAGTAAATAGGGCTTCTGCAAAGTAAGCAGTAGCCAAGCAGGAAATAAACTGCATGTTGTGCGTTCATACTGTAAACACACAGGGGTCAGTTACACAGAACCTGTGAACCTGTGACACCTACAAAATCTGAAATACACCTGAAACCTCTTTAAGGTACCATCACACCTAATTAGTGAGATCTAGAAACGTCTGAAGAAACCATGAACCTCCTCAAGGGAGCCTAGAACCATTCCAATTAACCCTCAAATCGCTTAAATGACTTCATCTAAGGAATTTTCTGAGGAATTTTCTGAGGAATTTTCTCATTAATCCCTGGGAACATCACCTATACTTGAAACCAGCCTGGACCTTTAAACCCTCCCTTAGTTTCCCCTTGGACCCTTCTCTTATGAAACCCTGGAACCTCTTTACTGAGCCCAATAACTGCATCAATGAATCCCAGATTTTCCTCAAGGATATGTGGAACAGCTGAATGACACCTGTCCTTCAAAATGCCTGTAACCTCCTGAGAGACTCCGGTGAACCCTTGGATGAACAACATGACCCCTGGAATACTGCAACATCTTCCAAGACTCCGAGAACCTCCCCAGTGACTTCTGAAACCTTCTTGATAATCTCTAGATTTCAGGAGCTCCTAAGTGAACCCTGGAACTCCCTGAAGGAATCTCGGGACCTTCTCAAGAACCCCTGAAAACTCCATCTTCACCTTGACCCTAACCCTGCCTAAAAAAAGTGATATCTGTCCAATAAACACTGGAAGCTCCTCAATGAATCCAAGAACCATATGGGGAATGTCTGAATGATTCCTGCATTCCTGCAACCACCTTGAAAGCCCTCAGAAATTCCTTGTAGACACAGATAATCTCCTTGTTGACCTCGAAACCTTCTCAGTGAGTCTTAGAACCTTGTCAGTTATTATTGGAAGCTCCTTGATGTATATAACACCCTTAAGGAACAGGACTTAAAGGTAAAAATACCTGGAACCACTTTTGGAACAATAAAACCTCTTGAACTTCCCAAGTGACTCTTTAACCGCGCTCATTCAATCATTGTACCATCTCTGAACCATGGATGTTCTGAAAAACTCTAAGAACTTTCTTGGTGATCCCTCTGACCTACTTTGTGAGACCTAATACCTCCACAAGAACCAAAGGCACCATTTAACCATTTAAGGTACCTCCTCTTTAGAGAACCCAAGAAGTGCTCCATCAGTGACATTTAACACACTCTTAATGACCCTTTGATCCTGCCTATTAAACAGTGGTACCTTTTCAGGGAACACTGAAACATCCTAAATGAATTAAAGAACCCTTTAATGACCCCTGGACCTGTGGAAAGTCTGAATGACTCTGGTAACCTTCTTAAAAACCCTTGGAAGTTGCCCAGAGACACAATCGATTTCCTAGGTGACCTGGAACCTTCTCAAAGATTCTTAGAATGTCTTCAAAGATCATTGGAAGCTCCTCAACCATCCTGAGTGAGTTTTTGACAATGCACATTAAATCCTGGTGCCCTGAAATCTCCTAAATTACCCCAGGATCATTCTCTGGACCCTGGACTACCTTAGCAACTCTCAGAACTTTTCCTTGATGAACCCTCTGACCTATTCCGTGAACCCTAAAACCCAATCAGGAACTCCTGGAAACCTTCTGAATAACTTCTGGATCCTCAAATCATTTGACACAATCAAACCTCAGTGACCCCTGGAAACCTCTGAGTGAGCCATGGGATCCAATCGCTGAACCCTAGACCTCCTTAAGAACAATTGGTACCATTCAACCTCCTGAATGCCTTCTGGATCATCCTCAGAGATTCCTAAATCCTGCTTGCTGAACCCTCGTACCCCATCAAGGACCCCATCTTATGAACCCAACAGCATCAGACCTCAATGACCCATGAAAACTTCTCACTGAACCCAAAAACTTCCTAAATGATGCTTGAACTTGAACTTGAACTCGCTTGAACTCGCTGACTCCCAGAACTTCCGTCATGACCACTTCTAGTTCACTCCCTAAACTTTGATTGACCGCTTCAAAACCCTCAGGAAAACATTGGGAACTCGTCAAGGACCCTGCTTGATGAAACTCAATGAAATTAAGCCTCTGTTGCTGTAATGCTTTATTAATGATGAACACCAAGTTTGTCTTTGCTGGAGAAGTTGTTGGGAAATCTCTGAATCTTTGGAAACGAAGGCTTCACAAGATTGAGAATATACCTAAAAATAATGTTTGAGAGTTTCCAGAGAATTCGAGTTCTGTCCTGGGAGTTTCTGACAAGCTGGAGGAGAACTGCTGGCCCCCATCATCACCCACCGGAGAGAGGAGGAGACAAAGAAGAAGAAGGGGGGGGAGGATGGAACAAGATAGGGGAGGGGTGAGAAAAGAAGGGAATGAGGATCCCAGAGGAGGATACAGAGGAGTCAAGGAGGGGAGGCCTCTTGTTGGAGAGCAGGAAGAGGCGATGTGCTTCACTGAGGAGACACATGACCTCCTTCATTCAACAAAAAATAAAAAAAACCTCCATATCATGCTGACTCAGTTCCTTTTTATTTACACCAAATAACTTTTAATGTGCAACCTCACATGTTTGTGCAAAGGTCCACTTTGCAAGAAAGTTGATTTTTGAGTCTCATTTCCAACTCATCAAATACTGACACTGTCGACCCGACTTACACTCCCAAAGCGTCAGTATTTGACGAGCTTGGAATAAGAATCAAAAATCAACTTTCTTGCAAAGTGGACCTTTAAGTTATATCTTAGTAATTAAGATCTTGTCCAAGAGTTTCAAGAATCATGTGCACACCATTTCCTCAAACACATCTATGAAAGAATAAAGTGCGGTCGTAATATGTGCACTTCACTCATACTTCAGACAGTTGTACCCATAATTTTCTGAGTGATGTGAATATGAGACGGTAATGTGGAGAGTGGAAAAATAAGTTAAGAGCTATGTAATATGCAACATTATGCTCTTGACTTGAATTAAACGTTGCATGACGCCTGTCAAAGCTGTTCTGTAATTCTTACATTAATGGCTGCTGCTAGCTCAGTTTTATTCTTTTAATGTGTTCTGGTGTGACCATTCATTTGACCCTTTTCCTTGAAAAACTTTATAAGCCTGTTTCGATATAAGTGCTAAACTAAATCCTTGCTGAAATCTTCATGAAGTTTGATAACGATAATAGAGACACAGTAAACCTGACTGTGTTTATTTAATTGGATGTAATTGAACTTGTTTCTTCAGTGGGAAACTATATGAGTAAACACAGGTATCATTTGCAAATTGTTGATTAAGGACAACTCTGGTTTCCCTGTTTGTGTGATTGGTTTCAGGAGCTTTGAATAAAAAAAACTTTTAACGTGCAGCAAAGAAACACACCCAAGACCCTTTAGAAGAAGTTGTCTGGTTAAGAAAAAGATTCTGAAGTGATTTATTTGTGTTGAGAACTGTGAAGGAATTCTGGAGAACCGGTCAACTCAATGCTGAAGAAGGTTCAGGAGACTTGGGTGTCCAAATTAGGTTACTCTTCACTCATCTACAGGTAATCCAAACAATAAACTACATTCACCTAAGTTATATTAAGTCACGTGTGATCCTCAGGTTCCATGTAACACAACCTGATAGGTGACGGTCTGTGGGAGGCTGAAGCCAATTACGTCATATATATTGGCCTTGGCTGACCTGGAAACAAAGGTGGGGATATCAGGACAGCTGCCAGAAACAAAGAGGTAAACTGGGTCCGAAAGAGACTGTGTAATTTTACCTTTAGCCCCATTCCTTCACAGGAATGTGATCCGACCTCAATCCGACACAACTAAAAGGCTTCTTCTTAAACGGCTCCAAGACAGGTATGTTTTGCATGCTGGGATTCCAACGAGCCAAGTCAACAGGTGCTAGATGATAGCAGAGGAATGAATCCAGGTCCATCGTCTCCTTTGAACCAAGCACCCAGGACTTCACGTGAAAATAGTGGCTTTAAAACTGTGGATTAATTTTTTTCAGTGTCGCAATCTCCAAGACTGGACTTCACGATTAAAATTTTATCAATTCAGTCCAATATTTGGAAAGTCAAAAGTCGAAAGGGGGCTAAACTGGAAGTTAGCCGGCTCAGTCGGTTGTCTCGAGTGCGCCTACTCTATGGGCCGCATAACGTGGAAGATTCAGGTAATTTTATACCCAGGAAGACGAGCTGCGCCACAGAGCAGCTCTCATAGGAATGACTGGGGCTCTGCCTCCGATGCTGTATCCAGATTTCTCTTATAAACTCCAATGCTTTAAACAGGTAGGAGTGAAGTAAACATTCTCTTGTGGCTTTTACTGATGCATTTAGTTTCACTGGAAATTTTTCAGTATGTGATAAGCAACATACTCATCCATCTCATCCACATTCAGACCACAACGAACTGTCTACAGGTCTGAAAACGCCCTATTTCTGCACGTCCAGCTGTGGGAGTGGAAATCAGGCTCATGAATTTCACAATAATTGAGATTTATGGGACAAAACTACAGTATCTTACAACACAGACCACATATTTCTCTAACACACCATCATGAGGAGACGTCGCCACCATCTCTCCACATGAGATCAGACTTATTGTAACACGTAACACATGTGTTGACAGACGTGTAACTGCAGCTTCAGAGACGCTGACGTCATCCTGCATACTGAACAATTTCTGTTTTTACAGTTTTATCTGGAAATCAAACCGTCGGCTGATTAAGAGCTGAGATAGAAAACTTCACTGATGCTCTGCCTCGCTCTCTCGTGTGTGTGTGTGTGTGTGTGTGTGTGTGTGTGTGTGTGTGCATGTGTGTGTTGTGCAGCGATTACTACAGCTCTCAGACTGATGCAATCAGCAGATAAAGAGGTTGAGAGTTTCTGTGTGTGTGTCTGTGTGTGTGTGTATGTGTGTGTGTGCCCAAATACAGTATGTTTGCATGTGGTTTTATCTAGGGAGATGAGTGCGCACGCACACACACACACACACACACACACAAACATATATACATGCACACACACACACACACTTCATAAATCGGCTTTTTATCCGCAACCATCAGTGTCAGGCAGCAGATTCCTCTCGCTCTCTTGTTATCTCAATGTCTCTCTACCAATTTCTACCTTTCTCTTCACTCCTTCCTCTCCTTCACTTCCTCTCACCACAAACACACACATGCAATCAAATCCCACAAACTCCCTCCTCCCTCCTCCTCCTCCTGCTCCTCCGCCGCCCTCTTTTTCCATCCGTCCATCACAGACAGGAAGTGGGTGCATTAGGAGAGTGAAGATGGTCTGATGGAATTAGCGTCCATTATCGGACCATTTACAGGACAGGGAGCAGGATGGAAGAGGGAGAAGTGAAATGATAGAGATCTCACCACATGGAGCTTCGTCTGTGCTCTCGGCTTTGCAGAACACAACCGCAGAAAATATGTTTGTGTTGTCTGTGTGGGCAGTTTGGTTAGCTTCACAAACAGCAAACAGCAGAGCTGAGTGCGACTGGCTGAGGCAGCTGCCAAATGTGGCAAACACACCCTGCCTCTAAAGGTTACAGCCTGTGTTTCTCAATACTTTTCTTATTGTGAGAAAATTGAATGAAAATACCCAAAAACAACTTTTTGTTGTGGCTCTCAGCTCCAAACCCATCGGACCAAAAACACCTCACACAAACACACAAGCTTTGGTTTCAATATCTTTGGATTTTTGGGACTGCTGGTCCAACAGAACAAGATGTCACCTTGGATTCTGGGAACTTTAGATGGAGGTTTTTTACTAATTTTTTAGATTTTTTACAAAACTATTAATCAGTTAACCAAAAAGTCATGTATACTTTACACCACCACTAGTTTCCTTCAGTTTTTTGGTGCATTTCCTGCCTTTCAGCCATTGGTTAGTTAATCTATATTAAAAAGCTGAGATAGAAACATAACATTAAAGGAAAAGGCTGGTGGTATTCTGCAGGTTTCTTTTTGTTACCTAATGTTGACATAAATCTATGAAAAGAAATACAAATATATAGCTTAATTAAAAAAAAGAAAAGAAAGGATTCCCAAAACAGCTGTTCACTGTAGTTTTATAGCAAACATGACTCAAACGAGAAGGGACTATTTTCTGTGGCGGATTAGTCCACATCTGGTGCTCACGTCAATAATATGTTATTTGTGGAAATGACTCTGTGTGGCCGGTCTTTTCATGGGATTTGAAAATAAGATGAAATAATATTAATATTATTATCATATAGATAATATAGAACCACTTTTCTTCCCTCTGGTTGAATCCCACAAACGTTTTTTGAAAATGAAAATGAAGTAAGATCATCGAAAAACAAATCAAACTTTCAATGAATTGCATAATTTCAACTTAAAAATAAATAAAGTGAGTTATGATTTAAAGTAAGTTTTTTTTTTCTGTAATATTTTAGTTTCAGCCCACTACATAGTTGTCCATGATTAGCTACGAGCTAAACTCAAACTAGTGGTTACTTAAGCAGCATCCCTGAAACGTTCACAGCATCTGCTAACGTTAGCAGCAAACAGCACAAAACTGTAGATGAGAGTAGATCTATGCTACTGAATTTTAGTACTTGGAAAGCCAAATATTTCCCCGATACAAAATATACATGGTCTTCTTCTTTATTATTAAATCTTTCAAAATTTTCCTAAAATGCACGTTAAAAGAAATGGAATTAGCTTAGAATTAGTTTACAGTGTAACTGAATGTGTTGGCTTATGAGGTCCAATTTACACAAACCACTGAGCTTTAAATTGGAGTTAAAGACATTTAAATGATTCTTTAATGTCTTAAAGAATGTGCCTAATGTGTTAAATGTCTCCTTCAGAGCTAAATTACATCCTCATTCAGGAGAAGACATGTCATCTTCTACAGACCGTTTTTGAAATTCATCAAAATGTCATCAACAACAGCAGCATTCCTGCTCCGGCTTATCTCAAAGACACTCAGACACGATGGCAGAACGATAACCTGCTGCTGGCACATTTCACAAGAACAACAAAGAAGAAAAACATCTTGTGAAGGTAAACTAGATCATCCAATAAAAACATGACCTGCCCCCGTGGTCCTCTACATAGATTTCTTTAAGCTGTAGCAGTGATGTCAATGGAACAACAGTTGGACTGCAGCCAACCAGAGTCTGTGTGTCACATGTCATGAGCATCCAGATTATATCTGGATTACATCCAGATTATATTACTACAAACTGTATGTGGATAATCCGTCGATAAAAGCAGTTGGAAAATCAACCAAGATGCATTAAGAATAAAGTGAAATCACAGTGTTTCACTCCAGCAGACACGTTCTGGTCACGTGTTGTTTAAGTGCAAATGCACCCGTCTCCACAAATAGCAACAAAAGCACCTCAGAGTCGATGCATACTGTACATACAGTCACATGACGCTGCCGTCGAGGATTCAACATTATAGCTCAGACAGTTGCTCGGTTTGGTAAAGCAGCAAAAAGACAATTTAATTCTGAAGAGTTCCCTCTAACTTTAATATAAGCTGTATGTTTGGGAGCAGATAATCACACAGGATATTGCTTTTTCAGATGGATGAATTTAATTTTTAAATGCAGAAAGTAGCAATGAAATTCAAATCTGACTAAGTGGAGGCACGTCGTACCGCTGAGGAGAAATAAACTGTGATTAAAATGGTACAATCAGTCCAAAGGAGCAGAGAATGTGTTTCAGAGCAGTCGGTTTGTTCCTGCAGCTCTTCATCAATCTGTCTGAAGCACTCGAGATCTGACCAGTCAACAATCAGTCACACAACTGGATGATCGATTCGGCCCACAGCAGAGGAAACACAAGGAAGCACCGCTAAAGAGACAGAACAAACTAGGCTAATAAACAGAGCTGAGTCACTGCTTCAAAAACTAATTAGGAAAATATGTTCTGCTCTTTGGTTCATTATTACTACTTTATTGCTTGGCTCGAAATTTCATGTTGAGATTTAATTATGTTCAGCCACATACAATATTTTAACTCAGTGTTTTCAGTCAAACGTGTGTTTACTCGTAAAAATCAGTGGAATCTTGAATGGGGTTTGGTTGGATGCACTAGAGAGGGACGATCAACTCATAGCTGGAAGGACACAGACAAGAGAGGAAGAAGACTAATGTAATAATATATTTACTGTGAACTGGGAGACTGTGCTCGGCTTATTGTGCCAATAAAGGTTTAACCTTTGAATCGCATTATATGTCTTGCAAAAATAAGACTTGTTACTGCAAATATTTTGAAGTCAATTAACAAACAAGACAACCTTTTCTGTCATGACATCCTGACTTAAAGTGCAGACCAAAATCAGTGGAATTTTGAATGGGGTTTGGTTGGAAGCTCCTGACTGAAAAACTACTTGAAGGAAAAAGAGAAAAGAAGAAAAAAAAAGATGTCATCTTTGACATTAATAACTTGTTTAGTTTGAACTGGGAGACTGACCTTTTCTCTCACTATTTCCTGACTTAAAATGCAGATCACAATCAGTGGAATTTGAAATGGGATTTGGTTAGAAGCACCACAGAAGGATGATCAAATCATAGAAAAAATAAAGAATTCAGATGTCATATTTAGGGCAAACAAACGGTTTTGACTCATTTTCTAAAATGAGTGGAATTTTGAATGGGGTTTGGTTGGAAGCTCGAGAGTGAAGCTCATCTTGAAGGAAAAAGTAAAAAAAAAAAAAAATAAATAAGAAAGTAATGCTAACTAAAATATTTTAAAGCTAATTTAAAATCAAGACGAACCTTTTTTTCATGATTTAACGTGCAGATTAAAATCAGTGGAATTTTGAATGGGGGTTGGTTGAAAGCACCAGAGTGTGATGATTGACTCAGAGCCTGAAGGAAACAGACAAAAGAAGAAAAAAAAACAATGTCGTCTTTAAGATTAAAAATAATTGATAATATTTTCAGTTTGACTCAGAAGACTGTGCTCGGCTTGTCGTAGCAATAAAGGTTGACGTTTTGAATCGGACTGAGAAGAAGTGAGGGAGTAAAGTGTATCTGTAGTGTTGTGTTAATCCTCAGAAGACTCGCTGTAATCTGTTGACCTCTCTGCTGCTACAACACACAGACACACACACACACACACACACACACAGACACACAGACACAGACACACACACTTCCTTGGGAAAATACCTGAAGCTAAAACATGTTTGACCATCAAAGTGGAAGATTGCGCACCACCATCCCCTCACACTGCTGCAGACACACACACACACACACAACATAACCCTGACCTCATTCCACTATGTACGAGGAGATACAGCCACTTACACACTTACTCTCCTGTTCTCTATCGCTATCTCACACACACACACACAGACACACACAGACACACACACAGGGTGGCAGTAGCCTGTGGGCGTGCGAGCAGCTGTGAATAATTGTGTTTACAGATGGCATACGTACGACCTGTGGGTTGAGAGAGAGAGAGAGAGAGAGTTGGTCGTCTTAGCCTCACAAAAGAAGACAGGGATGACATTTACACTGGACCTCCCTCGGTCCCTCGCTCTCCTTCTCATTCTCTCCCTACTTTCTATTTTTTGCCACATTCAGCTATTTCACTTCAGTTAGCTTAATTGGCGTAAGTGGTAACGAGGCGTTAACAGCCAAAGCAGAACAATGAGCAGTGACATAAGTTAGAAAAAAAGACGGCGGCGTGTTTTTAGATGTGTCTAATGAATCATTTGGCTCCGGAAAGCAGGTAAATGAAGTCCTTTATTTATACCAGAGGGAGACTGAGCTTTACAAGTAAAACAACAACAGCGGCTGTATATCATGATCTAATTTCTGCAGTAGAGTGTAGGTGTGAGGCGGCGTGTGAAATACCTTCGAGAATCAGACGGGCTATATAACAAAACCACACAATATGTCTTGCATAAGTTACTGCATGTATTTTAGAGCATGTGTAAAAATAAGAGGACCTTTTCTGACATGATTTCCGGACTGAAACCGGTTGTCATCCAGGCACTGATATGTCTTTTTATTCATATTATTCTTTATTTGGTGATTTAAGGACTATATAAGCACTTTAAGCTAACCAGGTTTCAAGTAGTCAAGTTACTGGTTTGTTGTTTTTGACCAGTTTTGACCTGGACAATAGATGTCATTGAAAAAATAACCCTAACCCCTCAATATAAAGCTTGTCCCTCTGATCTTAAATCAAAATAATTCACAATTTGTGGATTTTTTCTACTGAACGAGGTATAATTTCTTAGAAATGAGACTTATTGACTCCAAATTCCTAAAAGATGTGTACAGCTGGTGGTAATGAGTTGGAATGAAGTTGGCTGAAAAGGTGTAACAGTTGTGAATTATGCTGTAATGAAGGCTAATAATTAGCCGACCAAAGTACATTATAAAATGTCTAAAGTAAAGAAGAAAATATGATTAAGTGGGAGAGTGTATTTAGCATTTCACACAATTTCTCATCTGCTAACGGGATACCGCTAACAACAATAGTCCGATCTGTGTGTTCACACCTGTTCGCAACAAAACATGGTCCGTTTTTACTTTGAAATGTTATAGACAACATGTTTACATCTTGGTTTCCTGCTAGTCTAGATTATGATTAAGTACAGAAAAAGTTGAAGTTTGCATTATGTGCCAACTTCTATGCTAGTAAGTTACTGGCAGAGACCGACAGGTGAAAGTCATCAAGTGTAGCCTAAATATGACACGAGAGTCTGGTGACTATAGCAGTTTGTAGTATATTTGCATCATTCACACTTTCTCATACATGCCAAAAGGTATACCGCTAACGCAGCTAACTACTTATAATGGCCTGTATTCTGTCTCTGTTTAGCAACATTATGACTGTTTACTACACAGGTTCAACGTTAAACAGGAAAAAGTCAAAATGCTAACATCATGGTGATAATACGCTGTCCGAGTTAGAGCTAATGAATCCGTTTTCCAACTATGCTATTAAGTTATATCAAGCTGTTGTGTTAAAAGTCAGCATCAAAGTCTGTGCAAGGAACTTGTATTTCTCAAATTTCAGTATTTCTAATGCTAACAAGATTTGTCGCTACATTTGATTGCAGCTAGGCTAGTTTGTTCCATGCTAAACTGGCTTCAAACACAGCAAAAGCAAAGCAAAAAAGCAAGTTTATGTCTTTGTGTTTCGAAAATGTGTCATAATGTTGTAGCATCATTCGCTTACGTTTCACCTTATGGCAACATACAGTAATGTTAGGGAATGTTTCACTAGCTTACTCCATTTTTAGTGTCGCTAAGCTAATCAGAAGAGAATTGTAAGAGTCAACACGCTAAGTCATGGTAGCAATATGCTAACAAGACGTAGAAAAGTGAAGCTGAAAACACATCTGTGTGTGTTGTGGTGAATCTTTATGATGATGTAGCATCATTAGCATCTCACACATGTTCTCATTTCTGCTAACAGGCTACAGCTAACTGGCTAACCATTCCCATAACCTGCTAGCATTGTTAGTTACTTCAGAGCTGATGTCCTGTGAGTGATACACAGGCAGACAAAATCAGATAAGATAAAAATCAACATGCTAACATGATGATAACAGGCTGATAAATGCTAACTACTGAGGAGAGTGGGAGTGTATTATTGTGTTAGCGTACTCCCCGCTATAGCCTCCCTCTGTGGATCTATAAGTGGAGCTGATGGGAGGTTGGACTCGGTATGATTTACATAATTGGGATGTTAATTCGTTAAGCCATGGGAGTTGATTATGTTGCATATTGATTGTGTTGTGCTGCTGTGAGGTCACACACCTCTTTAACGAAGGTATACACAGCGCAGGGAATTCTGGGAGTCTGATTAAAAATGCAACATTCCTGCTGACACACTGCGATTTGACACACGGGGCAACGTGTGTGTAATTGAAAGTGTTAATGTGTGTGAAAGCCAGCAGTGTTTATTGGTTTTTGTGTGTGTGCTGATGGATGGAGGAGGTGAGAAGAGGAGTAGAGGGAGGGGAAACTCCACCTGGTCTTACCGTTCTCCGGGTGCTCCATCTCGCCGATGCTGCCGTCGGGCGTGGTCCGCTCGTAGTGATCCTCCGGCAGCGCCAACGGGCCGATCCGAGGCCCCGACGACGACTTGGAGCTGGGCGTCTCCGACTCCTCCAGGCCGCTGTCGTAGTAGCTGTGCTGGGACGCGTCCTGCAGGTCCTGCGCCTGATTGGCCGTGGAGAAGGTCACTCGGCGGTGGGGGAGCTGTGATTGGCAGACGGAGAGAGGAAGATTAGTTTCTCAAACATTTAAGGCTCATCATGACACTTTAAGTTAGGTTTAACGTATGAGATGGTTTTATTAAAAATCACTCTCGGCGTGATCTGATGCAGATGAAACAGTTCAAATGATTAAAGACATGAAGAAGAAGCCAGGCTGTAAAAATAACTTTAAAGAAGTCATTTAGACACAACGACTCCAACAATCGCTTCCCAAAAAACTTTCATTACTTTGCTCTCTGTTCTCAAACTCACTGATTTGATTTTTTACTTTAATTTTACTCCTCAAACTAGAAGAAGCCGTCAGCTTTCATCTGATCACACATCTCACTTCATCCTATCGCTGCTTTCATGTCATTTTATCTCTGACTATCCTTTACTAATCTTTTATCATATTTTATTAAATAAAAGCTGAAGACACGGACGTCTTCATCTGACCAACAGCACGTTCAGCTTCTCGTCACAGATCATTAGAGTGGAGTGAACCGCAAAACATGGAGCCCTCTCGAAGATGTGATCAGATATTTCACCAAAAGAGGTTTAAGTTTGTCATTTAAACTACAGAACATTCGCTTATAATGTGATCGTGTGTCTTCAGGATCAGAAAAACTGATAAAATATTAGACAAATGCAAAAAATCATCTCAGAGTCGTGTTGGTGCACGAAAACCTGCAAATACAAGACCTTCATATTAAAAGATAAAACTCTTTAAAGGTGCGTGTCCAATTCATACTGCAGACAAACAAGAGGCGTCTCCATAGTAACCCATCACTGCTGCTGACTGTAGCTGCCCTTTGCTAGTTAGCAAGTTAAGTCAATTAGCCGTGCAGCTAGTGGTCCTGAGCTGACTCTGCCGGGAGTAGGAGTTCAGAGCACAGGGAGAATGTAACTAAGTACATTTACTTGAGTGCTGTAATTAGGTAAAATTTTGTGGTACTCTTATTTTACCTGTGTTTCCATTTTCTGCAACTTTATACTTCCACTCGCTACACTTACTTGATAACTTTAGTTACTAGTTACTTTAGAGTTCACATGCTGCATCAGAGTCTTTTTAAAATGTTAACATGTATCTGCCATCAAATAAAAACATAAACTGAGTATCGGATTCGATAATCAATCGTCACGTAGTAAACAGCATATAAATACGTGTAAAACTATACTACTGTATCTTTTACCTGGACTTAAATACTCAAGTACATTTAACATCAGATATATTGACTTAAGACTTTTATTCATGTACTATTTTTATGACTTTCACATAACAAGTATGACTTTTGTCTACTTTATACAACATTGTTAGCATGCTAACCTCAGTAGACACCTCTGCAACTCAGCACATAAATATCTTGACAAAATGTCAAAACTGTTATTTCTTCATATTCTGTGATCATTTTTGAGTATCTTAAACTAAAATTCTGACATCTTGCACCTTTAAAAAAGTCACATGTTGTAGAAAGAGAGATTTTGGCGTCTTCTTTGGTTAGAAAAGAGGTCACAGTACTATAAAACATAAAAAAATACAGTGAATGTATCCGCGTAGAAATACACATAGCCAGTATTCAGAAACCGCCTTCAAATGAGCCATCAGGACTACTGTTACATTATGATGTCACAACTATACATTCAGCCACGCTCCCAGCTCGGCTATGGTTGCAAAAACAAAGACAGGGCTGATGAGGAGTGGGCGGTGCCTGCTCAGGCCTGTGAGAGCTGACCAATCAGAGCAGACCGGCCACTAAAGCGGAGTATTCAGACAGTGGGTGAATAGAGGAGCTGCAGCAATGAACAGTATGAGAAAATAAATGTTTTTTGTGTGTTTTTTAATTAAATCCAGTAAACATTAAAAATATGAACCTGAACTGAGCAGATTATTGGACCTTTAAGCTTCTCTGTGTGTTTATAATAAATATAAACATGCACATAAAGAAGAAGAAGCATTAAGTTCAATAATTTGTATTAAAACAATATCATTTACAATTAGCTGATATTTTAATATAAATTTGAGCTTAAAAGAAACTATAAGCCTTCGTCTGCTTCACATCTCGTATCATATGACTCTATATTTAGGTACATTCAGATCCATCAGATTTGACACTTGACTGTTAGACTTGTGTGAAATTCTCCAGCATGTGCTCAGTTCGTCTCCCGCTGAGTCGTTCCTGTCATGAAGCAGACGGTTTTAATAAAAAAGCAGCCGGCTACACACACACACACACACACACTTTACTGCTCCATTTGCTGTGTGTTTCTGGGGGTGGAAGGTAGCTGTCTGACTCGTGTGTTTGATGGTTTTGTAATTAAAATACAATTAGCCTCCCTATAGCGCTGCAGGGACGCTGGACGCCACTCACACACACACACACACACACACACACACACACAATTGGCAAATACACAGAGTGCTGCCAAACAAATGGTGTCCTAATTCAAAGGCACACAATGCCCGGTCAAACAATTCAATCACACACACACACACACAAACACACACACACCTGACCGGCCCGGGCTGATAAAGAGCAGCATCCCTGGCTGAGCAGATACTCCATCACCATGGCAACTGAGCGCTGTCAGGACCCTGAACCAGTAACACCAGCAGATCGTCACACACACACACACAGACTGGGTCTGAGCTCTTTTTAACGCCTTTATCGTCACTTTTCTCTGAGCAGCAGCTGAACGACTCACCGCCTCACCAAAAAATATATAATATATATTTCTTCTTCAGAGTTCAAACAAGAAACCAACCGGCTACGTGTTAGCTCCCATGCTCGTTACTGTGAATATTTAAAAAATAATGCAACACTGCCGTATGATGACGGTCACCAGTTGTTTTCTCTGCCGAGATGTTCGGCTAAACGGATTTAAAAATATCTGTATCCGTGCGGCGCCGAGGCACACGCAGGCTGAATTAATGTCACAGTGATGGAAAATGTACAAAAGCTGAAGCCACACCGGAGCTGTCCTTTAAACTGTGCGGACACAGTTGAGGCATCAAAAGCGCAGATCCCTGGTGCTTCAGGCGACAGGCTGCTCTCCAGGTAAACACATTCAGATGCTCCTCAGTAATAAGTGGACTCAGCACATCGCAGGACTCAACACATCCTGGCTTTATTGTCAGTAGAGGCTCTCCAAGAGTTCACAGAGGCCGCAGTTTTTTTGTATTGAGGTGTAACTAGAGGTCGAACTGTCAGTTGTGTGTTCAGTCTCAGCTCACCAGCACGTGAACATAACTCCACACCTCCAACTGAACATCACACAAAATGGGACAATCCTGCAAGACCCTCGTACATCATCGGTAGTCCTCGATGGATTTTAAAAAAACAGATGCGAGCGGTGATTTGCTCTGGAATCACAAAGCTATTTGTCATTGTCAATGTAGGACTGTCTTGGACAAGTCAGCAATAAGAATATAACGTTAGCTAGCTGGCTAGTTAGCTACAGAGACATGAGCAAACTGGTTGTGATTATTTTCTGCTTCTTATTAAGAAAAGGACCATAATACATCAGAGTGACTCTGAAAAACCTCCAGTTGGAGGAAAATGTGGCCTGAATACTTCATCCTACACCTCGATCCCAGCAAGAATCAGGACACCCTGCACGCAAAGCAGAGGAGCAGGACCAAGTGGACGAGGGGTGTTATAGGATTGAGCCAAAGAACAGATAACTGACAAACAAAATACATTTTCATCAAGAAGTCTTCCTGCTTCACTCACTCCTTCATTCATTCATTCATGTGTTTTCCTGCTGCCCTGGTTCACCTCAACCAATCACAGACCTCACAGCTTCCACTTATCTTCCCAGTCACTATTCACCAACTCCTATCTCCACCCTGCTTCCCCATCCAGATGCTCCTGCTAACATCCAACCAGCATCATCTGAGTGATGATGGTCAGGTGCTGTTTTAACTGAAGTTTACACTTCGACTAGTCGACCAGTCCAGATGCAACACTTACATTCATAGAATAATAATAAGTTGTGATGCCGACGAGTGAGGATATCAACGTTAAACCGACTGTGGTCGACTGATTGGACACATTTCTTGTCAGGTAACGATGCAGCGTGAAAACATCTCATCTACATTTTTACATCAGCTCCATGAAATCATAAAGTATCCTCCCCTGATCCAGACGTCCAGCTGTCAATAGTTATTCACTGTTAACAAACAATGAAATTCTCTATTAAGCATGTATTAAACAACATTAATAAGCTTACCTTTTCATGAATGATGCTTGTTATAAAGTGTTACAGAAACTATTTTTAAACGATGACTGAACATCTCGGGATGAAAACAACAAAGGTTTTGCTCTCTGGGTTTATTCAGTGTGACGGACCTGCAGCAAGTTTCAACAAACTTTAGCTGAAAAGGGAAAAAAACTTCTTTGTTGTTCCGACAGCACTCAAGTGACATTTTTTCAGGGTTTATGTTCAAGCTGGTTCACGTCGCAGAATATTTATTTAAATCTGTTGAAACACCTGTTTTATCGCTGCTTACTGGGACTGCAGGTTTGTGAAAGCAAACAAAAAAATCCACATCTCTACAGTTTGCTTTGGTGATGTAAAGAATATGTGAAATGTGGAAAACAACAGTTTGTTTACTTTAAAGAAGTCAGAAGTGGTTTTTCTGCGTCGTACAGCCGGTTTCTCCCGATATAAACCCGACAGAACACATCCAGGTTTGCCAAATATTCAGATTGGTCCCAACCTGAGACCCTGCAGCGGTCTCACAGTGAAATGTGTTCGGAGAAGCAGGAGTTATTAATAACTGCTTCCTGCTTCCAGCTGCCTCGGCTGTGTTTGCTGTGTGAGCATTAGGAAATAAATCACATCTATATATACATGAAGGGAGAAATGAAGCGGATCAAATCGTCTCGATCCCTCTCCTGCCTGTCTGTCACCTCCAGCACGCCCAAACACACCACACACTCTGCAAATCCCTGTTTATTCTGCCCTTTCTGTACTTCTGTGTGTGTGTGTGTGTGTGTGTGTGTGTGTGTGTGTGTGTGTTTGTGTGTGTTTGTTTGCTGGAAATAGAAGTGCCACCTCAGCAGGATGCACCATGGGAAAGTGGAGCAGATCAGAGGGGAGGAACATAAAGACCGACCAACAACCAGAACAACCTCCACCTCAGCCTGCGCCCAGCCGCCCGCCGCCATCTTGTGCCCACGCAGGACTTCCGCTTGTTCTAGATTGCCGCCACGGGGAGGACAAAATGGCCACCACCTGCCTCACCGTACACCCAAAATGTTCCCCGCTGTCCTATTTTCTGTCTGATCGCAGCAGGCCTCAACTACCAAACTCCGGTACAGCTGGAGGTGATGGTGTTCACAGGTCGAGAATGATTGATTGAGAGAAGATTCATCGTGACTTCAGATCCAAGAGGAAGACATAAAACAAAAAGAAGAACTCGAGAGGGTTCCAGCTCGGTTGGAAAGTCTTCATGGATCAAACATTTGGACCCGATCTAAAACGGGTGTGAAATCTCCCAGAAAGCAACGTTTGTAAAATGTCTTCAAAGACAGAACTCTGAGAGGGAGCGATGATCAGAGCTGCCCTCAGGAGAATGTCACGTTACATTGGACTTTTCAAACGCAATAAATCGCATGTTGATCACAAATAAGGACAGCTGTGTCTACATACTTTTGGCCACATCACTGCTGAGATCACCTGAACAATCATCTGAGAAAATACCGACAAAGCTGAAGCTGCAGAGCGAAGCGTCGCGCTGAATCGCTGCCTTGCTCAAATGAGACAAACGAGAAACAAAACCTGCGAGTGTTTAGTCTGAGGACAAACAGCAGCTGCAGGCAGATGTTCTGTTCACGTGTGTGTGAGCATTATTATATGTATAAAGACACACACGCACACACACACACACAAACACACACACACACCTGCTCAGCTCAGTACAGCAGCTTCTCTCAGATCACTGCCTGCAGCGTCGTACTCACAACCCTAACTCTGAGAGAGACTGAGGGAAGAGGGAAGAGGGAGTGCTGTTTTGGCTGCAGGGCAGTGTTTTCTGGATGATACACACACACACACACACACACACACACCTTTGTCTATCCCTCTATACCTTCGTTTGTCTCTCTCTCTTTCCCCTCGTTACTTCCTCCTCTCTCTCTCTCTGGATCCCACTCTCTCTTTAGGGCTCTCTCTCTTTTTCCACTCCTCATTCAGTCTCCACTCGGATTCAACACAGTTGTGTCGAATTATCGCTGGCAGCCGCTCTTCACGTGGGCCGGGAGTGTGTGTGTGTGTGTGTGTGTGTGTGTGTGTGAGTGTGTCTTGGTTTAAGAGTGTGTGTGCATGCATACTTGATAAGGACAGACTTTTATAAGCATGCACAATGCAGCCTCACACACTCTTATCTCCCACAGAGGGAGGTAATGAGGATCTCTCTCACACACACACACACACACACACACACACACACACACACACACGCACACACACTCAGTTATCTCCCTCTCCGTGTCTCGGCTGACAAACAGTCAGCGAGGCGTCGTGCGTTTCTCCTCTCGCTGGTTTTTAATCATCTCTGAACAATGTGGCCCAGTGAACGCGCCTCCTCCTCCTCTTCCTCCTCCTCCTCTTCCTCCTCTGGTGGCAGCTCCTGCAGGAGGATGAGGAGCAGCAGCAGGAGGAGGCCTGGCCTTCTTATCTATCTGAGCCCACAGCTGGCCTCCTCCTCTTCTGCCTTCATCACCTCCTGCAGCGGGACGAGGAGCAGCAGCAGGAGGAGGCCTGGCCCTCTTATCAGACCTCCTCTTGCTCCTTTTCAGTCCAGCTCCTCTTCCTGTCTTCCTCACCTACTAGTACTCCTCTTTACTGTCCTCTCCTTCCTCCTCCTGCTTCTCCTTTCCTCTTTCTCTTTTGCCTGCTCTTGCTCCTCTTCCTCGACTGTCCTCCTGCTTTTCCTACTAATCTCTCCACTCGCTACTTCTTCTTCCTACTTCCTCTCTTCCTCCTTCATTTTCTCCTCTAGCTCTTTTAGTCCTCCTGCTGTTCCTTTTCTTCCTCTATTGTCTTCCTCCTTTTCTCCCACCTTTATTCAACGCATCTTCCTCCTGTTTACTATTCCTTCTTTTCCTTCTTGCTCCTCTTCCCTTCCTGTTCTCCTGTTCATCCTCCTCCTTTTCTTCCTCTCCCTCTCGTTTCCTCCTCTAGTGTTTACTTTCTTATTCCTCATCTGCTCTTTTCCTGCTCTCCTTCTGCTGTTTTCCTTCACCGGCCTTCCTCTTCCTTCTCTTGCTCTTCTCCCTCTTGATTTTTTCCCTCCTGCTGTTCTCTCCTTCCTCCTCTGATAGTTAGGCCTACCTCCACTGTCTTTTTTTAATCATCCTTTGACTCTTCCTTTTCTACTTTCCGCATTCTTGCTCCTCCTCCTTTTGCCCTTCTTCCTCCCCGTTAATCCCTCCACCGTCCTCCTCTTCCTTTTCCTACTTCTCCTCTTACTCCTTTTGGTTTGTCCCTCCTGCTGCTCTCTCCTTCCTCCTCTGATGGCTACCTCTGCCTTCCTTTTCATCATCCTTCTATCCTTCATCCTTTTCCCTCCTCATCCCCATCCTCTTGTTCCTCCTCCAGACCTCCTCTTTCTCTACAATCCAAGAGAAATGTGCAAAATCTGGCACAATTATCCGTAGCTTCAATTTTCTTGTTTCTTTCATACTTAACGAAGTAAAAATCTGGTTTCCGCGGATGTCCGTGAGGCGAGGGTGATATTATCTCCACAAAATGTTTGAAAAAGTGGTTCGCCGGGTTAATTTTCTCTCTGACAGGCTCACAGATCACACCCTGCCTCCTGCACTTTGCAGCCATCTTGTCTAAACTCTGCATTGTGCTCCAGTTAAAGCCTCTTTAATTCTGCCTTTCTGCATGATTGATTCGGCAGCATATTCATGGCCTCTGTGTTTCCCTCAGCGATGATAATGAAGGTCAGCTACTATGGGTTCAAGGAAAAATGGTTCATCACGCCTCCTTGTTTTACATAAAAGTGCATATGTGCATTTTGCCTGCAGACGACTGAATATTCTCCAGAAACTCTGTTCAGAGTGCAGCATTAACAGTTTAGTGCGGAGGAAGGAGGCCACAACGAGCTGCTTTTCCTTGGATTTTAATCACCGACCTTCATCGCTGTTACGATGGATTCAATCTGCACCCTCGCGTCTGTTATATACTGTGTGTGAGAGGGTGAAAACAGAATGATAATGGCTTAAAATGGAGGTCAAAACACTGATAAAGAGACGTACTGATAGTAAAGCTTCTACAGTGTTTTCCTTTAATACATACAGTTTTGTGTTTAGTCAAAAAATCAAGAGCAAAAGTCACAGAGTTAATTATTTGAAATGTTTCAAGCTACAAAAATCAGTGTCAGACATGTCAAAGATGTTTTACAGGACAGGATGTTGTTTTAGAGAATTACCACTACGAGTCTTTCGAGACGTATGTTACATGTCGGTATTTATATAAAAGTCTGTTTAATGTTCTCATACACACCTGAATGTTTGTGTCTCTTAATGAAGGGAAACCTTAATGCTGCAGCATAATGTAATACTGTAGAGAACAGTGCTCTCCACTCAGTATATAGCGCCCTTATACACAAAGGAACTCCACACAGTTTGGCATGGAAGAACTTGACCTTATTCCCATCTGACACCTTCAGGATGAAGAGCCAGACCTCTCAGTCTGTGGCTTTTGTGGCTTTTTAGCATCCTCAAATCAAGTTGATGTCATTAATGAAACTCAAATAAAGACCCAAACACTTCCTCTGCGGTCTTATCTGACTCATTAAATGCTGATAGAGAGTTTGATGACTCATAATGGACATTGATCAGAGAGCAGCAGGGAAGCGTCGCACAAACAGCAGCTCTGTGTCTCTATGTAAAGTTTCCACATGAATCCAAATGAAGAAGCCGCAGCAGGGAAATGAGTTCCCATCCGAGCACAGACACACCGAACACATGCAAAATACATGCACGTCACGTGTGTGTGTGTGTGTGTGTGTGTGTGTGTGTGTTTGTGGTATTGGTATGAACCCAGAGTTTAAAATAGGCATTGGAAAGAAAACCTGTTTCCTTTGCAGCCTTTAACATTTCTTGTTCATATTTACCTGAGTTTTAGTGTCAATATCATAACTCTACACACTTCAAGACCGTCTATTCATTATATATGATATTGTTTTATATATTATGTATTAAAAATAAACTTTTCCTCTGTCATTGAGCTTCATTGTTCTCCAAAAACAACTAAAAACACGTAAAAAAAAAAAATACAGAATAACATCAGATTTATCTTTAAATGCCTAAACACAACTAACTCCAGAGGAGGACTTTGGCTCAATCCCACCTCCAGTTTTTACCCCGTCCCCTCGTTTTCAAATGCCTCCTTGCTCCTCAGACCAGTGTGATGAAATGGGACAACACTTCAAGACCATCGTACGTCATCAGCAGGCGTCGATCAGACGCACCCGGATGTTTCTAACATGGCGTCTACAGCTGTGGTGATTTCTCGTGTTACATAGACGTCCCCAATTCATTTACAACTTCACGCCATCAATCAATTACTTCAATTCTTCATTACCTGGACACAAGCAGTGCTTTATAGCTTCTTGATATGGTCAAAAAGTGATATTGAGATGGCGATTATTATGGAATATTAAATTTTACATCACAGATTTCTCCCGGTCTCTGCCAAACTAACATGTTTTATTACATCTGGAGAACAAGCTTTGAAAGGCCAGAGCATCTCTGCAGCACTACAACAAACAACTCATTGAAACTGTTTTGTGACACATTTAAATCTATAAAATAATTGCAGTTCTTGCAATTTCGATGATTTTGCAAATCATTGTGCAGCCCTTCTTTATAGGCTAGCATTAGCATCCCATGCTCCTACCCTGCTAGTCTGCACTGATATTAGAGAAGCAGTACCACGTGCAGGACTTCAGTTACATTTCCAGCGTCATTTGACACCAAAGGGAGGGAATCCAACTTTTAAACACGTCAAAATGTGGGGATGTCGCACACAAATCAGCAACATGAATGTAACGTTAGCTAGCAAGATAAAATTTCAAAAAATTGATGGGAATCTTGAACAATCTGATCAAAGAATAAGTAAACAGGATCCTGAATCTGAGAGGATGTTTGATGCCAACATTCAGACACTACACGTCCACATACAGTATTTATACTTCTGGTGTACAATACTCTGTATAACCTCGAACACGACAGTCATGTGCTGACGCTCCCTCCATCCTTCCTCCTTTGTCTTTGTCTAACAGAAACAAGCTGTATCACTGCATCTGTCACTCAGCATCACTGTGCCCCACATCAACACACACACACACACACACACACACACACACACACACACACACAGATGAAACAGGTCAGCTGAGTCTCTCATCTGGTTCCCGGAGTTTAGTTGTACGCCTGCATTCCTTTGCCCTGCAGGTGTGTGTGTGTGTGTGTGTGTGTGTGTGTGTGTGTGTGTGTGTGTTATCACTGAGCCAGTAAATCTAGTGTTATACTGGCGAGCACATGGAGCCATAACTCTGGAGCACACTCACCTCCAGCATCAAACACACACACGCACACACACACAAGTCATGTCCTCAGGTAAACTACAGTGTTGTCGAGAGGGGAACCACACATGCGCGCACACACACACACATATATAAACACACCACAGAGCTGCAGTCTTGACAGCTCTCTGGTGTGTGTGCGTTGTGTTCAAAGCTGACAGTGACAGAGACACTGACACAGCAATCCAATGAACTCGGGGGTGACGCCCACGCGCGCGCGCACACACACACACACGCGCGCGCGCACACACACACACACACACACACACACACACACACACACACACACAGACACACACACACACACACACAGATCAGAGAAATGAATAAATCTTCTTCAGTTTGTATTTTTCAATTTGCTGCCTCGCTGCTCTCTCACGCGGCGTTCAAACTCACTGACAACAGTGAACGCAGAGCTGATGGGTGACGGGCGGACAGGAAAACCCCCCGAACTGACCCTCAGTCAATGAGCGGGGGGGTGACGGTGTCACATTGTGCACGGTTGCTGTATTTTTGTATGTACGAGCATTTATGACTTGCTGATGTTTTTAAACTGCCGCTCAGTTAACAAACTGTGTAACAAAGCAGAATCTTTAAATATGGAGCACATTTATGAGCTTTGGTGTATTCAAGTTAATCTACACAATACATCTGAAGTGTGTCTGTACATCTGAGTACATGATTCATATCTTGCATTAACATACGTCTCCAGTGACTACTTGTGATCTCGCCTCTCCGCTCTGGATCCAAACAAACACATAAATCACTGGGATGAAGAAGTTCACGTAGAACATTTCTTGAATTTACAAGAAGGGCCAAATAATGAAGAATTTGTCAAAGACAGCGTTTCACAAAGTTTATAAAGTTTCTCCAAACGCAACAACTCACTAAACTGAGACATTGTTTAAGGGAGTCTGGGGACTTTCTCCACAGGGATGCAGCCACATACTGACAGTTTTTACAAGGACAGAAACAGCTTAATGTTTTGTATTTAATGCCAAATTTACATAAAGGCACAAACTATTAAGAATTTGTCAGAGACAGCGTTTCACAAAGTTTATAAAGTGTCTCCTAACTCAACAACTCACTAAAATGAGCGATTTTTAAAGGGAGTCTGGGGACTTTCTCCACGGGGACAAAGAAGTAGCCTATATTGGTTACTGTTTAGTGTATTAGTAAAATGTGACATGTTTAGGGTCAATAAAATGTTTCTTCTTTCATAAATGGAGTGTAAATGGTGAAATCAGTGTAAACAGTGTGTTCAAACAGCTGCTAAATGTTGGCAGGTAAGACTTTAGCACTTTAGACACAGAAGCAGACAGGCTGGTACAGCCATGCTGCCACAAACTGACACTTTTTACAAGGAGACAAACAACTTCATGTTTTCATTTAATGCTGAATTTACAAGAAGGAACCAATGATTAAAAATTTGCCATACTCAGCGTTCCACAGAGTTTATAAAGTTTCTCCGAACTCAACAACTCATAAAATTGGGACCTTCTCTCCCTCTTCGTTTATTGTTGTGTCGCTGCCGTGGCTGCTACCACTTACAAATGTTGGATGTCTGCTAACTATTGGATATATGTTCTCCTGGTCTTCTGACTGTTTACTATGACGTCATTATATAGATTGACCTCTTAGCGTCCCTGTTCGTGTTTGTGTGTGTATTTGTGTGTGTGTGTGTGTGTGTGTGTGTGTGTGTAGATTTGACATTTCTTCAAGCCAGTCTACGTTCTGTTTGTTTGCATTTTCCTGAATATTCTTTACATAATCTGAATAATTACATATTGTCTTCTGTGTGTTTCCATGCATTAACATGTATTTCCACTCATTCCTGACAGTTTGTGTGTGGTCTCAGGTCATGTTTATGGATGTGCATGTCATGTGATGTACTGTAAACTGTATTTCCCTATGTTTCGTAACGAGGAGGAAAATAACTTCACACTCAACTGAGGCTGAAAAAACAGCAAAAAAAAAAAAAAAAAATGGGATGAAGTGGTTTACAGCTGACAGCTCTGGTATGTTAATCCCTAAAAACACCTCCCTTCCTCCTCCTCGTCCTCCTCCACCTCCACCTCCTCCTCCTCCTGCAGTCAGGAATGCTGCAGCAGGTTATAATTGGCTCCAGGATGGAGCGAGGGAGGATGAAAAGAATGAGCGAAAGGTGGAGTGATAAAAAAGACGGAGAGGGAGAGATGTGAGCAAGAAGATTTGGTTTTGATTTTGTTCAGCTGTCGTCCAGCTTCGACAGGGAAGAAGAAGAAAAACTGAAGAAACTCTGATTTCCCAGTTTTCTGTATGAAGCTACGACTTCTGCCGTGTAAAAAATGTTCTTTTTCCTCCTAATTTTAGCTGGAAGACGTTAGATCACAATTATCTGCTGGATTCAGGGGACGACGTATGAAGTGGGTCAGTTTCAAGTATTCAGAAGTATCCGTTTCTGAAACAGTGAACCGTCAGGACGTTTTCCAGCCGTGTTTGTGCTGATAAAACCTTGTATTTTAAGCCAAAACAAGATCTTCTTCAAACTCGAACCAAGTGGAGATCAGATATTCCACTTTCAGCGTCAGGATTCAGGAACATTTGGACTAACTCTCGTGTTGATCTGTTCTCTGTTTGTGAGATTATCTGAAAAAATCCATCAATCAACAACAACACCTCACTCACAACTCGTCACAAGTTTAGACTCGAGAAGCGATGCTGCTTCTTGTTAACCTGACGCACCAGATGGTTTGTTACACATGGACCATCTGAGAAGTCTTTCCTGGAAACGGTTTGTAAAAAGGTCGGGCACTTGGCAGGTGATCGGACCGACCATCTGCGTTTCACCGTTCATCACGGGCTAACTTCAACCAATCAGATCAACAGTAGGAGAACGCTACCAACAAACTCTCGTCGAGAGAGGAAGATGTGTTTTCTGTTGAGGAATGCGTTCAGTGTCTGAGCAGCGACTCTGACCTCTTGACGAGCCGCCATTGTAGTTTTGTCCGTGTCGGCCTGACAGCGACAACAACCAGGAAACAGAAGCAGAGTCGTTTTCCTACAACACTTTTTAATTATCTACAACTTACCTTTAATGAGTTACCTGCACTTGTTAAAGAAATAACAGATTGCTCGGTTAAATGAACGACTTGTTTTTTGCCAACGTTAAAATCTGAACACTGTATAAAACATGACAGGAAGCTCGCAGACACTTTAAAGATCCGTATTCTTAAAGGAGGAGCTGAAGTTTTTTAAGTTTTTTCACACAAACATTTGGTTTGAAGTCCTGCTGCCAATCTTTGTGTCCGCACAGATGGAGTCTATCTGAGGCGGCGGGTGTTGGAAGGCTGAGGTCAGGAGGAGGCGGAGAGTGTGTGTGTGTGTGTGTGTGTGTGTGTGTGTGTGAGGGGGGAGTGTCGATATATTTTCTCTTCTTTACTTTCTCCTGCCCATCACACACACACACACACACACACACACACACACACACACACACACACACACACTTCAAACAGGATGACAGGGTTTTTTCATCCATCTCTCGCGAATTCGGTTCACAGACGGCGAGATTTGAAAGGCGAAGAGAGTGAAGAGAGTTCAGGGAACAGAAGACTCAATCAGCTGAACCGTTTTCATGAAAAGTTCCTTTTGTGTGTGTGTGTGTGTGTGTGTGTGTGTGTGTGTGTGTGTGTGTGACTTAAAGGTACACTCACAACACACTGCAGTCAGTTTAATCTCTGACCTCCGCTGCGGACGATTACTGAAAATATTATTCTTATCACTATTAGATCATTGTGCAGCAGCGGGGGATTGTAATCTAAGTACATTTACTCAAGTACACATTTTTCTTGAGTCTTGTCTTTTCATGCCAACCTCTACTTCACCTTCACCACATCTCAGAGAGATGTTGTACTTTTGACTTCACTGCATACATCTGAAACTTCAGTAAATAGTTACTGTTACACACAAATTACATGTTAGAAATAAAAGTAAAAGTACAAAGTTTAATCGTTGGTAACATTCTGAGGTAACAAAAACAGGTTATGAGGTTTTGTTGTAAATTAAAGTAAGTACAATTTGTGCATCCAAAATGTGGTGCAGTGGAAGTATAAAGTAGCGGAATATAGAAATACTCAAGTAAAGTGAAAGTACCTTGAATTTGTTCTTCAGTACAGTACCTGAGAATACTATTACTTAGATATGGTGTTAAAACATTGTTTTCGCAAAAGTCACTCATATATATAGTACTTGAGTAAAAGTATTTGACATTGAATGTACTTAAGTATCAAAAGTAATTTTCTTGCAATAAATTACTCAAGTATTAAAGTACAAGTAACAGTAATAGTACTGTTATTACTTTCAGCATTTGTTCGATTCATGCAATCAGTGTTTTGTTTTTTTACTCTAATTACTGATTCAAAAATCATTTTAAAATGTGCGACTTTAGATCTGATGCAGCATGTAATCCACAAAGTAACTAGTAACTAAAGTTATCAAATAAATGTAGCTGTGTATTTGCCTCCAAAATGTAGCAGAGTGGAAGTGTGAAGTAGCAGAAAATGGAAATACTCAAGTAAAGTACAAGTACTTCAAGTACAGTACTTGAGTAAATGTACTTAGTTACATTTCATCTTTGCTGTCGGGTGCTGCTGCTGTTAATGACCTTGACTGAAATCTTTTTTTCAGCTCAGTAACCATCACTGTGTTTACTGTACATACACTACAACACACACACACACACACACACACACACACGTATCACACATATCACAGGAATATAAACAGATGTCACTTCTGTGTGTGTGTGTGTGTGTCTGTGTGTATTAAACAACATACTGGACGCATTAACAGATTTGGGATTATTGGGAATAAGTGGATTAACTGTAACATGTTTTGTGTATGTTCATGTGAAGTGTTAATATAACAGCAGCACTGAGGACCGACCGTTTAGCACAGAGACAACAATATGTTCAGTGTGTGTGTGTGTTAATATAAACACACACACACACTGAACACACAGCCAGTCATCATCCTATAAGCTCCAGTTTCTCCTTCACTTCCATCTTCCTCCTCTTCACGGCTCGCCCCCCCTCGCTCATACATGGAGGTCATAAATCACAGCGACTCTCAGGACGTATGCCTACAGCTCAGCTCAGTGTGTGTGTGTGTTCAGTGTGTGTGTGTGTGCGCAGGTGAGCGCCTGGGGGAGGTGAGGGCCCATGTGTATGTATTACAATACATGTGCGAGTGTGTGTGAATAGTAAAAATAGTCACAGCTGAAAGGAGCAGGGGTGGGGGGGGTCGTCCAGGTCGGGTTGATTGTCTGGAAACAATAGAGGGAAGTAAAACGCTGACGGACCGCTGCAGCGTGTCGGGTGTTTGGGAGTGAGGGGCTTCTGCTGTGGGAACAAACAGCATCTGGATGAAGACAGAAACGGGAAGGAAAACCTGGACGCAAACAGAAGAACGACTGCATCAGCCTCCGGTCACGTTAGTATTTAATAGATAGAGCAGACGCAGTGAGTCACGGATTTCTAACATGTCCTCGGTCATGTGTCGCTGATCTGCAGTCAGCTGGTTAAACCTCAGACGTGGTCGAACTTCTTCATTTCAAATGAACTCAAACTGGAGTTAGATGTTCACAGAAAGACAAGGATGCTCAGGTGCTACATGAACTAAGAGGTGTATTGTTCCCACAGCTAACGTGATATTTGCAGGTTCTCTGGATGATACAGCAGCTCAGTCAGTGGCCGGAAGCTGCAATCCAATCTAACATAGTCAGAGTCAGTTATTCATGTGAACGTCTCCACAGTCAGTTTGTACAATAAAACTACTTGAAAACATCCAGTTTGACTTTCAAAATAAAGCTCGCTGACAAACAGTTAATGTACTATGATCTTTTATGGCTTTTGGACTGTCGAGGTTTGGTTAGGTTTAGGAAAAGATCATACTTTGGGCTAAAAATGCTATGTTATATAAGTAGCGTAAGTAACATAAGTGACATAAGTACTTCACTTATTTACGTTAACGTTACGTTTACTTTTAGCGACTATTATTGAACTTTTTTACCTCACTGTAGTGTCTACATGAACTGTGGGAAGTGGTATTAGTTGTTTTATCTACTTTACTTTCAATGTTTTAATCAAAACAACTATATTAAAGAAAGAGAGACATATCAGCAGCCTGCAGGGTTTTGGGTTTTTCAGTTTTCAGCAGTGATCCAGAATAAAGTTGTCTTCTGAGCAAAGATTTTGAAACTGACGGGGGAAAAATCAGGATAGACGGTATATAAATAGGTATGAAAGCACCATTTGGACCATTACAGGTTTTTGTCCAAAAGAGAAATCCAATTCTGGCAATATATAAATTGTAAAATGGTGAAAGAGTCTCCCAACAAACAGAAAAATGCTTCAGTGTGGTGTGAAAGAGATCCAACTATTGGGAAACGGGTTAAAAATGTTGAACAAACTGTGGGAGATCGCCATAAAGAAGAATTATTATACCCTCTTTATCTGTTTTGGATGAGATTATCTAGTATTAAAAGCCAAGATGCAGAGAGATTTATGCAGCTTAATATCTGTTCTTCTGTGTGGTGCAAGACTCTCATCAGGCTAATGTTTTTAGTTGTATTCACTCAGATTTGGGGTTTCTGTGGTGAATTATGACGACGTGATGCAGGAAATATTCTCTAGTTCTTAAACCAAACGCAGCTCTTGGTTTAAATCCAGCTCTTGGTTAACCCTGTTTGTCACATCCCAGTCTTATTAGCAGCTAACTGCTAGCAGAAGTCCAGCTAGCTTTGCTCCAGGTGGTTTGTCCTTCTGTCTGTGTGTCTGTCTGTGTTGGCCAGTGGACCGGTGGCATGTTAGCCTGTTAGCCGCTGGGCTTCATAGAAACAGACGTCTCTACAGGAACGAGGTGGACACCAGCCAGAGTTCATTAGCATCCAGTCTGGATTAGCAGCTAGCTTGCCAAGGCTGCTGCCGCTAGCCAAGATGAGACAACAGGCCCATAGGGAACGAGTGGACAGGCTAATGCTAACGCTAACGCCAAGTCTAATCAGCAGCAGACAGGAGGAGAGACAGAGAGGAAGATGGCAGCAGGACAGCAGCTTTTCCTCCAGAATCATAATGAACTAACAGAAAGTCATCTTCATAAAGTGGATAAGAGGGGAAACTCTGACACTAATCAAACAACAGAACATAATGTCGAGGAGGAAAATGAAAATAAAAAACAGGCTGGAAACCAAACTAACACACGAAGAAGCTCTTCAGCTCCGACAGATCTGTGCTGCAGGACATCTGAACAAAATGGAGGAGGAGGAGGAGGAGTGACAGAGGCAAACTGAAGTGATGCAACATGTTTATTAACATTATTATATTGTTCAGGATTAAAACTGTCATTATCAAGTGTATTAGAGTGAAATATAATGTATTAAAATGTAAACATTGACCAGAAACAGTGCGGTAACTTTACAGAAATGTTGCTAAAGTGGAAGCTACGATATGATTGTCTTCTGATTGCAAAAGTAAATCTGTTTTAAAATTCAAATATTGTTTTGTTCACAAATATTTAAGTTAGTAGTCAGGCAATATACTGTAATTGAATATAAAGCTATGGATTGTGAGATGATTGTCTGTAAAAATTAAAATAATGTAATGTATTTCTGAAAAACAAAATTGTGTTGTGTTATGTTTACACACTTTAATGTTTAAAAGACACAGCGGTCCTGTCGGCTCGTCTGAAGGGTCAGTTTTTGGATATAAACTGTGTGCATCTCTGTTTTGATACTTTCACAGTATTTTAAATCAAATTTCACTTCCTACAATACGGGAGCTTTAACAGCCAATATCTAAACGGTAAGATCCACAAATCTGAATCCGAATCAAACCAGAGCTGTGGAGCTGCAGTGCAGGGGAGACAAGGATACGTGGATTCAGACATAAAAAAGGGTCACAGACGATTAATTTGAGGGGAAATAATTAATTAATTGAGCTACAAATGACTAAAACGAGGGTCGGGAATGAGTTTACTGAAGGCACAGAGATAACTTTGCATGGTTCTTTAAAAACAGCACAAACTGCCACGCTCTGCTGCAGATCCTCCTCCACCTGTACACACTGAGAACACCTGCAGAGACGGACCAGGACCTGGACTGTCCTCTGACCCCCCCGACATGTCCTCCTCCACCTGAGCTCTCACCTGAGGACACCGCTGAACGTCAACACAACAACAACCTCCAACCTGCACAGTCAGCTCACCTTTGGCACACTGAGCAGGTGTGAAATGAGGTCACACACACATACACACACACACACACACACACACACACACACACACACACACACACACAAAGCTCCTTCCTGTTCCTCAGTGTGTTATCAGTGTGAGTCAACTTCCAGCGCGGCGAGCAGCGAACGAGGAAGGATCATGTACAAAGGTTTTTCTAAATCTGGTGAGCTGTAGTCGAGCAGAAGTATAAAGTTGCATAAAAAGGAAGTAAAAGTACTCGAGTAAATATACCGAGTTACTTTTGTTTAATCGACTCTGCTGCCTAAAAGGCAACAGAAGCACTTTTATGTGGCGTAGACGAGGTTGTAGATTTAATTGGCTGGTGATTGTGTAATAAAATTAAGTGTAATTAAGTTACTGAAGCTAAAAGAACATAAAGCTAATTTGTGCATTTTGAATGTGTTTGTGCTAAACTGTTTAACAGTGAAGTGAGACTGCTGTCATGAGAAAGAGGTGAATAAATGTGTTTGTGTTGGTGTTTGCAGAGCTGATCCGACACACTGTCTGTGAGTGTTTGTCGTTATCGGTGGAAATTGAGAATAACTGTCTGCTTCTTTAATACCAGCGTTGTGTTTTGTCCCCCTCATCTATCTCCATACTACCTTTAACACAGAGCCTGGTGTAACCGCTAATTTCAAGGAAATTTCTATGTAATTTGGTGCCATTACTACAAAAGAAGCTGTTGTAAATCACAGTTAAGGGCGATTCAATGGCCGACAATTCAAAAGAAATAAAAAATTGTTCAATCATGACTTAACAAGGCACTGCAGGTCCGTCTGCTCCGGATTTCTCAACATGTCAAAGGAATTTTGAGAAAATCAGCCAAACAAAATGCAATTGAATGCTTGTTTCCATCCAATAATCAAGAATTTGTCAAAGACAAAGTTTATAAAGTTTCTCCAAACTCAACAACTTATCAAATCAAGCAATGTCTTTAAGGAGTCTGGGGACTTTCTCCTATATTGGTTACTGTTTACTGTATTTGTGGTGAAAAATGGTGAAGCACTTTTCTCTTGGAAACAAACAACTTTATGTTTGATTTAATGCTGAATTTCACAAAGTTTGTTAAGTTTCTCCTCACGAAACAACTCTTAAAATAACAATATTTATTAAGGGAGTCTGGTGATATAAATAGCTATCCAGTAAGAGAAGAACAATGCAGATCCATTATTTCCATGTGTTAAATGTTTAATCAACTGTTTGAGTGTTCATTGTTTGCATTATTTGACAGTGTTAGCATCATATTAACCATCGGAATGAATACTTAAGACCGTATTGAAGTTTTTTATTTATGTAAGCTGGACAGAGACAGAACTTTTGGGTGACAAATAAATATGTGCTTGGGTTAATGGATGTCTGTCAAATAATGAAATAAAGTATTAAGCATGCAGCTCTTCTATTCCTTCACTTTCTAGATAATTTCTTTAAAACTCAAATTTAATGAGCAATCACTGACTGAAGTCTTTCTCAGTTTTTCCTCAGAGTTTAAAAAATTACACAGTTTCCTTTTCAGGAAACCTCCTCAGAGTTAACGGTTACACACCGGAAAATTATTCTAAAATTAGTAGTGAATTAAAGCGGTGGTAAAATAAAGTGTTACTAATGTAGAATATAGAGATGTGTTAATAGCAGCGGTGGCAGCAGCTCGGGGTGGAAACCTCATATCTCCACTCTGAGCTGACTCGGTTTGTGTCTGTGGGTTTAATTAAAGTCGGAGCTGCGGCAGAAACCAACGGCTCCGCCTCCTTCGTTAATTTGCTGCGGTCTGAGGCAGGAACGTGTTTACCGCTCGAAAAAGAGGAAACTGGGTTTTGTCAGACAGCAGATAATTTAATAACAATGTTTTTTAAGGGCAGAGACAAGGAAGAAAATGAAAGTGTCGGTTTTTTCTCAGGTTTTATTCTGCTGTGAGTTTGTAGGAAATGTTTTGAGCTGATTTATTACTTGTTGGCTCGCTGCAAACACTCGGAGAGCGAGTTATAATTAAAGAGGAAGGAACGTAATTCAGGATATTCTGTTATCTTTGTCAGGGACATGACCCAGAAAGTCATAATTGGGGTAAAAGAGATGAGAGTCTGATAGGCTAGAACTGCTGTCAATCAAGCACGCTCGGCCATTCTCAGTAAAACAGAGTTGCAGCATTCTGCTAAACAACTGAAGTAGCTGGAGACTTGATTTAAAACTGAAAAAACAACCAAAAAAACATCAAATGTCTCCATACAGCTCGTCTGCTGTGATCACAGTCTGCAGAAGCTCCGAGATCACAAACTGATCTGAGGAGACCATATTTACATCCTTTATTAAGATGAAATCTTGCACCTCGTCTGAAGTGGATGCAGGAGGGAGTAAATAACTTTTACATCAGTAGACCATATTCACAAGGCTGCCATTTTCCTCTGATGTCGCGGTCAGATGGAAACGGTACGCTGCTGTGTTCCAGGTTGTTGTTGTAAATGTTTGGAATCGGACAAATTATAATTTCACAGCTTCTCGATCGATCAGCAACTGAAAATACGTCGGATACTGAAATCTGGAGGGACGATGGACCATATTTCAAGTTCAAACAACAAAGTTGATAATCGATTTGTTAATCTTCAAGTTAACATCAGAATTCAACCGCTTCCTACTTTACTGTTTGATTACATCCAGTGAGTCCGGTGTGATTACATCTGGCGTCTGCAGACCTGGATTATGCCGGACAAGCTGTATGGAGACATTTCATGGTTATTTTTGGTTGTTTTTCCAGCTACTTCAGCTGTTTAGGAGAGAGCTGCAACGCTGATTTACTGTGAAGCTCCAGACTTTCCATCAGCATTGGGGGGTGAATAATGTCTAAATCTTTATATTTTTGATGAACTTTATATCACATTTTTTGCTATATTTGGAAGGAAACCTGGTTATTATCAGTCAGAAACAGGTGATCTACAACTCTTTGTTTGAAGAAGTGAGAAACGATGGACAAAACTACAAAACGATTGATCGAAAAACAGCAGGAACTGCCCTTTAAGAGTATTTAGAAACACTCTGAGAAAGGACTGGAATCTCAGTGATGTGGGCAGAAACGCAGACTGATGGATTGAAGGTGAGTCTGTGTTTACTAAAAAAGGTAAAGAGGTCAGCAGAGGATGATCCGGCACCGAGCAGACACTGTTGCCTTAGAGACCCAAACAAAGCCTCAGACAGCCGCCTCGCTGAGAGAAACTGGAGAGAGATTTAGTCCATATTAGAAGTGCTCATGATGTTATAGATATTGGCTGCTGTGTATTATTATATTGTTTTATGTAGCAGAGTATTTAGTGATTACTGTGTGAGTGAATAATGAGGCGTGTCAGTGCAAGTGGAGAAGCACTTTGTGACAAACAGGGAAATAAATTAGACCGATTCAGAGACACAACGTCCTCTAACTTATTATCCAATTATCTTCTGTCCGTGTGTGTGTGTGTGTGTGTGTGTGTGTGTGTGTGTGTGTGTGTGTTTGTGTGTGTGGAGAGTGAGAGAGTAGAGAGAGAAACAGTTTGCAGCATTTTGGGAAATGTTTTATCCAGACAGAAGATGGATGTTAGTTTCATCTGTGTGTCCACTAATGAGATAAATCCAGAAAGTGTGTTTAGCCTAGCTTAGCACAAACACTGGAAGCAGGGGGAAACTGCTAGCCTTGCGCAATCAAAATAGAGAAAGTGTAGCTGAAGCGATTAGACGATTGATCCATTTGTCAAGTGACAAAGTGTATTTTAATACATTTTTCTTCGCTATGAGTCATCAGAAAAATGGTAGAAAGCGTTTTTCTGCTTGTTCTCAAGAAAAAGGCCATAATGCTCCTAACATGAACCCCTACCTCTCAGTGTTAACACACAACATGGAGGATGGAGAGCTGACTGAGGCCTCAGGCTGCAACAAACGATCATTTTTTTATTGTCGATCAATCTGTCAATTATTTTCTCAATTACTCGGTTAGTTTTTTTGGTCTGTAAGATGTCAGATAAAAAATGTCCCAAAAGCCCAAGATGACAGCCAACAAATGTCTTGTTGTGCCCACAACCTAAAACTCTTGAGTTTCCTGTCACAGAAGAGGGAAGAAACCAGATAATATTCACATTTAAGAAGCTGGAATCAGAAACAATCACTCAAAACAATTAATTGACTATTAAAAATGGTTGGCATATAAATTCAAAGTTGACAACAGATCAATTAATCGTGGCAGATCTACACTTACTTCTCAAACATTGGATAAATCTGAGCTCTGAGCCCTCTGCTTCCAGTCTTTGTGCTAAGCTAAGCTAATCTAAAGACACACTGAACACAAATCGAAATCCGTCTTCTAATCGTCCTCCGGGGGAAACGATACAAATGCTGAACTGCTCCTTTAACAATCATGAGGATGAACTAAGTGATAGTGTCAGCCAAAGAGGAAACACACACACACACACACACACACACACACACACAAAACACACAGTGCCACTGAGCCAACACTGATGCCAACAACAAGAACAACAACACAGACTCTTGTAAGGACACTTGCACCATAAGTCACTTTAAACACAAACACACACACACTCACACACACACGGGGAGTGTATCGGTGCATTAATATTCAGTCGGTACAGTAGCTGTGTTTACAGAGAGAGAGAGAATGAGACAGTGATGGAGGACAGCTCGCTCGCCCGGTCCTCGCTCGGCCTCTCAATTACCTCTGACTGTGATTAATACATCAGGCTGCATTAGCCGCCTCCTCCTCCTCTACCTTCTTCTCCGCCTCCTCCTCCTCCACCTCCTCCTCCTCCAGCCCTCCTTAGTTTTTCCTCCTCATCCCACCTTTAATCCATCTTTTCCTCTTCCTCCTCCTCCTCCATTTTTTTCCTCGTCTCCTTAGGCAATAGAAAAACAAACATGCTAAGGAATGTGTTGATTGGTTTTTGGCAGGACTGGTCTGTGGGACTGGGAGCAGTGGTTTTGAGGGTAGGGGGTGGAGTGGGCGGAGTCACGAGAGTGCTGTGGTTAACCGAGCGGCGGCGGCGTTCCAGCGACGCCGTAATGACAGAGCGAGGGGCAGAATGATGGAGCCATGCTGGGAACCAACACGTAAACACACAAACATGAAGTAGTCAGACCCTCGTTGATGTTTACTGCTGCGTGAATCATTAATTTACTTCATTACTTCATGTTTTTATTTTCTGGTTGGATTGATTAATAAAGTTTGATGCCACACACTGAAATGTGCCTCAATGGGACTCTAACGTACTATACTCGATCATAGCCTCCCACACCATTCCACAGTATAGCATCATACAGGGCACCATGCAGTGATACACCATATTACACCATAATATAATATAAATGTATGGTATAAATATTGTTTATATACCATAACCTACCATCCCAGTCTTTTATTTGCATACTATCATATACCATACCATACAGTGATATATGACTATACCCCATAATATACAATAATATACCATAGAAAATTACAATATACCCTACAATGTACCACTCCATAAGATACTATAATATACCACGCAATGTTTTAATTTAACATAATATACCTCACCACAAAACGTCATAGCACAAACTACACCATAATATACCATGATATACCATTCCATCTTATCATATACAGCACCATACCATACAATGATATATTATAATACACTGTAACGTACCATAATGTGGCATAGTATACCATGATTTACCATAGAAAACCAAACTACAATACAACATACTATACTACAGTATACCATTCCGAAAGACACCATTATACAGCATCTCAATTTATCATTATATACCTGACAACAATACGTCATTCCCCATACTACACCATAATATACCATAATAAAGTCTAATATATGCCACAGAAAACCAAACTGCGATAAACCATATTATACCATCCCATAAGATACCATAACACACCATACAATGTCTTCATTTATCATAATATACCTGATTACAATACATCATACCCGATACTACAACACAATATACCATAACATACCATGATATACCGTCCCAGGACATTATACAATCATATATCATGTCATAATACACCATGCAATAACAGTCCACAATATAAGTTTAGGTAGCAACAATATACAACATGATGTGGTACAAAGGTGTGTACTGAGATTACAATACCATAATGAAACTATATTATATTATATTATATTATATTATATTATGTCATGCTATAGTATACCATCATTTACCATTCCTTATCATATTGTAAGATATTACAATATACCATTATATACCACACAAAACCATACCAAACCATTAAATACAATCATGTAACACACCGTGCAACATGATCACATGCAATACCATGGCATTATATAGTAGGATATACCATCATATACAGCATGTTCCATATATAGTGAAACTATAATGTCATGCCATCATGTACCATCATTAGATACTACAATATACCACACAATAACACAATTTCCAATTAAATAACTGACCATACCAAACCATTATAAACAACACCATACAATAATATATAATAATGTACCAATCTGTAATACTCATACCATTGTATACGTCATATACCATAACAGACAATACAAGACCCACCATGTACCATCTCATGCCACAATATACTGTAATATAAAATGACACACTCTACAGTACCACACCAAACTATAAAACACCAAACCACTCCACTCCACACTGAGCCATAACACCCGCTGAGTGCCACTCTGTAGTTTCCTGGTATTTTAATTGAGCTTTTTGTTGTTTGAGTCATCACAAACTAACTTGTTTTCTCCGTCTGAGCAGAATAATCTTTGAGATGTTTTTCAAAACAAGAAGTCATTCAGGGAGCTTCTGTTCTCCGACGCACTGACAGTGAAAACCACAGACTCTCACCACATCCAACGTCCAGAGGACACTTAAGATAATGGATGGCCGACTTTCAGCTCTTTTTCTTTTGTTTTCTTTGGTATGTTCGAGGGGTTCTGAAGAAATAGCGAAGTGAGCCTGATTTGAATCGTTCTCCGGTCCGAGCAGAAACAAACCTACGAGCTGGGAGAGACTTTAATTATTGATCAGAAAATGCTCGTTACAGCCTCGCCGGGTCACAGAGCCTCTGCTCTCTGATGTCAGATGGGGCTTTCCCATGGATGGTGGTGGTGGTGGTGGTCGTGGGGGTTGATGGGAGTTGGAGGAGGGAGGATGGGGGGATCCAATGAGAAGTTGTGGCTTGAAAGCCGTTAATGGAAAGAATGACACGACTGCAGAAAGAGGCGACGACACATTCCTCGTCTTGTCGTTCCCCACAACTTCCTGTTTGACTCCACTGGGAGTTTATCACTTATGAATGATGACATGACTCAGATAAATAATACAAGACAGATGCAGAGGAAGAAAGTGTGTGTGTGTCAGAGAGAGAGAGTGTGTGTGTGGTTCAGTGTGTTTGTCAGACGTTAACTAAAGAAGGATGAGAGTGGCAAGCAGGAAAATACACTCTGCCCCATTGTCTGTAGATTGTGTGTGTATGTGTGCGTGTGTGTGCATGCTTTTCGTGTGTGTGTGCTATCTGTGTATGCGTGTGTGTGCTTTCTGTGTGTGTGTGTGTGTCCTAAAGCATTAAATCCAACAGTAGAGTTTTGCTAAATCTGCATCTGTGACTGTAAATCTGCAAACACATGAAACCTCTCAGAGACAGAAAGCTACCTGAGGGGGAAAAGGAGGGCTTGAAGGACAGAATGATGCACGGAAAGGAAAGGAAATAAGGAGGGTTGGCCTTCCCTCGATCGCCCCATCCTCCTTACTCTGAATGAACAGCAGCTCTTTGACGGGAGAGAGAGAGCGAGAGAGCGAGCGCGAAGGAGAGAATTAGGATTCAACTGCGGTGGTCGGCCGAGCGAGCACTGACTTAGATAAATCACCTGCATGCACAATATACACACACGCGGGCGAATACACACATTTTACAGAAACAGCGCTGACACACACACACACACACACACACCGACTCTCATACACACTCACAGGATGTAGCAGTAAAAAGTGAGAAGCAGCTGAAAGCCAAACTGTGTCTGTCCACATGGGAAAAGTCATTAAACCCTCCGAAAACCTGCAGCAGCTGATCTGACTGTCAGATATACAAGTGTGTGTGTGTGTGTGTGTGTGAGTGTGTGTGTGTGTGTGTGTGTGTGTGTGTGTGTGTGTGTGTGTGAGTGTGTGTGTGTGTGTGTGTGTGAGGGGGTTCAGCTGCAGAGATTCAAAGCAGATCCAGAGAAGCCACACCTCTCTCTCTGTCTCGCACTCAAAGGTCAGTGGTTTGTTTTAATTTGAAAAGGTTTGTTTCCTGTCAGCGCTGCTCGAAGCTCTGCGGCAGCATCTTCCTCCATCAGAACCATATAAACATTAAAAACATGCTTTTAACACTATAACGTAGCTGCATGCAGACATGATAAGTGTACAGTACTTTGTCAACAATTATAATTTATCCTATGAAGACATATTTTGTGCTATTTCAGCTGTATTTTCATTTATTGTCCATCATCATCTGTTGTATACAGTCTCCACATATGGGATGATTTATTACCGTGAACACACACTGTAGTTTATTTAGGCTCAGTCCCACACACACACACACACACACACACCATCCTGCTGCCGTAAATACCCACCAGAGCACCAAATGTGGATTAATAGTCCCTGACAAATGCACCATCTCCTCCTGTTTGTTTGACGGAAACTACAGCGAGCAGCTGTTGAAACTGATGAATCTATATGTTTTTGGATGTTTTTCAAGATTTACAATAAGTGGCCGTCAGACAAAAGCAGAATCCGACCCAGCCAGTGTTTTCTATTAATTTTATTGCAAGTGGTGTGCATTAGTCTCTAAACACTTTGTATTGTTCTTAATGTTTCACATGTTTTTTCACTTGTTAAACACTTAAAACGTACTTTATGAATTAGGTTTGATTGATGATTAAGCTTTTTAATACAAGTGAACTAACCAATGGCTTGAAGGCAGGAAATCCATCTAAACACTGATGGCAGCAGTGTAAAGAATATGTGACTTTTTGAATAAGCGGGTATCTTTAAAAGCTTCATGTCCCTAAAATCTGTACAACCTAAGATTAGAGGTTATGTCAGTGTTACATGCTGGTATTTTTGCTTATTGTCTGCATGGCGTCTCGATGTTTTGAGTGAAGACAGACGCTGTAACTTTCCACTGCAAGAAGACTAAATGATAAAGAATAGTGTCAACTGTTCGTCACACACAGACGTCTAGAGATATATCTGATTGTGTTTGTTTCTTCAGCAGCAGGATGTGTCTACTTCCTGGAGAGAGTCTCATCCTCCCTTGAAAATCTCAGCTCACCTATATGCAGCATTTTACAGAAATACACAGGAAGTGATGTCAGCGTTTCCTGTGCAGTCATGCAAGTCGGGGCTAGTTGCAGGAAGTGTGTGGGCTGAGGTCCGACTGTTAAAGGCTTCCCCCAGGGAATATATCCCCCTCTCACGCACACGCACACACACGCACACACACACACACACACACACTTACAGTATATAGGAACAGATGTATATACACACACAGGAAGGAACAAGACAACAATGGATGAGCCACAACAGAGAGCCAGAGGAGGAAAAAACAAACGCTGCCTGTCCTGCTGCAGGGGAATCCCTTGAAGTGTGTGTTGGTGTGTGTGTGTGTGTGTGTGTGTGGTGGGGGGGGGGCGTCTTTCATAGCCCCAGACTCCTGCTGCTTGAAGAAACAGTGACTGAAAGCACCAACTGACTTTTTTTATATCCAACAACGAGTCAGTCAGTGTGAAGGAACCAGAACCAGAATCAGATTCTCACATACGACAAGTTTCTCTGTGTGGTTTTATAACAATAACAAGTCAGAGAGGAGAATAAAATGAGTACTGCAGAGTTTAGAATCAAAAATATAAAATAAAATGTGTAAATGAGTTATAATTGGGTAGTTTTGCCTCAACTGATGAGTAGTAATGACATTACTGTGCCGCTGTGGTTCAATCCGTCCAGTCGATGGAGTAAAATGTCAACATTTCACGTTTCTGAACCTCAGAAACGTTCTAGTTCTACTTGTCATTATATTAACATTTCTAAAATATCATATGATGTATATGGGCTGACTTTCATATCAGAAAAGACAGACACGATGTTGGTGGAGTTACAGCCAAAGACCAGTGTTCAAGACTGTGTTTCATCGTCTGACAGCATGAAACCACTGGATATTCTTAACAAGATGTCAGGGCGTTATCCTGCCGTGTTTGTGGCAACATCACCAGGTATTTAACGCTAACCAAGTGGTTTTTGTGCCTAAACATGACCAGACAATCAGCACAATACTGAGTCGGTCGATACGGCCTTAAACTAGTAACACAGTAGTTTTAGGTACACACACACACACACACACACACACACACACACACATATATATATATATATATATATATATTTGTATTTTGAAATATAGAAAGCACTTGTTGCTTGGACATCAAATACCTCGATATTGAGGTATTAAAATATGAACACAATGAGATTTTTGAGAATAATCATCAGTAATATGAACAGAACAGTTTGGTAAGTCCACTTTACTGTAATGCAACATTTAATAACAGGAAAAGACAGCATTTGTGCCATATGATGCAATAACAAGACGATATTCCATCAATATATTGTCCAGCCTTTATATCAATTAATATTATTATATATTTTTGGGGCATAAATGTGGTGATTTAGGTTGATTTACAGCAGCCTGTTCAATGTGGCTGCATCAGTCTGATCCACACACAATAACGTCGGTGCCGATTCTGAAGTCTGGATGAGAATATCAATATTTCCAACAGATATCTGGGTTGTGAGCAGCGAAGGTGTTTGGAGAATATCAGTCAAACATGGTCAGGATATTGTTTTTTATCTCTGCTTTTCATTTCTTATTTAAGAATCAACTTGTAAAGCAAGTTATTAAAGTTTATTTTATTTAAGATCGTCTTAAATAAACACTTGGGAACTCTGGTTTCCTTGAGCTTTCTGAGAAACAAATTAAATTCATAGGAAGTTTCCTCAGAAGGATTCTGTACTCTGACACTAATTATAGGAAAAGTGGAGGCAGCGTTCAACTGGCAAACGTCCAATTAATTGATTGAACTGCTCACAGAACTTAGAGAGGCTTTTAGTCAGAGTACAGCAGGTCAGCTTAACATGTGATAATGTGAAAAATGGTTTCCAGGCAAAAATACAATTCAACACATGTGGAGAATAATCCACTCTGGTTTAACTGCAGCTTTTCTTTTAAGGAAATAAAACAACTGCTTCTAAACACAACTAAGTCAGGACTGCAGCTCTGTTTATGCTGTAATTAGCAGCAAATTACATTAGTGTTTCCAGGAAATTTAAGACCTGTGAATTAAAGTCTTACCATTACCATTTTTCATTAAAAGCAAGTTGTCACATCACATTTCCTGCAGTCTAACAGCACTTAAACACACCTCAGTTTATTTATATTTGTACCATTTGGCCGCGACATCAGGGTTAGAGATCTGACCTGGAGCTTTTTTAGCCAGTGACATCACATCACCACAGTTACCATGAAACTACTCAACCTGTCAATCAAACCAGCTGTACAAACACACACACGCACGCGCGCACACACACACACACACACACACACACACACAGCTGGACTCGGTTGTCACCTTGTAGTGCAGCGTGTTGACGAGAACGACCTCTGGCTTTGTTTACCCTCAAACAAAAGACCACACACTCAAAACACACAATTAGAGACGCACACACACACAAACTGACACACACATCCAGAGTGACAAACACACACACACACACACACACACACACATACTGCCACACATTTCAACAGAGACAAATGGCAGTCAATAACTTCCTCCCTCCATCTTTATGGAGCTCGTTAACTTCTCTCTCCCTAATGGCTGCGCCTTTTGTTAGCCGTAGTGCCACACACACAAACACACACACACACACACTCAGCAGTCAGCTCAGGTCACACTAACGGCAGTTGATGGATTTTCTTGCGTTGAGGAATCTTCAGTGTGATGGGACGCTTGGCTCGGAGGAAGCTTCCAGTGCCAGCTCTCTTCTGTTGCGTCCCTTTAATGTTTAAATATAAAGTCTGACATTCAGACATCTTGTTTATGTGTCTTATCCAAAGTCAGGCCAGATGACGGATAACTGCTTCATGTCTGTTTCTACTTTTAGTCCACGACGACCTCTCAAGGAGTTTGTCACACACGTTGAATACAAACCGTCTACGTGTTAGAGATGACAAGCTACTTAAATGCTAACTGCTAACGCTGAGGATAAACATGGTAGATTTTTAAAATGTGTACGGTTGCTAAACTGCCATGAAATAACATTCATGGCAGTTGTTGACTAATTGATGTTTTCATGCTGACTAATGTAACATGCTAATGTTTGCAAACTTGCAGTTAGGATGTTTAATGTCTGTCTGGTATGTTAGCGTGGGAGCGAACCAGCTTTGCCTTTTTGAATCTGCAGGACTGAGTCCTTCAACCCGGAAATATGTTAGCATTTTAGCACTTCTGGTATTGAAGTCAACAGGTTTTTTGGCAATGCTAACGTCCAGGTTAGCCTACAAAAATACACCATCCCCGCAGCACTCTATACAAACCGATAGGCTGATATGTTACAAAGATGCTAACTGCTAACACTGAGGAAAAATATTGTAGCATTTAAAACGTGTGCAGTGACTAACATGCTTGCACACTATACTAACATGTAGCCTAAGTTAAAGACTAATGAATGTTTTCGTGCCGACTGATGTAAGATGCTAATGTTGACAGATGATTAGCATCTGTCTAGCTTGTCAACTTTACCTTGTTGATATAATAACAAGAGTTTAGGCTACAGTCATGCTAAAAATGACTGTCGCTTTCATGTTGCTGTTTAGCAGGTTTGATGTTTACCATGTTTATCATGGCATCGCAGCTAGTATGTTAGCATAAATCAAACTACAGGCACAAGTTTAACACATTATATCCTTAATTTTTTTATGTTTTCAAAAAACAAGTTTTAAAGATTACAAGCTGTGGTGCTGTTAGCAGACTTTCTCACCACTCCACAGAGCCAAGCTAGCCAGCTGTTTCCCCCGTTTCCAGTCTTTATGCTGAGCTAAGCTAACTGGCTCCAACAACATATTTACCACACAAACATGAGAGTGGTATCAGTCGTCTCATCTAACTCCCGGTAAGAAAGCAAATTTGCATTATTTCCCAAAATATAAAACCTTTCTGATATTTTTACTAATCCATTCTGACTGATATTTAACAGTCATACAATTTATTTAACAAGTTAAACATGTAAAAAAAAAACACATTTTCAAAACTCTTTTATGAAATACTGAGCTCAGATCACTAGTTGAAAAATAACTCCCCGCAGTGCTCTGTTTAGCTTAGCTTAGCACAAAGACTGAAAACGGATGGAAACTGCTAGCTTAGCGACAACTCCTTGAACTCATTTAAAAGTGTCTACCTGCACGCAGCACAACTAAAGAGCTCACTGTGTCTCTGTCTGTCTGTGCATCTCTCTATAGGAGGATCATCTGTCAGACAGACAGGTTCTTCTCTGTTAGTCGCCGTCATCAATCTCCAATCAGTCAGTCTTATTGATGAGCCCACAGAGCCGCTGCCAGCTGGCAGCTGCAGGGGAGACGGACAGACAGGGAGGAAGAGAGACGGATGGAGTGATGAAGAGAGTGATAAATAAAGGAAAGTCTCTGCGGAGCGGCGAGCCCCACCCACCTGGTGAAAGACATTAAAAGTCCCATCTGATGCAGGTTTTATGACTTTGATCAGGGTAATGTTCTCCGTGATGTGCTCGTCTTAAATGTTATTTATTTACCTTCTGACACGGCGGCCATTTTAACATTTGTTCCCTCGGTGCTGCGTTTCCACTGAACCTGTTATGGGGCTAATAAACTAGTCATAGTCAGGATCATCTGTGTAATTGATTGTGAAAACTGTGACCTTCACACAGCAACACTGTGAACGATCAGAGTGGGAGACAGGGACGAAGAATGAAGACGCTCAAGAAGAAAACTTCTAGTTTCTATTCAAAATCACACCGACATAAAAAAAATATATTATATTATAGATATATATTAGTTTGACCACTGACTGTTTAGAGCTTCTGTGCAACACCCAAAGACTCTTCATTTATTTTCATAAATGACCAACAAGGGCAACAAATCCTCACGTTTAAGCAGCTGGAATCAGACGACAGTTGACATTTTTGTTTGAAACGATTAAGAAGTAGTTTTCTTACAATCGACGGATCAATGAGTCCTCTGATGGTTGCAGTCAGGGTCTGAATTTTCAAAACGCAGATGGATTTCACGGTCGGTGGTGAAACGTACTCTTGAGTGTAATAGAGTAAAAGCAGTAAGAGTAAATAAAGTACTTGAGTACAGTACTGGATGTACTTAGTTACATTCTGTCACATGATGAACTGAGTGAATATAAATTCAGTGAATGTGTCTTTCTGTCTCTGATCCTGTGTCTCCTTCTTTCTCTGGATTTCTTGGATGGAGTCAGATAACAGACGAGCAGAATTTCAAACAGGACACACACACGCACGCACGCACACACACACACAAACTGACGTCTCTCTCTGTCACTGAGCTGTGAATGACACCTTCATCCTCGTCGCTTTAACATTCAAACATCTCTCTCTGCACACGCTGGGAATTAGATCTTTAACACACACACACACACATAATATATATACACACACACACACACACTATATATATAGACACACACACACACACACACACACACATACACGTGCTGAAACAGTGTCCAGATGTGTAAATGGGGTGCAGCTGTTTTAATATTGCTCTGTTTTCTCTGCGCTCTCCTCCACTTCACCTCCTCTTATCTCATAAATCATATCCTCCTCCTCCTCCTCACTCTTCGTCTCCTCCTCACCCTACTCTCACCCTCCTCCCTCTCCTCTACTGTCTGACCATATGTTTGTTTCCCGGCAGGTGAAACTGTCCAGGTCAAAGGTCGCCATGCACAAACAGCCTCATATTGACACAAGGTGGGAACAGAGCAGTGTGTGATGACTGTGTGTGTGTGTGTGTGTGTGTGTGTGTGCAGTGGGTGAGTTGCTGGAAACCTATCCCTGTTAGCCGAAACCTCCCCTCTGTCTCCCCCATCTCCCTCCCCCCCCATCTCTCAGAGGACGGTCGAGGACAAGTGAGTGATCGCCTTCCTCCCTCTCTCTCCTCGTCTTTCCTCGTCTCACTCAGATTAAACGGCGGCCGGTCAGGGTTGGTTAACGAACAACCACCGGTCTGATGCTAACGGAGCGCGGCGCTGAGCAGAGGAGGAGGAGGAGGAGGGAGTGTTACATCTCGTCTTACAGGAGGTAGAGGAGGAGATACTTCCTCCTCAGCTCCTCTTACCTCAAACCTTAAACACCAAAGACAGAGAGACACTGAGACACAGAGAGAGAGACACTGAGACACAGAGAGAGAGACACTGAGACACAGAGAGAGAGACACTGAGACAGAGAGAGAGAGACACTGAGACACACACAGAGAGAGACACTGAGACACAGAGAGAGAGAGAGACACTGAGACACAGAGAGAGAGAGAGAGGAGAGTCGCTGCAGGCAGAAATAGATTGTTGCAGAATTGTTGAGCAAATTCTAAACTTTCCAAAAGAAAAGTGTGAGAGAGAAAGTGTCTGTATTTCCACTAAACTCACTGAAGATGTTTCGGTCGAGTCGTAAATTATTTGAGTTTCAGATTCAGCTTAAGAGTCAGTGAGACTGTAAATCTCTGCATCTCAATTAAAAATGCGGTCGGTTAATAAAAAACGAGACGGCTTTCTGCCGACTGTTCAGCTCCTGTTGGGGAAATAACCATCTTTTAAAACTGGAAGAAGTTCGCAGTGATAATTCTTCCTGTAGGAGATTATTAAATGAAAGTGTCTTCACAGAAATGTGTCTGCTTCTCCTGGAGTGGAAGTACTTTAGTTATCATTTCTCTGCGGCTGTAACTGTTAATAAAGAGTTTTATAAAGAGGTGGGTGTTGATTGGTTAATCTGTAAACTAGCTGGACAGTCAGGTATGGCAACACCACTGGGACAAACCACACAAAACTGCAGTAAAAGCAGAAATGTGTTAGAGGAGATAAATTCTGCTCATTTTTAGGTTCATCATTTTATTTCGGGTTCCTACTAGGGGAGCATGCCTATGTTCCCACAGCCCTATGCTCCTACCCTAACCACTTCCCTAACCCTAACCTCTTCCCCTTCCCTAACCCAAAAAGTGTGGGAACATAGGGCTGTGGGACCATTGGGCTGTGGGAACATAGGCATGACCCCCCGACTAGAACAGGTTTACTGCCTGATCTGGATTTTAGCTCCTCTGTTGGTGCGGACTTCAGGCTTTAACATGCAAAAGAACCGATAAATAAAACACTGAAGGAAAGGACAAAGACGACGAAGCCCAACAGGTTTCCTTGCTATGATTATTATTACATTTGCTAATGATTATTTCAATTCAATTCAATTCAAGGGGGCTTTACTGGTGTAGAAATATAGAAGTGATAAAAACCATATTGCCAAAACATAAAAGTTTTTCAGATGTGTGTAATTATTTGTACACTACACAATAACAACAATATAAACATAAAAAAAAAAAAACACTCTCTAAAGGCGACCACGCAGCGCCGTCCGAAATAACTAGTGTTTTTAAAAAATACCCAAAAATTCATACTTAAGTAAAAGTAAAGATAAAAGTGTACTTAGTTACCGGAAACAATCACTAGCAGAATCAGTTCTGCATGAGGTTTGTCCCAAAGTTTGTTGCCGTACCTGGCTGTCCAAGATGCTCCACTCAGAGCAGGTAGTGACGCCTCACTCTGCTAACGCTAACCGGGGCAAAAGCTAGTTATTAAGATATTAAAGGTCCCATATTATACTGTTTTTCACAGCTGTCAGAGGTCCAACAACACTGTATTCGAAATGTATTGCCCCAAACCCATCCGTGGTCCTGAATATCAGCTGTCTAAAAGTTGCTCTACTGAGCTCTGCTGAGAGCAGCTGTTTCTGACATCGACGACCGAAGCCAAATTTGACTCGCTCATCTGGAAACTGCAGGCAAGACACCGTCAGAAATCTGTATCTCACTCAAAAAAGCACGGATGGTCTTTTTTCAAAGTTTGTATGCGTGTGGCAGCACCACAGACCCAAAATAACACCCCAAATCCCAGAAAAAGTTTTTTTCATAATATGGGACCTTTAAACGACACTGCCTTTTTCCAGTTTATCAACAGAGCAAGAACAAACCAGTACAAAGACACGAGAAGTTTTAAAATCTGTTAATAAACTCCAAAAGAAGATAAGAACTGCAAATTATTTTTTGCACCCTAATAACCAAATGTTACGTCATCAACAAGACGGACTGGACGGGAGACAAACAACCTGAAGTGTTGGGTTGGTTATTAACCACAGGCTGGATCCAGGTTAATGATTATCTGAGGTGATTGAGGAGGCTGAAAATGAGTCTGAGGTGATCTGGGGAGTCGCTAATAAGACGGAGATGACTGGGAACGTTGCCAACAAGATTAAGAAGATCAGGTGGGTCGCTAACGAGACGAGATGGTGGACAAGGTTTCAGACACCACCGTGATGATGGGGCGGATTACTAACCAAACTGCCATGAGGGTCACTAACCAGATTAATGTGATTGAGACCTGTGAGATTGAGATGATCACTAACAAGACTGAAACGTTTACAAGGGTCGCTAACAAAGATGGAGATTATCTGGAGGGTTTGCAAACGAGATTAAGATGATCAGGTGGGTCGTTAACGAGGCGGAGACGGTCGAGAAGATCTGAGACGAGACTGAGATCATCAGACTGATCATAAAAACATCTCCTCCCAACCTGGAACGACTGCTGGCTGTCATTGGCTGTTCAGCTGCCCCAGATTAAAGGTGTGTTTTATCACCAGGTCACCTGAGCTTAGCTGCCAAACTCCACCCACCTGGGAGCTGCCAGCACAGTTACCAAACGCACCTCCTGTGTCAACACACTCCTCTCTGGCACTTTTATCTTTCATGTGCAGGACATGTTTCACAGCAGCTCCTCTGACAGCTCAGCACGACTCCATACTACATCCTGACACCGAACCGAGGGCTCCGATTGGTCAGTATACGCAGATGACGTCACTGTCTTTAGCTGCAGTTCAATTCCCTTCTCTCTCTCTCCGTCTGTGAGGCCAGGCAGCGTATCCATCCTCTAATACAATAATGTCACAGCTTTTTTGAGAGGTAAAATTCAATTACAGCAGTGCTCCGTCTACACACACACACACACACACACACACACACACACACACACAGCAAGAGGGAGAGAGAGAGAGAGAGAGAGAGAGAGAGAGAGAGCAGTGGTCACGGCATTGTCGAGTCATAACAGCCTGGGAGAGACACTTTTGTGTATGTGACTCCATTTAACAGCACACACACACACACACAGAGTGAGGACTTGCTGCCTCCTGATTCGCTGACTTGCAGTTTGTCGTCCTGTCAGGCTAACGTTTCAGCTGTCAGAACTCAAACTGCTAAACTGGCATTTTAGGATTTTTTTTTTAGGGGACAGATCTCATTTCCTTAAACTCAAATTCAGTCTGCCCGTCCATCTGTCCCTCGGTCCGTCCTGGGAGTGTCACATGTTACAGAAAAGCTCAAGGAAGGAAGGGAGGAAGGAGGAAGGAACTGGGAAAGGAAAGAAGGGTGAATGAAGATAGAAGGACAGATAGGAGTCGTAAAACGAGTCCGGTAATAAACCGCAGTGATCCAGAAAACCGGAACATGTTTCTTTGTTTTTTTTCCCCACTGTTTGTACGAATGTAGGACGCTCTCTCTCTCTCTCGCTCTCTGTCTCTCGCTCTCCATCTCGCCTCCTCGCCTTCCTCTCTGTCACTGTGCAGCCGTCAGCAGATTTTCCCAGCATGCAGAGGGGAGTCGGCTGAACGAGCGAGATCCATCCAGCAGCTATTAATGAAGCAGCTTCAATCTCTCAGCTAACGACAGACGAAGAGTGAGGAGGGAGAGAGAGGCAGCACCAACTGTCATTTACACTTGGAGCTGCTTCCTCTCGCAGCAGAAACCATCAGGGTGGAGAAGCTGAGGTCATGGAGATGTGACAGCAGGCGGGCGTGTTTGTTCGTTAACTTCTACCTCAGATAGATGCTCACACAGGAAATAAACATGACAAATATTACACTAAATCACACAAACGTCAATATTTGGAAATATTTATATATGAATGAAATATTGCAGCTAAAGACTGGTGAGCTGGTTCACACTGAAAGGGTTGAATATAAACTGTCAGCATGTAAGGACTGGCTACAAGCTAGTAGAAATAAGATAAAACGCTAATTAGATGCTAACTGCTAACATTAACATTAGCATAAAATATGTAGTTACTGACACGTGTGCACGCTATGCTAACATTCAATTTAAGACTTCTGGATGTCATCGTCTTGATAAATGCAACATGCTAATCTAAAATGTGTGCAACATTGATTTTTAGCCTCTGTTAGCGTGGTAGGATACTAGTTTACCATGTTGATATGAGCTAATAACAAGAGTTTAAGGTCATGCTTGCAGCTCTGTGAGACACTTACTTACTCACTTACTTACTTAGGCAAAGGGGTGCTTTTAGCTAAATGCTAATGTCACCATGCTAACAAACTCAAAATGATGACACTAACATGTTGATGACCATGTTTAACATCGTAGTTTAGCATGTCGGCATAAAACCACCAACCAGCACAGCTGTAATTGAGCTAAATGCTAACATCAGCAAACAAACAATGCTGATGCTTAGCTTGTTTGATGTTTATGCAGCTGAGGCTGATGGGAATGCTTTTAGTTTTATTTGCACATGAACTAATGATTTTGACATTTAGCTTGCATGTTCGCATGTTGCACAAACATGGTATATTTAGCATGTTAGCTATTATCGTTTAGCTTCACCATAACGTGAATCAAGAGGACTGTCGCTCAGGTTACCTGCTGCTTGCATAACTTGAGCACCGATTGAGGGACGCTCGTTAAACTGACTGATGTGTTCCCATACACCGTGATACTTGTCAGCCAATGAGGACTCAGCGTTGTTTCCCCTGACGATGTACAAGACGTCTGAAATCTGACCCTGGATCAGTTTACAGCCGCTGGCGTTTTCAAGCTCAGCTTCCCTTCTGCACAGGAAGCTGAGCGGTTGGAAAACACACCGCTCGAAAACTGATCTATCACCCAATACACCTGGAGAGGATCGGCTTACACACACACACACACACACACGCACGCACACACACACACACACACACACACACACACGGGAGTCCAAATCAATCGAAACTGTAAATTGTCTTTTTCATACCTCAACGATTTTCTGATGATCTCTGGTTTCACTGAAGCTTCGTCAGGAATACGGGGCACTAACGAGCCTCACACACACACACACACACACAGACACACACACACACACACTCTGCTTCCCTGCTGTTAGCCGTTACTCATTCCAATTTAGCAACAACCTGCACTTATTTCCTTATCTGTCAATCACACACAGACACACACAGTTAACTCTTTGACCTGTGATGATTCACTGTGAAGCTACAAGGTTTCAGCCTGAAAACACACACACACACACACTGATCCGGTCCAACAGCATTCCTCTGTCTCGCCTCTTCATGAGAACCGTCGCCGGCTCCGTGTTCACATGTCAGTATGTTGACATGAACACAAGACATCAGGTTTCCTCTGAAGTGAATCTGTTCTGCTCCGTTACAAATATCTCTGCTGGCATCAGAAGAAGAAGCTGCTGAAGATGAAGAGCTGAGGAAGATGTGCGAGTTTACAGGACGATGTTGGTGCATCAGTCTTGTTTCATACTGCGCTTATGTTACGTTACTTTGCGTGCCACCGTTGAGTCACGTATCGCTGCATCAGTCTCACATTGTCCTGCCTTCAGTATCTCCTCCTTCATCACATCACGGGGATCACAGACTTCTGTGGAAGTTAGACTAAAGACAATGTTCCTCTCTTCAGCCTGACAATCACCCTCAATTTCCGTTGAAGATCAGAAAAACAAATCCATCTGTGATTCAGTGGTCCGGAATCAGGCTAGCCTCTATTAGCTGCTGGGAAACGCTTGAACTCAAACTCAAACTGAAACAGAGAACAAAACTGTCACGATCAAAGATTGGCAAAGATTGATCGTCTGATTTCAGTCATCAAAATCAAAAGCAGGACCAGCGATTCTTCTGGTATGTTTTCCCTCCATCCCGCCTATTTGTGCACGTCCTCAGAAAAACACCAACACTTCAAAGACAACACAGATAGCTTAGCATTAGCCTGCAGCTGCACTACCAGACGCTCACAAAGACGATCAACTGACTCGTCAGAGAACCTTTATTGATTTTCTTGTGAAGAGGGTTCACTCTGGACAGATTTGAGAAACTGAACTTTGTAACAAACTGAATTTTTATCTTTTGTTGTCTATCGTTGATTCACTGAAGGCTGCTGTTTCTTGTTGAACTCTGGATTTTTTTATTTTGGGTGAATATTATTTGAACTTGTCCAAAACCAACCTGCAGAAAGCTGCCACGATACAGCCAAGCTGTTGTTTTAAAATACCCCTATCTTTGTAAAAGTGTTAAAATGTAAATGTCGTCAGGACATAAAAACAAATGATCTGGTGACATTTACTGATCCAGCTGCAGAGCTCACAGCGCTGAAGGGCAACGTTTCGACCGACTATGACACCATTTCCTCTCATGTTAATTTCAACATGTTTCACGAATCAAAACCCCGTACATGTGATCATGTTTGAACATGCAGGAGCCCTGAAGGTCTTAAAGGTTTCTCTGTGAGCCACAATCATTTGTGTAACATAACATCTCTGTCATGTATGTCAGCTGCACTTGAACCCCTGAATTCCTACTTCACCACTTCTTCTGCAGAGTCAGTGATGTCAGAGACAAAACTGTTGGAGGACAGCAGCTCAAAATCCAGGCATGAGATCATTATCTGAGTATATACTTTACTGTTATTGTATTCTTGAGTCTAATGAGAGACGAGGACAGGAGGGGAGACATCAGCCATCTTCCCTGTTTCTAAGGCTCAGAAGTCAACTTGATGAGCGAATGTTGAGCGTAGCTGGTCGAGCTTGTGCTTGTCGTGGACGCGGTGGAGACGCCTCTCGCTGTTTTTGTATGTGCACGGGTTTGAGACTACTTAAATGCAACAGAGGAGCTGGATATCCTGCTCTCTTCATCAGTCTTTTCCCCTTGCAGCCAACGCAACATCTCCTTTCTTTGAATACTGATGTGGACACCAGTTACCTGTACTGTGCTGTGATGTATCATCGTATTGTCAGGGTTAATGAATAAAAGGTTTTTAAAACTCTACACAACAAGTTTAACCTTGGTTCTCAGATACTGTTTTCTGCCTCACAATGTCGCTGAATTCATCAGTAACTCTTGTTGTACATGCCATCAGTGTAACCCTCGACCATGGATACAGAGGGAGACATTACCTTTCTTGTGTTAACATGTTTGGTTCAAGAGACACAATGTAAAATACATGATTCAGTATTGGTAGGAAGTGAAATGCTCGACACAGCTGGTACAAAGCATTTTTTGTGATGGTTCTATTTCTGAAATTGTTCGGAGCGCCAAATTGTTGCAACTGCACCAAATTTCATGCTTTATGAAAAACATTTCGCTTCAGTTTTGGCACAAATCACCTGGACTACGAGGCAAAGGCAGCAGCCTGGAAGCATTTGGATCAGCCAGGGATCTGATAATGGCAGCTGATCTTTCTTCTATTTGTCAGTTTCTTTCCCAGAAAAACAATTTTTTCTTGCGGATCCGTTAGATGTGTCTTTTTTAAAGAATTGTGGCCACGATGCATCCTCTGGTGGACAGACGATGAAACGGACACGCCGCTTCTCATTTCACTTCAAACGTTTCTGGTTTCTGTGGCATTTCTTTCTTATTAATTTCTAAAAACACCACCTGTCGAACAGCCATGATCTCTCTCTCGCTCTCTCTTGCTGTTGTTTTCCATTGTCTCTCTCCCTTTCTTTCTTCCACAGGTGCTTCAAACCTGCTTTTAAATCTAAATTCAAATGCTTTTTTTTAGAAGCATTCAAATGTCTTGAATGCAGAGCAACCGAGGTTGAGTTTGTCTGTTTGTGAAAAAAGTGCTGCCTGAGGCAGTTTTTCTGGGAACGGAGAGAAAAAAAAAGAAAGCCTGACAGCGCACCTTGTTTCCATAACAACAGCCGTTCATTTCAGCTCACCTGTTGCTCTCCGCTGTGTGTCCTTTTGTACGTCTAAAGAAGATACAAAAACAATTGTACAATTCTGAGAAATATGTATTCATTTAATCTTTTGAACTCACTCTAAATTCACTTCAGGCTGTTTCAAAGTTACAACATCGTCTTTACAAAGTCTGACAGCAGCCCTGAGTGAAATATATGAAAAATCAAGACTACACAGTGCAGCTCTGTCACTGTATCCAATGGAAATATTATCATGGTTTTTATCTGCAGCTGGTCCAAAGTGAAATAATTATTCAGTCTTTTTTAGTAATTCAACAAATGCAACCTTGTAAAAGTACTCAAAGGTAAGAGTAAGAATCATGCATTCAAAAACTTAATTCACTAAAGGTACAAAAGTCTCTGTAATAAAAATATTCAGTATCAACAGCTGAAGAAGTCTTTTTGAATCTTGTTCTCACTCACAGTGTGAAATGAATGATGTATAAGCTCAGAGCTGTGGAGCTCAGTCCAACTGCTCTGTTACACTGTGTGAGACTGTTAAACTATGGCTATGCAGCAGTTTACGTTACGGTACCCCACGTTTCACTAGTGTGTGTTGCTGTCATGTTTAAGGTCAATTTAAATAGTCTGCAACATAGGGTTGGACAAAGAAATGTGGTCAACGTAACATAGTGCTGTTATGTTCTGCTGTGTATTTTTGCTACATCATAGTTTCACTGTTATTTTACATATCGTTGATATGCCACGTTATGTTTCACGTTTGATCTGTGACATCTTACAGTTACATTATGTGATTTGTCACTGTTGTCTTATTTGCTATGCTGTGTAATGCTACGTAATGTTTCATTATTTCATGTCTTACGCTATATGTTACATGGTGTTTCGTTAAGTTTTACAAACACATCACATTACATGTCACTGCTATGTTAAGTACGTCAGTTTCTATTTAAATTATGTTTAACAGTTTCACAATTCCTTTAATATGTTATGTTATCTTACATGTTGCTGTTATTTGGTATTATATATATATATATATATGGTTTATATTCTGTTAGATTATGTTACACTGTTATGTTACAAACTGCTTTTATTTTATGTTATGTTTTAGTCCCATGTTAAGTTTGACCGTTATAAATCACTGTTATGTTATGTATCAGCTTTATGCTACATTGTTGTGCATCACTATATGGCATTTTACATTTCACTGTTATGTTAAATGTTATTTTATGCTAGGTAATGTTTTACATTTAAAATATGTCATGTCTCACATGTTATATGTATGTTCTGTTATCTTACCTCTTGTTGTTATTTGGTGTTATGTACAACGGTCATTCTCTATTACATCTCACTGTGAAATTATGTTATGTCACGCTGTTATGTTGCATGTTTTTGCTGTTACCTCACACTATGTGTCACTGCCATGTGATGTGTCATCTTTGTGTTGCACAATGTGAAATACAAATTTAATGTTACATTTCATTATTAGGTAACATGACTAGTCAGTAACATAACAGTGAAACATAATGGAATTTCACAATAATACATAAGATAGTTATAGTCAAATTGCATTACATTTCACAGTTTTGTTACGTGATCTTACATGTTACTGTTACATTGCGTTATTTATCATGTATTTTTCTGTTATATCTTTTGGTAACATTATGTCATAAATCACTGTTATGTGACATTTCAGTATCATGTTTCACCCTTATGTCACTTTTATATGTTACATTTCATGTTAAGTATCACTGTGATGCTGTGTTATGTATTACTGCCACATTGCGTTACATGTAACGTTTATGTTAAGTTGAGACAGGATCATTTTGACCTTGTATCATATGACATGTTACCATTACTTTTTATATGTAAAATATGAATCTACAAAGTCACCAATAACATCAGCTGTCACATTAATGTAGTGAAGTATAAAAACACAGTATTTCTCTCTGAGATTTGGTGGTGCAAATGATTAAAGTCTCCCAGAATACAAGTAGTAAACCTCTTAAATGTATACTTGTGGTAATTGTAATGAGCACACACACTGAGCAGCAGAGTACTTTAGTGAATGTAAAACAATAATGGAGCCGGAGCTTGTTTGACTTGTCTCAACAAAAGACAACACTGTTGGATTCTCACAGAGGTTTTTTTTCCACAGTGTAGACGCAGCACTAATTGTAATACAGACAGATGAGGATAAATGTGACGCACAACACTTCAGAGCGGCGTGATGAGCAGCAGGAGGGCGATCTTGAGTTGTGTGACGCCTGACGTGAAAGCTTTCAAGCCGTAGCCATGGAAACCGTCCTCATCTCTCAGCTCTGACAGGACGTGGACGCAGTGCTGAGACAAAAACAAACAGCAGAAGGCTGATCTCCAGTCAGACCAGCTCAACTGGTTTGGCGAAACCAGACCAGAGTGTCAAGTGTGTCGCATAAACACACTCCTGCACGTGTGTGTGTGTGTGTGTGTGTGTGTGTGTGTGTGTTTAAAATGTGTGTGTGTGCTCTCCAGATGAAGGATATGTCCTTCTTTTATTGCTCCAGTCAGAGTGTGTTTTAAATATTCATTCCTTCCCACTGAAGCCGGCGTTGCATTAAAATTCCCTTTGCAGCGCTAATGGCTATCAGCCCCGCAAGGGGTGGGGAGGGACGAGCAAGGGGCGAGCGAGGTGCAAGGCAAGAGAGGGGAAGCACAGAGAGAGAGAGGAGAGAGAGGGAGAGAGAGAGAAGGAGGGAGGAAGAGGAAAACAGGACAAGACAACCAGGGATTAAATACATTTGTTTTCTCTCGTACCAAATTAGTATTGACGGCAGCTACCTCCTCCTCTTCTGCACACACACACACACACACACACACACACACACACACACAGCCACTGCGAAAACCCAGCCATGTTGAAAATTAATTACTCAAGTGTGTGTGAGGTGATACTGCACACACTCTCTCTCTCTCTCTCTCACATACACACACACACACACACACACACACTAGACATATACACAGAAACAGACATATACACACAACTGGAAGTGGCAGAGCAGGTTCTGCCCAGCTGCTCTGCTATGTAGTGACAGTTGAAAGGAAGTGTATATATTGGTAACTGTGTGTGTGTGTGTGTGTGTGTGTGTGTGTGTGTGTATTTGTGTCTTTATCTTGTAAAACAAACAGATCCACATAATATGACATCATCTCGGCCTGAGCTCTGCCAAGTTCAACAGTTCATTCAGGTCTGTGTCGGTTGGTGAGAAACAATCAGACCTGAGGAGCATGAACACATCTTTGAGTCACTTCACTTTGATTATTATTCAAATCAATGTACGGCATCCTCAATTTTTCCATTTTACTGCACAGGGCGACTTTCTCATCAGTGCACACTAGGAGTAAAATACATCTGAATTCCCTTTTCCTTTAAATTTCACACAACAACAGAGAATAATATAAAAAGCTGCGTCTTCAGATGCCAGGACCTGTGTGACCCATCTCACAGGTTACAAAACCAAAACATAAATCCATCTGCAGCACATCACACGTGTGCTTTAATCGACATAGTTATTGTTTTCTCACAGCAGCTCTCAGACAGGAAGACAGGACGCTTCCTGAATGTGACTAACATCACAAACTTGAATCTGAGACGGCAAAGTTCAAAGTACATCCGAAATTCTTGGCTGATTATCTGGGCTCACATTCTTTATGGCTGCGGACAAAAACACTGGTTGCATTGCGACGTTGTGACATTATTTTAAAACTTTATCGTCCAGGCTGAAAAACATCAGCATCAATCATCGTTAGTGAGCTGTAAAGTTTCGTAGGCTGCAAACTTCCAACCATGCATCCATGCAGAAACTTCTGCGTCCACATCGCGATGCATCTTTGGACACCAAGAAGAGTAAACAGAATATAGACCGTTGAGGTGTTTCTCAAACTGTTTTGACAAACTGGTCACACCTGTAGTTCAGTTCAAGGTCTGGTGCTTGTAGAGGAATCACACAAACATGTTTGTTTTCAAGTACACAGACAGAAAAACCCTGATCAGGTTGCATGATCACACCTTCACACCTGCATCAGCCTCACCTGGCTAACGTTCTCCTCTACCCTCCTCTCACCGCCTCGACTCTCCACCTCGAGACAAAGTGTGGGCTATATTTTTCTTATCATTTGTAACAACTGCAGCTCTGACGAGGTTTTGCTGAGGCTGTTGAACTCGAGACAAAATAATAGATGCTTCCATTGCTCCAACCTGAAAACTTTTTTTCCGGCTGGTGGTACAAAGGATCACGGTCTTTAAAAAGGTGTAACTTCAGCTCTGTTAATGGTGGAAACAACACAGGACACTTTGTTCATCTTGTTGTAAGAAACCCGTTTGGTGTGTAAAAGCTTTTGTCCAAAAGCAGCTGCAGGAAGTTTAACTTGTTCTTTTCTCTCCTGACTGAACAAAACACTTCGGCACTGCTGGATTAGATGAGTACATAATCATCCGTGTGTCCGTCCAGACTCAATGATCCGTCTCTACATCAGCTGTTCATACGGGACACGCTGCTTTATAAACGTTGCATTCAGGTGTCTTTTAGTGAAATGTAAAGATTTCTAATTCTGGAGTCGATGTCGTCATCATCAGGTCTCTGATGGGCTCGGCCGACTTTCAGCGGATGTTTTTCAGACCAAAACAAAAAAAAGTAGTTGGTGAGATTTAGTCGGGCTTTGTGAGGCTCGAGGAAAAAAGCAGGAAAGAGACGGACGTCTTATAGTATTATAGACAAAGCTGCCGGGTACTACTGTGTGGATCAACCACGTTTCATCAGATCTCTCCTGACAGACACATCAGAGACGCACAGGACGGTTAGTGGGAACACCAGACGTCTGACTCGTCTATCACAGTAAACAAGACACAGATCACATCAGGTTTATCTAAATTATTACAAATTAAATTACTTTACAGTTCTGATAGAGGACGGCCATCATTAGGGACAGACACAAGATGTTCAATCAATTATAAACACAGGAAATAAACTGGAAATCGTTTCAGATACAGAAGTGTCTCTCTAATCCACTGGTTTCAAAAAGAAGTCTGATTGCATGTCAGTTTATGAGAAAATGACCCGACTTCTCACTTGATTTATTACCTCAGTAAACAGTTTCCTGGTGAGTTTATGGTCTCGGTCTTTAGTTTCAGGTCTTCTTCAACACAGCACGATGTTCACTTAGTAAAGTGTGGTTTCATTTAGAGTCAAACAGACGATACGCTTCAGGGCGTGGCTACGTCATTGAGTCAGATCCCATCAGCTCCACCCTCTCATCCTCTCGCTTCCAGCTACAACAAACCAAGATGGAGACAGCTGCAATGCAAAAACTCGAGGCTTCTCAAACCAGTGGGTGACATCAGAGTGCGTTTACACTTGGTTGTAATAGAAAACTAGACATCTTTTCAGCTGCGCCGACAACAAACTGAGACACTGGAAAGTAAACAGACAAACTGCTCCATAAATCCATTTCACTTTCATTTATCTCCGTTAAAGCCTTGAGTATGGACTAAGAGCAGCATGCTGATGAATGAAAAGAGGGAATGCTTAAGACCGTAAAGTCTGAGCTGCTGCTACACTTCACCACTAAATTCCACTTTTCCAGTTTCATGTGTTAAAATGCCCATATGCCTAGAAGTCGTATGGGCGTGAAACAATGTGAGCGTGTGGATGAGCCAATGCACATGACGGAACAATGTTCAAGACCTGCCTGTACGTCACGACACATTTTGTTTAACGAGGGTCGACAGCTCTCTTTGACCGCGATTTCTGTGAGTAGCTAACTTTGTCAAACCTCAAAAGCATTGTCACCTACACGAAAACAAATGGCCTATGTATCTGTCATTTTAAGGATTGTGACTGTTAGCTATCGAGCTAGCCAGCCAGCTAATTGACCACAATGAAGCTGCAGAGCCCACTTGATAAGTGAACATTGGTCAGGTAGCGTCCAGAGGCTGCATCAGTTGACACTCCATCATTTTAGTAATATTATACATCCAGGGACCTAAACGCCAGTGATGGGATTCACATTCCTTCATCTGGTTTTATGCTTTCAGACATCCTGACAGACAGACACGGTCACAGCAGACCTCTTTTCAAAGGTCTTTTCAGGTATTAAACGGCTCTCTGAGAATTCAAAGTTGCATTTTTCTGCAGTACAAAGACGTCTGCAGCCACGGCTGGCTCATTGTAACCTTTTGAAGAGACTTCAATATCTTTGTGAGAGGACTGAGGTTTAAAGAAAATTTGCCAAAGCCTTTGTAAAAATATCTTGAAGTAGTTAAGTTTCTACGAACCAAAAGATTAGGAAGCTAAAACAATATGATCTTAAAAAATGATCAAATCCAAACAGAAGATGTGGATTCAAAAAGGAAAGCAAACAAATGGTGGAGTCGACCTCTGGCTGTTCTCTCCTCCTCGTCATCACTCAGGCTCAGTGCAGTGTTTACTGCGACCTTTGACCCCTCCACTACCAGCTTGTTGACTGATCGTGGATGTGAAGGTGACTCTGCTGATATTAAAACTCAGACACCTGAGCAGACTGAAATCTCTCCATCCAGAGCGACAGGCGCTCGTTTTTCATCCGTTCAGACAGACGAGAGGAGGACGATGATGATGAAGAGGAGCAGGAGTAGGAGGAAGTAGTGTTCGCACGGACGCTGCCACTTCCTCCTGGAGGATGAAGAGGGGGTGAGGGAGGTGAGGCGAGGAGGGGATCAGGTTCAGACACGATGTCCGACGGCGAGTGGCTGATTTTATCGACTGCTCGACACACGGCGAGGATCGAACGGTGGCTAAATATAGACGCAGGACAGAACAGGGCAAGCTGAGTGTGTGTGTGTGTGTGTGTGTGTGTGTGTGTGTGTGTGTGTGTGTGTGCGTGTGCGTGTTCAGCAACATGAGGCTGCATCTCCGGCTCTCAGAAAACATTTGCATTAAAACGCTTGTTGTCATTGTTAGCTTAGCGATGCTAATGCTGCTGCCGTTTTTAGCTCTGTGCTCTCAGCTGCTCATTAGCGATGCTAACTGTGGCGCTGCTAATGGGCACTAAGACATATTAACACTCTCACTACGTCATGTGACCTGGAAGGAAGAGACAGGAGAAAGAGTCTCACGGAGGCTTTATCTAGCTTTGTTGCTCGTTGACGACAGAAACGTTGAGACAGAACAACCTTTGACAGGTTTCATGATGATCAATTGAATTGATTGACAGTATTTGAGAGTCTGGAGGTTAATTTGCTTCAGAAAAAGTGATTTTCACAGGAGAGAGGACACTTTATCTGGATACTTAAAGCAAAGAAAAGCTCACTCTTCAGCATTTGTCTCCTACTTACAGCCACTTTTGTTGGTCATGTGACTGTTTGTGTCTATTGTGTCTCCTGGTGAAGTGAAGTGCATTCCTGCTGCTCCCCCTTTGTCCTCGTCCACCTGCTCTTTTTCTTTCTTTCCCGTCTTTCAGAAACAGTTGCAGCCACAAAGCAGACAGAGGACAGACAGCACATACAGTCAACCCTCATATAAAAGTATATTTAGCTTTCTGTTCTTTATTTGACTTTTTATAGCAGTAACGTTTCTTGTTCTACATGTTTTAACTTTGATTAGCTGCCGTTCTTCTTCATTCATTTCTGTTTCTCCATGTTGCAAAATCAAACCAACACTTCAACTCCTCTCAAACTCCAGCTGACACTTCAGCTTCATTTAGCCCTTCAGACTCTGTCAGAAGTTTAAGCTGCCACTTCTTTCTGTGCTTCAGCGCAACTCAATTTATTTAAAAAGGTCCATTTTTAACAATCATATCGAAGTCCACTGCAAAAACTTAAAATCTCGCCAAGTATATTTGTCTAATTTCAAGTCACAATATCCAATTACACTATTATATAAGACACAATCACAGAGAAAGTAACATTTGAGACAATAAACACCTTGTGCTCATCGTTTACTTACTTATTATTGAAGTGGCATTTTTTTCCCAGTGTATAACAGTTTAGGAAACTGAGGCCCTGTCCACACGTACATGGGTATTTTTAAAAAACGGTTTAAAAACAATTCCCGTCCACACCAGGCTGTCAGGCGCACGCCAAAGCAACGGGTGGCACTATATAACCCTGGTTTTCCTGTCTACGCATAAACACTGAAAACGCATAGAAAAAGCTTAGTTTTAAGAGGAGGACGATGAAGAGGAGGACGAAGAAGATGAAGAGGAGGACGAGGAAGATGAAGAGGAGGACGAGGAAGATGAAGAGGAGGAGGAGGAAGATGAAGAGGAGGAGGAGGACAATGAAGAGGAGGAGGAGGAAGATGAAGAGGAGGATGAGGACGATGAAGAGAAGGAGGCTCTCCTCCTGAGCAGCCTGCTGAGAAACAAATGACTAGAAGCACAAAGGAAACCATTTGACGGAAGGAGGGTGTAGTTAGAGGAGCAGGGGAGGTGGATGTCTGGAGCAGGAGGGTAATAACAGGGCTGACGGGGGTAGTTCAGGTGGAGGAGGGGGCAGCTGGTGTCAGACAGAAATAAAAGCAGCATGTGGTCGGAGCTGGACCTCATTTGGATGTGGCTTCATGTTTGCATGTCTAAATGTGTGTGTGCACCTGTTCACATCACAGGTGTGTCTGTTTCAGGGAGACAAAGCTCTGTGGTTCCATCATCTTGTTGAACAAACTGTGTTCCCGTCATGTTGCAGAACTACTGTCGCTGTTCACATTGTTGTTTTGTCACTTTCTGTCCTCACACGTTCACTCGCAGCCTGTCACCACGCTACAAACCAAATCTAATCTGTTGTGTCAACTCGTCGCTGAAATGGCAGCGTTGTGAGCGAGAAGAGGAAGAAGAAGGAGAAGAAGAAGAATCACATTTGGCACACTGATCGCTGCAGTGTGAGCTGACAACACAAACTGGTCAACTGTACATATTTAGAGACTAGGAGTCACAAGCTCCTCCCTGCGGCGGCCATTAAACGAGCCGACGGGCAGTTTGGTGCTCGAGGCACAAAATTCAACAGAGCGCAGCTCGCTGGACGAGGCGAGGACACCGGGGCGTGCGAGCTGCACTGCACACTGCAGGACAGAGAGAGAGAGAGCTGATGTGCTGAGTCAGAAGAGACATCCTCTGACTGACAGCCCAGTGTGTGTGTGTGTGTGTGTCCACTCTGAACAGGGCCAGTTCTGAGGCTCTGAGCAGGATTCGTTGACCCACATCTCACATTTTTAGCTTCCCCCAACTGTAACTGTTATAATCCTTAAAATCTGACACAGTTTCAGGCTGATTCTGGGATTGGAGCGTGTTAACAGAACTTCTCTATACGGTCCAAAAACTACGTGGACGCCTCCACACACGTGTCTGCTGAAGCACGGAGTGATAGTTTGGATGATCGATTTAACTCCTCACACAGCAGCAACGATCACGACGCAGAGACCGGGAATATGTTCATGTTTGCTCCTGCGTTATCACAAATGGCTGTAACATTCAGGCGTCTACATACTTTTGGCCATGTAGTGTAGAATCGGTTTCATTTCCTGACACTAATATTACTGTTTTATTTCCAACACGTCTCGTCTGTCTGATTATTATTTTAGATTACAGTTCTGTTGGGTTATTTTATTCCATTTTATTTTTACATTATTTCTTAACTGTCTGATTTTATTTGCCTCATCGCCTCCTGAAATGTTCCAACAATGTAAAGCACTTTATTTTTTTTATCCTTTAACAAACTACAGCTGAGTGAATACTAAACCGAGACCGACACTAAATCTGACTGAAATAAAAAAAAACTTCTCTGAAATAAACTTTAGACTCTTAAACTCAGTGTAGCGTTCACACTGCACCAGCACCAGTCTCACCACTTCACCCCCGCGACCCCGTCTGTCTGCCGCCTGCTGACCTCCGACCTCCACCTCAGACAGGAATCCGTCACCGCCAGCCGTCCGCCGAGCCGAAGCGGGACCTTTAACCCTGTCACCTTCCACCACCTCATTAGAGCAAGTGTCAGTGGGGTGTGAAGGGGAACTGTGTGTGTGTGTGTGTGTGTGTGTGTGTGTGAGGGGAGCCTCGGATCACACAATATCCCAAAAAAACACAATACAGTCCATCAGAGGTCGGAGGTCGCAGCAGCCTGCAGACGTCTGTGTCTGACGCCTCAGAAACTCGTCAGAGCTTCATTAAGGCCTCGTTAATGAACACGTTCCCGTCACTGCTGACCATTTTCCAGTCGCACGCTTTGTGTTCAGGCTGGTTTTATTTCTTCCAGACGGCCGTTAGTGTCACTTTATTTCAGTCTGTTAATGAAAATTAACTTCCGCAGACTTAAAAGTTAGTAATTATCCCCGACAGTCCATATATTTTATTTGTTATCCATTATCATACCAACATATGCAGTTTCTTTGTTTGTATGCAGAAGTATTTTAAAATTGTGTGTATTTAGTTTGGCTGATTTAGATTCTCTCTCTCACACACACACACACACACACACACACACATTAGTAAGGAAAGATAAACACACACACACACACAGTCAGCAACAATTAGGCTAATTAATTCATTTGTGGGGTTCAAGTTTCAATTTCATCAGTTTAAATTGGATAATTAACAGGCAGCTTTCTGGGGGACCTCGCGTTCATTTTGGTAGAATAGACACACAAGCACACACACACACACTACACACACACACACACACACAGTATTTAGACACCCCCCCCCCCCTTCTTGTTTACCTGCCGGGGTTAATTAATGCCGCTTGTTTGAGGAACTGACTAATCATCAAGCCCCGCCCACCTCCTTCCACAGCTCCCTGTCACCTTATTGGACGCCGCTGAGATCGACAGGTTGTCAGTCTGCCCACTCTGCCAATCAAAACAAGGTTGCTGGAGTCACAAATACACCACAGGTATCCTGTATATCTGTCAGTGTCAACAGAAGCTAATGCTAATCAGTTCCCATTGGGTTCCACTAGCATTTGGCTAACAAGAAATGTAAAAAAGTAGTTCCAGGAACAAAGAAGTCCTTGTTCACCTGAATAAATGAGACACAAACAGTTTAAAAACGAGAACTAACAACATGAAGTTGTTTTTCTTTGTTTTTACTGCAGAACAACTCTGACATTTAAATAGAAGAAATTAAAGTTCCTGCTGATTTATTTCTGTTTCATAGAAAAGTTCAGTTCAGTTCTCATTCTCACTCTCATTGTTCTTTGTCGCCACTTCCTCTCAGCTTGTTCACACCGTCGCTCTCTTCAGATCTCTCTCTTTTTAGACTAGTGTGGGAGAGCAACAACATCATTATTTTGTTTTTGGACACATAGCAGGACATGTCCTCGCTATGAGGAAGATCTGGGTAAGTTTTACACCCGGGAAGTCGAGCATTTTTGTGCCACTAAGCAGCTTTCGTAGGATTCAACAGGGCTCTGATGCTACATCCATTCTCCCCGTTAGCAGATCCATGGTTTTACTCCCAGTTAAGTCCATCGGAAAGAACAACCCGCCGAGCAGATACTAAAGCTGATGAGCTGAGTTTAGATTCTGGTTCCAGGTCACCTGAGATCCTCATCGAGTGTCTTGGCTTCCTTCAGTGGAAAAAAACACTTTATGTTGTCACCTGGGAGTCACTTTGTCTATTAGAGCAGAGGGTTAAGTTTGAAGCCTGACTGATGCTGGAGTTTTGAGGACAATACTGATCAATATATCAGCCGATATTCTTATATTAGGGGTCGACTGATGGGATCGATACTCATTTGCAGTAAAAATTAAACTCTTTGTGTCAAAAAAACAAACAAATAACAAGTCAAATTTACTCAACTTCTGTTCTGAAGTACAATTTTCAGGTACTTTATGCTTCCTTATTTGATACATTTAGTTACTAGTTACTTGAATTCAGATTACAGATTACAGAGTGCTCATAGTGATATTAATTGTGATGTGTTGCCGATCAGATAATGATTATTTTATCTGCAATCTGACAGAAAAAATCACAGATACTGTTGGAAAAATGCTGAATATCGGCCTGATAATCGATCTACCCCGAGTTTAAAGCTTGACCCAAGTTTTAATATTGGCGTGTATCGGACAACAAATGCGCCAACACCGATGTGTCAACAATATATCATTAAAAGGAAAATTACCACCAATTTCAATGGTGTATTTCTGAGACGTGTGTCTCTCTGCGTCCTGCTCGGCTAACTTTGCTCTCGAAGGGAGTTGTTGCAATGTTGGAGGTGGAGGTTAAACGTGTAAAATGCTCATATTGCCATTTAAAAAGACCCGGCAGCTGAACAGCAAACAGTATTGCCTCAGAGTTAATAGTAGAAATGTTTTGAAATGTTTTTGGTGACCTGCGTGAATGAAATATCTACATAGTTTGTCATCATAAAGGCAGCAGAGCCTGTAAGACACAAATCAGGGCAAAACATATCTCATATTACCTTTGAAAACGGATACAACTCTGCCTGGTTCTGCCTGAATATCTGACCCCGGAGTTAAACTTTGACCTCTGAGGCGCTGCATCACATCAGGAGGTGCTTGGTGTTTTTGCTCAAAGGCACTGCGCCAGACCCGGCACGAAACAGGACTCTTCAGGCTGCTGAGGCTGAGCGCAGGAGGGAAACTCTCTCCGCTGACCTCTGAGGGTCAGCCCGAAAAACACTCCGCCAAAAAACCATTCCCCTTCCCACAATCCTCCTGGGCGAGCGGGAGGAAAAACAGCAGGATGGAGGTGAAGAGGAAGATGAAAGAGAGCTGCTGGCCTCACCGCCTCATTACTGACTGTGTGTGTGTGTGTGTGTGTGTGTGTGTGTGTGTGTGACAGGTACTCAGCTTGTTACCCAGCATGCTGCGGGGGTCGGTGAGGTCAGAGGTTGTGGGTGGTCACTTCCTGTCCATTAGCAGGAGGAGGATATAAAAAAAGGCCCTCATCAATCACCCCACACCTGGTCGCCGTGGGCAACAGTAACTAGGAGATAACCAGGACCACGTGCAGCAGCGTAACACCAGCAGCAGCACCAGGTCGACCTTTGACCCCCCGAGAGGAAGATTTTACTTTAAGTGACAAACGTCTGAAACTGAAACTTTTTTTTTTTTACCTTCAGCCTCGTCAGGATGCACCAATCAGAGATCAGCTCTGATTCTGACCTTATTAAGAGGATCAAGTGTCGGCCATGATGTGAGAGCAGCTCCTTTCAATGTCATTATAAAAGCCAAAGTTACAGCAGGACGCTGACTCAGTCGGGTTTAATGACACTTTAGTGCGTCTCTGCTCTCATGCAGGTATACAGAGGGTGGATGTGGGAAGAGGAGAGCACTGTGGGTCTAATCTACGAGGTAGCAGACGCTGTGTGGATGGACTACTCAGTTTAATTCCTGTACGCAGCCGCTGTACAGTCCTGTGTTCTCTGAATAATGTACATCAGCAAGCAGTCACAGAAAACTGTCGGAAATGTTTCCTGAACAACAAGCAGAACCCAAAAACGCTGTTGTCATAGTGTAACTAAGTACATTTACTCGAGTACTGTGAGCACAGAGTGATGTCAAGTGAGGAATTGATTGATATCGCTGATGACAACACCGACCTCAGCCACAGTCTGCTCACCCTGCTGCCACGTGGCAGGAGATCCAGACCACCAGCCCAGGGGTCCGTTTCACAAAGCAGGTTTAGTGAAAACTCTGAGTCTGTTAACCCTGAAATGAGGGAAACTCTGAGTTTTCCGTTTCACAAAGGGAGGTAACTCAAACCAGAGAAGGAGGGGTAACTCCAGCCTGTTTCACAGAGAGAGGTAACTTAAGCTCTCGGTCAGTTACCATGGTAACATACTCTATGAACCTAACCTGGTCGGGACCAGGTTTTTCTCACCAAACCTCAAGTTTCTCTCTGTCTCCGCCTCTTTCAGCCACACACGGTACTTGATTTCCTCATTCATTCAGTCAGCAGGCGAGTTTTGGCGTAATATAGTTCTGCCGTCTGTTTTTTGAGAAAATCATTGCAAAAATCAGTCAGTAGGCGACATTAGAAGTTATATTAGGTGGTGACTATTTTCACTACCATGGCATGTCCTTTTGATAATGATCCCGTGGATGAAGGTGCAGCATTACTGCGCAGAGAATTAAATATTCGTCGGGAGATGATTATCAGACCGCGCATAGATGTTCTTGCATTTCCAGACAATTATCTTTTTGAGCGGTACCGTTTCACGTCACAGTCCATCATTTACATACACAACCTAATCCGTCCTTACATTTCCAACATTACCAACCGAAGTCATGCTCTCACATCCCAGCAGATAGTGTGTGTTGCGCTGCGCTTTTTTGCAAATGGGAGTTTTGTATACAACGTCGGAGATGCAAAGCACTTTACAAAAGTAAAAAAAAGTCATGAAAGGGAAATAAATATTTTTATGAATAGGCTTAAAATATATAGGCTAGATAGTTCTAGGCATATTACATTTTATTAAAGCACTTGTGTCTTGGGGGCTGAGCTCAGAGGATGAGCTCCCTCCAGGCTTAGGGCCGGCTCCTCTGCCTCTGTTAGAGGTGGCGGTGCTGGGCCACCACCCGTTTTACGGGCATCTGCTTTCTTTCTGTTGGCTGAGTAGAAGTCTGTGTTAGTTTAAATAGGCGTAATTCTTTAACAGAACATGATATAGATGGGAATACATTTATGTGTGTGAAAACAGCATTATGTTGGGGATAAAACAACTGTACAGTCAAACAGCCACTTAATATTTACTTTACAATGTAAAACATGATCAAAAGAGGTACCCCGTGAGATTATGCTGAGGTCTCACCTGTTTGAACAATGTTTTTATGTTTCATCTTAAGCTGCTTACACTTCCTTCTAAAAACGTGCTCAAACTCACCGTATGAGCGCATTAATAAAAAAAAAACGTGGCCCTCCTCTTCCCCGTTGCCATGGTGACTCGTCGAATCGGGGCTCCATTGACGCTGTCTTTTTAGACTTGTGGCGCACGCGCTTAACTCCAGGTGAAACTACTCCGAGTTGATCAAACTAACTCAAATCAGCTGTTCTGGAACCGAAAACTCAGAGTTTCCTATCTCAGAGTAGATCAACTCAGAGTTCAAGGTTAGACTCAGAGTTTGTTGAACCTGCTTTGTGAAACGGACCCCTGGACAGCTTAATATTTGTACTAAACTCGAGCATTTCCATTTTCTGCTTCTTTATAATTCCACTCAGATACATTGTGGAGGCAAATATTGTACTTTTAACTCCACTACATTTATGTGTTAACGTCAGTACTTAGTTACTTTCAGATTTCATGCTGCATCAAAGTAGCACATTTTTAAATTCATCTATTTAATCAGCAACTGGATGGAAACGAAACACTCAAAAGACCCACAGCGTACAGTAAATACTTTAGGACTTTTACTCAAGTACTATTCACCCACGAGGGATGGCAAGTAGCTGCCATGACGCCATGTGACGTCACATCAAGTCATGTTTACATAAAAACTGTAATACACCAAAATAACATTAAAATGCTCAGCGTAAATAAAAGAAAACATATATACTTTTTCATATACTTGTGTACTTTCACTGGATTTTGAAAGCAGGACTTTGACTTGTAGTGAAGTATTTCTACACTGTTGTATTGTTACGTTGTTTCTACAGCAGCAGGATGAGAGCCAGCTGCAGGCTGATCAATTATCTGTGACACACACACACACACACACACACACACACACTCAGTTTGATTCTGAGCATGCTCAGTGTCGCTGCAGCCCGGCAGCTCGATTGACAACATCAAAGGTTCAATCTGATCCATGTTCAGACCCACACACACACCAGCCCTGACCTGCTGCCCTGT